>NC_140304.1:21907983-22523733 GCF_964211825.1 Aythya ferina
TCCATATTTCATCATGCTATTAGTATGTATTCACAGCTCACACTGAAATGGTTCTGAAGGGAATATTATGATATATTCAGAGAGTATGTCTGAAAAATAACACACAAATTCTTAACAAGCCCCTTGGCAGCATATCAGAATTGAAGGACCCTCAAAGCTGAACATGTGAATGGCATTTCTTCCCTTTATTTAGTTTTAGTCTTACCATAGAAATTCTCTTTTTCCTTCCCCTCATTTTAGTGGCTGACAAAATAGCAGTTTGTAAAAAACCAAATCTTTATTCCATGCTTTTCAATTTTAGGATTGAACCTGAGTACCAGAATCTGGACAAAATTAGATGGTCACAGTTGCTGCATTACATATGCCAATGCTGACGGACATACCTGCAATCTCCAACCCTTTCACAGACCCAGTCTGTCTATATATGTTTAATTCACATATAGACCAAGTTAAAATTTATACATCGAAGCTGGTTGCTTTTTACTGATGGTCTTAGCTGGACAATATCAGGTTAATGTAGTTACGGTTTGCTACCGTAGAAACCTTCAGCAGGTCTGCTGAAAAAAGAGAAGTTACGTAGGTCCCACTCGTGCTCATGTCAACTTGCTAGCTGCAAGTCGAGCTTCACAACTTTTCAGGAGATGTGAGCTCTCCCACAGCCCTTCAGTCTCACAGAAGTCTCTCAGGTAAGTGGTGAATGTCCACTAAGGGTTTGCATGACGTGACTTCTGAAAGTGCTGCAGTCTGAGGGAGTGCTGGAAGGATGTAATATTATGATGGGATCCAATATACTTTTCCTACAAATCTCCATTTCTGTGTGTGTGTGCAGGTGCATTTACACAAAGAAATGAAAACATTTCTTGTTCTTCTGTGTGTAGGTTCTGTGAGCTGGTTTCCCAAAATTACTTGGTATGTTTGGGATAGATGCCTTAGATATCCATAATGTCAATTAAGAAATAATTTAGGCATAGTTCATGTTTGCATGCTGCAGAGTATAATACTTTCTAGAACAGAGATCTTGTTTCCTTTGAGTTCAGTGAACTGTCAGATATGATTACAGTGGCATATACATCAATAAGAATAAAAGTGCTTAGCACGAAATTATACACAAATTATGTCAGATAAAACATATCCAGCAAGAGATATTGGAAAATTGTATACATTTATTCATATCTTTAAAATATCCCAGGCACAATTTAGCAAGTACATAGAAGCACATTCTCCAAGTGAGAGCAAAAACTAAGTAGCATGTAGCACATGGCAAAACATCTAAAATAAATTGCATGAAAGTTTTCTAAGTCTACAATGATATCTGCTATGAATACACTGTTCAGCACTACAAAAAGGCAACCAAAGAATACATGTAATAAGTAGCATAACATGAACTTTCTACATCATTTTCCTAGAAGCATATAGTAGCAACTGTATAAGAACAGAAAAAGGATTGTATACTGTATATACACGCATATGTGCACACATATACAGATATAACTGGAAGGCCACAACAACAAAAAATACCCTGGAAAAATGATGAAGGGAATTTTGAATGGGGTGCTGTATATAAAAAACAATGGATACATTAGCAAGCATTCAACATGTTCATGCTAAAACCACATCCACAGGTGGAATCACAATTAACTCTTCATCAAACTTTCCTGTTGCACCCATACTGGATTACATGGTCCTACACCACATTTGGATGCTATTTTAGGAGGAGTCAAGAGCTTTCATCTCCCATAACCTGACAGAAGGGACCAGATCTCATACTTGAAAGAAAAATACCTATGAAAAGAGGGAACTCATGGAAAGACTGGGGAAAAATAAATAAGTAAAACCCAAAGGGCTTCTATTTATCCAAAAGATGGGCTAATAGAAATTTCACTTTCCTAAGGGGCAGACCATTATAGTAGCCCCATTTAACAAGGTTTGTATTGCATGATGGAGCGTTCCTCAGGCCACGGACTTGATTCCTTTCTGATAAAACTAAAAGATGTGGCATTCAGCCCACGGGACCAAACTAGAGACTGTGTATGGTGTGGTTATCAAGTACTTAGCACTAACAGTTTCAGGCTACAGAGCTGATCCAGCTGAGCTCATTTCTCACTAATGTAGACACAGGCTCCAAAAACATACAGAACAAACATGAATCAACAAGTACTACAGCCTATGTTTGCCACATAAGAGATTAGTCTTCTTTGTTCTGACTTGCCACTATCTGGAAAAAAAGGCTTTCCCTGTAGGCACTCTTCATGTTTGCAGATGTGTATGAGAGTCTGTGTGTGAGGAGGGGACAGATTAACTGCCAAAAGAGCAGTGAGCACCCAATTTTTTGCTCCAGCCATCCTCAGAAATACTATTTTCAGCAGCAACAATATGAAAAAGCTGCTGGCATCTTTGCTACTCTTCTACATGTGCAATTCCCATTAAAGAGATGCCACAGGTATCAAAACTTGTGATTGCTGCCCTGCCAGCATCTCAACACTACCTGTGTCAATGAAGTCATTCCCTTACACTTGTGAAGTTTTCCTTATAACAGGACACAAAATTGTGACTGTGAGCACTGAAGTAGGTTCACGAAAACAAGTTTAACTATTTCTGATATTCTGATGAAAAATGTCAAGTTTAGTAAATACTTCCTGACTGGTTTCAACAATTTATATGCTGCCAGCTGCTAATGGCACTCACAGAGCTCCAGCGAACTGCTCTGGACAACACATGATATGAAAGTAAGAAAAAGCACTACTTCTGCTACTTAAACTACATCTACACACAACTTACATTATTTATTACAGTGTTAGAATAAAATATATAACATGCTATCATGCATAATACATGGTTAGAACATGCATTAGTTCAAGTTTACAATCTCTTTATGGCCAGTAAATCAGGACAGCAGTGGCAGATGCTGACAGCTGCATATCTTCATGAATTCCCAGAAATAGCAGCAAGCAATGCAAAAAAAAGATGTGAAATCAGCTGTTTTAGACACCCATAAAATGGTGATTCTTTGTGAGTTAACCTTACAAAAATTAAATAAATAACCAAACCCCAGTGAGCTCTTTCACACCTCATTCAAAAAACTGTTCAGCACCTGAGGTGAGACTGTGCCCCCAGTGAGGTCACTGCTGACTTCACAGTGTCCCTGCCTGTTGCTCTTCAGCCCTGGTGCAGCATCAACAGTCCCCTGGCCCCACCCAAGGCAGGGAACGGGGCAGACTTTGTGCAGCTCAGGGGCTGTGTAAGTCAGCTGGAGAATATACATAATTCAACAGGGTTGGAAAGGACCCAAAGCTGAGGCTACATGAGCCTACAAAAGCTGAGGAGTGGGTCCTGGGATGCCACACATTACACAGAATCCTTCCCTTTCACTTGGGAGAGACTGCCTCTTTCTCCTTCAGCCTGTTTCTGGAGGGTTTGCCTGAGACTCCAGCGCAGACCACACACGAGACTTTTGTGGGTTATGCAATACAAAGCTTACAAAATGCTTGTTTTTTTGCTTTGTCATTAGCTATATGTCACAACAACAGACAGAGAAATACATATGAACCTGGTAGCTGGCTATTTATTCACCATATCATTCTTCACTCCCCCATGGTTAAGTCACATTCCTCTGCATCCTCCCAGGAAAGAAGGAACAGAATGAGACACATCTGCTGAAAATGAAACACTTTCTGCTCAAAAAGAGCTAATTATGCCTAGTCAGGAGAAACAGCCCTTTTTAGTAAATACATGATTCTCCAATGTATGTGGTACATAGAAATGCCCCCAGACAGCTCCTGTGTGATCCTTTGGCACTGACACCAAGTTTCCCTCCTAAGGCTACCCCTAAGGTTTCTCACAAACAAGCCTCAGACTTGCTCAAGCACCACTAACGACATGTGCTCTATGAAACGTGCAGAAAAATATTGTCAGCAACATTTAAGCATCTATTTGGGAAGTGCTTCTGATTTTCTACTTGCTAAGAACACCATAATTCATGAGTGATTACTTATTTAATTTGTACTTACCTGGACATGTCCTCTGGTTGAGCATTTGTATTCTGCTGCCAGCTTTCTTTGTGCAGGGCCCTACTTTTGTCTGGACCATTACCAGGTGACTGAGCACTGCCTGCATCAGCCCTCCTTGTGTTGGATGGGCTCCTCTTTAACATCATCAACTATGCAATGCATTATGTGCACGTGGTGCTTCTCAGACAAAACTCTGCTTACCTCAGTACCCTGGAGTGCAAAAATTTTACCGGGATGGTTGCTCTACTCAGGGTCTGAACTTGCCAAAGTGATTTCCATTACTTTTGAATTGAGTCCTCAGAAATTCCTAGATCTGTAGAAGTGGGTCCTCTACACATAACTCAAGTTGTGCCAGGCTGACTTCTACCTCCCTGGTGGTGCTTATATAGACATCTTTGACAACATGGAATTTGCCTTTGCCTTTCCCTGCAAAAGACATTTTCTCTTCACTGGTAATCAGCAGCGGGGAGTGGAACAACATATCTAGATAGGAGCTAATGGCACACTAAGAAACAGAGTATTTGGGAAAGTATTTGCAGGAGAGATCAATGGTACTCCACTCCTCAAACATTTTAGGGACATTTTTTAGAAGTTTGAACACCATCTGCTCCTCAGTAGAACTCTTCCTCAGCCCTTCCTGCTTACTGCTGTAACTGATACAAGCAGTCTGCAGATGGAGCCTCCCAGCCCAGATGGGAAGGGAATTTGGCTGGATACACTACTGCTTTCTTTCTGTGAAGAGGCCACGGTATAAGAGGGAAGTGATCTGGACATCTGGGGGGAATGAGAAGGTTGGGATCATGTCTGCTGTATCTGTTTGGAAAACAAAAATAATTTTTTTTATTATTCAGTTAATTAACTATGAATTGGTAATTAGCTAGTCAAAAAGATTTAGAAAAATTCTGCTCTTATTTAAGACCTCTTTTTTTTTTTTTTTTCTGGAAAAATATAAATCAGAAGGTACTGCAACAGAAAGTATATTAAAATTTAAACTTTTATCAAAACTAAGGCTATGGCAAGCCAAAAATTGTATATTTTTAAAAGTGTCTTTTCAACAACCAACTAAATTACAAAAGAAATATTTGATGACTACTTAGCTGACTGATGGGGAAAAAAAAGGCCAAATCATCTGTAAGTATCCCTCTATTAGCAGCAATGGGAAGATCTATTTTGAAAACCCATGGTAAACTCCCTGCTTGTTTTATACACATAACTAGTTGATTAAAATAGGACTGCCTGAATGAATAAGCAATTAGGATCTGATTACATTCAGGTAAACTGTAGTAGGTTTTATTTCAAAGAATTAATAAATGATTCTCAGCTGATGTCTTAACTGCTCTCAGAAGGTGAATCATCAAGGTTTCTTACTGCACAGCCAAGCATTGAATTTTTTTTCTTCAGTACCACAATGCTGATTTTTAACAAATTCCTACAAAGTCATTTCTTTGTAGAATTATCTTTAACACAGCGGTCACAGTTCCTTACTCATATAATAAAAATCATGCAAATATGTTTAGTTTATGCTAAAGACAGTCTCATTTAAATAAGGGAACTGATGTTCATTTCCTCTACTGTGAATGAAGTCTGCTGCAATGTTTCTAAAAGTGGATCTCACTGCAAATCCAAGCCCCTCTACAAACAGAGAGCAACACTTTTACTTTTGCTCTGTGACAACTGCACTCTTAATGACATTCTCATTTTTGCTGTACATTTAGCTGTTCTTAGAGCTACGTATTTCTTAGCTAGCCATAGCACAAGATACTGTTTCATACAGCATGCAAGCACTCTACAAAGAGCTGCAGGATGAAGCACATATTTTACAACACATTCATGGTAGTTTGGCACGCCTTAATTGTCTTAAAAAAAATCTCAGGCTTAAAAATGGTCTTGCACGCAAACACAACTCAGGCAGAATCCTTATGCTGTGCTTGCTGGGATAAAGTCTATGCTTTGTAAGAACATTTCTCATGGGTCCAAGCCCAACTGCACTTCTGTGTGCAGCACTTTCATTGTAACTTTCTCTTAACCCAAATAGCTTCTAAACACAAGATCAATTCAACTGATATTCTCTTTTTCACCTCCTCTTCTCACAGGGGAGCTATAGGTTGTCCTATGTTTCCCTGTACAAAATATGTCGAACATTGTCCCTTTTTCTGTGTGACCTGCATTCTTCAAATCCTTCATTACAATTTCCTTATTAGCTTTCTGTCTATCCAGCCATCCATCTAAACTGAAAAGATGAATATGCATATAGCAATAAATCTAGCTCACAGTCTTTTGCTACTAGAACCCTTCATGCATCCATGACCCTTTCCCCTCTGGATTTCATCCCATGCTGTATTAGCCTACGATTGATTGTAAACTCCAGGGACAAGAAACAGCCACTTTAAAAATATTGCTTGTACATTGCCTGTAGCCTTCGGATATGTTGGGCACCTCTTCTGCAAGGCACTATACAAATACATTGCAAATGAGAATATCTGTCTCAAGAGCTTAAAAGAAAGTCAGTCAAGACAGGGAGTAGGAAAGTATTATTGTTCTCTTTCTCCAAGCAGGAAGGTGAGATATCAAGTCACACGAATATGGAACAGAGCCTGTATTTCAATATAGGTATTCCTATGATCCATGATCATAGGAATGGCCCCAGCCTTTGTCTAACCAGCACGAACACTTAAAGCACTAAAGTAAGCAGTGAAAGATGAGCTATATTAAAAATAAAATCAGAAAGCTGCATTTACAGTAGAAAATACAAAGGGCAAGAGAGATTATACCCTAGTATCACCTACCAACAGGAACAGGAAACCAATGATCAGGAGGAGTAACACTGGTAAAGAGTTTTTGTCCCCATCCTATAAGAGTTGCAGCTGATGATGAGAATATATATATATATGCTATGAGCATATAAAATATAGATTTATATGTACAAATATACAATAGGAAATAGTATACAAATACTTACATGTAAAAATATCTTTTTTACTTCCCCTTTTTATGATTTACAAAAGCATACAAAGTTTCCTATTGTTTAATGTTAAAGTAGCATGAGTAAACCCTGTGTGTCATGTTCCACACATAACTCTTTCAAGTGTTCACAGTATTGGCTATTACAGTGTTGAATCTGACATTCCAGATGTTAAAATATTCTTAGGACACATTCTAAACTTAAAGCATTAATTTAAATATAGTTTAAATAAAACTCACATGCTTAGTTGAATTATGGTCATATTAAGAATGAGTCTGCTGCACTTGAAAACTTTCCATGAGAATAAGCTTGGAAACACATATTTCAACTAGAGATGAGTATATTTTAAAATTCTTGAACTGCTTCTTGATGTGTAGATAACACTGTGAGGTGGTTAGTTCTTTCAACTCCATTTGAAGCAATGCAAGCTGAGGGAACTATTACAAATTATCCTCAGTAGGAACGAGGACACACAGAGTAATCTGCCATCATATCCAGACATGTCATCACTTTCTTCAAATACCCAACAGACAAGAATAAATGACAGGTACCATTGCTTTTGTGTTAAGAATAAATGCCGTAGCATTCTTTATCAGCAATGTGCTTTATGGACTTAAATTAATCCTCACAATTCCCTTGTGAGGTAGATAGATACTGTCCCCATTTTTAAAGATGGAGAAGTGGAGAGAGGAATTGTTGTTATGGCTGCAAGGGCAATACTGTCAAAATACGAGTATTTGGATGCTGGAGCAACTCAAAGGCACAACTGGAGATGTTCATGTGCCAACCTTACACTAACACAGTGTATCCTGACAGCAGGATAGTTACAACAGCCAAAGGTTTGGTGTGGGCTGCAGCACACAGTCTTTGCTAAGTCCAGTGTTGCTGGAAAAAAATGTGGAAAGTTGTGTGCAGTTCAAGAACCACGTTTAGCTCATCTCTAATTTTACTGCATATGCAAGTGCTCACATGTATCAATGTATTTAGGTGGTTTCTTAACATTTGCTTACTCATAATAAGACAAGCAGACCTTGGAGGTCTGTATATTTTTTCGTATTTCCTTTGTGGAAAATTCTCCATACTGCAAATGGAACGAGTGCTGCAATACTATCAGTACTGCACATGAGTTGCAAATACAAATTTTAATTAACTAAGATACTGAATAAGTTTTAAAGAACCACCATGTTCCCTGTGTGCACCTGTATATACAGGAAATCTCATCCACCTTTAACTACTGAAGTAAAATCCAGTTAAAGTATAAAGTGCATTATGTGGAGTAAAACCCTAAGAAATAACAAGCCATGTGTCTGCCTTCCACAGTTTGATCAATTTTGCTTACCGAACCATCACCTTCTTTGTCTTCTACTTTTTAGTTTAGTGTTACTTAGGCTGAGAAAGGCCTGCCAGATGTAAGCAGAATTATTGTAAACTGAGACATTTTTGTAATATTATGCTATTAAGGGAGAGTTAAGAAAACCACTATCAAGACACTGTCCAGTTGGGGTGTGTAAATACTATTGAGTGTTTCTTGGCCCATTTAGCAAATACTTTCTTTTCCGTGATAAACCTATGGCCTCCGTATGGAGCATTTTCATGCAGGAAGTATTCCTCACACTCATCTCTTCCTGGCTCGTAATAGTGGTAGGGAACTTTACGAAAGCCTTCTGACCTAGGGAAAGAAAAGATAGTCTTAAGTATTATTTTCAAGAAAAACATTATATACTGCAGTTGAATTCACTGAAATCCCTTCCATGTGTTGGCATCTCAGCTCCTTTGCTAAATTAAATTGCACAAGGGCTTTCATTACAGCATGACTTGTATGAATTTTGATGTAGAAAATGAAGCTAAGCGTATCTCTTGACGTATACTCATCTTATCAGTCAGCAAGGAGCTGAGGTGCCAGCTCTTATGGGTACCACACGTTTTAGTTGACTCTGAGGAGCAATCAGTCCAGGAGGCTCTATCCCTAAGCAAAGTCTTCTCATGAAGTAGTCCCAAGTTTGCAACCGGTTCTTGGACTGGCTAATTAATGTTAGAATAATATACATTACAAGGAGGTGATGCAGGCAGAACTGCAGCTTTAAGGAAACTCATCCTTATCTGCTGTCAACAGACTGAAGTGCTATCATGCCATTAGCTGGTTTTACATCAAGGCTATGCAATGACAGCTCAGCTGAACTCTGTGAGGACAACTTTAGTCCTGTCACTCCTCATCTCAGGGCACCTACTGTGTTTTCATAAACAAAGAACAACATATGTTCGTTCCATCTGGATGACTCAATCAGTGGGATCTGCAAGTTCTGAAAAGTCTCTCTACTCTTATGATATCCTAATTAAACAGCTGTGACTCAAATGCCTCTTTTTTGGGGGGGGTGGTCTGCCAGGAATGACTCCCACGCTGGAGTGACACAGAATATGGAGTGAGCATCTGCATGAAGACATTACTCTAGGAGCTGAGGACCCCTGAACTGGTTACATGCAGGACTTAAACCAGCCTAGGTACAGAAAAATAGACTTGGACTTGCATCATATATTGTTTATGACATTGCCTGCTTTTGTGAATGAAGAATAGTTTCATTTTATATTTTGCTACCTTATCCTGTAGATTAAAGCACTTAACTTGGACTTTTAAAAATTGTGTTTGGAGTTATACTTCTGACAATAGAATTAATCCATTGTCACTGTAAGGTCACTAACAGTAGTTGGTTGGAATTTATGTCAGTTTACTGTGATAAAGCTTGCAGGACTTGTTTTATTATCTAATTAGAAAACCCCTACTACTCAAAACAAGCCATATATAACCTAGAAAGTTCAAGCAGGTTGCTCAGTGGTTGTGAAATGTAATTTCAGGTAACTATCCAGGACTAATCAGTTTCTTTCACTTCCAGGTGTATTTGGCATTCAGAGAACTAATATATTAATATTTCCTCTATAGCAGTAAAGTAAGTACATTCTGTCAAAAGAATAGGAACATACTTGGTTTCCAGCTAATTCAGAAACTGCAAAAGATCTTTGATTAAAAATAGTTCCTTATGACATCTGATGTTAGACTTTGTAAATATTTTTATTTTACCAACAACAAATGCCATATCAGTACTAAGTATGCTGACAATATAGTGTCACATCAATGCAAAACATTGGGAAATGGCTGCCTGATCCATTTTTTGGATTTATGATATTAAAATCAATTGTGAAATTTTGACAAGACATCAGAATTGTAGATGCATGAAAATAATTTCCTGTGATCTTACTTGCAGTAGGTGTCATTTATCATCCCATAGACGTGAATTCCATAGCAGGCATCCATAGCCAAAATTAAGGTAAACCAACCCGTACTGAGATATGAACCTGACTGGACTCTGTAAAAATACAACATACACAAAACAAATTGCAATGAGAAATTACCCACACTTTATCAAAGAAATATAATCTATTACCTGGGACAAAAGGCATTAAGCAACTTGACAATCTGTCAAAACCATACAATTATTTTGAATTATATTGAATTATTTATAGATACGCTCTCATTCTTGCCAGCATGGGGCCTCAAGCTATTGTCCACAGAAAAAAATACCATGTTAAATATATGAAGTGAAGCAATGCATCTCCCATGAGATGTAAAATAATTTATTTATTTGTACAACCAAAAGATAACAATTACTAGAGTGTGTAAAATGAGATAAAGTTCGCCAGAAAGCAAACTACAGGCAGGGTTTCTGCTGCATGCATGTGGGTATGCACTATCCTCTTCCCCAAGCAAAATATGAATTTGCAGTGGGCTATCCTCTGTGAGAAAATTCACACAGAGATGAAACTTTCAAGGCCATTTTGGTAGAAAACCATTGAACACAAGTAAATGAAAAACAGAACTTTGTGTCCATCCCTTTACACAAACTTGTGCTGTTGTTCTTTAAGATAATAACACAGAGAAAAAAGCACAAGAGGATGCTGCCCAAATTGATAACCTTTGCTCAAATAACTAGTCCCATTAAATCAGTCCAAAAGTATTATCTGCAAGGATTTGGTCACATACTGGCTATGTAAGCAAATGTGCGCATTGTTAATTACAGACCAAATCTTGTTCACTCTACGCACACAAGCATTACCGATGGCAGACTGGGAGTCAAAAAAATCACCCATATAATCTGGGCAAGCAACACTTACTACTTTAAAACCTCATAAGTAATAAGAATACACTTAGTACTCAATGCTTACAAACTGGCTGAAGTCCAGCTTTGTGCATGTACTGCTTTCAGTTTGACTGAAATCAATGAAAATCATTATCTTGAAATTATAAATAATGTATCCAGTTTCCAAAGAAAGACACCACAGAAGTAATGAAACCATCTTAATAGAGCCCTAACTTTCAGCCATGTGTGAGTGAGAGGAGGTGATAGTGTAGCTTTATGCCACGTCTTTTAGCTTTTGGCTTTCGGGTACAGCAGGGAGCAGTCTGTTCTCCATCATAAGTTAAAGTAACCTAAGGTTTGCACTCAATTAAGTTTGGCTGCAAAAGAACTCCCAGGTAGGCTTATGTGCAAATCAGTTTTCCCCATCAACAAAAAAGTCTGAAAACATTTTTATCCTGAGGTAGGAATAAAGCTTTCTTGTGGGGGAAAAAACAAACAAACAAAGAAAACCCATATAGATATATATATATGTATACACACACACACACAAACACACACATATATATCATACAGCAACTCATCCAGCCTGTAAAACCCAACTTTCCTGTGAGACACAAGAACCAACTTCAGGTGCTTCTTCCTGGTTCAGAGCAAGGACATACCATGGTAACTTCCCTGGTTAATCTGTCAGTCAGTGGCATTTGGCTCAGATTTGGTGTTATTTCCTTGCTCTTTCTTGTTGAAGTTGGAAAAAGTAAGATTGGTAAGATTAAGAAGATTGGTAAAAAAGTAGTTGGACAACCTTTATAATAACACTGACCTGACACATACAAAACTGAGAATCAAATTTCTGCTCTGATGAATGCTTACTGTTGTGGAAATTAGATAAACTCCAAGAGCTTTACATTCCTAAAGAAATTCCAACAGTTCAAACAAATCTTTTTTTTTTTTTTTTTTTTTTTTTTTAAGAGAAAAACAACTATCTCAACTCCTGGAGAGTTTTCCTGTACTCAAGAACACTCAAAGGACCTTGGGTTACATCTTCTCTTCCTTGTCCATGTCTAGCATTCCCCACAGGTTAGACTGCATGAAGAACTTCTATCCCTACTTTTCCTGAAAAGTCTTTATCCTTGGGGAAACTCCTAAGCATCTGTTGAGCTGTCTTTGTAGAGCAGAGGAGCATTCCAGAAGCAAGAAATAGAGGGTTAACTTAGTGCTGAAGAATGACAAGTGGGAACAAAAGGCTGGGTGTTAAATACCCATCTTTCATTAGGTGGAGACCAATTGTAATTGTGCTTCTTTGCTTGACACCTCATAGCCACAAAACTGTACATCTGTTTATGTGTCCCTTTAGGGTCTCCGTTGCTTCGAACAAAATGTTCTTCTGCTGTCTAGCAAGGAGAATTCCCAGCCTGGTTCATGTTACTTCAGGGCAACATCCTGCCATGATAAACAGCTGTACTGCTTCTAACTTGCTTTCTGCTTTTGTACCAGAGGAACACTATCCTTGAACTTTTAAAGCCATTTAGAATCATAATAACCATTTATAAAAACACTGTGAAGATCAGGACCCTTCCAATATTGGAGGTTTATTGGAGAGTACTATATTGGCAGTAGGATCTGAAATTTGCTATACTCAGGAGGAAGACGGAATTTTAAAAAAGAGTTAATCAATATTTCATGTCCTGTTTTAACACCATTGGACCTTAGTACTCTCATCTATATACTACATTGGAAAGATAAATAAAAACAGCAGAGTGAGTTCCCAGATACCTTCCCTGGGAGATGAAGTACATGACAGAATATAGATTATGTACTTTAAAACAAAGCACTTATATTCCTCCCATTTTTCCCTTTCCTCTGAAGATACGTAGGAATATGAGGGAATACACTTAAGCAGTGGGGACTCTGGATGATTTGGTAACACCTTAGAATTCAATCTGATACCATAAACAGACTTTCAACATTCTAATGAAAGCAATATTAAAAGTGTGAAAACAATTTTAGTTGTCCCTAAAAAGTCATAAATCTCTGAATACTTTTTAAAATATCATCCCATAAAACCGTAGTGCAAAGCAGTGTCTCAGCCTTTGCTATTATGCTAACACCATGCATGCAATTTCTCTCTCTACAGGAGAGTTTTGCATGTTTTTTGGCCAGAGTTTTTTTGAGACTCATTTGAAAGAGTTTCTCCTGTTACTGTAATTGCATTCAAATTTCAAATTTTGCACACTGAAAGTAAAAGAATCCTCCAGTTACACATAGCATGAGTCTATGTTACTGCACAAATCTGAAGGAATATGAACATTAATCCCAAAATAGTGAAAATAGGAGTTTGTTAAGCATCATCTGCAGAAGTACTATAGGCAAATCTATTGTGATATATGTGTGTGCAGCAAATCCAAAATTGTTCCCTATGGCTCCGAGTGACTTTTTCTTATACTCTAGAATTAATGGGGCACCAGATCTAGGCAGGAAATTGTCTCAACAGCTCAAGAGAAAATAATGCACTATTTTTCAAAAAATGCATTTAAAAAGAAGATGATTTTGCTTTCAAGACATGATTTACAGCTGGATGCAGCAATAAAAAGGCAATGCTCACGAAAAGTTATTTTCTCTGTTTACCTTGAGAATGAAAGTTTATTTTGCATACTTCCTACTTTATACGGATTCTTAAAGAAATGTTAGTTATCAGGGTGAAATTCATTCTGCTAAATACCATCCAGCATGCCTGGAAAGTACACAGGCCTATGCTCAGCATTAAACAATTGAAAAGACCAATGAAATCAATTAAGATGCTTAAAACAAAGTGTATGCTAGCCTATTTTGCTCTTAGTGAAGGTTTAAAATGTTGTTATTTCAGCTCAGAATAGAAAAGCAAGTGCCAAGATTACTATTCATTTGCAAGTTGCAAAACATAAAATTTGCAATTTGAGCAATGCTTCCGTAAACTCCAGTAGAAAGAACTAAGTACAGTTCCTCACAACCTGTTAAGAAGACTTACCTTCTATATTATAGAAGAAAGTGGTAAAAAGGTAAAAAACAACAACAACAACAACAACAACACTATAACACTATTTAGGCTAGGATTGCTAGAATTGTAATGTGTGATACATAAAACTTTAATAAAAAAATAATTTAAAATGTAAGCAATTGGGTTCTTCTGCCTTAGCTTTCCAATATTTTACAAAAAGAATACGAAACTGATGTAAAGAAGCTGGAGTAGAGAATGCCTCATAAAAATATTGTATACTGAAATTCACCTTCTTTGGCATCTATAACCATGCTTTGGTGTAGACTAAACAAAGGAAAAAACAGTTCCTTCCCTCATCAGGGGAAAATGGAGGTATATTATATTTTTGTAATGATCAAGGGAATATGAGTTCAAACTGGGTAAAAATTTTGTTGTCACTTGAGTTCAGATTTTACCTTAAGATTCCAGAAAGCTCTTTTCTTTATTCAGTTGTTCCAGATTTTTTTTTTAAGTGCACAATCAATTCTAGCTCTCTGGTTCAATGGATTGTAATTTGCAGTGAGGAGTTCAGTGGTAAAAAAAATAAAAAAAAATAAAAAAAAAAGTTTGTTAAGGTGGAGGCGATCTGTAGACAAGCAATTTCATGTCAATCTGATTTCAGAAAATTATTTAGAAGTCTATTTTTTAATTCTTTCCTTGGAGAAATCAGAGAGCGCAGGTCAATTGAGAGTGCTAATTAAGGGGAAAAACTCAGAAATTTAGGACTTCAAGAAGCTATTAAGTAACAGAGAGCTTGCCAAAAGCATTAACAAGACAATTCTTTGCTTCATTTCAAAATATTGCTGTAAAATGGAATTCAACAATGACAGATTGAAATGACAAGATTGTCCAGGCCAATTAGTTGACAAAAATGTATCCGTTCATAAATGCTGTTTATAGACTCAAATCCTCAGTTGACCTGCCTACCGAAAGTAGCAACAGTTATTCAATGAGTGGAGGCTTAACAATGTGAGAGGTGTTTCAGCATGCTAAAACATTTGTAGAAAATGGTTCAAAACAAACAGAAATATTTTCAAGAACAATGTTAAGATTAGTGTAGACTGTTCAGGTAAACATGTCCCTGGTCTTGATGCTGCAGGGCATCAAGATCCCGTCAATCTGTGAGGGGTCAGCTTGCTCTGGTTTTGCCTGGCTCTGCCACTCCGGGTGAGTGACCCTCAGCAATGAGGGGCATGTCCCCTCTGTGCTCTCTTGTTGAAAACTACCAGTTCTTTCCTCCTGGGGTTACAGTAGGTTTGTGAATAACAGTATGTTGCCTTACAACTGAAGATGATATGAAAAATTTATCTACTAGCACAGACTGGTGATCCATTACAAAATTCTCTGCTAACCAAATTAATTCTGTTATTGTACTTATGTTGACTGAGATTTCTCTCTCTCTTTTTTTTTTTTTTTTTTTTTTTTTTTTTTTTTTTTTTCCTGAAGAAGAAGATATTAACGTAGCTGCTGAAAAGCTCTTCTTTGCCAAATTAGACACCCACATTCCCCAAGTCACAGGTTTGGTCTATGCCTTCCTCTTTGTATCAAGAGTAGATTCGCACATGACAGATCAGAATGAGCTGACAGCAAAATGCCCCTACCTCGGAGAGAACAGCAAGGTGCATTTGCTGTGCACCTCTCCTCTGAGAAGTGTATATACTTCTCATGCCAAAAAGCTGTTTTCTTGAGAGGAAAAAAAGGAAAGAAATTTGGTACAGGAGAGGGTAATACTCTAAATGCTGAAAAGCATTAGCAATTGCCTGGATTTAATTCTGTTTTCTGTAAGACTCAGTGCTTTGTTGCTAATAATTTCATTATATACGTTCTGCAGAAATAATAACACAGGAAGAGCAATGAACAAGATGCAAGCACAGAGAATTGATTTCACCTGGTAAAAACGGTTGCTATTTCTGCATTATAAAGATACCTGTTAGGCAGTTGTTTATCATAATTATTCATTCTTTTGTACGTGTGTGCATGCACACATGCGTTTGCTTTGCATTCATAATGATGCAGGACATCTAATAATAAACACCCGTGCCCCTCAAGCAGTGAGCAGGCTGTCTCACACATTCAAAGGCCCACATGGTGCTTCAGGTCATTGTGAAAAGTGAAACATTTATATATGGACAGATGTTTTATTATCCATCGTGTATGGTTTCATGCAAAGCTTAAACAAGTGGAATGCATTATGAACAGCACAGGCCACATTCCAGATTCAGACAGTGACTGTGCCCATCAAGATGTACTTGGGAGTAGACAAGTGATGCCCTCCTGCCAGCTAAAAAACTCTTAGCAGATCATCCTTACAGTGAATCCTGAAAATAAACTGAAGTCAGGTGGCATACTGTCCAATTGATGTCTAGAAAATATAGATCTTCTAGCTACATTAATACTGCACTAATGGAACTCGGAGGACAAGTCAGTCACACATTTCAGTTGAATTTGCTACAAACACAGCACAAGGCTACTCCTGGGTCACAAACTAGCCCACGAGAATCTCCCCTTACTATCTAATTTAAAAAGAGATGTAAAAATTAATAATTCCTATGTCAAAATGGCCTTGAAAAAAGGATAGAAAGGACACTGATGAATGATCTCAAAAGGAAATAGAGAAATTATGACTTTGTATTTAACCGTTTCTAATTAAAAAATAACAATACAACTATTTGTCTTAGTATTTACAATTTTTGGCAGGAAAGGTAAAAACAGTATTAGAATTAAGGAAGCCTGTGTTTTGCAATGACTGAAATGCATACAGCATCTGCTTGGGTAAGTAATTTATGCATATAATTCCAATCTTTGTGTTGTGTGTAATTTTTTTCTTTTCTCTCTCTCTCTGCTCTATTCTACATGGAAAATGGGAACAAAGGGGAAAAAAAAATGAACTCAAAGAAATTGACTTCTGCTGCCCAGGCTTCTATAGTTTCCTTATTTCCAATTCCTTGACCTGACTTTGATGCATCTCAGCTCAGTTGTGAACTCAAGCAGCAAAAGAAGGAAGCTATTTCATCCATGCAGAGAGAGCTCCTTCAGACTCCTGTGCTGCTGAGCTCAGAGGAGAAAAGAATTCCTGTTTATCGATAGTAATCATGGAGGTCTAGCTTGATTCAAAACACACAGAAAAGAAACAAGACTAATGAATTATCATTGTAAACCCTGCCTTCCATCCAATATATACGTACTACTTTCAAGCTGATTCTCATAGAGGAAAATCTGTGCTACACTTTTCATGTTGAATGACATCCCCTGTAGAGAACAAGAGCTGCTAACTAAATTTCTTACAGCTGTTGGGTTTCTGCAGCTCATACTGACTCTTCAGATAAAATTGTGATCTTGGTGCAAACCACTTACAGAGCAGCAAACCACACTCAGATCCAACAAAATACTATCCTTTTTTGGTAGAATCAGTCCCAACCTTCTTTTCTCCCCTACTCTCTTCCAGAAATACATATTCTCTTGATGTCTTTCAAATCCTTTGCTTCCCTTTTGTAAGTACAAATTGTGGTCTGAGGCATTGTTGATGCCACTGCATGTGTTTGAGCTATTAGGAAAAGATGTCTTTTGTAAATACCCTGGTTGCAGCTGCCAGCTGGGATGGGAAGTCAAGCAGCTCCTGCATGATAACCGGTAAACCGGGCCCCATGGAGGTGTACAGTGCAGAGAGAGAAACTGATGGGCATGGTTCTGCAAATCTCCATTAGCATTTAGATTTAGTTGACAAGCAAATGGATGGTTAAATCAGAAGAGGATCCACAGAAGTGTTAGGTGTCACTGACAAATCGGTCAGATTTTTTTTCTTTTCTACATTTTTTTTTTTTTGTCATACTAATAACCATCACAACTATGCAATTATGTTTGGAAAGACAGGAAGCTAAATTCCCATCAGCAGATTTAAGGGCTAAGCTGTTGGCATCTTTACAGTCATTTTTTTCTTTGGAAATTACCTGAGTAAAAGTCACTCCACCCTGAGAAAGACTGAGATCATCAGGAAATGCAACTCTTGTGGCCTATGCCAGTTTAGGGCGTTCTTCACAGTACAATTAATTATGTTTCCAGGGGCTGAGGCAAATGGGTGGTAATGCCAAATTTGCTTTCCCTGGGTAATAACTTGAACCTGCAAGCTAGTTGTGGCACCACGCTGTACTCCCATCCCACTACTTTTCACTTTCTATTGGCTTGGTCAAAACCTTACTGCAAAAGAGCACATTCCTGCTGGCTGGTGACATGGGGATTGATGACTGAAATCTTGACACTGGTTTCATGACTTGTGCCAGGGGCTTCTGGAGGGCAGCTTTATGCACTCTTCACTAGTAACCTGCAGCCAATCTGGTGAATGCTGGTTCAGCATTTTCCCACTGAATGAAAGGGAGCAGAAGAGGATTTACATTTTCATCTTTTGTAACCAAAAATGAACCAAAAGTGTGCCAAAGGGAAGAAAAGCAAAAACAAAACAAACAAACAAACAAAAACAGTGACTTCTTCCTGCATCTACATTTAAACCAACACTTGCTGTCTTGGGCCTCCACATTTTTCTCCGGGGTGGATGTAAACTAAACAGAGCTGCAGTTAATCCAGGATCCCCAAAGAGAATTAATTAGGCAGGCTTTCCCACCCTTTTCTTTTGGTATTAAAGGGCACTTAATACTCCAAGCTGCATATCTATTGAAATCTATTGTAGGTGAACACAGAAGAAATTTCTCAATTAGCTCTTACCTTGTCAAGACAAGATACTGAAGGGTGCTCCTCTAACCTTGGCTGAAAGCAGCTTGTATTTTTCATAAAAATATGTTACTAGTTTTTAAAGCAAAAAAGTAAGAGACAACTTTCTAAAGATGCTCATTGTATGTCTGTGATGTTGGGATGGAAACAGAGGCTATTATATAGGTATTTTGTCTTACTACTATGGTGAAAATGAAAGAACAGTTAGCACAAGACTGTACTTTAACTCTTCTTTCGAGTGGGGAGAACACTGCACCAGATACTCGGCTGACAGGAAAAACACAGATGGGCACCAGCTGATATCCTTCTGAATTTTCTATAGTCTGCAGTCATTGTGTTAATTCAATTGCTACCTCTTTGATGTTAAGATGGAGGGGAGGAAAGTGGCATTTTTCTCCCTATATTTCACATCTATCTGAGAATTTTGCTTTTCATCTGGATGGAGTCTCACCAACAAAAAACTTATGGAAGACCAACCAGGCTACAAACTGGAAGTTTCACTTCTGAAAGGAAAATATTCTCTGAAAAAAAGGGAACTCAAAAACCCACAGATGAGTCCTCCATCAGTACACATCCCATTATTAACAACATATCTCTCCTCACCTGTAGTATTCATAAGAGTGTTTCCAGATACTCTAAAATTAATTCCTAACTCGTTGCTAAATTATTTACATTACAGTAGCACTGAGAATCCTCACTGTGTAAGGCACTATACACCCCAGGTGACAGCCTTTGACACAAAGAGTTTACCTGTCAAATAATCAAGAGAAACAGTTTTTTTTTAAGAGAAAGTACATCTCCTTATCCCTAGCTCTTATAGGGAACTGCTGCATACTGCAATTTGCTCCCTTACATTTAAGGCACGTACATAAGTAGTAATTTAACATGCATGCTAAAGTCTCTCCATCAAGTATTGTAGGTAAAATGAAATAAAAAAAAATGCACGACCTTCTAGTCCTGTTCCATAGAAACTTCCTACAATACCGCATTGTGTTACAAAGCCACATTCTGTGAAATTGAATCCGGAGCTACAGGGAGCGAGTAGTGTTCTCTCCACTACCTATTTGTACAAGCCAAAGTTCATTTTAGATTATGGAACATCAATATTTTTAGAAAAATGAAATCTTAAATCCAGACAAATTATTCTGATATGGAAAAAAGGAGGTAAAAAAAGAACTTGCGTGGGTCTGAATATTAATTCAAATGCAAGAGGCCATAATGTAACCCATCAGTCAAGCTTTGAAGATGAACTGCTAATTAACACAGATGTTGCCTTCCCTTTTACTACTGTAACTTTTTCCAGATTAACTTTTTCCTTAATGTAGAAAAGGGAAAAAATATTTCTCTTGCCTTTTTTTTTTTTTTTTTTTGATGTACTATCTAATAAAACACATAATATATGTATAGGTATCATGTTACTCTTTTGCTAGCAATAGGTCTAGTCTTTCACTGCTTTCCTAATTAAGTCACCTATGTCCAACTACCTAAAAAGAAGCAAACAATCACTAGCATCACTAGCCTCTGAGCTACTGAAGCATCCCCTTCCCTTTCCACAGCTCTGTCTACAGAGCAGCTGGCTTTCTGATGGGCACCTCTCCCTGACACACATTGTGGACTGAAGAGGATGAGGTCTCTTGAAATACAATTTCAAGGAATTAAAGGTCCACTTGAAATATAATATCCTCAAAACACGCAAAATTAGCTTTTGTCTCTCCCTCTGTTCTGCAAGAGCCACTACATTTATACAGCAGGGTCTTCTTGAAGGCCAGATGTCTGCAGCCATTGACACAAGTAAATTTAATGAAGGCAGCACCTTAATTGCAGACAAGACAGATCAGGCAGAACGGACAAAGAATGATGCATTTTTTTCCCTCGAACAGTCCTACAGCATCTTTTGGAAAAAAGCAGCAAACAATTTGGAAGCAGAACAAATGCCACAGAGAAGTGCATAGGAAGAGGAACTACGGATCAGAGTAGATTCCCTTGTAGTCCACTTTGCGGTTCCTTCAGCATTCGACAATGTTGGATTGTTTTTCCCCATATTCATTGAACAGACTGCAGGAGGGTAACTGTGCAAATGGAAGCTGGGAGAAAAATCTCCATACTTATTACAACAGCAGTGAAATGCTCTAGAGGAGAATTTTTATAGCTTCCCTGCCATCAACTGAAGTAGCAAATTAGTTAATTTTCTGAGTCTTACAAAATCCAGCTTTTTGAGAATAGTAAACTCAAGAATTATAGGACTAATCATCTAGCCAGCTCATTGTCAGACAATGCTAATGCCTAATTATCAAATATGGTGGAGAATTCAATTAGCTTCAGTTATTTGAAATTTCCAGCGAACCAAATTTATTAGAACAGTCATGAAGCAGGACAGTGATCCTCCACTTTATAAATAAATGCTCTGATTCTTCCTCCATGTATTACATTGCTCTAAGTGACATCACATCTTCAGTAATTCTTGGTATCAGCAAGTTAGGGTTTGGATACATGACCAGTAAAGCTCTGCAGACAAACAGTCCCTCGGCAGCCCACACCACACACCTGGCAGCGTACATCAGAGGCTGCTGCTGCTCTCTGGGCATCAAAGTTCAGGACATGAAAGTTTACTAAATTCATATCTGAAGGATTTGCATAGCAAACATTAAAACAAGCTGATTTATTACAACTATAAACTACAGCCCACTTGCAGATGACTCCAGACTATATCTTTGTGGTACCAAATTGTAAAATTCAGAAGTGCCAAAATTGATTATATAGTTGTATTGCAAAGAACCTAAGGTAACACTAACAGCTACATTGCTGAAAGGAATACCAGATTAAAAATTAACATTTCGATCACACACAATACCAGAGATAGCATCACAATTAGCTTTACAAAACAACATCATTCTTTATGAGGCTTTTTCTTTGCCTCTTCATGCTATTTGCCTGATAAGCCCTTGCCAACAAAGACATTATACTAATTACAATTAGTTATACAAAGTGTGGGACAACTGAAATGATTTATTGATTTTTCCTCACAAAATAAACCTTATTATGAATTCCAAGTATACAATAAGGAAAATAAAGTAGCAGCCCCAGATGGCATGTTTACTTCAGACATGTATGAATGTGAATACACTTACAGAGACAGTCAATCCATTTAAAACTTTAATCTTAAAATAGTTGTCTGGAAAACATCAGTGCAGAGTAGGTTTTATGCAATTAAATTCCCTTTCCCCTGAGAAGAGACATTTGAGGTACAAAGCCAAGAGCTGAGCTGTTTTCTAAAAAAAAAAAAAAAAAAAAAAACAAAACTTGGAACTAAGAGGCTTTTTCAGCAATAGTCTTTTTTTAAAAAGACAGTGTCCAGGCCAACAAATAACACTATGAACATTTGTTATGCAGTATTAAGACAGCACTGACTGCGCTTGCATTTGATATGATCTGTTATCTATGTGAAATCTGAAGAGATGCAAAGAATATGAAGCTGTGTGTCCTAGTTTTGGCTGGAATAGAGTTAATTTTCTTCTCAGTAGCCGATGTGGTGCTGTGTTTTGGGTTTAGGATGAGCGTAATGCTGGTAACGTGCTGATGTTTCAGTTGTTGCAGAGCAGTGCTCACACAGAGCCAAGGACTTCCCTGCAGCTCATGCTGCTGTGCCAGTGAGGGACTGGGGGTGCACCAGGAGCTGGAGGGGGCACAGCCAGAACAGCTGGCCCCAAGTGGCCAGAGGCACATCCCATGGCACAGGGCGTCATGCTGAACAACAGAACCAGGGGGCTGAGCGGGGGGCTGCTGGGGGACGGGCTGGGCATTGGTCAGCAGGTGGTAAGCAATTGCACTGTGCATCACTTGTTTGTGTATTCCTTTATCATCATCATCTTTATTATTTTCCCTTCCTTTTCTGTCCTATTAAACTGACTTTATTTCAAGCTTAGAGTTTTACCTTTTTATTTTGATCCTCTTCCCCTTCCCATGGGGTAGAAGGGAGTAAGCCAACAGATGCGTGATGCAGAGCTGCCTGCTGGGCTAGACCACAACACTGTGTTAAATATCTTTCCGTGCTTAAATATCTACCTGTGTTAACAATCACTTCATATCTAGGCCAGGAAATAATGTAGGGATCTCTGCTTTGGTTCTTCGGGAACTCATTCTAACAATTTCTACAAGAATGTCCTACAAATATTCCTTTGTCCTCCAACCTGCAACATCATGAGTGCTCCTCAAAACATACTGAGAATGCACTCATTCTGTGAATATCACCAGTGTTCAAATGTATTTCCATCAAGGATGTGCGTGGTCTATGAGTCTGAGCAGAATTTCTTCCTTCATGGGGACCCTCCTCACAACTCTGTATGTTAAATTCCTTTGAAGTTCAAAAAACAAGCAAACAAACAAAAAACCCTAGACTTACTGAAAAATGAATAGCTGATCCAGTTTGATGTTCTCCCAGTTCTTTTATTTCCCCTATCTCCAGGGCTCCAACTCAGTCAGGCCTGTAGATACAAACCTTCCGTAATACAGATGATGAATATATACAAGGAAATGAGGCTTAGATGCAACAGTCACATTCACAAACAAGCAGGTTTATTCCCTGTTCTCTGCAGTGCCTTTTGCTACTACACCAGCCATTTTGTCCTCAAACTCGACAGAAGAAGGTACAGCACTTAGGCAAAACACATTTCTTCTCTCTTTTTTTCTGGTCTGCGAGTCAGCATTATCTGGTTAGGTCTACTTCCTCCGGCTTGTTCAGTCTCGCTTATCAGGCATGCTGGAAAATATTTCCAATAATAAGCCACCAGAAATCTGCCTTCATATCTGGTATCAGGCTACATATAACAGAAATCTTTTCATTTTAGTTTTAAAGTATTGCTTCATTCAACAAGCTGACTGCTGGCTGACACACAATCTAACCTAAAGGCTATGGATCAGCAGGTAAATGCAGAAATTCTATTAGTTTTCAGACCTGAGGTTTACGCCTTTCATTTCAAATGAAATCAAAATCCTACACATGAATAGGTAAAGCACAGAGTAAAGATCCTTTCTTAAAGCCATCCATTACCTATTACATGAGTGTGAGGAAGAAAGCAGTTTCTGCATCTTGTAGATACTGTGCTCAATGACTCTGGCAAGGATGGTAAATAGCAGACATAAAAGAGATCCATTCTGAGGAAAAATTAAAACCATGACGAACGTTACAGTAGGCAATGTGAAATCCTGCAAAGGCACAAAGGCAGGCATATTCAGATATGTTTGGTATTAACAAAACCCCTCTGAGCTTGTAAAAATAGGACCTGCTTACCTAAACATGGATTTCAAAGTCATAGGCAAACTTTTCTATGCTTTAGAGATTTTGGAAATAAGCATCCTCATTTAGCACCAGACTAAGGAAGCAGTGCAAAACTGCATATTACCAAGTGTCCATAATGTTTATGAAATGTATATATACATATAAACTGAAAGAATAACCAGCAGCAAAGAGATTTTTGTGTTTTTGTTGTTGTTGTTGTTTGTTTGTTTGTTTTTATCCTTCAATAAGTGTACATACTTTTGATATGCAATCAGATTGCCTACTCAGCCTTATATGTAAAACTACAAGAGGTTTATGCATGATTGGCACCTGACTCCATTTTATCATTTGCTCTAAATAGGTAAGTTCACTGGAAGTGAACTCAGAGCACGGGCGCCAGCACTTTGACACACTATACAGACAAAAATTCACATCTGTGAGTATAACTCGCTTCTGGTGTGGGCTAGCAGAACTTCACTGAAGTCACTGGAACCACCTCTGCCAGAGCTGAATTTTTTCTGTGAGGCTGGTATATTGTACATACAGACAGAAGTACTTCTTGGAGATAAGGCTCCCTAATATGGGACCCACCCTACATCTGTGAAAAGAATCTATCTACATTCCAGCTTTATGCTCAGAGATTTCTTTATTATATAAACAGTTCCTATATAATTAAGCCAAATGCTGTTTTCCTCCGAAACAGTTGATGATGATTGTCTTAGCAAAATAAAATCAATTGTGATTACCTAATCACAAGTATGATCACACTAATAATGGTTGATTTTTGTTGTAGATTTGTTTGTTTGTTTTCTGTATTTCTCATTCTGCACATTGAGTTAAAGAAATTGCTCCATGATTTCGCTATTTATTCAGGAAAAATACTTAAGAAAAGCATGACTTTTTCTACTTTGTAAAATTAAATGTAATGTTTGTCATTGGAGTATGGCATTAAACAGTAAAGAAGTTATTCAAATTGTTGGGCCTCTTCTTTCTCATTATAGAAGCCTACACACATCTTTCATTTGTATTTTGTGTTTATTTGCATTTCATCTGTGTTTTCCTTTGGCAATAGGTTTGATAGTCTCTTTTTTCATTTTGCACTGATGCTATCTTACAGCTTGATGATTACGAGTGAGTTGGTATTCCTTACCATAGCTCATAGCTATTGCAATATTCAGTCCTCATGTATGGATTCTCCACCATAACTCTCTCATCATTTTCCCCAAGAGAGGTAGAATTGTCACTGTTACACAGAGCTGAGAAGAGACAGAAATCCACACAGTGTAAGACAATTTCTCCCTATGTGGTCAGTCAGGTCAAGAAATGTTACCTCATCTGGTTTAGAACAAAAGTAAACAGAAACCTCAAGACACAATGGCCAAGTCCAGCTCCCAGTTAAGTCCACTATGCCAATTACATCACAGCTTAAAAAAGAACTAAAAAAAAAAAAAAGCCATGTTTTTTTGTGTTTTTTTTTTTTTTTTTTTTTTTTTTGTCTTACAGAAGATGATAGTGGACATGCTGGTTTTTCTTGCCCTTTTGGGCAAGAAAAGGTCTAATGCCAGTGTTTCTCCTGATTCTGCATGAGAACTTTTGACAAGGAAAATGCTCTGAATATTCCAGTCAAAGGCTTCAGAACGGCGCTTCAAAACTGACATTCTGTTGGCATACACTAAAATTGGGGTTGCTGAAAGCTAATATAAATGCAGTGTCCAAGCTGGCACCATTGCACCTTCCACACACACACCTACTGACAAATTCAGCCACTTGTGGGGGAATGTGGAAACTGTTTAATAGTGCAGCAGTGACTAAGGGCAATTTAGGATGGGGATGAAGAGCCATGTATCATATGAACTCCCCAACAGCATGGGAGATGCTTGTTCAATGCTGGCAGGAGAGGAATACTGATATGGAGCTAATGCATTCTTGAATTACCTCGGAAATCACTCATCTAAGTATTGACCGGATCTGCCTACGATTAACTTGTTAGATCTGATGAGATCAGGAGGTATGGCTGCAAGTTTGTGATAAGAAGTCAGTGTTAGAAAGAAACTGAAGATCTCAGAAAAGCAAAGAAAGAAAACGTACAAGCCTAAAGTATTCATATGGAAATTACTCAATATAAGCAGCTAATTTCTTCTTGAACTGCTCACATAATTGTCTATAACCATCTATCATCAATTAAAACTACATGGATACACAAATATTACCATATGAAACAATGCAGGCATCATGCATCTCATAGGTTTACTAGCATTGCTCAGGGCTTTGCTATTTTAGAGTAACGTCATTATCCTTTATGCTGTGTAGTATTGTCCTCCATTGTGCACTATTCATTATTAGACACTTCGTTATGTGCAGCCTCTGCAGATATATAATACAGAGAGATTAAGCTAAACTGATTTACTGATACCATAGACATACGTTGCACTGAGATCTGTCACAGGTATTCCTTATGCTTACAAGAAACAGCAAATGAGTTATATTTATACACTTGAGGATCACTTTTTGTAAATGTTGAATGATTTTAGTGGGGACATTATGATTTTGTTTTCCTTCAATTTGTTCCTAAGAGGATGTAAGAAATAAAAATTTACTGGTAAGGGGAAGGAATATAAATTAAACTATTTTATGAAAGCCATTCCTTAAAATGACTCAGACAATAAATTTCAACAATTGTTCACGTGCTACAGCTTCTGTAAGTACCTGCGAATAACAATACAGGTGGAGAAAGAAGAGAGAACATCTTCAGCTGAGATGATGCAAGTTTGCCATTTCATTGTGCAAGCATAATCAGAGAGCTGCTCTTCAAACAGGGAACTGTCACTTCTCCTATGGGCCTTGAATGATGCTTTGCTCTTTTTTTACCTTTGTGTTTTTATTTGGCTTCTTCAAGTGCATGTAAAGAAATAATGCTTATTTTCAAATACTGCCCATTTCTACCTTGCAAACTGCAATGTAGACTAGACAGGCTCCATAACATTTAAACAGAGTTTATTAATGCTGTAAGAAGCAGCTGGACTGGAAGTGTTTTGTACAGCACAGTGTTTGAAAAGATGTTAGATACTATCTCACTCAGTCCTCAACAACCCCAGAAAATGAACACATAAGATATGTCATTTTTCCTAGGAAGGGTGCTTTTACTTACCTTCCTAGAGATATCAGGAGTTTACCTTTAAGAAGAGGGTCTGGAATGAAGGCATAACAAATACAAAATTATCTCCTCCTGATAACTTATTTCACTATTGCATAAATTGCATGAAATGCAATTCTGTATTAAATGAATGCATGAAAATTAACCATGGTAAAAAACACATTTTACACTGCAGTCTGGAACTGAAACACGCATTGCTGAAATGCTCCTTCCTAAGCAGTTTAATAATGCACATAAATGAGACTTCAGCATTATGCAAGGTATTCAAGGATGAATACTAACATTTAACAAGCTGAAAAGCTGAGACTCAGGTGAACAAAGCTAGGTCTATATGGCTCACAGCTAAATCTGTGCTGAGTTTATATACCATCTTCACTCATGCTCAGCAGCTTGTCAGCCAGTGCCTGAATGTAGCTATGTGGCAGACGATGCTTCTGCTCCAGCTATTTATCACCACCAAACAACTGGAGGTTACTGATCCCACAGTTCCAGCAGCAAAACATGTCCACCTGATGCAGGTCCTAAGCAGCTCCCAGCAAAATAACCAGACTACGTCACGTCCCCTGGAAGCACAACGGCAGACAGCTGAATTTGTACCGGGACAGCAACCCCCAGTGGCTGGGCAGACAGAAGCAGTTAGGAAGTGGCTGTGTCTTAAAGCAGTGCAGCCAGCAGGGTATGTGTGAAGACCCTCTGCAGATGTGCATTCATGAGGCTTGATAGAGCAGCTTCCAAGAATTTTCTATTAATAGGAAAGTGGGAAAGTAAATGAGTCAGAGGAGGGAAAGCAAAATATCTGATATTTTGATTATGGACAAGTAACCAATTTCAAAAATGCTTTATGACTATAAACACAATTATTGGAACCACATCTTTTTCAAGCCTGCATCGAAGTATGCCTACTAGCCACATACAAAGATTATCATTGTAATGGTAATTGCTTCACCACTCCAGGAGCCTGCAGAGCTGAGTAAAGATCATTCAGCTCACCTCGTTGTCTCTTTTACCTGGCCCCACATTGTTATTTACCAGAGCAGTAGTTATAACCCCCACAAGTCAAACATTATGCAACGTGACAGAATATTGCCAACTTCAGAGAAGACCACTAGTAAACCACTCCTCCTTAAGCAAATAGTGGTGAGAGCTTTTCGGTGCTTTGCCTTAGGTGCTTAATGTTGTTCAAAAATAATCACAAGGGGAGGCGGAAAAGATATTTGACAGAGTGGTTAGGTGGAAGCTAACATTATGGATTTGCTTTCAGTAGCAGAAGGTAGAAGACGAATGCACATTCTAGAAAATAATCTATCCTTTTCTCCTATTTGTTTAAAGAAAAAGTTTTGATTTTTTTTTTTTTTCCAAAATGTTATAAAAACAGAGGTGTAAGATTATTTATGTTCTTTAAGATCTCTTTTGGTTTTGGTCTGGCAATACACCATACTGTGCTCATACCTAAATGACTGTGTAGATAGAGGGCCTCAGCTATCACGTACTAAGAACGAGCGTTTGCACAAAGTTGTACTGAATTATTAAGTTGCCTTCACTTAAGCACACCAAAATTAATAGTAGCCTTTCAGTTTCTGTTCAAAGTGTTTCCTTGGGGAAAAAAACAAAAAAGCTATTAAGATATTAGCACACCTGTAAATTAAGCAGGCATTCAGACTTATTAACTGCAGCACACAGAGGCTATCTGAGGTACCCGAATGGCTTGCTCTTGCTCCCACTGAAATCACCAGCAGGACTCTCATCGTCTCCAGAGTCATATAATCAATCCCATAGGATCAGCAGCAAATCAACTAAAGACAAATCTAACTCTCAATCAATTGCATTAAGAATGCATAGTAGTCTACAGAACAACAGGAAGGCAATGTGTTTGGCAAACACAAGTTGCACAAAACAACAGCTAAATAAAGCACACTCCACGAGGCGTGGGCGAGCCTTGGCAACACAAGCACCTGTGTACAGTTTGCCCTGGCAGATCTCAAACGTCTCCCTTACATGTGGGCAATGTGCATGCAATCATCCAATTGGGATGGAGAGGCCTGTTGAAAAAGTGAAGATCCCTGTCTGCATCTGTCCCTGAACCTCAAGCAGAGCTGATAAACCTAATGACTCCCTGTGAGGAAAAATATATTCCATAAATCATCATAAATAAATAAGGGGAATGTATGCTTAGGTTTCATATGCAAAATAAATAAATAAATAAATAAAATCTTCCTTCTGGCTTGAATGCAGGCAGAAATTCTTGAAGTAGAGAATTTCACATAAGATTAAACACTGGTAAATCCTCTTTCATTGTGCCGCATGTTACAGACTACCCTTTCACTGAATGCAGGTTTCAAATATGGGGGAGCTGGTTTCTGAGACTACCATCCTTCACTGCCTCAAGTTCTTAGAGAGCTTTTTTTTTTTTTTTCTTAGCCAACTCCACACATTCCTTTCACTAACGAGTGCACCTCTACCACAAAACAGACATCAAAATGACTGCCACACCACAGAATCCAGGTTCCCTCCACAGAATAGGAAAGAGACATGTATTGTTCAATCCTATTTCCCCAAATGATGCAGAATCTCCTTCAATGAATTGACCTGATGTTCCTGGCAGTTTTGCATTTCTTTTCCAACATGTCCTGTTCAACGAAGTTTGAATAAATCTTCAACAGTTTAAATGAACTGCTCTGGAAAGGGCAAGCAATCAACTTCAAAGCCAAAGGAAAATGACCATTTTTCATTACAGAATTTATATATCATTCAGAAGCAATATCTTAATTTTAACCCATATGGCATCTACAAATGAGCTTCAGCCTCACCTGAAATACACAAAATCTTGCTGAAATAAAAAAATATTCTCACAGCCTTTTACCAAGTTCCAATGGAAGACATGAAGTATTCAAGAGGAGAACAATGCCAATGCTGTAATATTGCAAATATTTCTTAAGTACAAAGCAGGAATGATTCAATAATTTCCTTTGAGAAATTGTGAAACATTTTTTTTCTTGCAAAGAAGTAAAGAACTTGTGAACGTCTATAACTATTAAACTCAAAGTATTAGGTACAGAAATAAACTACACAACAATAAGAAAAAAAAAAAAAAACAGTCAAAAGTTTCTAATCATGAAACTTATACGGTATCACGCTACTGGTTTCTTCTGGAATAAAAATGAGTATCACAGGGATTAAAAGGAGGAAAAACAATAATTAGTTAATTCATTTCTAAGGATAGAGGAATAAAATTCCTAAAATCACAGATGTATTCCCATGGGGTTTGCTATTTGACATCTTCTGAGACATCTGCCAAGAAGAGGTCAACTGAACTAATCAGTGCTTACACCTTGGCATTGCCACTGAAACATGTCAGCTCTCCACTGCAGAGAGGGGAGCAGTTATTACTTGCTGCCTATGACACGAAGTCTCAGAAACAGGCTAGGCTTGATCCTGAATGGAGCTGTGACTGATGAGTCCTTTATAAGCCAAAGAAATCTATACACTGGGTGTCTCAGGAGACGAGTAGTTCAAGTTCCTTTGGTGTACCTTCCTCTCCTCTGGCTTTCAGAGCACTCCTTTTCCAGTGTAGTAACTACAGAATGGAGAAGGAATCAACTGAAATTCAGTATCAGAAAACTAACTTTGTGGGACACAACTCAGAGGAAAGTCAAATGTTTTTCCTTATATTCATTTATCTGAAAACAGGGTTTAAGCATTCACCACTAGCTGTGAATTCACCTTCTCTCATTGCAGAACCACAGCTTCTCCGCTTGGTCTCACAGGCTGTTCTCAGACCTAATGCAAAGCCATCTCTTCATAAATTGGGAATTGTAAAATCTCACAGTGAATGCCTGGCAGCAAACAAACAAATGAAACAACACATCACAGAATAAAAGCAGACATAAAAAAACCCTCATGTATAAAAATTAGTTGTCAGATAGCTGATGACTCCATTCTGTCTTCCTGTAGCTTGTAATACCTAGGAAACCACCCCTCCGCATTTATCACTGTTTACCAGTACTGCTCAGGTCTCAGAGCTTGGACCAGCTACAATTGCCACCCACTCCATATTCATGGAATCCATCTCTTTCTCATGCCATCTGTTCTTTGTCCCAGACTAATCATGATATATAGGGTGATATGATTGCTAACTGCTCTGCGCACTGCTCCTGGTACTGCACCGTAGCTTTCAGCCGACTCACAGCCATGAGGCTGTGCATACCGTCTCTAAACCTGTGGCATAAAACCACTGGAGGAGAGAGGCAAGTTTTAGGACTGGTACTACTTCTTGTACTATCATCACTTCTTGTTCAGTGTTAGATGAGAGATTCTCTCTGATTTCTTAGCACTACTATCCTTCAAAGCTATGCTTGGTGCAAACAAATCCAGTGATAATGGCCTCTGTTGGGTAACATGGGATCATGTTTTGAAATTGGACTTCGAAAGGATGGTAAGGTTTACCCCTGAAAATTAGGCTTTGATCGGTCTGTTTGGGAGAAAGGCTGGTTATCAGTGATAACACATGTATTTAGACTCTTACAGAAACCTGACAGGTGCCAGACATAAGAAATTATCATTTTCCTCTGTGAGTCTGGCTCCATTACACACATATTCAGATCCCATTTTTGTTAGCCAAACCCCTGTTTAAAAAATCATTTTACAGGTTTTAAGAAGCCCACAGTCATTTATTCAGAATTTTTCCTTTTTCTTTCAGTCAGATATTAATAGAACAGCAAAGAAAAATGTTCTCATGGTTTAAAGAACACATTTTTCTCTGTATCTGCCTCTGCTTACATGTGAGGGGAAAAAGGCTCTGATAATCTACAGTACAAGCAGGAAGGTGTCAAGGGAAAACTTATCTTTTAAAATGCTTTCCTGTTTTATTTCAGGTGAAACAGGCAGTTAATATGCTAGAGGCTGTTTTCCGTGTAGCCCAGCACACTAAAGAGAAGTAGTATGTTAAATATCATATATACAGCCTGCATCATAACACAGCAGCCTAGATACTGTAGGAAAATCTGTGACAACTCGAGATGGATTGGCAGGAATAAAAGTTTAATGAGTTTTGAAGTAAAAAGTTAAATACCAGAGGGAACGTTTCTTACTATCTGCCCAATATTAAGAACACTAAATAATCTGAAAAACTACAGTGAGAGTAACATATACGGCAAATCACACAAGACTTTACCCTTGCAAACAAAGTTTGAAAGCATTTTTGCTCACAGGAAAAGCATCTTAGTTTGAATTTGTATGATAAGTAAATATTCCCACTTCTCTGCTGGTTTGGAAGAGAGGTTAATAGAGGTGAAACATTCAACCAACATCTCTAACATACACATTTATCTGTGGTAGAAATCATTATTACTCCTGCTTCATGATTTTATCAGCCTGGATGTAAGATCTGCAAAATGAAGAAAGATTTACGAAAGTGAAGATGATTTTTAGAGCAAAACAGAATTATATGTTTATGATTGTGGTCAGAAATTGAAAGTTAGGGCAGCTGTTTCATTGAATAAACAAAGACTAAGTCATCACCTCTCTATTTGCTACGTTCAATTTAGGATTCAGAGTTTGTACCCACCAAGGCTTGGATTTTCAGACCTATCCAGGCTGGCAGGACTCAATCCAGTCAGTAGTAACATTTAGGTGGTTTATAGTTTTGCTCTGCTTGAATTAACTGTCTGAAAGATTCATTACTTACACAGTTCAAGGCTTTCAACAAATCTGAATTAACTTTGGTGGTTCATTTTCATAAGACAGGCAGTTTGTACACAAATTCAATGTCAACTTTATCAGTGACTTGGGCTGGCTTGATATGCATGGGACAAAGATGATATTGAGAATGTTAGAACCTGATTTCCTTAACTCACATTAAAACCAAATGTATTGTGTATTGTAGTTTAAAAAAATCTATGATGTTAATAGCACAAGTGATAAAATATGGGTCTAATCAAAATGACTCAATATTGAACATTAAACCCTGCAGTACCCAATTACTCATTTCTGTTTTTTGTGAAGAATGCAATATTAAAAGGTATAGCCTAACCTGCAGCCACAAATAACATGTATATTAAAAAGAACAGGTTGATTGCAGGGCATCTAAATGCTGTTCTTCTACTGTGTGATCTTAGCTTTGAATCCATCAGTAGTAGCAGTACAGTAGTTACATGGTACAGTTTTATTTAAAAGCAATCAGGTCCACAGACAGAAGAAACAAAGTGGCGGTGCTTGTCAGAAAGCAACGTTAATCAGCTTGGGCTTGGTATGGGTATGATCTTCCTTTAAAAAAAGGATTTGTGTGTTTTGTTTTGAACTTGTCATTTTGATTTATCTGGGAGTCTCTTCTTGAATTGCCTTGAAAAACCTTAGGCGAGACACAGACTTTTTTGGGATGTCTTGTCACATCTTACTGGCCACCCAGTTTGCTAAATAAGTGACCTGTCGCGTTTGCATTAATTCACACAGGCCAAGACTGAAATTCATTTTGAAGCTCATAATTCAGCATCTTTATTTTTGAATGTATTGAGCTTGTTGTGTACAAACACAAACCTGTCTGTCATACAACAGGAAAACAACTCCAAAAAAAAATAATGGGGGGGACACACTCCCTGTCATATACTTTGAGTTTTTCCCCACCATCGCCAATTTCAGTTCAAACAAATGTATGTTGTGTGCTGCAGAGATTGGTACAACACTTCATCCATTTCAAAAGAGAGCCTGGTTTATGAACTCATGGAAAACAGTTATTTTATACAGCAACTTGCAGATATGATCCTCTGACAAGCAGCGCTCATTAAAAGAGCATCAGCTGGCTCAAGCAGTAGTCTTGGTTGTTACTGAAGTAAGTCAGACCCTTGGGGATTTTAACACCATTTGTTCAACAAACAGTCTCATTCTGTCCAGCTGTAAAAAAAAAAATTCCAATTTAAAAATAAATCTTTTGTAATGGGCTCAAGGATATATATGGTATGGGAGGATTGAGAAGTTATCTATTATACAGGCATTCTGCTCACATCCAGGATCATTCTGCCTTGATAAACGAACAGTGACACTATTGGCAAACCTGGGATTTGAAGTAATGGTTCATTAATGCAACTGCACACTAAGTAATGTACTTGGGTGTCAGTGTTGTGCTGGGTTTTCTACCTCATTGTAATGCTCTTTTTCCTCCTGGATATGCTTAAAAATATCCTGGCACTCCTGTCAATATATTAGTCTGAAAAATGTCACAATGGGTCTGGAACTGTTGTGTGTGTATGTAACTGTGCATTGACACATGCATTGGCTTGATGCATTCTGGTGATGCGAGTTCAGGCTCCTGTAGAGATCCAAATTATGATACGATTGCACTGAGCTTACAGACTTCTCTCATGCTGGGATGGAGATGGTGTGAGGAAGTAAAATCACAAAACAGAACACCACGCTCATACTGCATGGTTTGAATAGCTCTTCCAACTGCACACAGCGCGCATCCTGCTTCTCTTTGGAGTGTGGAGATTAGATATGGCTGAGCCGGGGATGCGAGGTATTCAGTTTTTCCCTTTCACAAAAGAGATCCTTCTCCTTCTGCTCTGAGCTTCCACCATCCCTTCCTTCCCTCCCTCCTTTTTAAAACCACACTCAACAGTTCCCACATCCGCCTGTCAGGGACCAAACGCCTAACGCAACAGTTTGCACAGCCCATGGCTGTGTTCCAACAGGGTGAATGCTCTGATGCCCTGGTAATCACAATTCAACGTGTCAGTTAGGATTTAGGATCTATATGAAAAAGACAATTGGAATAGTTAATGCTGGTAAGACAAAATTTTAAAGTGCACATACAGTAGTGGAGGACTCAGTATCAAGGGAACATCATCCAAAAGGGAAAGACTTGGTAATTTATTCCATCTGTCACCTATAGATGACAGAAAGTTGATTAAGCTATCTTTGTGGTATCAGAGGGGAAAAACACATTTTCAGCACAATTATGTAGCATCATGTTTAACTATTTTCATGTTTGTCAGCAACAATTGCTAGTCCTTGGGTAGCTTGTATAAATTTCTTCTGTGAAGTACTCAGAAAAGGTGTGTGTAATTGTTTCAAATGTTTCATTAGATTTTAATTTGTAGACTGGTGTGACTGGCGCAGAATAAAGTGACCTCATGCTTCCTGCCTCAGGAAATTCTTGGAAATTAGATTCTTCAACTCAGTGGGATTCACACTGCAATGTATTTTAAATTACGAAGAACCAAGTATTTTGCTTGCTGTTGTCCATCTGTGTTATATTCTTCGATTTACTCCTATAAAAGGAATGTATAGATCATTTCTTATCTACATAGCTTAGTGAATCTTACTCAAAAAAAAGAAAAAATCAGGAAGGAAATGTCAAAGGCAATTAAGTCGGAATTAAACAGCTGCAAGGAATCACCAAACACATTTTGGCCTGACCCAGTGGGAGCATTTGAAATAGTTTGAGTTCATGCAAAAACTCACCTCACATGGACTTTTTGAAGGAATACACAAGTCTTTGGTTGGGATTTTTTGGATATTTTATAGAACTGTTCAGTTTGTCCCAGCCCTATGAAGACATTACTAACAGTCAGCAGCTCTCCTTTGCTCATGGCTACTGAGAGTAATCCCCTCTCCTGCCCCCACAGGTAGGGAACCCAAACAAATATCCACTGCAGTTAATGGGATCATCTTAAATCCTTCAGAGGCAACTACACTACTCCATTAACCCACTGGGGACTGGTCGATTGCAACAGAAGCCAGAGTGTGGTTCAATTCCTAACCTGCCTCAATTGCCACAATATATCATAGGGCACCATTTACCAATGCATCTTTGCACACCAATGAGGCCGAATGCACTGAACCAATGAAGATTACCTCCTGTTCAAACTGTAAAGCACATCAAGGAGCACGCCTAACTAATTCCACCACTGGGCTAAGATCATGCTATATATCTGACAGTAAGCACAATCTTTCCAGCTTGCCCAGAGGAACTGGGCACTCTTATCGGTTGGCTTTTGATGTGCGGCACCTACGAAATAAAACTACTTAGCAAGCTGCAAACATTAAGGGTGCATTTGAAAAGTTGTTCCAAGCCCAGATATCTGATATTGAACGTGCCTGTTGGCACACTGCAAGCCAGAGCAATTTAAAAAAACAAAATGAACATACTATTATTGATCTGATTTTGTCTTCTGTGCAAGGTGCAGGCTTTTCCCCCTGAGGTACCTATGCAGTTCACATGGTTGGCTGTAGTCTGAAGGCCACTGAACTAGAGAACAAGCTGATTGATTTCCTTTTTGTGTCCAACAGCATTTTAGTGGCATTAAATATTATTTAATGGCTCTGATTACATTTTAATGAAACTGCCAAAAAAAAAAAAAAAAAAAAGAAAAAGAAAAAGAAAGAAAGAAAAAAAAACAACCAAAAATAACAGCCAGCACCTCATCCCTAACTGCAGCACTGTTCTGTCTCTGAAGCAAGCACACTGTCTGGTTGCATTGGAGGGTCACATCTTGATTAAGTAGGGTGTCAAGAGTATTGATAGCATCTTTTCAGTATTCTGGGGAGCAGCCATCAATAAAACCCTAACAGAGTACAATGGCTTCTACTTGTTTTATTAATCATGAAAATATATTTACAGTTGGAGCCGAAGTGCATTGTACAGAAGCATCAGTTCTCTCCGCTCACATCCACATTACAGTCCCTTTTCATTTTATAGGAATTGAAGTCTAAAATGGAAGTCAGTTCACATGAATCTTTCTGTTGCAAACAATTATTGTTACCAGAAATCTTCAAGGAAAATCAAAACAAAGCTCACAGGCAAATCAAAATGACAAGTTCAAAATAAAAGCACATTAAAGCTTAATATATATATATATATATATATCCTTTACCAATTCCAACTTAATGAAGAAGATTCTGACAAGCACAGTCCTGTCATATATACAGCTGTTTGAATCCCCATTCCCCATCACTTTATATGAAACTGTGTCAAGAAACTACCCTTTCAATAGTGCTAAATGGGAAACATCTGATGTATATTGACTTTAAAGGTCAAATTCAGAGGAGCAGGACACAGTTTTGTGTTTTTTGTTTTGTTTTGTTTTGTTTTATTTAGTAAAATTCTCCTCTCATTTCTGGACCACAGCTGTTGATTTGTTTGCAGATAGTTTGACTTGTCCAGAGGAAGGAGAATGTAGACAGAATGTCAGATTTTCAGAGCGGAGAGGACAAGCTTCCTCCTGCAGATCTACAATATGTGGTGTGGGTCAGAAAGGCAAGCTTGCCTGTTCATGAAAACCATGTAAAATAAAATAAAATAAAAATCCTTTCCCTCAAACTATATATATAAATTTTATTTATTTTTTTTTTTTCCAGGAAAGAATTTGTTGCACCCACTCACTGTCAGGTCTCATAGTTACTGATTTTACCTATCCCAAGAGATGCAAATCATCTCCTGGGACATGTCCCACTACAGCACGCTGCTCCTCACGGGAGACATTCAGCATCCCACGTGATTTGGCCCTTAACACACAGAGGCAGAAAACGAAGAATTAAACTAAACTGAAATAAAATAAATATTTGCATGGTTTGTGTGCATGAAGCAAGGAATCCTTTTGAATACACTGCAGAGGGTGAGCAGCCAGAGAAACAGAGTTCCTACTAGAAAGGAAAAACCAGTTCTGTCTCCTATGTCAATTCCATGGCAAATATTTGCAAGGACTAAGCAAGCATACTTAATTGGCTACTCTTTTTGCAAGCAGAAGCCACAGAAGATGTTCATCTTCAAATCTGATTTCATACCTTAGCTGTCACCGAGGAAATTAAACATTCAGCAAGTCACTCTCGCTGTCAAATATGGAGACAGTTGGCAAATGTAGGCCATAAAGGTAGAGATTAATTACTGGCTGTATGAATTGTTGCTGTTTTCCTCTGTCAATTACGTCATGGTTAATCATGAAATGAACTCCTGAGAGTTTTGTATCTTTCTTCCCTTCATTTTTCACAAATAAAAAGCAAGCAAACATAACCAGAGGTCGTTCTAAGTGCTCTTCATCCACTGGCAGGAAAAAGTTCTGGGAGTCACAGCAGATCTCTCCAGGAATGCAGATGTGTTTTAGTCAGTTTCAAAAGATGACTTAAAACTAACAGATTAAGTCATGGCACGATTTATTTCATGAATTTGAATAATATTTATGTACACATTTACTTCTGGTAAAAGAATTTCTGGTTACTATTAGTAGGTATTCCTTGCTCTTTAGGGCTCAAAATCCTTTACATTGGGCTCCATAAGACTTGTCATAGGTGGTACAGAGCAAAGAGAGATATGGAAAAGAAGAATGGAAGAAATGTATATATTGTAGGTCTACCTTAGGTGTAATTACTGAACTAAGCCTTCCTCCCTCTGAGGCCACGCTGTACTGGGTTTCTACCAAAAGGATCAGTTATAGCAGATAAAGGCTCAATTTCACTAAAAGGTAGAAATATGAGTTGCTATTAAAAATATACATATATATATATATCAACTAATCAACTTATGTTGGGCAGCCAGCGACATACCAATTCCACTCTAGCACTTCAAAAATGACAAAATGACAATCAGCTCTGTTTGCTCCACAGTTTTAGAAAGAGTGTTATTACAGCTATTATTCATTAAATAAGCCAAGATATTAACATTAGCCAATATCTACACAGAATTTCCCACAGGAGGCTAATGAAAAGAATGCTGCAAAAATGTCATTAAGGTACCTGATAGCTGAGGGAATGAAATCCTCACAAATACAGACGCAGGACACTAGAGGCACAGTTTTAAGTTGTCCTTGGATTGCAAGAATGGTCTAACCCAACTCCCACATAAGGGAAGGAGCCCTTTTCCAATAGCTTTGGCATGTCTCCACCATAAACAGACAAGGAAACTATTCACACCTGTTACCCATCAGTTCTTTCCTCCTTACAGATAGTTATGGTCACTCTGTAATTGACAAAGTGTCTACCAATATCCCTGAAAGGACTTTGCAAGAGTAAGTATTAGTCTCTCTCCTACGTTACAGAGCCATAAATACCTTTACAGAAGTATTTTCTTCCTTTCATCTGACACTAAGGAATAGTAAGTTAAAAAGCCTGCTCTGGATCAAATGACAACTCTTGCTGACAGAACTGAAGAAAGACCTCGAGAATTTTGATGTCAAATACAGTGAAAGCCCGATGTGCTTCAACAACTCCTAAGATTGCATTAATTAAGAAAAAAAAAAAAAAAAAAAAGAATAATTACATCTAATGATATGACCAAAATAGCTTTAATTGGGGTAGTTGGTTATGGTTTATACTTGACACTGCTCAGTGACACAGCATGGGTCCAAGACAGCAGCCTTTGGTCAGTTCTGGGTCAGAACAAACGTTTGTATCGTCCGGATTGACCAACATAACAATGTCTCAGTCTTACTCTGGAAGACTGGCAATGTGTGAGATAAACAAGGCAGGCTGCTCAGATAAAGAATGAAAACTAGCAATTATCAAGGGTCTGTTGTTTGAGTTTGCTAGACATAAAACTGATTAAGAGCATCACCACCTTTCTTTCCTACCTCAGGGAAGATGACTAGGGTAAGATGTTGTATTTCCAAAGAGTTGTGGGAAGGTAACAGGTAAATACAAATACATTTGCCTTCATCTGGAAGGTGCACACACTGAAATGTGTTAAGCAGCTAAAGCTGGTACCAGTGTTACATCAGTTCTGTTGAGGGGAGGAAGAGGTTACAGGAAAAAGGAGACTTTCTTTGTCTAAAGCAGAGGCCCCAAAGCAACATATTTGCAATATTTGGACACTGATTTATAGAAACAGACAAAACCCACCTGCTTTGATACCTCTGTTTCAGTTCAGCTCTTTATCATCAGCCTAGCAAGCTCCACAGCCCTGTGTGGGGCTCAGCAAGCTTATGGCTCTGGCACTTCTTTCCACTGAAGGGAATCGTGATCTGACATGGGCCTCCTTTTCATACCTATTTTCTTTATGTGATTGCAATTGGATCTAAACCTCCCTGCAGGTGTTTTAGAAATTCTAACCCTAGCATAAATGTTCAAGCCTTATACATAATCTGCTGCTGTGGACTGTAACTGCTCGCTGTGGCTGAGCCCCATCAGGCAGCTCAACACCACACGGCTGCTCGCTTGCTGTCCCCGGGTGGGATGGGGGAGAGAATGGGAAAGGAAAATGTACGAGAACTCATGGGCTCAGATAAAGACGGTTCACTAGGTAAAGCAAAAGCTGCGTGTGCAAGTACAGCAAACCAAGGAATTCAATTGCTACTTCCATCAGCAGGCTGGTGTTCAGCCACCTCCAGGAGAGCAGGGCTCATCACACCTAGCAGTTTCTTGGGAAGACAAACACCATCACTCCGAATGTCCCCCCTTCCTCCTTCTTTGCCCCAGCTGTCATTGCTCAAAGTGATGCCACATGCTATGGGACATCCCTCTGGTCAGCCTGGGTCCCCTGTCCTGGCTGTGTCCCTCCAGCTCCTCGTGCACCTCCAGGTGCTGGCAGGGCAGCACAAGCAGCAGGAAAGCCCGTGGCTCTGTGTGAGCACTGCTCTGCAACAACTGAAACATCAGTGTGTTATCACCGCTATTTTCATAACAAAACCCAAACCACAGCATCTGTGCAGCATTCTTCACAAGCCTCTGTGAAGAAAATTATCCCAGCCAAAACAGACCAATAGCCTTAATTTATGGATACATACATTTTAAAGAAAATAACTCATTTAATTCTTCACTACACTTATTGGTAACTAAACAAATATTGGGTGAGAGTGGGTTTGGAGTAAAGAGGCCGTATTCCGGGTTGCAAGGGCCACCAGGACATCCAGCCGCTCCTGTGAGCTGTCCCTGGTTTGGCATGGCAGTAGCAGGCTACAACCGAATGAAGGCTGGAGTATTCCCATGTATGTTGTTATGACTAAAAATAATTAATTGGCTTATTAACTGACAATAAGATTCTGCTAGCTGGGCTTGTCCCATTTGATTACTTACTACTTCTGTTTACAGGGAATTGGGGACTATCACTACCCACTGCGGCAGTCATTAAGAACACCTAGTGAAAAACACTGCAAATATAGGACATTTTCCTTTTTCCAATCAAGCTGTTATGGTTACATGCTTTTGCCTTTTCTATTATCCTAATAATATGAATTACTGTAATATTGGCATAAACAGAATCTTTTTTTTTTTTTTTTTTTTTGCCTTATTTTAACTATTAGGCAGCTTTTAGGCTTGGCCATAGGGCTGTCAAAATTAATTGCAATATGACAATAGATGTCATGGATGGCATGAAAAGACCCAAAGCACAACACAGTAACATCAGGCAATAAGGCTGAATTATTATAATGGTAATTTTGCATCACATACAATCTTAAAGTGAAGCATTGTAGCATATACCTGGCTAGTTACATTCCTGACAGGCATATGCATAACAAATTATCTTCAGTCCACAGTGGAGAGAGGTTCAGAGGTTCACTGGTTATTTCTAACTTTTTTCTAATTCTGAAATAGATCCATGCAATTATTTGAAAACTGCATCTGAAATAAGCTGATTGTTTCAGCACCTGTTTCTTATACAGAAAAAGGAAAAGAAGAAAAAAAAAAAAAAAAAAAAAAAGGTTGGGGCGGAAAGAAAAAGAAGCACCACAGACGTGACACTTTGATGGGATGGCAAACTTACCCAGCCATCACTGGGATGCCTGAAAGGCCAGACACTTAACTTTAGTACAGATTAATTAGCCAGCTGTGACTCCTAGATCTCTATTATTAAATAATGACTTGCATAAATCTCTAATGACAAGAATCTACCACTGCTACATTACACACAACTGTGGCTGCAAGTTATTACCACCAGTGGAAATTCAAGTTTGTGGGAAACTGATTGAAAGTTTTTCCACAAAGAGTAATAAAATTAACCCCGACACCTATAGGATTCCACTTGGGCTCACCCCCATTTCGGATATAATGCTATATGAAATGCTACAGGACATTGCATCCCCACACTTCTTACGCAGCTATGACATTGGTAATATTCAAAAATCTGGGAAGGCACCTGTGTTTTAGCTACAATTTATACTCATGAAAAGGTAAAAACCAGGGAAATGTGGCAGTAAGCAATGGCAGGTGACTTTGTCCCAAGGCTCATGAAAACTACATTGCACACATTCTTATACTGATACTTACAACTTCAGTGAAGGTAAGCACAACTATTTTGCCATTTTTCAGATTGTTTTTGTATATTTTGTGCTTATTACCATTGGGCTCCCAGCTCTCTCTCCTTCTGAGCAGATACACTGAAGTAGGTTTAACTACCTGCAGGTTTCAGATAACAGTCGCTCCTTTTCCAACCTCAGGTTCACATTCCCTCAATTCATGTAAAATTTCTGTCTGCAGTCATGGTAAAGACAAAGTGCAAGATGAAAGGAATAGCTATCTTCAGAGTGAGCTTCGAAAATACCTCATGAGCCTCTCCATACCTCATGATATTGTCACCAGCTGGGATAGCATTCCGGATTCAGGTGGTATTTGTAAACACGATTTTTACCCAAATGATACTCAATAGAATTGCCATACATTACATGTGGGGAGAGGGAGAAGATACAAAACGCTCCCAAGCTGATCTGTGCTGCAGTTTTAAGTGAATTACCAACATTTTGCAGTAGGTTTGTCTCAAGGAATACAAAAATAACTTAGCTTTGAAACATCACAGTAGTTATTTAATAGGCGCAAAAGATCAACAGATAATTACAGTGTATTTTGGTAATTACAGTGGATATGATTTATGGTATATTTTAATTACCATAGAGAGCCTAGCATGAAGGATGAACACTTAAAAGTCAAGATAAATATATGAATACTTCCTCTACAAAAATAAATGCATTAAGTAACATGTACTTTGCTGATATTTGCGAGGAAGTGCACAGCTACAGAAGAACGGCCCTTCTCCCTTTATGTAAAGTGCTGATGAGTCACAGGGCCACCTCCCCGTGTGCCAGGTGCTGCAGCACGGTTCTGTTCCCCATCACGGGCATGTACCTTTAAGACAGCCAAAGGAAAGAAAACACCTAGTGCTTCACTTTAAATAGGTGACACCAAATGCTATTTTCTTAGCATTATTTCAGCCTTATGCAAATGAATTCCAGCACTGTTGTAGGTGAGTCTCTCCTCAATTATGCAAACTTTGGTCTTCAGTATAGAGGTCATTATGTGACAGACAAAAAATTGTATAATAATGAGGTTATTCACATTCTGTTACAGTGCATAAGAATTGAAAGCCAAAAGTGAAATTAACTTTCTTCCTGGTCTTTTTTGTCTTCATAGGTTTAGGCTAATAACCTAGCAGTATGGTATGCCCGGGACACGGATATTTTAGAACACAGCATCATACCAATATCACAAAAGCAAACATCATAGTGGGGAGTATTGCATTAACACCCCGCTTCCGAGCTCTAGGAGATGAATTTCATATATAATACAGTGTGATGTTTACCAATTCATTACAATGACCTGGCTTGCTACTTCCTTAGAAAACTGCAAAAATGAAAATGTCACACATATTTGCATTCAAGAGGTTACTGTGTATCACTGCACACTTCTTATGCTGTCTAAACAAAACTTCTTTCTGCTGTCAGTCTAATGGCTTGGCTGCTAACCCTATCTGAACTGCCTTTGGGAGGCATCAAGGGACTCTGGATACTGGTAGCTCGAGGCATGAAGAAGACGAAGCACTTTGTTCCCTAAAGAAAGAGAAAAGCTGCTGTCAGGTCAGTGTATATCCCACAGGATCTTCTTCTGGAAGTTATCAGAATAGGCTGGAAGTGGGACCACAAGCAAGGAGAGAAGGCAGAGGATGGCTGCTGTGGGAAGCTGGAAGCACAGGAGAGAGATTGATGAGAGCAGGATTTCAGATTGGGAAACTGCCTTAGGTCAAGCTGATTGAGAATGCATCTCAAAGGACAAAAGACCATACCTGCTGCATGCATGGATAAGGACACTCATGTGCTGGTACCTCTGCTTAAATTCCGTCTGTTTCAACTCACTGTTTGGTTGAATCTTTCTATAACTAAAACAATAGCTTTACAAAATGTCTGTATAGTGTATGGTCCTGGTGTCTTTTATGGTCTTCGTGTCTTTAAAATAAATCTCTAGCTATCACTAAAAGTAAAAACAACAAACTAAACCCATTAAATGGATTAAGACTTTTATTTTCCCCCCCTAAATGTTCATTAAAAATCTGCTGAAATCTATAAACCCAAGCAAAGTTTCTAAATCTACTTTAGAGCAACAATCCAACCTGGACAGGGCAAACCGCCCAGCACCTTAATTTTGTGGAATATCACCATTTAGTTTGCAGTAGAAGAAAGGCTGTGGTCAGGCCAGCTCATATCTCATGAGATCTCTTTCTGGGCGTTATGAGGATGTGCTGGAAGCAAACACACAGGAACCGAAATTGATTTCCATTTTATGGGAATTTTTGACAATCCAAAATTCACTTTCACTCAAACTAAAAATGATGATTGCCAAAGTAACATTTTACAAGGTGTGCCATCAGACATTTTTTATCTTTAAATTTCCCTTTCAAAATTATTTTTGAATTTTCTTTTATTGTTCTTCCAATAAAACATCAGTAATCCATTCTGCACTACTGTGCGTGTACTGCAAATACGAGCTAAAAGAATCATGCTACCTTCAGAAAGTGGATACGGCTGATTAATTGCCAGTAAAAGCTGACATCTTCTTCTGCTTTTCTGAATGAAGGATACACATGTGTAGCACAGATGTGTGTAATGCCAAATAGAGAGCTCCAACTTCAGCTAAGGAGTGAAGTGCAAACAAGTCCCATGCCTCCTGCCTGCACGGTAATAAAACAGTGCAAGAAACGCCTATCCAAGAGGCCTGACCTTCTCAAGTAATGAATACCCGGCAGCTACTGCTGAAGTTGCTTTACCTCAGAATTCATCTGAACTAAAGCCATTTATTAAGGGGAAGATTTTCACAAGGAAAACATGCAGTTATGGAAACAGAAATGCCAGGCATACCTTGGGAAATCTCCTCCCTGTCAAACCCTGGAGAGAACATTCAATTTTTGGCACCTAAGTGTGTGTGCCTTAGTTATATGCACTGTCCCTGTGTTTTATACACAATGGCAGAAAAACGAAAAGTAATTTTTAATTTGCGGTGACACTAGATCTTTTGGCACTGCAAAAGTCAGAACTCCTAATTCAGCATTTATTCTCTTCTCTCTTTTCCTTTTGTAGGAGATCTGTAGATCAGTATGTGCAAGAAAAATCGTGACATAATTCCATTGCATAAAATGTTCTTTTTAAAAATTAGTTCTTCCAAAACAACCTCTTTTGTGACTTTCTGGGGAGTCACAAGGGGAAGAATCCCATCAAGTCTTAATGCACCTTCCTGAATTTCTCAGCTTTGGGGAGATAATAGATGTTCTCTGACTCCTTTGTGTGAAATGCCAACATATTTATGTTGAGATCCAGGGTCTGAGGTTGATGCATTATTACAAAAACAGCAAAGTAGCAACAAGTTCTAAATGCAATTTTCTGTGAGACAGAAGTACATTCTGTTCCACGTTTACATTCAATGATCTTTACATGCTGACTGCAATACCATTATCACATCTATTTGAATTCTTTCTCTGCTAAGGCACAAAAGAAATAATTCTTAATCACACAGCCAACTTAGACTTTCAAGCCATCAGGAGACCAAAGTTTCCTTCTGTGTTGAAAGGGCTGCGCCACAAGAGATGCGGAGGTGAAGGAGAGCTATTGTTTAGCTGCAGGACAAATCCTGTACTCTACACACTGCAGACTGGCAGAGTGCCCAGCACTGGGCTGCTCTGCTCACACTATCAGTTCAGCACAGCTCCAACCTGAGAGAATTATTCTGTACCCAGAAAAAGAAACTTCTTGCTAAGACTGCGCCCATTGTTTAGCATCTTTCCAATGGTGCTGAATGTGCTGCTACTGAGTTCTTGAGGTCTGGAGCAACCATGTACGGGTGAGGGCACGAAAGCTGGCTTGCTTGACTGTGTCCTTTACCTTTACTTGGTCCAGGCAGGTTAGAGGCAGATTCTACCAGTTGCATCTGCAAGAAAGAATCTGTTTCCATTAAGAAATAGCCTCTGAAATCACCAAGCCTGTTCACTCAAGCACAGGTCCAGCTGAAATTTGGAAATGAGACGATGGGTTGTAATTGTGCCTGACACTGAGGGATGGTCTTCCAGGGAAAAATCTGCCTGTGGTCCTCCTGCCAGAGTGGCAGATTACAGCCAGTAATTCTCATTGCTCTCATCCCTGAGGATTTTTGTGCAAGAGTCTGAGAATGGAGAGGGTCTTTGTTCTGCACAGAGAAGCAACATGAGCTTCCCTAGGACAAAATCCTGGTTTAAACATCCTCCACCCTAAAAAGTAACCTGGATCAATGTGGCTTTTTGTACTGTCAAATACCACGAGTACTGCATTGCACCACTTTCTCTGGGCCGGATGCTATTTCAGCACCACCAGCAGCAGAAGTAAGGCTGATGTGCTATACTGGGGTTTTGCAGGGCAGTGAAACAGTGGTGATGGGGAGTTCCCATAACAGGTAGTTTCAGAGCTCCTGGACCTAAATGAACCTTTCCCTGAATCCACGGGACTGGGAGGTGCCAAACTTATCTATTCAGAAATTAAGGCCATTTTCTCGTCACAGAGCTCCATTATAAATTATCAGTGTCTTCCTGACTGCCTTCCATCAAAGATAATTCCTGCTCCCTTCCTGTGCCTAGTACTAAAGCTTCAGATTTCTGTTTGCCTTAATATCTGTAAATTACAGGGTTTTGGAGAATAGGCTTAGAAACTTCTGAGCCTAAAAAATTCTTAGTTCGAACTATGTCACCAACTTTCCTAAACATTTGCTCTGTCACTCAAATGCGTAAAAACTTGTAATCTGAAACATTCTTCTGCAAATGACTGTGGTATTTCCAGTCTCTTCATTACAATTAAGGAACCTTTAATTCATTCCATTACACAAGAAGGGAAAGACTCCAGACATGCACCCTTTTTTTAAGGTCAACTGCTTCTAGGGCAGTTTCACTACAATTATAACCAGTTTGCAATTATAAGACTGCAAGGATGAACCTTTGTGATGAGCTCTCTCCTGTCAGTTCTGAATTCTACCCCACTACTGATATTAGCATGCAAAAAAATCTGCTAGAACATGCAATTTTTATCAGAACTATTAATGAAATGCAACATCATAAACAATAAAGTTTAATTAGTAACTAAAGTGTCTATAGCAATTAAATAAGAAGGAAGTGTTCTGGAACACAGCAGGATGGATTATAGTTTGAGTAATTTACATTTCAAATGAATTTTAAAGATGTTATTGATGGAAGTTTGGGGGAAATTGAGATTTTAAGAAAATAAGATATTGACTCTATGACACTCAAATACATAACTTGGCTGAACATGAACTTGATGCTGGAACTGCAGGTGGAACTAATGGGAGCACTAATAAAGTGAACTGCACTGAAGAAACATTAAAAAAAATAAAAGCTTAAGAGATCCTAGTGTAATGACATGACTCATTAGTGTTAGGCCAGAATAGCACTTCAAATTAAAGAATACATCTTCAGTTATACGGTAAAGAAAAATGCTAATGTATTTTATGCCCGAGTATTTGAAATTGAACACAGCTGCTTACTATACAGTCATAGCTCTACCTGAAACACTGTAATCATTTAAGATTCAGAACAAAGGTCCTATCTCAAGACAATTTGGGAATAACTTAAGTGGACAAGTGGTGGAACACTGTCTGCTTGTTTCAACTCACAGTTCATTCCACCTGAATTACTCAACCTACAACAGCAAAGCTGGATAATCGTCTGGGTAAGAAGAAAAACAGAGGAAAAGAACCAAGCAGCTGTGACTGGAGGCCAAGATTTCTCCTCTACGAAAGGAAAGTAAAGAAAGCATTAGCGTTTGCTCTTCTGTGGAAAAGGCAGTGAAAGGTAGGTGGTGAAGGAATTCCACTGGCTGATTCACTTGCAAAGTGAGTTTTCAGCTTTTCCCAAGCTGCCCTGAAAGCGAGTGAATCCTCCTGGGTTTGGAAGAGGACAGGGTCACCTCCAAACCAGGCTGGTCCTCATGCACCTTCCCACCCAGCCTGCACTCAGACTCCCCATCTCTGTGACCCCCCTGGGCATGGGTGCTCAAGCATGCTGAAACAGCGCCAGTCCTGGAGCAGCGGCTGTGATGTGCCAGCTGCAGCCCTGAGCCCTGCGGAGGCTCTCCAGCTTCTGAGCTGTTGATGAGGATATTTTTAGGAGAAGGCAAATTCTTTGTCTGGGGGGTACAGGCATTTGAACTGTTCCCACTGACATTAGAGACTGGAGATTCATTTTTATGATATTAAGAACTGAAAAATATTGGGGTTGATATTTGCATTTCACAGGCTTTCCGTGAAGTTTCACTTTTCAGACCAATCTGATCTCTACAACAGTTTGCCCTCTCTAATTGCCCTTGAGTTCTTTTTTTTTTTTTTCTCCCTCTTGTTTCCTAGTGTCCTCCCCACTATCCCATGCTCAGCATAGCAATCTTAGTAATATTTAAGACACAAAATTCAGGGCTTTGGTGCTACATTAGAATTTTGCTTGGTTTCATAAAGATCCTTGGGAGTGTCTACTTTCTCCTTAAGGGAAGAGATGAGTAAACAGAGCAAAATGTATTTGTCAATAGCTTCATAAATAAAATCCCTTGACACTTCTGCTCCTACTCCTATCCCTCTTTGTTTGCATATTTACAAACATCCCAGCACTGAAAGATAGGATTTTCAAAAGCATTCAGGTGTTTGTTTGCTTTGTTGCTAGTGCAATAGGAGGTAAAAGTGCCCCTTACCTAATGGGAGTCCTGATAAGCCTTTGCTTTTAGTAAATCCCATCTCCCAGGTTTTTCCGCCCAAGAATGTTTGCACAGTGAGCACCACAAGAAGCTGATAACTTAGCCCAAGGGATGTCTGCTGCATGGGGTAAATTCTCCCTGGAATATCTGCTGCTGTCAGGTGAGCTACAGGCAGGGCTGTTTCTGCTACACCACCTTGCCGGATGACAAACTTCTCTCTCTCTTGCTCCTCATTATTGCAAGGAGATGGTGCCAGTAGCTTTCTTCCGTTCTGAAGTACAGTGGGCAGAGTGAATATCCTCAGATCCTCACTTCTGAGAACTGCTTTGCACTCTAACATTCACATCTGTGCAACATGAAGGCAATGCAAAGGCAGAAAAACTGTGAAAGCAGAAATCCAAATGTGTTATTCAAAGGCTTGAAGTTTTCTTCTTTATGCTCCTCTAATGTCTCTGAAATGAAATGACACTAGATCTTTTTAACTGCACGCAGAAAATCTGATCTTGCAAACGCTGGCTGCTTCCCTCCCAGTGCTGAGAGCTGCTGCCATTGATTTAGAGCTCCAGCGCTCAACGCATTTGCTTGGTACCTGCGGGACCAATCTCATCATTTATATTTTTATTATCACAAGGTGAAAGAAAAAACTGAACTCTCAGAGTTTGTATTGTTAATACATGGAGTGGCCACAGAGCTGACTTCTGGAGCAAAGCTTAGCAACTGGAGGGCACATGCAAATGTCTGCATACTAAGTGGCTGAGAGCTCATTTTTCCTTGAACTCAAACTTCAGTCAAATGACATGACATATGGAAATGGCTGCTTCAGGACCGGCTCATTAGAGCTCTTAAGACCTCCGATTCACCTACTGTTTTAAATGCAAAGGCTTCCACAACTTTTGTAAATATTAAACAAAATAATTGTGTGTGCACAAATGTATGGGCAGGTTTTCAGACAGCTTGGAAAAAAGCACTCTGTGTTTGTTGCCACAAAACATAATGATTAAAAAAAAAAAAACAACCGTACTTTTTTTCTTCTGCGAATGTCAACACGGTATGGGTGGTGGTGAATTCTGATTCCCAGAGACCACTGTCTGCTCATGCTGCCCTGCGTGGGTGAGGGAAGACAGCTCCTTAGAAGATCTAAACCAGGAGGCATCTAAATTTTGCAAAGGGTCTTGCGTCTTTAAAATGAGCCAAATCTAAATCTCGCCTCTGCAAAACACTTGTCTTTGAGGTGGTTTTCTACTGGGTAGGCTCAGATCAGAGGTCTAGAGTTTGAATTTTTTGTTCCCTGATACCTGTTTCTTCCCTATGCACAACAATGCCACAAACAAGGAAGAAAGGCTGCCTTATAATTAGAGCACAAGGCACAGCAAGGGGAAAGAGGATATTCACACAGCTTAATTGAGACACTTTTCCCCAGGCTTTCTACAGCCATTGAAGACAGAGAACTTCAGAAGGCAACCCAGGGCCCCTAAGTAGGCCTCTATTTTTAAACACCTCTCTCTCCAATGACTCTCAAAAGGACTCCAACAGCTGCGAAAAGAGGCTTTCTCTCCGATGAATACAGAAGGAGCAAGAAAGCCACATCTTCTAATGTAGGTCTCTAATTAGGAGTTTAAATCTCCTTAGTTGTTTCTGCTTCTTCCAGAAGACTGAGTGCCTAACACAAGGCAGGTGCCTCAGTTTCCTCACCTGCAAGATGGGATAGCTGCTCCCCTTCCATCCGCGGGCTCCAGGGCTGTGAGGCTGATGTTGAAGCCCATGAAGCAGTGCAATGGGAACACAGAACAGGTATCACCCTTAGCTGCCATGGACAGAAATTGGGATATGAAGAGAGGTGCTGCCATAAACGCTGTGCATTGTATGGAGGGGCAGTTTTCCCTCCAGTAATGCTATCCTGGATGTAGCATAGCTATTTTAAAATGTTTTATGATTTTAAAGCATCAAAAAGGTCAAAGTTTAATAACTGTGGTGAATAATTCCCTCTACCTTTAGCACTATTTCCAGTGTTATTAACTTATCCCCAGTCTCGACATAATATGCAGTGCAGCAGTCAGAGCAATGCACTGCCAAGCTGACAGGATCAGCTTCTCGAGGGACCCAAGGGTAATTCAGCCTCCAACTTTACCAAATCCTCTTTGGACCAAAACCTGCTAGTTGAACAAAAGTTGCCACGATGTGTCATATGCTACAGCACAGAAGAGATGTGAGATGTGGGGAACATTTGTAATTGAAAACACACAACTGAGTGCAAGAGGACGCCAGCTGCATTTCAGAAACTGAAGGGGACTGGTCCACACGTAGAAATGGCAGTTTTCACTAATGTTATCCAGAACAAACAATAAAAGGGTTGCATTTGCTTACACTGAAAGTAGATTCAGGCTTTAAACTGATAACGCTAGCCACTTTTCTTGGATTACACTAAGAGTAAACCAACATGTCACTGAGGAGGGATCCACATTCTCATGGCATCAACACAATCAGTCCCCAAAGTTCAACTAAAATAACAATCTATTCAATCAATGTGGTCTTTTTCCCTGGATCTGGATTTTCTCAACCACATCCGTGATGAGACCGATATAAAACACACCCAAGCCAGTGAGTGACCACCCTGGGTTTCAATAGTTTTTGATGGGCACCCATTTAAATGACTCTGGGTGGCCTCTTGCTCTAGGAATTAATCACAGATTCTTACTAATAAAACATTCAGCTCTTCCGCATTTTCAAGTGTTCTTGTAACAACAGCAATTTTTCACATAGGTCAGAGAGACTTGTGCCTGGCCCACAGCTGGAGGCGCATTAACAGGTATTTCTGCACAGTCAAAATTAAAACTCTGTTCCTACAAAAACCCACACATGAAATGTCAGAATTTACTTTGTGCAAACGTTTATACCAGATGCGATTGCTTGCATGTTTGCAGAGCTAATGTGAGAATCGAAAGTAAATTAATTTAAAAATTAAAATGAATATTCATAGAAATTTCTAGTCCATATTACTCATCCAGCTTTGTTTAATACAGAGGCCAAGGAACAAACGTGCATGGAGGCAAGAACTTAATTCCAGTCTCCTTTGCTGCTCCAATCTTTTACGCTTTCTGGGCATAGCCTGCTACTCTCCAGTGCTGGCAGTCAGAAAACCTTCATTAGTACTAACATTTATATCAAAAAAGAAAGGAAATCATTTCATTTTGCTCATCCGAAGACACATATGTGGAAAGAAATGTGGCATTTCTTAGCTGTAAGTACACTGTACTGGGGATAATCTCCCTTCCCATGCTCAAGTCTGACTTCAGAATTAGTATTAATGCCATGACACCAGGAAACAGACATATGGAAGTGTTATTTGTTTCTCATTTACCAAACAGATAAGAATATGGAAATAGTTTCAGTCCATTTGTTTGATGAGCTTCCTAAGCCAGTAATAAACAAATCAATACAATTAGTTTTGGCTCATCATCATTAGAAACCTTCACTACTGGGATACAATTTAATTATACCTCTTGTTCCACAGCAACAGAAAACCTTTGAAAATGGACTACTTTGCCAACTATCGAACCAGGAGGGAGGAGCAAGAAGATGTATCAGTGATGGAAGAGTTATTTTCTAAGCAGGGAGTACAACATATACAGCATATTGTGTGATACAATTTCCCTGATAGCAAGTCTAAAACATTCCTTCCATTAAGTGCTTATGAGCAACCCAATGTGAAATCCAGCTGTAAAACGACTGCGTATATGACATGCTTCATGGGAATGTTGCAATTAATGCGGCATGCATCAATCACTCTTGGACTTGATTACAAACTGCACTAATCCTAATTGATTAATTAAGCTGCAAAGTTACATACAGTAACGTAGGTTAAAAATCCTCACCATATGTGTGCTAATGTCCCAAAGTACATTTTCATTGTGGAGATTAATGCCGTCACTTTGTTCTCGGCTGCACATCTAGATTCTAACATGTAAGGCTGGACTACGCATGGTGAAATTCTTCAGGATAGGAATGAAATTAGCTGCAAAAATTAGGGATGAGGGAAATGAACATCCAGGTTCAAACCCTTAAAAATGCTTTTGGAAGGAAAGAAGGAAAAGGCCAAAACCTAAACCTGCTTTTCTTGAAGAACTCCTGAAGTACACTTCTGCTGTGGCGATGCCCACTGCAGAACAGCCCTCGCTGCAGGGGGGACAGCAGATGATCCCAGTCCTAGGTGTCTGCTTGTGCTTAGAGTGGCAGCTCTCCAACACTGTCCGTCAATGCCTCAAGACTTTAATTGGCATTTGCACACCATCTCGTTGTGCCACAGTTGCAGTCACTCCTCTCTAAACCGTGTTGGATGGACTTGAAAGTGAAGATGACTCCAGAGGTGGTCAGCTGAGGTAGGACAGTGACAGCCTGCACAGCAGAGGGGCCCAGGTAAGCTGTAGGTGGAGATGAAAGAGCTGCACAGGAGAGGAGAAAAAGCTCCTGTGAGCTCCCCATCATGGCTCCTTATCAAAGGCAAGGTTTGTCAGGCTTTTATTTGCCACAGTCTCAATCCTCTAGGGAGAATGTGTCTAAGGTGACTTGATACATAAATAACACATCACTCCAAAAGCATTGCATTCACTGCACACGCAGTGCAAAGCTCACTATTGTGTTTATAACAATGCATCTTTGGGTGTCACATCTGAGATCGACTTGTGGGAACTTTTTACACAATCAATAAACGTTATCTCCAAATTAATTGCCTAGATGTTTAAAAGTGTATTTCTGCTCAGCGCCCAGCACCAGGCACTAGTAATCAATGCAATCTACTGTATAATTATCCTCCTAATTATCATCTTATTTTTGAATGGCAGTACAAGGGAAAAAAAAAAAGTCATTTTTAAAATACAGCAACTGCTCTACGCGTACTTCGAAAAATTGGGTATATTTTCGGTTTCCATACACAAAGTTAAGATGCTAACTTCAGAGTGCCTTTCTTTAGGTGTCTTGCTGTAAACAGACACACAGAAATTACAGCAGGTTGTCTTAGCAGAAAGTCAAAATGTTGTCAGAATGACAAAAGGGGCACTGTAGGACACTGAGATGCAGTCCATCAAAGGCTCTGCTTTCAAAGTCCTTGAGGTCAGTTTTCAGCTTCTGCTGGACTCCATCATCATCAGAAAGAAGCGATTCACACTAGAAGGTAGGTATGAAAGGAAAATTACCCTAAGCTTCCCCAGTAATGCCAAAGTGACACTGCCAATTCAGTATCTCAGCAATACAGTCCCAGAGTGAGCATCTGAAGATTTCCAGAAAATAATAGGATTTTTTTTTAAAAAGCCTCTTATACAGGCCTCTACATTTAGCTTGGCAAAGTCTGAAAAAAAATAACATGGTCTGTTTCATGTTTGTTTATGGTTACTTTTGTCATCAGGATGTCAATGCAGCCTAAAACCTATGCATTTGCCCTTCCTAAGGTTTAACACTTTAGCTTCTCTTCCATCAGGCCTCTGGATCATAATCCAAAAGTAATGGTCTAGCATCCCTTAAATTGTCATCCGGGTACAAAGCTATTAAATAGAGCTGAGCTGATAAAAAGAAAGAAGCTACTGCTGGTGAAATGTATAGATACCTGAGCTCTGTAACAAATTTATCAGTCTTTTCTGTAATGTATTATCACTAGTAACTGGTGTGGCAGAGTGGAGAGGGCACCGTGTTGCTGGAGCTATTAAAAGCCCATTTTTTCCTGAGGAGGTTTGCACTGTTTGGATTGAAGTGCTCAGCGTTGCTGTATTGTCTTTGCAACACCTTCCTCAGCCTCGCAGGACGTGACATTGGCTGCAAGCCAACAGAGCAAATCCTACAGTGGAGATGAAAGTGATGTGAGCTTGGGGGAGGAAATGCAAATTTATTAGCACAGTCATGCCTGAAGAGCATGGGGAGTTGAACCTTTGGCACAGCTCGAGGATCTCTCGATAGGCCTGTGCCTGTTTCACTCCTTGCCTCTGCTGAGAGTGCAGGCGAAAAGCTGCAGTAGCCTTAACTCAAACATCTCCACAGTGAAAAAAGGAAAGCTAATCAATTATGGGCTGTTACGTTAAAAATGTGGCAAGGCCATTTTCTAGGATGTCCTATCCTCCACAGTACAGTAAATCATCCATGCAAATATAAGAGATGTTTGTCTTGTTGAACCCGTGCAGCCCTTCTGGCCTGAAAATGTGATCCAAATGTCTTTCACTTCACTGGCTAGCCCCTAGGGCTGTGAGGTTTCACAATGTCCTTACAAGTTTTACAGTATTTAGTATTCCTTGAGCCCCACTTTCTGGAACCCATTGACAAGATGGGAGGTGTCCCTTTTGCTGAGACAGAAGGCATTTTCTAGCCATCATGATTTCAGAGAACAGCTGGAAAACATAAACTCTGGAGGCTCAAGAACAAGAACACGAATTAACAGTACTCCATGATCATCCTTCTGACATCTCATCCCCAGCCTTTAACAGCTGGAAATGATGACATTAAGACACCTCCCGACACCTCAAACAAGCTCCTGCTCCTGGCCCGGAATCCACCCAGGGACTCAGAGGAGAAGCTCCACACTACATGTCAGCAGGGATGGGATGACAAGCACACGTGTCACTTCCAAAGAGACACCTTCTTGAAGCATCTGCTGACTTTTTCCAACAGCACTGTTTCTCTGCAGTGAAGAGCCAAAGTTCAAAAAGCAAGAAATCAACACACTTTGGGACTTGAAGGTAAGCCAGCTGTCTGAAGGTCTGACCTTGCGAGGCAGTAAAAAAATCTGAGGCTTGTTTCTACACATCTAGAAACCCTTGCTAAAGAGAAAATACAAGTGCATTTATTTCAGTGGGCACTCATTCAAAAGAGTGCACACACCATGTGCTTTTATCTGAACGTCTGATTATATATATGCAAAACTATTTGATTCTGTCATCACCTTGGTAATTTTGCTGGTTTATTGTTTCCTTTAAAACAAATGATAGCTGCAAATACTGCAATAACAGGCTAAAAGCTTTAAATGCACAAAAGCTTACACATGCGTTTTCTGTGGTGCCTCACAATCTGACAGCTCCTCGCTGATCGGGTCACTCAGATCCGCAGTTACAACGTCCATTAGGATCTTGCCATGAATTCTGCTGTTTGATTGTTCTAACAGTTTTTCCTAAGGGGATAAAACAATATGGCCAAATTCTCTATTTCTATTAACGTGGTTACAATAATAGGCCCACAATTCCTATAGCAACCACTTAGCCACGGTCACGTGCTGTAAAATACAGGGGCTGTGGAATTTAACAATCAGAACTTTGAGACCCCTCAAAATTGCCTCAGATTTCCAAGATTTAGTTAATCTTATCTGGGAAATTTATGCCAACGGGGATCATACAAGTTCATCTGCAGATTCTGGTTCAAAGGACAAGTCTCACGATTTCAGAATATGTTCTTCCATTTTAATTGAACCCAGGATGTTGAAAGCATGCTGCAAGGCACACTGCTTTACCAGTGTCCCTTTTTTCCAAAACGGAGTGGTTTGAGTGGATGATTGTTATGGAAATGAATGAAAAATGTCAAGAGATTCTGAATTTCAAGTGTTCTGCTCCCGATATCAGATCAGACCGTATTGTAATATGTAATTAATTGTGTATCTGCCCAGTGTACTCAATTAGAATGCTTTCATTAACTGAAATAAATATTTCTTGTATGCATACACCCAGATGGTTGACTTACATTAGCTGTATGACCTATAACTTTGAACATCTTTATATGCAGTTAAAATCTCAAGCATTCTGTTCCATCACCACAGTTCCTTGAATTTAATATGATATGAATTCAGCAAGTCACTTAAAAGGAATTTGAGATGAGATAAAACAAACAGTATGTAAGAATTTCACCTAATCTGAAGATCCAGTAACAAGGGACAGCTCTGGTTTTATAATCTTGCTTCAGAAGATAAAGTCTTTCTTATAATCACTGAAAATTTTAATTTCTCTGCACAGAATGAAATTCCAAATGGTTTTTGACAGTAGTAACTCTTATGCAAACCTATTTCATTTTAGTAGCTGAACATCAATTCATGCCATAATGAAAAGCAAATCTTTAAAGTTGTCTTTCACTCTCTCTCTTCCTAAGCATTTAATACACATCGATGACACGACGTGACCGCTATCACAACATCTCTACTTGCAGATTATTTTCTTAGTTAGCTTCACACATTTAATCAACGATGCTAAGATACTAAAATCACTTTGCTGCCTTTTTTCAATTTATCAAGACTCGGTCTCCTTGCAACTTTCAGTTAGCATGTCAGTTAAATAATACTGCTTGAATGTGGATTTATTTGGGGGTAATAGTTATCCGTGAAATAGCATAAATTTCGTTTTTAAAAAAATAGTGATATAATTTAAACAGAGGAATTTTTGAATGCATGCATCACAGACAGCATGGTAGTTTATCTTTCAATAGGTCTCCTGTTATAAACTGTAAACTTCACTCAACAACCTCAGTAAAACATTTTATATATATAAACTGACTCCTAATTGTGTGCTGACATTTGTAATAGTGCAACAATCCCACGGATCTTTCTATTTTATTTGGCAAAGTGCTCTTTACAATATCATTCACTCTCTCTCTCGAGATATATAAAGGTTTAACTGGAGCTTTAGGATACACTGCACACTGTTAGAGAATTCATCAACAGCCAGCCAACCTCTTTATTACTCCTTCATTCCCTGGGTTTATGAAAAGGGCTGTTAATTCAGTAGGCAGCACTCTTACCTCCGTCCCAGAGCTGCTGGAGTGATGGCTCTGATTCCTCCCGCACTTGCACTGTTCTGAGTCTGCAATAACTCCAGTGAAATCATCAGTAAAACTGGTCCTTGTGAGAGGAAAACGAAGCCCTTTATCTTTTCGAAAGCAAGTGTTCTTTCTTACTGTAAAGTAAATACTTTTTCTGCACTGAAGCTATTAAAAATGTCAAAGTGCATCTTGCAAGGCCAGAGACATTTTACTTTTATAACTAAATTCCAGTTTGAATAATCACAAGAGACTGTTAAAAACACGTTTTCAACAAAAATAGGGGCAACATTTTCATGAAAATGTTTTCCTTCCATGCTGCATTTTCCCTACTCTGCCAAATGCGCATTTGTTCTTTTCTTTCATTCTTAAATGTCTCTATGCTGTTTAGCAGCCATTGCATTTCATCCCAGAGGTGGCTGCATTTCACAGTGGATAAAAGAGACTCTTTTATAAATAGTAAAGTTAATTATTTCATCTTATTTCTTCATTTCCACCAAGATTAGCTGTTATAAATAAATACATTTACAGTCATCAAATACTACTGCCTAATTTCCCATTAGATTCATTCTCTACACTTCTTTTCCATAAACTCAGACTCAGCTTTTTTTTTTTTTTTTTTTTTTTTTTTTAACAAAGAGGGCACATGATTTTTAATTCCACTAGGATTATGTCTTTGGGTCAAAGCATAATTGCCTACAATAAATAGAAGCATGAAAGAGTAGCTTGGAAATGGTGAGACAATATGCCGGACCTGTTCAAAAGACATCTGGTGCCCCAATTCACTGGTAGCAATGCTGAAGGGCATTTGTTTTCCCCTGCTATGTGAAAATTCAATTTCCTTTGAACTAGGGGGAAATCATATTTTTATTGATTAAAGAGAGAGAAAAAAAGCAGACAGATACCCAATTTTGTTGGTATCACACAGCATCTCTGCCTTTGTGTACAGCGCACTACTGCTTTAACTAAAATATGGTTGGTCTTAATTTCTTTAGGTAGCAGCCAGATATGGAGAGCCAAGTGGGAAGACCAGTGGGAAACAGTTCTGAATCTTTACATTTAGAGTTAGCCTCAGGCTCTAACTGTTATTCAGCAGAGCAGCTTGGCAGGGAAGGTATATGCTGCTCTGTAAGGTAAGAAAGGGTCTCCGCTCCCACCCGAGCGCCAGATGGAACTGATAAACTACAATTAAAGTAGTATTTGCTCCACTCACAGATGAACTGGCAAACTATAAACTGTGGGGAACGGGGGCTCAGCATTTCTCTGGAAAGCAGATATGAACAGAGCTTTTAAAAACCTGGTAGTTGTGTGCCAGGTATCCTCAGCATCCTTCTCACCAGCTCTACATTCCCCTGAGTTGCTGCAGCTACCTGCCAGCCGCTAAAAAAATCACCAGGCTCTTCTCAACATCAGCGTCCTTGCAATGGCTCCAGGACACACATCTTGCACTGGCTGTATGTGCTTTGACAATTTAGACTCTGCTCCCTCAAAGTTATTCACACAAGGGGAGTAAATATCTTTTCAGTCAGCTGTAGAGCAGTTGTGAACAGCTGGAGCATTGAAAGACAGCCTCCTAGAGCTGGCTCTCCTCCATTCAGCTCTCCCACAACTGTGGAAGCTCCCAAACACGTGGGAAGGTGACGGGGACTCAGCATCCCCAAGCACCGTGGGGCAGCTCCCACCTGCCAGGCTGCTGCAGGCCAGCACGGGCCCTGTGCTGTGAGGGGTACGTGGCAAGGGGTCCTGGGCTCATGCACGGAGAAGGCAGCGGAGTCTTGAGGATTTACTGCAGGCTTTTCCTGAGGCCCAGCCCGGCCAGGGGGCACACTCTCGTTAACAGCTTTAGCGCCTGGGAGCAGCAGGAAACCTTTGGAATAGTAACATCCAGTGCTGAAACCGGCCCACGACAGATGGGAAACTTAATTCACTCCTGGACAGCAGGCACTGCAAAAGGTTAGTCACAGAGACACGGGTCTGAACAGGCGCTGTAAATACTGTCGGGCTTCAGCTTAAGGTACCTGACTCCTTCGTGATGAGTTTCTTTTCCATCTCATTCCCTCAGTGGGTTCACTGCTCTGCCCGCAGCCCTGCAGCCCAAGAGGGGACAAGCAATGATGTTACGTGTTGGGTACATTCACAGTGCGCTCACAGACAAGTGTGGCCCAGGTACAGCTCTGTGGGTCCCACAGCGTGAGGCTACAAGGGCAGGACAGCGTGCAACGGGGAAGGCACAGACCTGTCTGCACTCCTTGCTGATCTACAGGAGGAATGAATCTCAGAACAAAAGGCAGTCAACTAAAACTGCCGACTGTATTCACGGATTTAAGTCCGCAGCACTGTTAGCTTGAATGTCCCAGCTGAGTTTAGTCATTGCAGAACTGGAACAAAGCAATTTCAGCCATTTCTAAACTCAATTTTTGCACTGGAGAGATTCCAGGCAGCTTTGGACAGTAATCTCACTGCAGTCAGCTATGGCAAGGTATTCCTCTATCAAAGTGAGCTCCAGCACATCTAGCATGTTTGTGAAACTTCGGTATAACAACTAAAACTTCCCCATACTGTTCCCTACAACTAACTTCTTGAAAGAATACTTAAAGCTATAATTCCTACACTTGGAAAAGGCACTCCAGCTGCCTGGCCGAACGTCTGTGAATAGACTTTTTGTACCTCTCTCACTTTCTCATTCTCATTTTTTGACTCTGTCCCAGGATGGAATTAATTGCCAGATCCAGTTTTATGTTGCCAGAAATAAACAGTTGGGAACACCAGTATGGCAACCAGACAGAAAAGAGAAGTATGCTGTGGCAGACTAACTTTCCGCTCTGCACCTATTAGAAGACGTGAAACACAGCCAGAAGACACGTAACCACAATTTACCTCTCCACTCTTTGCTAACGAAGAGTTAAGTGTCTAGGTCAGGCACCCAGACTCCCTTTAGTCAACAGGGAAAGGAGAGACAATTTACTTCACCTATCTTTCGACAGCTCTTTCAGAATAAAATACTTTTTAGAGATGCTTACTGGAAACTGCCTGAAGGGAGGTGAGAGAACTATCTACACCAGGTGCCTTACCTCCACACTGCCAAGGCAAACCACTGAAAGTCTACCTGCATTGGCAATTTCACATCTCGACCCTAAGTCATTTCAAGCAATTTCTGTATATTTCATATTTAAAATGATAAGAATGCAACTTCAGTCGGTTAACTATGTTTAATTTAAGCCTTTGGTTTTTACTGGGTCTGGAGCTCTTGCCTGCAGCAGCTCTCTCCTTTTGCATTAGCATTCTGTGTCAAGAAGCTGCACCCTATGACATTAAGGGTCTAAAAGTTTTATGACTGTATTCTGTAGCACTAAAATCAAAGAATCCAAATCAATGCTACAGATCACAGGCTGCATCACTGGGAGTTTCTCACTATTAAAAAAACATTTCTCATGATCTGTGTTGTAAATACACACTCAATCAATTTTTAAAACATATATTGCTCTGAGTGCGTGGTGATGGTAATGGGAATGGCAAGAATGTCACCGAGATGTTCCTGCCCAAATGTCTCCCCTGTGAGTGCAAGATGTTTTATTGAACTGATATGTGAAACTATCAAGGCAGGCAATACAAACACAGGCACACACAGTTTGTTAGTTATAGCCAGGCTCTTCTGTAGCACTGATGACTAAAGTTATGGCTACTAATAATGCTAAAAACTGATTCAGTAAGGCCAGTACTTTTATAATCCATAATGGTGCAGATCGGATGACTAGGTACAACTTATTTTTATATACTCTTCCACATGGAGGCTTATAAATACATTTTCCTCTGATAGATAAGCTAATGGTCCAGCAGAATTCTATTTTTCCCCAAAAATGTATTCAAACAATGATAAAAACAGGTTACTGGTACCCCTGATATTCCAATAGGTAAATACAGGTGCTGTTTAGGGAATCAGACAAAGCTTAGAAGAAAAACCAACCCACGAAGCCAGCCTATGACTGAAAGCAAGCCATGCTGTTTCAAATTCTGTTCTGCTGCCAGGAGCAGGAATGTAAGAAATGAAAGCACCTGCTAACTACAAGGTGGGGAAGGCGGCGGACCAAACTCCTTAGCATCCAAAGGGCGTGACACAATGAAAAGGCTCCAAACTTCCCGTGTGCGGCGGCAAACTGCTCGGTACCACTTGGTGCGAGGCTGATATGACTTCTTACATGGCAGCATTGTAAGGTAATTTGGAGTTCAATTGTACTTTAGAGATGTCTCCCCTAGGAATTAGAAGAATCAATTACTACATATTAGACACAGCAGAGATAACTTTTGTGTGAGCCTTTAATTTGAAACCAATACATTTGGCACTCAGTAGAAAAGTATGCACTTTGTAACTTTGACTTTAAACAGCATTTTCTCAGATGTTTTTCAGCTGAGATGCTCTCTGTATTCCATTGTCTTCCTACTCACTCCTTTCAATTCAATCCTTTTGCACATCAGACACTGAGGTACACTTTGGAGTCTTTCACTGTTAAGGCACTGACTGAATTTTAGACATTGCTACCTCAGATTTATTCAAAATGCTTTAAAATATTACTAAATAATGAGCCTCTATCACTGTTTTGATGTCCACCTTTTACTCCAGAGAATTAAGGCCAAACCTAGATTAGACAAGCTGGTAGAAGCCGGTAGCTTCCCCAGTGCCTGGCAGTGGTTAGTGTAGATAGGAGAGGTCAGCTTACGTCAGGGGGAGCAGGGATATTTGTCCGGGGAGGAGCCAAAGCCTGGAACAGCAAAGTTGCAGTGATCTGGGACTGATGCAAACTCACAGAACTGGAAAGGTTTTACGAGGTTCTGGTGTGTGACATTAGTCTGTCACTTTTAAGGGCACTCAGATTATTCAAGCTATTCACACGTAAGCTAAGAGTTTCAGAGAGTGAAGGATATGACTTGTCAAAGCCCATCAGGAATCTAATCCCAGTTTACAGGAACATAAAGCCATTACTGCTGGACGGCCGACTGCATGCACGATGAGTTGCTGTCTCCAGTTTCAGAAAGCAGAGAATGCTCATGTCACAAAATTGTCATTTCTCTCGAAGTACACTTCATGACGGCCCAAAAAGGAAGGAATGGGCAGAGAGACCAGGGCATTAGAAACAATGCTTTCTACTTAAGGTACAGTATTTAGATATTTAGATGTATCTTTTTTGCTGTGATACTGGAGTACATTACTTTTAGACATGGACAGGATACACTGCAAAACCTCAATCTTCAGTATATTCCCACTATATCCATCTTTTATTTACTACTACCATCATTTTATAGTACTAAGATACCTGTGATGCCTGCAACACGCAGAACTTCATAATTATGTTTTGGAAAAACAGCACAAGAGATTTAGACAAATGTTACCATAAAGTCCCTGCTTTGTTGGTTAATGAAAACATCCCTCAGTAGAGTTCCCAGTTCTTCTTTCTAGATATTCCAGAGGAATTACAGAAGAAAAAAAGAAAGGTAGGAAAAAAACATGCTATCTGGTCAGCCTGCTCCTGATGTAGCTTCCCATAGAGCAATCCCATCTGTGAACAAAAAGTAACATGAAGCCTGACCTCTTGGCTTCAGAGTGGGATGTGTGCATTGAAAACCAGACTAAAGATCCTCTTTTCAGACCAGACTAGGATTTACAGGGATTTGGTGGCTGTGAGGAGAGAGGATGAAGAAGGTCATGGCTGGCTGAGAAAGCTGTAGCACTGCTCAGTTCACAGTGCAGGTGAAAGGAAAGCTGCAGCAAGCAGCAAGCATGGCTTTTCCACATTTCCCAGAATGAAAGTTTGGATCCATTTCTGTTAACGCTATCTGGATGCCACTACAGTGCACCTGAACTCACAGTTTTTACTGTGTCGAGTAAGAAGAATAGCGGCATATTGTGGACTATTTTCATCAGGATTTCTTCAGCTAATTTCATTCATCTCATGCTAGAAGATCACTCAGAGCAACTCAGAAATGCCTAATGAAAAGAGAAATGTTGTATCTGATTCCAGTCATGCTATTATAAGGGAATTAATTGGAGCCATCATTACCTTAAACACTCCCATTCAGAGTGTTTTTTTATGATGAGCTCAAGAAAAGTAAATGCTGTTTCAAATAGGTACCTCTATATATTAAGTCAAATAAATAAATGATAAAGCACTGGCACTTCTTGGCTATAATCCTGTTATTGCTTAAAGCCATTTCTAATGCAAATGAAGAATGATGTAGCAGAGCTATTTTGCAGTTTTCTTTGATGGGCAGTGCTGACTGCTGGAAAGTGCCAGGAATGCAACTGCTCAGACGTACAATGCTCCAGCACATCTTATGAGATTCCTGCCCAAACCTAATGATTACCTCTCCCTTCTGCAAAGTGGGATCCTTAAGCAAGGCTCAGCTGAGCAGTACAAGCCTACCCTGAATTGAGGCTGAAAGGCAAGAGCCAAGTCATATAGTATTTAAACTCATACAGTATTTTAGGAAATGTGTGATTTCTAGTGAATTCACGCAGGGAGTCCCATTTCTGTTTACAAAACTGTTTTTGATATAGATTTGATCATCTCTTGTTCACCCAGGACTCTCTCCCAGTTGAGTGTGAATTTACACAGGCATGAATCCACTCCTGTGCTTACTAAAGGACGGGGTAGCGCATCAGGGAGCCCTGGGAACATTTGGGAACCCTGACTGAAGGATGTCTTCATAGCCCTGCCATAAACTTGCAGGATGACACCTGTGCACAGCTTGACACGTGCCCTTGGCACATGCCACTACGTGCATAAGGGTGGCAAGGCTGTTCAGGCTGCTGCATCCTAGGGAAAAGCGAGGCATGGTATTCTGGAGTGAGTGAAAACATCAGTGATACCACTTCCATGAGGATACTAGAAAGTGTGGAAAACTGCCCAGATCCTACTGAAGGAAAGGTCCAGGGAAAAAAAAAAGAAAAACTTCCGAAAGCTATTTTTTGATCAAACTGACCAGGTTTGAAGGATGCTAACAAGCATTTTTGCAACAATATTTGACTAGTTTTTTGCTCAAACATTTCCACCTGAGGAACGACTTCGGAAATGGAGGAGCAGGGCTTGCTGAGATCCATATGTTGTGGTGAGGAGAGAGATAACTCAGAGCTTTTTTACAACAACAGTGGGCAGGGCAATCTGTCCTCAAAGAGCATATTTACAGGAAATCATCAAAGATAAATTTGTGGTTTCCACTTTCCTGATTGGGGCGGATGGTACTGTATGATTGCTGTTCCAGGCCCTCGGGTTTCCTGCTGTTTTCAATACTTTGCACTTTAAACTGTCTTACAACTGACTTTGGTCATGCAGTGGTTTGGTGTTTTTTTTTTTTTTTTTAAACTTCCATCCATTTAACTAGTTAATACTTTCACAGCTCTTTGGAGTTTTAAAGCACCACAAATTTAGCTACTGTTCTTAATAATCATTTGGACAAATGGATTCAGAAAATTGCATATTGATGGAAGGAGTTTATGTTCTTTGCAGTCAAATATTTTCTCACTAGTTTCATGCAAAATTGCTTGGCCAAACAGATTTTCCCAAGGCTCTCTCAATAATGAATGTAACTTTCTTTTGTTTCTGGCTCTTCTCCGAACCCATCAGGAAAGGGTAAAGCATAATGACATAGGTCTGTTGTCTCCTGTAACCCTCTGGGACTGTTTTCTCTAATGTGATTGTTTGAAAATCAGCAGTTTTCTGCCAGGAAATAAAACAAGCCATTTTCCTTCCAAGTAACACTGGAAAAATCTGAATGTCACAGAGCCTGCTTACTCATGCAACATTAATTTTTAAAAGAATCAATTTTGTAATCTTTCAATTATGGTTTATTATAATGATGATAATCACAGAGAAATCACTTTTTTTTTTTTTTTTCCATTGCTAGTGCTGGGGGCTGTCATCAAATCACTTTCAGCAATGCTGAAAACACCTGGGCTAATAAACCAGGCATTATTTATTTATACTTTCATTTTACTTATTTAGAAGCATATTAAACATCAATTCCCTTAGCAGTTGGTGACGTTACAAAAACTAAAAGCAAATAAATTACATCTAGCACATAAAGACCCAGAAGTCACTGCCAGTCTGGCTATCCCAGACGGTTACAACTGAAAAGCACTTACAGAATCCAAAACAAACCAGGAGAAACTTGCTCATTGCTAACGCCATGGAACATACAAAGGCAGCCTCTGGACAAACACCTCACAGAAAGGCTGTGCTGGCTGTGCACAGGCACACCAGATCCCTCTGCTTTCCACACCAAAATCCTAGTGCTGCTTGGTACACCTGAGCACAGACGTGAAGCATTTGTGATAGCTCATCTTACAGTGCAGTGGGTTGGGGGACGTACTTAACACGCTTTGCCATGCTGCAATTTATAGGTGGCAGGGCTTTTACATCCTCTGGGTCAAAGAAATGCTTGCAAATGTTTTTATTAAACTTCCTGGGTAGTTTTTATCTTTCTTTGTGTGTTTCTCTAGCCTAGATACTCTGGAAACAGAATTTCTCTCTCCCACATGCCACTTTGAATCTATATGCTTGTGCATGTAGTGAATATGCCCATACATATATATACAAAGCATATATATAAATTGCCATCTAATAGCTCCAAGCCTTCAGCAACGCTTGCACATACAGAGCGACTTACTTGTATAACAGGGAACATGTGCTGTTCATACAATAGGTCATGCCAGAGTTTAGCATTTAACAGCACGAGTGGAATGGGTTTATATTATGTTCACATTTTAAAAATAAAAAGTGTACAGGAAATCACTTGGTTTCTGATCAGAATCTGAGCTCCCTGCTGTTTTAATTCACATAGCCAACAGTCATCAATAAATAATCATGCACAGCTTCTACATCCCACTGTGAAATTTTGTTTTTGTTTTAAGTACTAGACGTACTGAGTTGGGATCTGCAGTTCCAGACCAGTCTTTCAGGAATTCTGATCCATGATTCTGATGAAAGGGCGAGGGCAAGGGCACGGGCACATGGAGGGGAACTGTTCCTCATCACATACCTTGCAGGGCTGTGGGTTGTTTTAATAGAGATTGTGCAGAAAAACAGGAGGTGTGTTCAAGGCAATATGTTTCACAATAAAAGGACAAAAAGTGGAAAGAAAAAAGCTATACAGATGACAGAGTTACAAACAATGAGGCAGAAAATCAAAGAGGAAAAATGTGGAAAATACCAGTAAAGTAATGATGGATAAAATATATATATGTGAAGGAAGGAAAAAAGAATATTTCAAAGAAAGCAAGAAATATGCCAAATGGAAACAAGTATCCTATTAAAGAGAAATATGAACAAGGAGGAGTTCGGATCGAAGTAAAGTGACAGCATGACAGCCCATGATCTGAGTCAGCTAATCCAAATGGAAGAGTCCAAGATGGGCAAAAAGAGAAGGAGCCACAGAATCTGAAACACCTCAGAAACTGCTTGGGGTCAGGCCTCATGGATGATATGTGTCTGAGTATGTACTGAGCTCTCCTAGCACCCAAAGACGCAGCCAGCAGCCAGGCACTGAGCACCACCACCCAAGCAGGTACACTGCAGCTCGCAAGTTCAACCTACCACTTCACTCACCAGAACAGAGAATTAAACACTGCTTCTGCAAAGACACAAGGCTGTTGGAAGCTGAACCTTCAAGGGGATGATCCTCTATGTGGACTCACCAGATAACTCAGGTGGCCTCTGTCCTCACCCTCTGCTGCACCACTCCTACCCCGCCGGCCCTGAGTTGCCTTGGCCTTCCCATGGCTCATGGGCGAGAGTCACAGGGAACGTGGGGAAGAGATGGAAGCCCACAGCCCCTTCACCTCAACTGAAAGGCTTCTCTGAGCCTTTGGCAGGAAGGCCAGGCTGCTGTGACCTCCTGGCAGTGGTGAGGCTGCCAGCTGCATCTGTGGTTCTCCTCACTCCTCTTCTGTCCCCTTTACTTCCCACTCAGGTTTAAAGCATTTGCTGAGTATACAGGGGACGGGGACACTGGGCAGTGGAGGAACAGCAGAAGGCCAAGCATTAATTCATTCATTCATTGAATAAATAGAGAAATCAAACCATTTGTTGCTGAAATGCAGGCAATTAACAAACTAATTAAATATCACACTGTTAGACCAAAGACATTTTCTGTTGATGTCATGAGGAATAATACCTAGAAAAAATCAATGTAATTATATTTCAATGCCTAATTCATAACTGTTTTACTCATATCTCTTAATTATGCTTTGCAGTGAAATGGATTAGATAATGTAATTCCCATCTCCATGAGTTTGGCATTTAAAGGTAACGTTCAACCATGTCATTATGCTTAGAAAATATTGAAAGTATTGAAAAATGGAGGAGCAACCTCACTGCATCTTGAAAAATCAGTGTAGTCAGCTCTGGATGTGCAAACACTCAAATGTCTTAATTCTAATCAACGCTCCTGCCCCTAAGATCATTTGGGAGCTCTAGCCATGCGCTCCTGAGCTAAGCACCTCTAAATTTGATCTCAACATCCCAACATCCAAAATAAGAAGCTTCTCTATCCATGTCAAAGCATTGTTTTTCTGTTTGTTCTTGCATGTTCTGTCTCTGTAGATAACAGAAAAAGAACTTGCCGAAGTGACCAAGCCAACATTAAAACAAAATTACCACAGATGATAATGCACCCAGTTAACATTTCTCACTCACCTAAAGAAAGAAGGTATTCTACTGCCTGACCCAATGTCAGACTACCTTCATTTTTGTAACGTGTCGAACCTAAATGACCTAAAATGATTTTTTATTTCTGTTCAATGTAGCCACGTTGCATGTAACTACCTCTGGTAAGTAAATTTCAAAAACATTCAAAATCTCGACCTCTGTGAAGATTGTCTTCCACTAGATAAAAAAGAACTTGTTAACTATTGGTTTAAAAACAGTCACATTTCCAAGTACAGACAGAGTGGACACAAACCTTACTGAAACATCCAAATCCACAAATCCATGCAAAATATTCTCTTTACAGGAAATGCAAAAGTATTTTTAAACATAATTAGATATAATCTTCCCTGTTTTCATTAGCTATTAACATTATGTAAAGATAAACTAAAGCATAATGACTCTTTTCATTATCACATAATTGTTATTTTAATGGTTACATTATGAGCAATACGATACCACACATATTTCCACCTTTCACATTAGTAGGCTATTATTTTGAAACTTTCTATTACAATCCACCCACAGAGACCAGAGTATTAATGCCACCATTTCAGTATAATGATGACCATGGGTTTGAAATCAATATGATAGCCTTGGGAAAAATGTAAAGCAATAATGAAGAAAATATTTATATCATATGCCAGTCTTGGCCCTGGTACACAGACAAAAGGAAAACTTTAAATTAAACATGCAGAACTGCTCTTGCTAATGCTACCTTTAAACCGGTCAAATACTTATGAAAGTGGAGGTTATTATTTCAAAAACTGAAGGAAACCCTTAAGTGATCCAGAATTAAAAGTTTAAAGTGAAACTGGAATAAGCTTATCCTAGCCATATCATCCCCAGGTACCATCCCACACCCTATCCAGAAATATTGCCTAAAATTCTGTTTCCCACTGGTAAACAATGAACTGCCCGTAGTTATTCATTCATCCATTCATCGCCTTTCTCCTAACCAGGCAAAGCAGTATAGCTTGGCAAGAAGCCACTGATGCTTAGGCAGGTCGAGGCAGTACATAACACCTGAGGATATCCTATACAAAGCTAGATGAAGTTCCGTATCTGCAAGGCACTCCATGAGTGAGACCCAAAATACCTCCAGGAGTGAGAATGCTCTGGGATGCCACTGCAGCTAATATTGCCTGCAGGATCCGTACAGTGGGGCTGAAATCCAGCTCCCTTGAACAGTGTGCATTCTTGGAAGAACAGGTAAAGGCAATTTAAGACCATCAAATAAGCCCGGAGGAGTTAAGGACCACTGCTTTCTTCTACTCCAAATACAAACCATATTTCATCAGTGTCATCACTAATATAAAACTGTAGCAGCCCACACAGAGAGCAAAAAAAAAATCTCTGAGCTCCAATAAAGCCACAATTCTCCCTTGATGAAACAAAAAGCCACGTATGACGAATGCTAGTCACATCTGTCAGTGCTCTGGAGGAAGATGTGGAGATGATGCTGAGAGACATGGACACAGGATAGGAAAGCTTGTACTTGAACAAATTGAAGCTAAATTCTTCTTTTAGAGGAACACACTTCACAAATACTCTTCAGATTATTTTCTTTCCTTAATATTTTGATTGACTGTAAAATGTCAAGAGACTACTGCTAATTTCACGTGGAAGGAAGTGCCAGAACATTACCCTGTTTGGCTGAAAACAGGTTACACAGCAGCAGAAATTGGTTCTCTTGTGTGGTTCCAGACCATTTCAACCCACAATTAGCAGTGTAGGAGACAGGAAAGCCATCACAGTAAATATACAAAATACAAAGATCACCATAGGCGTGAATTTCCACATAGCAACAGTGCCTGCCTTCCCCCAGTGTCCTTTTCTCAGGGAAATCAAGTTATACAAAGGGGATAAATATTCATTGCCTCACAGAGACATTTTGAAGCTTAAGTGATATCTGCAATATATGAGGAAATGCTATCATGGAAAATGTTTGGGATGTTCTTCAGTGACAGGAGCACCGGTGTCTCTAATGAATGTACTTCAAGGAAAGCTCAGAAGCAACATATGGAGAGACAACTGAACTCGGAGCGCTTATTTCTGACACTCTGTTTTTATTGTTAAGATAAAAGCACGCTGTTCGTTTCTTAGGATTTCATCTGCTGTTGCTTCCTTTCCATTCTCTGTGTCTTATTCTACACAAATGACATAATCTGCAGCGAGTTTTAAAGTTTTGTAGCAGATGCTGGGCTTTGGAAGTTTTAATGAGTCAACGCAGAGATTGCATTGCGCTGCTCAGGTTTCTCTGCTGTAGCAGCACGAACAGAGCAGAGATGTGCTTGCTGGGCTGACTGACTTTTAAAAAGAAAAAAAAAAAGAATATAAGGAAGTCTCCAAAGATCGGGCTCGTGTAAGAACAGCAAAATTGCAAAGAACAAATATGGGCATTTAGAAACATTTTCTGCTACTGTAGTTGCGTGTTTATTGCGCCCTGGGCAGGGCAGCTCAGGCCAGGAGAGGAGCGGTGCCGGGCATGCAGTGCCCCCTGCGCTGACTGCTGCAATAAGCCAGGGCTGCTAACAAAATGCTGCAAGTAGAATGGCTGAATCTTCGATGCCTGAATCAGAAAGTATTCCCTTTCACACCCAAACTGCGTTACATGCTGATTAGCATTCAAGACATCAGACAAACTCTTTGAGGGCACTCCTCAAGATTCATAATAAATCCCCAAGTTGTAGCTATGTTTTTCCAAACTGAGTAAAATTGTACATGCTGCTCTTGTGCATGTTACTCTTTAAATGCACAGCTGCCTCACCATTAAAGGCTCAGAGAATCCAAGCATTACAGGACCTGTATGGGGTGTACCAGCGATTGTTTTCATAACACAGGTTGCTGCATAACCCACCAGCACAGCAAGCTCCCCCAGAAGCATGGCTGTGAATCCCGAGTCACCCTCGAAGATGTGCACTATAAAGCCACGTGCACACGTACAGATTTGTAGAGTTCCAAATCGCAGACTGATTTTGTCTACGGGATCCATGATCACTGACACATAAACAAACATTGCAGAACATCTGCTTTGTTTACGTATGGGTAAAAATACATATTGAAGCTCTGCATGAGCTAGTTTACACAACTTCCAAATGAACTTAATGAGACAACGTTTCACAATTTTCACAGTTTTCCTCCCACCTATGTGTATAAGATCTCACATCTGAGACGTGAGTTCTTACAGATTAAATTTTCAGTGCAGTGTTTGTTTCCTAATCCTTCTATATTTTTAAGGCAAAATATCCCAGTAGTAGTTCTGGCTAAACTGTTTCCACTTTTAACCAGTTTCTCTTCTGTTGTGTTGCCCACCTGTTCAAAGGTTAAGAACGCAATATTTCCTATATCACATTCACTGAGAGATTTTAAGTTAGTATTGGGTCACTTTTATTCTCATAGACCCTTTCTTATGAAATTCTGCTCTTGTAAACTTTATTAGCTAGCAGGTGGATGGACATACAGAAACCCTTCTCTATCTGAAGCAACAAATTACCGTAGTGTTTTATTGCCTGCCTCTGAAAGTTGCTATCCTCACTTGAGCAGCAACTCAGTAACACAAAATCTCCCAGTGCATCGCATGCGGTTTGATTGCAGTATCTTTTATATTGCTAAACACTGCAAATATGACCCAGCGTACCTTAGGGAACTTCCATTAGAAAACCCAGAGTTATCAGTAACCAACACATATCACACTAAAGGAATAGCAGCATCACATTATTTCCTCATCTATTTAATATATCTTAGAAAAGCATTGCTATATGACAAGCAGTGATAAGCATAGACTTCAGCGGAAATCACCCTGTTTTAAAGACAATTATTTCAACTGGCAGCAAGGTTGAGTTAAAAAATACATCAAATTCTTGATTTTTTAAAAATTGTTTTGTTCTTTTAAAATTTTAAACTCTTTTAGAAAAATCAAGGTCTAGTTTAAACACTGTGCTCAGAAAAAACAAAAATGCTGTGATGGAAAATGATGCAGTGAAGCCTCTTCAGTGAAAATCTGTGCCTCTACTTTTTTCCTCCAAGTCTTCTGCCTTTACAACCATAAAATACCTTCAGCACCAACAGTAAAGCAAGAACCGCTAGGGCCCACAGTGCTACCAGGATTGCTAGCATGTGTCATTGCCTTGTCTTATCCTTCAAATGTAAACGTTCATGGGATGTGAGAAAAGTCCAGGAAGAATCTCATCTATATGCGCAATCACAGTGTTGCTCACGAGAGATAAAACAATGCAATCATGGCCATAAAAGCTGTAGAACATTTAAAGGACAAGATGGAGAAGGTGTGCATGTAATTAGGACAGAATCAAGCTCTGTACAAAGATTTAACATCCAGCTTGTCAGGAGCAGATTCGGTAGCATCTAAAGAAGATGCAATAAATGAAAAGAATGAAATGTTGGATTAATTCAAAGAACATGCAGAAACACATGAAGGCAAAGTTAATTCTGGTTAGGTATTTTTTCACTTACATGATTAGGTGAAAATAAATAACTCCATGGCTAAAGTCAGCAATCACCACAGAATCAACAGGTCTCTAAACCCACACAAATGCAGCCACATATTTCCACAAAATAATAACTAATACTGATAAGTTTTTAAATAAAACTTCATTCTACTACATAGTTACTATAATGTAGTGGGAGCTATGTTTCTTAGCAAAAGTGTCGGTGCTTCATACAGCATTTACTGACATGTTAATAAAAAACAGACTTCTATTGAGTTCTATCTGCCTAATAGAGAAAAATGTTCATCTTAATTAGGAAAATCTTCACAAAGAAACATAAATGCAGATACTAATGGGCTGCAGGGAATAAATCTAGGACACTCCGGAACAACTGGTGTTTTACCAGGGAATGGAAGAGTGAATGCAGTGAGTGTAAACCCCAAAACAGTTGTTACAAGTCCAATGATTGACCACAAATAGCAATAGAGTTTGAGATTTTAAGTGTTTTATAATGAAAAATCTATTTATTTCATTAAGGTTTCATGCTGCAGACCCTTGTTTTTTTCAGGTAATAAAGCAGTCTTAGCTGACAATGAAACTATTTAAGCCCTCTTTGAATTAAGATGGACAAATCCATTAACGTTTTTTGAAGGGATTACTTTATAAAAAGAGAGAGTGGAAGTGCCAAGCACTAGTTTGAGAAAGATCTACAGTCAAGCACTTGAAAAATGGTCACTATATAAAACACAAGTTTGAGGGTTTGCTCTGATGCTCTCAGGCAATGGAGAACTTTCTCTGATTTTATCAGTGTAACAGCAGAGGCTACATCATCGTGACAAAGACTACAAAAAAATATAAACTACATTTTGTCCTTAAAATGTTTAAACAAGCTAATGTTCCCTAGCTCTGTTCATTTTCCTTTCAAAGCAAAATGAACTTTCCCTCATCTTCCAGAGTTTTTAGACAAAGTGTGTTAATATAAAGCATGGATGAGAAGCACTGCCCAAGTCTCAAGATCTAAGTTTGAGCCAAGTTCAGCGTCACTGTTCCCAACTTCCCAATGAAAAACTGCTTTCTGCAAATGTTATTTAACACTGGCTAAGATTTTATATTTTCTCTGAATGGCCCTGATAGGGGAAGTAGTATGTCTATGTAAGCAAGTGCAAAAATGAAAATAGCATTACTGTATTATTTTATTCAAGCCAATATCCAGAAATACAGCATAAAACTCCGGTGATCTGGCCACTGACAGCTTTGCTATCTCAATTCACAGAGAACATCACCAAAGTATAGAAGGTGCAGCTACCTGAGGCTCAGAGAATGTAATTTCATTTATTCATTTCAGTGACATTTTTACTAGACTACAGTTTGGCATAGATTAGTCAGACACATCAAAAACCACATATTAACTGAGGTGAAGCTGTGATGACTGCAGTTGTCTAACAGTGTCAATTTGAATTTCAGATGAATATAATTTGTTAGCTCTAAATGACAGAGATATAATATAGATCTCATATATCACCAAAGTAATAAATAATTAGTGTGCAGAACTGCGTAAAATAGCAGGTTGAGCACGCCTCCAAATTTTGAATCTTTATGTAGAAGTCAGTGATCAGGATGATCCATCTTTCCGCCTCAACCAGCTTTCTCACAACCCAACATGTAGCACCAAGTGGCACAGCGGGAACCGAGAGCTTCTGGAGGAGAAGCACAGCAGCAATTTCATTTCCTCAGAACTGTCCAAGATATTAACAAAAAGCCTTCAGAAAGAGCAATCTGATTGCAAACATGGCTCACTGGACCTACCTCCTGTAGACATGCTTGTATAGATAATAATCTCAATAAAATGTTGTATTGAACTGAATTGTTTGGGAGTGGGATGGGTATTGTTAGAGGTAAGAGCACGTGGCAATTGTCTAGCCAACTGGCTGGCTTTCAGCACATTACCTCAGGTCTCTTAATGGGATTTTTTGGGGATCAGAATACATCTCCTGGGCAAAGCTTATCAGGCTCTTTGCAGGTAGTTATTTATAAGAAATGTTACCACAGATGCCAGGTGAAACTGTGCAGGGAGCGGTGTCAGCACACGCCTTAGTGGCTGTCTGCTGAGGCTCACCGTCCTCCACAGGCAGCGGCAGAGCAGCGGCCCGATCACACCACCGGCCTGAGAGGGGACGTGGAGCCGCGGCATCAGAGGCACTGCTTGGATGCACTGTGCTGAGAGGTGAGCCTGAGATGTTTGTAGAATAAACACAAATGGAGTCTGGAATCTGGATGGCATTACAGTGTCTCACCAATATTAGCACAAATTTATTTTATCATTGCCTTTTGAAAGTGACTTTTAACGCAGACTGTTTTCTAAATGATCCTTAAAAGACACTCCCTTTTTCCTCATCACCTTCACCTAAGGCAATAACATCCAGTAGCACTGATCTATTTGCTGCTAGTTTTCATTAATTTTACCCTCCCTAAGGGTGGTGCAGCTTTGGTGCCAGCTAATTAAAACCTATTTAGGGCTGTTCAGTGCACTTTATCAGACCAGAATTAGCTCTGCTGCTTTAATGAAGACCACAGTTTTCTCTGTTATTACCAATTAAATGTTGTTATATCATCTTGCATTATATTTCTAACACATGGCAAAGTTAAAGATGTCTTTAGAACCACCTACCTGGATACATACAAAGATGCCACATTGAGTGATTGCCTCATGTTTTCTTACATTCTTTCACTTGACTCAATGCATGTCATATACCCAAACATCAGTGAAATACTGGGAGAAGCTGCCAGGTTTATGCTCCCTCTAGGGAAGCACCAAGTAAAATGCATTAATGAAAAATTGTCAATGTCTGGTAATGAATATTATTTATGTACAACAATTATTCAAAGTGGATAAGCATTCACCGCCTTGAACTCATTGCTTCGCTAATGAAGACTCTCAGAAAGAACATATGTCCCCCAGATTCATAACACTGTGTGCAAGGTTAATTCACCAGCATGGATAACCCGTATCTCAGTATATTCTGTACTGTTGTAGAATATAAAAAATGCTTCATTCTGAGTTAAATCAACTTGTCTGCTGGAACTTCTTTAGGGACAATTCTTGCTTCTTCCATGAACCAGTAATAAATTACCTGTCAATAGCAAAGCTGTGGGGTTTGAACCTGCACTCACGGAAGTCAGAGATAAAGCTCCCGTGTCAGCGGGAGTGCAGGACCAGAGTTTTTTTTTCATTAGAAAAGTGACTGCAGCACACACCTGTTAGCTGCTTCTGAAAATATCCTTTAAAACTTGAGCTCTACTGAAACTACTTGTAAGTCCCACTAATTACCTGAAAAGATAGTACACCAAAGAGTAGAAATAGAAAACTCATTAAAGGCTTGACAGACTAGAAATCTGTTGTAATTTTACTATGCCTTAGTAGCATACACTGTACATAAGGACAGTATTTTAGGATTAAACTAAAATAGACATGATTACAATCCACTCGGTACATTTTAGAATATGAGTTGAACTTGGTTTCCTTCCAGAATTTTTGCTGGGAACATGTTGAAGCAGACCTCTGTTCAAACTAATACTGCGAGCTAGAGTTGATGTTTCTCTGAGGAACAGAAGGAATATTTGGCTGAGGAACTTGATTCTGTCTCAGTATCATAATAGTCTGGCACAATGTGTGAAACTATTTTCATCACCCCCAAATCTCCTGTGCTGTGCCTTTATTGCTTCCACAACTGGCGTATACCTCTAAGAGCATCATGACCCTCCCCAGAAACAGCAGAAGGGCCCTGTGAATTGAAGATGTTGCAGAAAATGAAACAGCTTCCAACCAGAGGTCCCCTGATTAGCAGGGAACTGCAGGATGTTTTCTAGTGGTAGAGAAGGTGTTGGCTGGTGACACATTGGTTGTTCCTCTTGTTTTGGGCTTACAAGTGCATTAATGATGCCACTTAGCATTTGATGTGGAAAAGTAGGGCTAAAAATGAAAGTAACAGTAGATACAAGGATATTATCTGATCGCCACTGTGAGAAGTGTGGTTTTTTTTCACAGTGTTAAAGGGAAGCACTCACATACACAATGTGATGTGGATCATGAGGCAGTCTATGTACAGTTTGCCCCTGTCCACAATGTGAAACTTCTAGTTTCAGAAAGAAATCGGGGCACTGACATCAGGCTACTCAAGAACTTTGTTCATAAGCGCTGGGAGGAGAGAAGTTCAATCTGTCTTTGACATGGAAAGAAGCATTTGTATTGTGTTAATTGGGTAATAATAAAACCTTGTGATGTGTTAATTTGTTGAAGAGGAATGCATTAGGCTGGAGCTGAGGATACTTTGACATTGGATGATGAGATTTTTGATAGGCTATAGTAGGTACCGATTACACTGGGCTGGTCTCAAAATAAGATTTTAATGAAGTACTGTAAAGTCACTGCCACCTGACAGACTATTAATATGGAAGAGTCATAAATATAAACAAATTTATGTTTATGCAATAATGTATCCACGATCATATTTAGCTTAATTAACAGGTAAACTGGATGGCTTGGATTATTAAAGAGGGGTTTGAAGAATGGATCTTGAGTGTTTTCTCTATTAGCCTCTGTTCATACATAAGCTTTTTCAGCTAAACCCAAGAAGTCATGACAACCTTGACACCTTTATGGTGTATAGGAGCCCCCGCCAACTCCTGTATGACAGCAGCCACATGTGCGTGTGGTGAGAGCTGAGGGAGAAATTCTTCCCCACATTTCAATGCTTTTTTTAAAAAGGCAAAATCAAGTCTAATCAAGTTTGGACAGTTTCATAACAAAGGGAATCAAGACGGTCTGAGAGAACAAGCTCTTTTACTGCAACAGCTAAGTCAAAAGTTTAGACTAAGTTAAACTATTTGAGAATATCTGTATTGTTAATTTGGTCAGAATAGCTACAGTCCTGCACAACTGCAAATTCACAATGTGCAAATTAAAAGACAAACATTGAGGCACAACAGTGGTCTGGAAACTCCTTCCCAGCTAGCCCCAGAGACTATGAGGAAGAGGTCCCCTTCCATGCTAAAACATGGAGCATCAGATTTTTTGTAGGTCAGCTACAAAATCATGCAATTTGTGGTCTTAATTCCACAGATACAAATTCAGCTCTGAAAATGTTAGCCAAAACATTGGCCGTCACACTTTCATCTCCTTATAGCCCTTACTTGAGCAGCATAAACACATATTCTCACACAGGGTGAATACAATTTCAGCATCATTCTGGTAAAAGCCTGCATCTATTATAGTATCACTGATAATCCATTTTCAGGAAGAAATACAAATAATACACAACCCTGAGGTTTGTGTTTGAAGTGAAGCTACAGTGAATATCAACAGAGATGAAAATACAATATCCAGAGTTATCCTGAGGTTGTGCACTTGGAAATGTTGTTTGTGTAGGATTATCCTCTTCAAATAAAATGTCAATTTAATCAATAGTAAATTGAGCTGAAAACAACACACAGCTTTGAAAACATTTCAGGAAGACATCCAATATTTTTGGGACTCAAGCCAACAGAAATGGAAAGAACAGAAGGTAGTGTAGGTGGGGTAAATGGGGCCTAGCTGCTGCCTCATCAAGTGCTTATAACAGTCAAAACCACATAACAATCCATTAAAAACATATCTTGGGACTCATTTAGTAGCTGGCATCCAGCATGGCCTTCTCTCATGCATCTTTTGTCAAACATTATAATTGCTCTTCACAAGTAGGACTTACCGGTCTTTTCCTGTCTCCTTCTTGAACACCGCATCACAGTAACTCATGCGCTTCTCTGTTGTCACATAGATTTTGGCAGTTGGGTAGCTGTCAACAGTTTTCTTCAGCATGTTGTACACAATGCCATTTCCATCCTTCCTCATGTTTCGAAAAGGTCCCCAAATGACATAAACAGTGCTGTTGGTTTCTTTGAAAAAGTACTCGGGATTCTTGAGTAGGAGAGGCACGCTCGTGTGAGAGACCACTCGTATGGTTGTCCTCTTCCCAACGTCCTCCTCGTAGCCCTTTGTGGGAGCATTGTTCATCCTCCATATGCACGAGGACTTGTCTATCTCAGCTCCCACCTTCTGGCCAGCCATCTGTCCTGAGTTTGAAACAATGGCACAGAGATCACAATCTAGTTGTAGAGGCTGGAAGAAAGAAAACAAAAATATATGGAAGTCCTTCTCTGTAAAGCATGGAGACTGAAAATTCAGTTAATAGAAAGATGAGCACAGTCCCACAAATTGATAATGATACTTCTTTATCAATCCCTTGTGCTAGAGCTGGTGGAAAACCCTGCTGCCTCAAAGTTCTAAATGCAATCCTTTTTAGTGAAATAAGTGGCAGCTGTAATCTTCTCCTTTGTTCTCCACCTTGCAAAGTCAACTAGAAAAATAATAATTTATTTTTCTCTCTAAATGTTACTTTTTCCCCTAGAATACAATGAAAGAGAGCAGGAGCAGAGAACAATACTTAGATCAAGGCCTTTTCCTCTCTTAACGAGTTGTCAGCAACAGGAAAAATGTACAGAAAAAGTAGTGCTGGGAATTTAACTATACACTGACTCTGGCTATGTGTCTGAATGAATAGTTCCCAAATTTGTGACAGAAGTCAAGTGCGAACCACAACTCTAACAAACAATCTGTAGGATGGAAACCCTGCAGTTGGAAAGAGGATGTAGACACAGGAATATGGTATGCTCTCCAGAGAACAGCTACGACCCAATGAGAGGCAGATGGAGTGGTGACGTGTGAACTAGGAACTTATCATGGGCAAAGTGAAGTCAAAGACAGTGTTTCCTAAGTGCATTCCATGGTGCTATTTCTCCCATGTGAACTGAAACTAGTTATCTGTTTAACAGAGATATAGGGGCCTAACTGATGTTTCTTTTGCCAGAATAGAAATAATAAATGGTGTCTTTTGGTTCTTTTGCTCTAAAAGATTAAAAGAGCAAAAGAACCAAAAGATCTTTATGTTTAAGTTGCATTGTATGAAAACTTTGGATAGAAATCTGAAAAAAAAAAAAAAAGAAAAAAGAAAAAAAAATAGATCCATCCATAAAAACCACTGAAGATGATCCAGACAACATAGTGTCTGCAATTCTTTGATTTTTTTGTATGGTCACAGACTTGATCTTCTGTGCTGCTCTTGACTGGAAGCCAGTTACTTCAATTAAATGTTTGTTAGTAATAATTCCTTTAATGTTCTTCTGACATTTAGTTTGATGAGACACTAGGTGCTTTTCTGACCAGCCTTGTGGTTATTTTCCTTCAAAATCACACTCCTTTTAGTTGATGTGGATAACATCCCAGCTACATTTGACCGCTATAACCTTAGGACCTGGTGGCTGACAAAACATCAGCTTTCTTTGGTAATGGTGTATTATGTAAGGACAAGAAATAAACATCTCAAGAGGGCCAAATTATAATAGAGAAAATATCAAATATTTGGATGATAATCATTATACTTAACAAAGGTGTGCCCTGCAAAACTACTACAATGAATTTCACAGTGGCAACATTTTGATTTCTCTGTTGTGATTGGCTTGATTTCTCTGTGTGAGTGGTTCCTGAGAGTGTTCTTTCCTCATTTCTTCAGGAGTTAAGGATGCCTGACTGCATGCAAAAGCATTGGCAATGTTTCCTTTACAGTACACCATGTATTTTTCATAGCTGTTGTAGTTTTAGAGAGCTGTCCTGCCTAGCTCCCTGACAGCAGGGCTGAAGTCCCAGGAGATACAGCTGAACACAACAGTCTCTCTGTTTACTGCTTAGTTACAGAAATCCTCTCTGAGATACATTATGAGGACATGGCTGGGTGACCTAAACAAATCCATAAGCATAACTCACATCCTAACATGAAGTGAATTGTTAAAGTCCCAATAGATTAATTTATGGCTTTCAGGGTGAACTTTCAAACTAACAAATGCTGAATATGAAACTGCTAGATAGGAAAAGTCAATTTGGTCAAGAATCTGGTCCCATTTACATCTGTCTCAACCTTGGTGTTTTTTCACAATATTCTTTCTTCTCCATTAAAATAGAGCTGCTCTCTTAAATTTGGAATTGTTTGATTCTCTGACCTTAGCTAGAAATGCATTGCACATTTTCTATTCACTGAGTGAAACTGTTCTGCTCGAATAAACTGAGTACACTCACTCCTGCAATTGTGTCCCCCACTTTTCCAGCTCTTTTGTTGTGATTCATTTATCTTGTTCCAATTTATAAAGCACTTTCATAATATCGAATGCCTGCACTAGGTCAACATATAATCTGCTCTTCTTCAATAGAAGTGGAAGCTTAACCCCTCCCAGCCCTATCTCAGAACAAATAATTTTACAATGTAGAGAAATTTTAGATGCCCTAATATGCATATTTCCCAAGAGAGAAAGAGTTAAAAGACAGACTGACACCCATGACAGACATCCCACTGATTGCAGCACCTCTCACTGAATTCAGTACGTTTTTGCATCATGTGTTCTGCAGTACATGGGAAAGCACACAGCGATATTAATTTGTTAAACCCCCATATGGAGACAGCCTCACTGCTTGCGGTCTTGGTTAATAACTGCTACACATAAAGGGGCAGTTTCAACAATCCACATATCTCAGCTTTCTCATTTTCCTCATTTAACATGAAATTCCCATTTGTTATTACGCCCCACCTCCAATACGGCTGTTCCATCACTTTGGGACTGATGAGCTGCTCAAACGTAGTTCTTCTGCCACGGGGCTCCTATAGGATCCCAGGCACAGGGATTTGGGTGCCCAGAGGGGCCAAAACTGGGAAGCACCTGGATAATTGTGGTTGCTACTTCTGCTACTAAAATAGGACACATTTGGTGTCTCCTGACAACCTTTAGGAGCTGGAGAGATCTGCAGTTGTCCCTCTTCACCCCATACTTTGAGGTTTCTCTGTGCCTCACACCCTTTGCCTGTGCACGGATTTTTGGTCGCAAGGTTGCTAATGATAGCCCTAACCTGTATGAGAAAGTACCACTTTTCTATTTAAATTGCTGTTTTTTTTTATATTAAGGATGAACAGAAGCAGAGAGCCAATTCTTGCACAAAGAAACCAGAATACAGAGATACAGAAACTGCGATTCGGAGAAAAGGAGCCTCACTGGTGATGTTTTACAGTTACCAGAAACTGGCTACAGGTGTCCATACTGCAAACACCGGGATAGCAATTAAATGCTAACTCAGCAGCAGCCTTATCAGAGAAGCCAAGGAATGAGTCTGACAGGCAGTGCAAGCTATCCTCTTGCCCGCAGAGCAGTTCAGCAGCAATGGGGCTGAGAAAGACTGGCAGGAACATGGAAACCTGCACTGTTACTCCTTATGCTCTTTAGACCAAGAACAGCAGTTAAAGGTTTACCTGTACCTTTCACAAGATCTTCACTCACTTGCATGGCAGATATATCAGCTAAAGAAAAAGAGATAAAGAACTTTTCTTCTCTTTTTATGTATTTAGACAGCTCCTTCACCTCTAGACACCATGGGCTCTGACCTAGTATCTTTGATAAGCTGCTTTTTGCTCCTCAAAAATTATTCATGTTGTCACTGTCCAGAAGGACACAGAACTCCTCAGCAGAGCAGCTGGGCATGATTCTGACAAATTGTCCCGTCTTTTTCCTGAGTGATAGATTGTAACCGTTGAGGAGCACTTATATTTTAATCAGTAAGGAAAATGAAATGTCTGACCTTTCCATTTCCTGTGCAAGCTTACAGACAATAGAAAAGATAATTAAAACTGTGAGTTAGGACTTGCAAAACAGTGCTGCATCTCTAGCAAAGAGAAATAGCTGTGTAATAAAGGTCACTTATCAAACAGCTCTAGTTATTAAATCTTTGCATTTAGCACTGAAGTGGCTTCACAGAATCAAAGGTCAAATCATTAAATAACAAAAACAGCCAGAATTAGAAAAGGTCACAAAACACGATTCTGTTCCACAGAGGATTTTGATATTTGGAAATGTTGTTACTTTCCAATCCGAGCACCCCCGCCCCCAGTCATTTCCAGTCTCCACCAAGTGAATGACATTCCAGCCCCAGGACTTTTGTATGGGTCAATTTCCCAGTGGCACAGACCCCAGACTGCCAAGCTCCCCAGCCACAGCCCCGTGGGGCTGCTGAAGACCAAAGGGGACATGACCTGAAGGACTTCTCTCAAACATCCTGGCCAAATGTTCAGCACAACCCGTCTGATTTCTGGAGGTCATTGAGCCCGACAGCACAATGCCTTGACAGAGCATTCCCACGCCAAGCTGCCTTCTTCACCAGCGCTGCCTGATTCTTTTCACTTGGACCAAACCTAGCTCTGGACCTAAGCAGATGTAATTCACATAAATGAAAAGCTGAATTCCTCCGGAGAGTGCCTGGTGCCGTGGGCTCATGGTGCCCTGCAGAGCTCACCCCAACCCACCAGCCCCGCTTCGCTCTGCGAATCCCACAAGTAATCACAGCGATAGTTAGGAAATTCAGATTAAACTTTCCCAATTGTTACTTTAACAATATGATTGTAATTTTGTAAATTGGATGCAATGCCCATTCACTACATAATGAGGCAATTATTAGCAGCTCACCACATATTAATTTGCTCCTTTAATGTTGAAACAAATGAGATCTTTTCTTGTAATCATCCTATTTGAGTGAATTCTAACAAAGCCAATTGAACAAAGCTCCAGAGAGACTTTCTTTATTTCAATGCCATTTATTCTCCTACTCTTCTTGGACGTCTTTAGAGTTTCAGAGGATACAACATTTATAATGATGCCAACAGGGAATAGATTTTGCGTTTATTCTTCTTGATGTTCTTTTGAGGTCTTTCAAATGAAAGGTACAAGGGAGGCATTAACCATCCAGCATTGTTTTTATTGCCTTTCTCTACTTTACAAGCAAAAAATGTATTTTAATTTTTCCCGTGTTTCAGTAATGATTAACCAAGCTGGTTTTATCCACACCTACTCACTTTTTTCAGACCTTTGATTGACATGAAAGACTTGTCAGGCTTCTCTAAGTGAAAATTCAGCACATTTAAAGAAAATAAAGATAGTGCCATGTTTGCTTGTGTGTCTGATCCCCACAGGTCTGATTACGCTGAGTTTGTGGTTATCCCCTCCTGTGGAAGTGCTTTTTTCATATTCATATGGTTGCTTTTGGTCCCAGCCTCCGGCATCACATCTCAGCAAACATCTCTGTCTTCATAAAATTTAATGCTAAGCTTTCATAAAGATTTTAACATTTTGACATTATTTTGAAATATTTTGAAATAAGCCCTATGCCTACATGCATCCCATTTCCAAATAAATAGAATACGATCTGCCTCTTCAGACGGCTGTTCCTGTGACTCAGGTGCCTGGTCTATTTTACTTAGATGAGTGTCACTGATACATAAGTGCTAGCAGGAAGTTTTTATTTAAATTGAATGAATTGGAAGGGAACCCATAGGAGCCACATAATGAGACTAATCTTGCAGTAAGAGACTGAATAAATAAACTTCACTGAAATTCTTTCCATACACACTGACCCAGTTGTTAGAGAACTGCTAGGCTTCGGTTTGCAGCTCATGTTGCAGCTCTCTAAAAGGTTTGGTATCAGTCCTTCTCTTGAACAGGTATCCTGTGCATTCCTGATGTCAGTGGTAAAGAGATAGAAAAGGGAAAGAAGCTTGAACATCGTGCAGAGGTTTAAACGTGCATGCCAGAGTTTCCAGCACTATCTGAACTTTCATTCAGCAAATGCAGTTTTGAAACATTTTAGCTTGCGTTCTCGTGGAAAGGGAAAAAAAAAAAACACTTCTGAACATGAACCACAGTGCAAAGTGATGCAGTGTCATCTTTCTCACTTTGAAGACAGCTCAAGTTACTCCATGCCAGCTCGTACCTTTTTCAAGATATAGCAGAGCAAATGTTCACCAGAATGTTGTTGATTTTGCTGCTGCTATCGGGAACAATACAGGCAGCTTTGAATCAAGGCAAGAATCAAGTACAGCTCAAATATCTGAGCACTGAAAAATAAACACCTCAAGGAAATGTGAGAAAACTCTGAGTAGCAACAGGGTCAAGCATATGACCTACAAAGAAGAAATCAGAAAAGTCGATCTTCTTGTGTATTTTTCTCTATTCTAAAACAAAGCTAAAACTGCAAAGTCAAAGATAACGCTCCTCTTGATAATCCCATAGAATAAACTCTGGTAAATAAAAGTCCTGGTTGATCAAAATATTTTAATTTTCTACTTTTTTTTTTTTTTTAATCATATTGAAATAGCTCTCTAAAATTCTAAAATTGAATTTAAATTCTTCTTCAGTTGAAAATTTTGCTGTGTTATGGAAAAGTTAAAGCACAGCAGTTTATACTAACAGAGCAGTCCCGTTCATTTTTTTCCCTCCTCCCTGATTCCCAACTAAAACTTCACTGTAACAGGCGCCTTTTAAATAAGTTTAGACTAGTATTTTCTCATGGAAAAAATAAACTGTTGAGAAATTTCTGACAGTGCTATTGGCAAGAAAAAGACTCAAAAACAGAGACAGGGCAGAGAATTCAAGAACATTAGAAACTGTTTTGTCTCTATGTGGAGGGTTAAGGAAGGATGGAAGCTACCGGAGTTGGTGTTTCACGTACAAGGACTGAGCCAGCAAAGACGAAGTCCTGGAGGACTGATGGCCAGCAGGCCTGGGGATTGTCGGCACAGAGAGAGAGGCAAGTGAAGAATGTTTTGCCCTAAGGCAATGCCTGAAGGATGTGGGAAGCATCCTTCTGGTCCTGCGGGGAGAGCAGAAGGCCCGTTTTAGTTCGTGGCTCAGGCGCTTGGTAGCCTCCCCTCTCCTGATGTCCGATGGCAGGAAGGGTGTGCTCCTATTAACAGAAATGAGCACTTTGCAAAAGGGAAAGGAAATAAATGGAAGTAGGATACCAAAAGAGAAGAGACGAAGGGGAAAAAAAAAAAAAAAAAAAAAAAAAGCTCAGAAAAGTGAAACAGGCTATGGAAAGGCTGAATATAAGTTAGTGTTTGAAAGGAGGGAAGTATGGGCACAGAGGATTTGGGAAAAAGTAAAATACCAATCCATAGCCGGTGAGATAACCCATAGTGTTTGGGAATGAAAACTAGCACAAGAGGAGATCCAAAACCACCGAAAGATATTTGTTAACATAGAAACTAACTTTTGTGAAGAAAGCTTTATCAGACACATCAATCAAACACCTCAGCATTAGGCAGAGAGGAGCTGTCTTCCTCTAAACTGCAACTGCTCGGGCAGAGAACAGATGGGGACAGACACAGTCATCCCAGCGCGCAGTGCTACTGCTTGGAGGTAGCCAGAAACCCTGACAGCAGTAGACATACAGATGTCTACAGCTCCAGATCCACCTAATTAACACCTCTGAATCAGGGGGAAAAAAAAATCTTCTTTGGTATATAAAATATCATGATAAAAATAAAAACCCGCACAAGAACATAATTGGAAATGTTCATGTCAAACATTTGAGGATCGAATGCCTAAATTTTATAGGGGGAGGTATCCTCCTTTACACCCACTCTATGCAGTAAGTTCACACAATAGGCACTAAAATGATATTTACTCTGAAAAACATCCTATGAAAAAAGAATAATTTCCCAGTTTCTCAAATATTATCCAGGAAAAACAAATTCTATTGGTTCTAGAGTACCCTTAATTTCATTCCAGTGGTCTAGCTGATGACCATAAATAACCATTATGTTTGTCACACTCCATCTATCACTCATTTGCAAATATACAGCCTTTGAAATACCATGGCTTTGTAATAGTTCAAAAGCCGGGAATTCTTCCAAACAAATGCCACTTGCTGAATGCTGAGTACAATAAGACATTTATCTTCACATCTGCCACGTTGCTCACTTGCTCTCATTAGCACTTCATGACTCTTGAATTTTGCACACAAAAAACATTACTGGAAACGGACAATTTAAACCAGACACTGTCCAGAGAACTTCATAAACAACTCCAAACACAACCAGATAGTTTTAACTACAGCATTTTTATCTCTGCCTTGTAAAACTGTATTTGCAGAAGCATGGTCAAAAGAATACTTGTTACCAGCAAGTTATTAGGATCATAATTTTTAGGTTTACTTTTATCTTTGGCAATTCCCCACTTATATTGTATTTCTTCTCTGGTTTTTGTACGTAGCAATATGGACGATAAAATTTGTGTCTTCCCTATACAGGCGCATTTGCTCAGCAAACAATACAAAACACGAGGAGGTAAAATGTCATTTACAGCTCAAGGAGACATAAAAGGGGGAAGATACCCTTAGCTGAATGGACTGAACACTGAGTGAATCAGTGTAAAGGACAAAAACAGCTTCTACATCCAGCACCGTGTGTGGCAGTGGAGCTCAGGTGACGTGTAACACGGATAGCCTAATCCTCCCCTACAGAGGGGACTTCAGAATGACGACCTTGAAAACAACCACAGCCAAAAGGACTCTCTCCACAAACGCTGGTTTTTGGTTTTGTTTTCTGCATATAATGGCAAGTAGCTGTGCAAAAAACAGTGACAATTCTTCACTCCGACGTTGCCCACCATAATGCTATGTCTAAGGAATTCTTCGTCACATGTGCCAAATATTGGTGAGAATGGGAGACACGATTACTCTGCAACCACTGATTTTCATTTGTATTTATTACAAATACCCACAGATGGCGGTAAAGTATATAATGTATACAGTAGATTTATTCCAAGTTTGCTTTCTCTAATAACTTCCTACTATCAGCTTTCACCATTAATCATAGGCCATTATCTAGGAACTTACTTGGCTGAATTAAAGATGCAGGAATGGCTGTTAGGCCCCCAGTCTAAATACATTTGAAAAATGTGTACTCAAATAAATTATGAGTCCAAATAAATCCAAGTTTGCATCCTATTTCAGGTCAATTTATTTGGGATCTGGTATGGGGAAATGATATCAAGGTAAGTAGTTAAAACTGTCAGAAAAGAACTAGCTCGTATTCCTGTATTCCCAATATATAAATATATATATAATTTTTTATTATTTTTTTTTTCCACGAATATCAGCCTAACAGGCTGGAAGCCTAACCTCTAATTTACTCCAGTTCCATGCTGTCTAGACCTATTATTTAATTTTCTCTCTCTTGGTGGTCTATCTATCAAATTATTTGTATGCATGGAAGAAAAGTGATAAGCTAAAATGCTAATTATCCATTTTTCTGAAATTAAAAAAAAAAAAAAACATGCCAGGAATAACAATAAGGTTTATTACAATAGCATTAAAACCAGTAGCATTTTTCATTTGACAAAATAAGCCTTAAGAAGCTGAGTCCAGTGTTTTTAATTGCAGGATGCCTTATCTAAAAAAGAATACATGCTTGCTTCTGGCCACATTCATTTCTTTTCATTTCATTGGTATATTGGGAGCATTTGCTGTACCACGTTATGACTGTCAGCTTTACAAATATTTAAAAACTTCTGTAGAAATGCCATTTCAAGCTAAAACTTCTTTTACAAGGTCCTAGTCCAAAAATTAAATAGTTTTAAATATCTTTTTAATTTATTTAAATCACTTTAATTGCAGAAAGATACAAGCTTACATTTCCATTTTTCAGACATCTGAACTTTCAAACACTGCAGCATTGGGCACTAGGACAGAAATTTAAACTGCATTGGAGGGTTCTGCTTAAATAATTAGGAAGATTTATTTTAAAGTCTTCTAAATCATTAATGGAAACTGTTGGAGCATAGCTGCATTTTAAAAACTTTGATGCTAAAGGTCTGTTTCAAATGAAAAATCTGTTGCAAACATATTCTCTTCCAATTGCTTTTACACAATTGACCCAGTGCATATGTCCACCAACCACATTTCATCTGTGCAGATTCCATGGCAGGCACTAGTGTGTATCATGAGCTAACATCACCTACCATAACGTCGTAAGCACGCTCAGCTGAGAACTACCAGGCTAAATGACTTGCAAATAATTCACAGATCAGTCTTTGTTGGTTCTCCTTCCTCATGGAGCTTGACAGCGCAGCTTCTGCTATCGCCATATTCCCCACCACCCCCTCCCTTACAGGGTTGTGCTGAAGATAAGCCCCATACACACTGACCTGCCCCAGCTCACCGGGTCAGAGGGCTGTGCTGGTCACTGCAGCATCACTGCGGGGCTCAGAGGAGCGAGGCCTGAGGAGGTGCTGCACAAAACACACGCACAGGTCTGGTGGTAGTTATGAGGTGAAGCACGCTAGTAGCAATTGCAAAATTAAATATTACTAAAAAATGAAAATAATTAACCCTATCGATCTTTTTTTCCACTACATAGGCTGGCCTGACAGGGACACAGTTGCAAGGTATAAACAACATTAGCTCCAAAGTGGATAGTTTTCATCTTATAGCTCTTCTACTCATAATTTAAAATTTTTAGGAGAGAAAATTAGTTCTTTGTATGTCTTAAGGACAAGACTACTCATTACCACTGTCATGCATCTATATGCCAGTTTCTAGGAATATCTATGGCTCGTTCATGGCCTTCCTTACAGTGAAAAGCAAAACTCCCACTGACATCATCAGAGCCATTATATCACCTAACAGCTGCATTCTTGGAATGAGAAATTTAGGTTCTTAGTTCATAGATGGAACAGTTTTCTATCTGTAAACAGAGAAACAGCAAGGAAACTTCTCATGTGACACATCTGCTTGGGGTGAGAATCCATTCAGGACTGGGCTCAGCAAGACATCCTCTGCTCTGAAGAACAAATTTGTACTTTGGACCATGACAAAAGACCTGAGGAAAGCACGTTCTGTGCCATTACCAAGAATATAGCACGGCTTCTTAGCCTGGGCAGCAGCAGACACCTCTCAGCTATGATTCTGCTTCCACCTCTGCAAAGGACAAATGCTGTTCTTGTGATGTAGGCTATCTGCTCACAAAGCCAGCTGGTTTTGTATGCGGGCATGCATGCAAATGTTCTGTACAATATAGGCTTATCTGATGACTCTCAGTACAATTTTACCCCAAAGTCAGTTCCTGAGATGGAGACCTAGGAGGCCATGTTCACTGCCTCCTAGGCATGATCTTGCTGGCATCAGATGGGTTCAGCCAGATTCTACATTTCGGCCCTGCCTCTGAGTGCACAGGGTCTGTGTGTTGGTTTGCTTTTTAAAAAATCTGTTGACTTTAAGGAAGCTTGTGATTCCTTGTGCTTCCAAGGACTGTAATGACTGTAGAATCTTTTCTGTTTGATAACTTGAAAAGCAAGCATAAAGGTGAACACCAAATCTCATCAGCTGCTCTGCAGCTCCAACTGATACAGCATGGACTATGATGGTTCTGACAAAGCAGATTCTTGGGGACAGTAATAAGGATGGAAAGTCAGTGTCCTCTAATGGTATCCAGCTGCTCACCACTTCGGTTTGTTGGCACTATGAATACAGGTCAGCTGATGGCCTTGTGTTTTACACAGCATGGGGAGAGAACAGAAGACTGAGCACTACCTTCTACAGCAAACAGGTCATGCGTCCCCTTCTGTCCTCCTTACAGCAGGATGCTGCTCCATGCCACAGGCTCTGGCATACCTTTGGCTCACAACTGCACATTGGCAACTGGAGGTACTAAGGTCCTCAAAGAAAGTCTGAGAGACTATATTACACAGCTAAGTAAAAAAATCCATTCTACTGAAGTCATCATGTGATTATAAAATAATAAACCAAAAAAAAAAATACCATTATAGATTACAGCTGGTGTTGAGCAAAAAAAGCTCAGCAATGAACCTTGGCTGGCATAAAAATAGCACTTCTTCATTTCCATGAAGAGCATGTATCAGAAAACTTTTTTATTATTATTTTTTAATTATGTTATTTTAATGTTCTCTTGTCTGTTTAATGACTTTGAAGATAAGGTGTGTATATATATCCACAAATATATAAACAAAACTAGAAGCAGTAACAGAGGTGTATGTGGAGGGTTTAGATGATGTATTAATTTCATTATAAGAAAATATTTACAAAGCAAATGTGAAAGCTTTGGCATCTTTTCTCTCTGAGTCATATCAGCGTAGAGTTATAGATGCAGTAGGAAGAAAAATGTGTGCGCTTGTGTTCAGCTAGCTCATCATGTGTGGTCTCAGCTATGCAACTGATTGCTAAAAAGGACCTTGCTATCCTTATTGCTAAAGAGGACCAGGGGAGATGAACTGAGGAAGGAATACCGATAGGCTACATATGTCAGACAGGTCATTTTTTTAGCAAATATACCTTCATAGCAGAGAACAATTACACTTTGGAACAGGTGCTTAGAAAGATTGCGGAGTTTCCATCCCTAGTGATTTCCAAAGTTTGTAGAGGCAAAAACCAGACCTAACCTTGATATTAGTCCTATTTAAGTAAGATATTGGACAAGGTGAACTCTGGAAGTCACTTCCAACCCATTTTTCTCAATAACTCTGTAATTCTATCACTTTAACAGCCAAGTTGAAGCTGGGTAAATTTCTATGAAAATGAAGATGCGTGTTTTTAATAGTGAGGAGTATTCATCATTGGGGAGAAGAAAAAAAACACCAGAAGATAATTAGAGAAAATAATTATCTTCTTCCTTGTCTGTTCTTGGTTGTCTCTATCACTTATCACACACAAAATCAAATATAAAATACAACAGGAGAAAGAAACATTCTTAAAAGGAAAATCGGATGATAAGATTTGATCTGCATATCGTATCACAGTTCTACACCAAATCCACAGCTAATAAATCTTATTCCTGATTAAACATTACTAGGCACAGTTACAACCCTGGAACCCAGACTGAGGAAAGTTCCCAAGTACAAGTACACCCCACCAGTGCAGCACAGGGTACGGACAGGCAGCACAGTGCCGTTTCCTTCCTGGCATGTGTGAACCAGCTCCCAGGACTGCTAAACGGGGTGGTTCAAAAAGTTTAGGTTCATTACTTCACAGGATAGTTGTAGAGACTAAATTTTAGTTGAGCCTTCCTCCTAGTTCCCTCTAAGTCCTGTTAGAAATGGATATGAGGTGACATGGAATACTTCATGCCTCGAGATAGAGGCTGGGAGTCCTTGTTACTGCTTTTAGCTTATGCATAGTGGTGCCCCCACATGTACTGGAACGTGGCTGAGATGTAGAAGCAGTAGGTCAGTGGATTCGGAGGTTAGGAGAGGGGTAAAATTAAAAAACAAAATAAAATAAAAAAAGACAAATCTTTTCCAAAAGAGAAGCCAAGAGCGCTGTCATGTACCAGTGATCACTGATCAGCAAGCTCTAGCTTCACAGCTGGAGGGCTGCAGTGATTGTAACGTACAGGCTAAGACAGAGGAGAAGAGGTACATTGCAAGGAATCAGCTGCCCATTGCATTCTAGAGAAATGGGAAAACTCCCATACAATCAGATCCACAAAGCTGCAACTACAATACACCAGAATTATAGCGGCTACAAAATTCAGGATGATGAAAACCAATTCTGAAAAAGTTTATCTCAAGTAAATGCTGCACTTATCCCCTCCCCTTGGAATAACTCCACTATAGTAGCAAAAACATCACCTGTTCTGTCACAAGATCCTCACAAAAATCCTGCAGACCCTGTTTTTCAAAAGAGCAATAATGAAAAAATAAAGTCCTGTGGTGCTTTTCCTCTATCAGCCCTGTTTATGAATTCATAGCGCAGCATGAAGGTTATTAAAATCCCATATGTGAGAACCACACGCAGCACAAGGAGATATGAATTGGCATTCCGCAGAGATAATGCTATCTAATGGGCAAAACAAGTCGCATGGTTTCATTCTTATGCAGAGTACATTTGGAAAGGGCAGAGCATCTGGCTGCGGCCCGTGGGTAGGTAGCCATACCCAAACCATTCCTTCTTCTCACCTGTTGATTAATAAGTTAAATGCAAAGAGCATGGTCGTTATCTTGTTAGGCCTTGATATTCCCCAGACACCCTCTTACCCACAAACCATTTGACATGGAGGGGATTAAATGCTGTTTGGGCTACCCAGACACAGTGCCTATTAAACACATGGCTGTTTACTTCCACTTACACGCATTTCAAATCAAAATGCAATTAACTGTGGAAATAACCAATACACCTCACAAATTAATTCCAGGTTTCTGCCCATCCAATAGTTTAATTATTTTCTAGAATTATTAATTTAATTCCCATTTTACTGTTGAAGCAAAATAGTTAATGCTGTGCTTTATTTTGCTGCCAAAAACGATTTGGTCTGAAGCAGCACAGAGCTGTTTGGAGCACCATCAGTGGCTGGAAGAACTTCAGGGAAAAAATAAAAAATAAAAAAAATAATAACTAAAAAAAAAAAAAACTGTTTGGGAAGAAAGGTTTATGAAAAAACAAACAAACAAACAAACAAACAAATCACCCTAACAAAACTTAGACACACACAAAAAGTTTCCCCAGATTTCAAATGCTCTGAAACTTTTGTTTCAGGAAGAGCAGCCCCCAGTCCCTGATTCTAAAAACCTTGACAAGTCAAACTTAATGTCGAAAGTCTAAAACATCTTCTACTTCAGGACGATGGTCAAAGGTTTGCGAGGCTGTTTCTGTCTCGCACAGATGATCAGTCAGCTGTCACAGCAAAATCACAGGTATCTGATGGTAGCCATCATTAACAACAGAGCTGGAAAGCACTCCAGAACAGGAAAGGCAGGGGCTGCCACGAAACAACATGAGACACAACCATCGTCTGGCAGGATTAAAATCCACTTGGTTGCTCGGTATTGCAGCTCTTGCTGCAGAAAGCTTTCCTTACCCACATCCCTGTGATCACACACTGCTGCTCAGCCTCCCCCACTTGAACAATCGTTGCGGAAATCCAGCAGTGGGATGATGCTGGGAAGTTTGTATTCAGATCTGATCTTTTTTTAATTTAAGGAGTGTTCAGACTGAAGATTCTCATTTATACCAAATTATACACTCATTCTGCTGCACCTTTCAACCTTGTCACTATGTGATAGGCCCCATCACAATATTACACCATCTGCTTCTGCTGTTGGATACTACTTACATGCTATAATCAACATCACTGTCAGGAATTATATCTATATCAATATTTTTCTGAGGCAAAGGAGGGAAGACAGTGAAAAGAAATTAAGTTTCAAAACTACAATGAAAAATCCTTATCCTCTAATGACTCCTGCCTTCTAAACTGTCCACCTTTGTGCATGAGAGAATTTGATTTAGGATTTGCAACCCCATTAGGATTAACAACATACTTTGGAAAAGGAACCACTCAGTGAGAAGCACATTAAATATAACAATAACTTTCTCTGGCACACCACTGCAAATAGAGATACTTCCTATCACCCTCACAACTAAAGTAAAGTTAGATATTTCACCCCATTCCACAAACAAGAGCTCTTTGCTTGAATTCAACATGCAAACAGGAGACTAGTAGCTGAAAACTACAGGTTTTTGTTAGCAGCCAATTCCTTTATGTTTGTTTTGGGGTTTGTTTGCTTCCTTTTTTTTTTTTTGCAAAGTTTGAGAAAAATAGATCTCAGGGGCAGGAGCTGGGTAATATTTTGGTTTCCAACTGAATACCAAGATGACTTTTGTAGATGCCTCCACAATCTCATGAGCATTGCCTCATCATGTCACAAATGTCTACGTTTCTTTTCAGAATTGGCCTTAGATATAGAGGAGGTGACTAATCCAAAACTGCAAACCCCTGCTATCCCCACCACTTGGTGCACATTCAGCCTTAGACTTGCAAGTATCTTCCACCTCAGATTAAATCATTAACTTTGGTATTTTAAATTCTACATGATGCCTAGAGTACAAGCTTCCTGTGGTCCTAATTTTCAACCTCCATCTAAGAACAAGACTGTGAAGTAAAAAAATCCCCAAATCTGGCAGAGGAGATCAAAGAAGCACTGTCACACAACCTCTTAGATCTTCTTTTTCCCTTCTTGCCACCAAATAAAAATTAGCCGTTTATTGTTAACTTTTACTTCCTATCACATTACCAGTTAACTCACAGGAAAAACTTCCCCGTGATGCTGAGACAGTTTGTTTTCTTCAGAATCTTTAGAATTCTTAAATGAACATCTTCTGACAGTGGTGAATTTTTAACATATCAGTTTAATTTAAATGTTATCTGTTATTACTTTCCTTGGAGGGTTGTACATTGTTTTCTTGTTATTGTTGTTGTTTTTTTGTTTTGCTTTGGTTTTGCTGGTGGTGGTGGTTTTGATAGATTAGAAATGTCTGAGCCTCTGATGTGTGTACTGATTTGTATTTAGAGCACTGTCCAAAGAGCAACAGCTGACATACAGAGACAGGCAACCTGCTGATACTGGAACTCGAGAATGCTTTCCATGGACATGTCCGACCTGTACAGAAGTGTTCAAGATGCAAAGTGGATTCATTGCTGCATCACCTGATGAATGACACATCTTGTTTGACCTTGGTGTCAAAGGAAAACATGTTTATATCTGTAAATATGTCAGCTTGAATTTGTCTTCCTGCATTTTTAATGTGGACAGCAGAACTTCACTGCTCAACACAAACTCTTCTGTACACCTGCACCTTCAGGACATGATTCTTAACTCCTTATTTAAACTACTCTCACCTTTAAACACACTGATTGTTTTTCTTCCCATGAAGTATTCTATGGTTTCTCCAGTGATGATTCATGATACAGAGGGATTCAGAGCCCAAACACTGGGTCTTTGCATTCTTGCAAAATAGTCAGGAACACAGAGCTAAATTTTCAAATGCCTTGAAGGGAAAATTGACTTCTCTTAATCCTTGCTGCAGCTAAAGAATACTCCGGCTTCACCTAGGAATCAGAACAGCCCAGCTGAAGCTTAATTTTTCAAGATTTGTGGTGTGTTAGCCTAGGAAGATGCACACAATGCATTTATTCCGTAGGGATGCCAAGATTTTATTGCCTCCGCTTGAAACAAAAAGACTGGTAATAATATGTAATTTTTCCAGATACATGAAGTAATGATTTGTGGTTTTGAAAAGGCACAGCTACAGCGTAATTGCATTGTGTAACTACAATTCTGGCACTTTGGAGGAGGTGGAAGGTTAGGTCACCTTCCAGAAAAGAGAAAATGACCCTTTTTAAAGGAGTAGATGAAGAAACATGTTCTCAGGGCTGGGAGGTTTTCTACCTGCAGTTACCTTACAAGTTGGAATTCAGCTCTGTCTGAGGATACTCTGTTTCTGCACAATGCTTTTTGGGTGATGCCCACAGCAAGTCAGGTCACTGTAAGGTTCTGATGCTGCAAAATATGTCAGCTTTTCTTTTTCTCATGCTATTGGATTATTTGTACTTCAGTCACGAGCTTACACTATTTTGCTCCATGCTGAAAATAAGAGTGCACCCCTCTTTCTTTTTCACTGCTACTTCCGTTACAAAATATGAGGAAAAAAATCCACATTGTTGTTACCTTAGCTGCCCAAAAGAAGCCTTACTGCATCTCTGTCAAATCGGGTGGGGGGGTGGGGACTGCCTTTTGTTCTTCTGACCTTGGGAAATAAAAACTCGATGGAGCTTCCCTTCATCTTCCCACTTCATTTCTGCCAAGTCACAGAACAAAATAAATATCCAAGAAGAAAAAAAATAAATAAATAAAAAATAACTTCTATCAGTCTTTTGAATACTTTTGGGACAGAAATCACTTAGAAGTGATGTGTCAGGGCACCTTGTCTGTTTCTCCGTCTCCTCTTCTCAGCCTAAGGATGATATTGAAATAGCAAAAGCACTTATAAGTGCTGTTTGGGGCATAAAATCCCCTGCCATTAATCTCTCACTAGGACAAATTTTGAAAAGAAAAGCACTCAGAAGCCTCTTTTTGTCTCCATCTACATTTTTTTTCTTTTCTCAGATGTGTTTTGAAATAAAAATAGAAATGAAATGCTATTTTCACTGGTTTGATGTTCAAATCAGGCATGTCTCCTCTAATTTCTTCCTTTTGCATTTGCTCTGTAGCAAATACCAGTTTTGGTCTATACTTCATTTCATTTCTCTCTGTTTTTAATCTCACCCCACCACCACCACCATTGAAATAATGAGATTATGACGTTATAATCTTATTCCAAGCATGGCCTTTGATTTCTATGGATTTCTCTTCCAGAAAAAGATATATCTGTTGTGCTGGCCAGATGACAGCAATAAAAACATTTCGTTAATTTAACTGATGTATTAACTTTCTAAAGTGGAGGAGCTGTCACTGACAATGCCAGTAAACGTGTGCTCAGTGGCAACAAAATCATCACTACAGTTTTTAATAACTATATATATATATAGTTATAAAATCCTGAGACATACATAAAGGGTTATGAAATGATCTTTTCAGTCTATTCAGCAACTATGACAGTAAATTCAGTCTGGGCATTTGACTTCAGCACAGATTTGGATCAGCTGCTGAAAGGACAGAAAAAGCAAAAAGAATAATCCATGGCCTAGAAAACTTGACCAGCAATGGAAAAACTGGGTTAGGGCAGAGAAGAGAAAATGGAGGAGATGCGATAAGTGCCTCCAAATATGTAAAACATGCTGCAAAGGATTCTCCATGTCTGTTCTACATGAGCAGGGTGGTAGCAAGTGAGATTTGGGTTAGAATTTAAGCTGCTTTCTAACAAGTGATACAATAAAACACTGTTATAAACAATCTTGCCAGGGGCACAAGTACCAACTAGATAACTCCTGAGGTCCTTTCTTATCCTGTTTTCTGTGATTCAGTGGGTTTAATAGGCTGATATACATACAGCACTTCACAATTTAGCCTTCCTGGATAATACCAAAGAGAGTAGGTGACATTCTGTGCTGTACAGTGACCGCTCAGCACTGTGCTCTGCAACACATGGAACAGTAGATATCCAGGTATTCGAGTGAAAAAGGCAGCTGGGGGCTTGTGTATGTGTGCCTTGCAGGGGGTGCAATTAATTTACTAGCAAGCAAACTGCAGTTTGACATACCTTAATCCACAGAGAAGCCAATAAAACGAGAACAAATCTAGTTCTCCATAGTGTAGCAACAGCAATGACAACAACTTCCAACCTGCTGGAGATTCAAGAACATCTTGTTCAATATTTCTGGTTGTTTTAAGGTAGTCACATGCTTCTCACTTTCAAGATCGAGTTACAGCAAAATGAAACTGAAATGGAGGAATTCACCAGCCCATCACCTTTTAAGGTTTCTGCTGAAATGCTACTTAAAGGCAACAGAAGCGTTGCAGTCAACTTTTTTATGTTGTTGTTACCTTAAGTATTTCTAACAAACTCCTGCTTTTCTACAACAGAAGACAAAGCTGCCTTTGAGCAAAAGCTGTATTTCTTCTTAGATTATGATAGCTCTAGGCTTGCTTTTTTTAATTTATTTTTTTTTTCAGTAGAAAGAATGGGAGTAATTGTGGAATAAAGTACCACTCATCATGAGTGAGCATATCAAATTCTGGTCTATTGTAAGCTCTGTCAAATGCTAAGCAATTAGACCCTGCTTTCAAGGTCACTTAAATAAATAATATGGTGTATGAGTTATTTTTCAAAAGCTGCCTAATGTACATATCACAGTCTGAAACAGTGATGTCTACACTGACTGTGGTGTTGAATGCATATTTCAAGTATAGAAATTTGTCTGTGCAAAAAATTTGTTTTTAAAGTCAATCTGTGGGTGTGCATTTTCACATGTTTCTGATCAGCCTTTCACTGCTGCTTTCCAAAATCGGTGCCATATTGTCAGTGTCATCTTCACATATAGCTATGAGTGGAAAATGGATCAGACACTACAAATCGCTCAAGGGCAGTGAAGCCTTGGAGGACCCTTCTGCAAAAAGTTTCCGAACACAGAGCCTGAGCCAGTGTTGCTCCGAGTTTCTTTGGTGGGCTCCTCCTGTGACGGCAAACATACGCTTGTTTACTGCAGAGGAGGCACGCATATCCTATGGTGAAGAAATGCTAGCTTGTGGCTAATACATTTGATAATTTATTCACAAAAAACACAGTTATGAATGCTTCAGAAACATTGCTAAGCGACTGAGCCTACTGACCTACAAAAGACAGACTGAATCTGCATTTCATGCACTGCTTGGTTCAAGCTCTTGCACGCTTGCATGCTAACCAAGTTGGTGTTTCACTTGAAAAAACAGACAAAAGGGTTTCAATGGCAATAACCCTTGATAAAACACGAGTGTATTGTGTTTAACCTCTGATGCCCCCTGGAGCAGAGAGGTATTGTGAATCAGTGACATTGAGTTTGCTATCAAAGAAAACCCCTCACCAGTGGAAATGCATATCTAGAGATTTTGCTGCAATAGATTTTCACATCCCTCACTACAGATGAACTTGCCCACTGAACTCCAGACTGGCCTCAATCCCTACAAGTCGCTTTGAGCACTGAACAAGTCTCCCTGGCAGAGATGAGCCTATCCACTCCATTTCCCTTATGGGAAGCAAATATTGCACGGAGCTCCCTGGAAGCTGAGCACTGACACAGCTCTGCTGCAACACGAACACGAGGTTAGAAGGCAAAGGTAAAGGCTGCAAGCTTGGGAAAGCCAGGCTGCAAAAGCTGGTCTGCTCTAACTACTGTCACCAGGATGACAGACTAAGATCTTTGTATGTGTATGTGCGCTTTGACTTTACACTTGTTAATATTAAATGTAATAGCACAACGAGGGGACTATTCAGAACAATGATGGTGAGATTTCCTCTAAGACGTAATCTTTTGACCACTATTCTGTTTATTTACTTATTGCTTCAGCAAGATTACTCACATGGCCAGGAAGAGCTGTATTTATACCACCAGTAATTTAAAAATAATAAAATAAAATAAAATAAAATAAAATAAAATAAAATAAAATAAAATAAAATAAAATAAAATAAAATAAAATAAAATAAAATAAAATAAAATAAAATAAAAAAGCCAGTTTTGTATGAGTGTGCTAATGCACACAATGTCATTGCAAGGAAAAGGGACAGAGGACCTCATTCTCCTTTCACACTAATGTAAGCCTGAAATCCTGGGTAAGCCATTTATGCCAGTGGCAGAAATAAGAAACCTGCCCTGTGAATTGTAAACCACTACAGAGAGATCTAAACAAAGAGGGTAAAGAGAATGAACAAGTTTCTCCTGAGAAACTGCTGTGGTGAGGGAAGATATTGCTTCTGGTTTATAATTGTGCTTTTTGCTTTTGTCTCTGTAGCTGAGCATGGAAAATTCCAGTTCTGTTCCCCAAAAGCTGAAACATGAGAAAAAATAATGAATACAGTTATCTTTTAGACCAAGACCAATTGCTTTAAAATCTTGTGTATATATAGGTAGCATTGTTCAAGGGGTATTTAAGACTACAGAGGAAGGGTAAAGGAAATAACCCCTGTGAAGAAGCACAAAACAGCAGTAGCAGTAAAGGTTGAGACTGACTGTGCATGCACTTCCAAATTTTGGAGTCTGAACTCTGGCACCCACGTCCATTTCTGAACTTCTAAATGGATGGAGCAGCCGTCAGGGCTACTTTTAATAGCAAGTTAGCTCTTAAAGAAATATAAATCTTTGCAGTCTTGGAGCAAACCCATACCAAATGGCGTACAGCTCTCAATCCCTTGGATATCCCTCAGCCCCCTGAGCACTGCAGTTCAAGGCAGTGTTCATTCCCATGGGGTTTGGTCTGTGCTGTGTGCCACTTGCCCTCTCCCATGAGGAGACCACAGGCAGATGCAGGGAAGAAGAAATGGGAACAGAAGTTTAACAAGGCAGAAGGAAGGCAGGGACAGCAGAGCCCACATCTGAAAGGCAGTTAACAATATCCTCCTAGAAGATCCTGGCTCAGTGAGCGCATCTGAACTGATAACTCAGCATGGCAAGACCAAGAACTGGGCCCGTTCAGTGCTGTGATACTGATGTCTGGTCAGGGTGGGTGGGAGTCAGAGAGGCAGAACCAGCCTGCTCTCGGGGGGGCAGTGACAGGAGAAGAGGCATCGGGCACCAGGATTCAACGAAATTCCCCTCAAACACAGAGGAAACCTTCAGACTGTGAGGGTGACCAAACTCTGGCACAGGTTGCCCAGAGAGGCTGTGAAGTCTCCATCCATGGAGGTATTCAAACCCAGCTGGACAAAGCCCTGAGCATCCTGCTCCAGCTGACCCCCTTTGAGGAGCGAGGTTGGATCAGACAATCTCCAGAGCCAGAGACAAATACCTTGAACACAGATCAGTGACAATAGTATTTTTTTTTATTATTCTTTTTCTTTTCTTAAAGGAAAGTTCTCCGTGAGCAAGCTGCTTGAAATCCTCTCACCGTTCAGCAAAGAAAAAGGTGGAAGGGTGGGCACAACTTTTCTGGAGCTCAGAAAAATGATTTGATACTGCTTCATCCAACAGATTGATTTCTAAAGTGGGAAAGCGTGGCATTGAGAAAGACAGAAAAAAAAAGAGCAGGTTATAAATCTTTCCAGTGAGAAGAAAACAAGGATGTCTATAAAAGGAACATTTCAAGGTTTTAGCGTAGAGAATGCGTGGTGCCATACGGGTTCCTATGAGAACCACTTAAGCTGTTTTTATACCATTTGTAGCCATTAGGGAGAAAATGAATCAGAGAGCATCTAACATAAGTCAAACGTAAAAATAGAAAAGCATAATAAAAAAGTCTGCTAAAGAGGAACAAATGAACTGCAACCTGCTATGCTAGCCAGTGGGCCTTTCTTAGATGTAGTGGGGTAATTTCCAGCCTAACAAGTAGTTTTCGTCAATGATCTGTAATATATATGTTAGGTATGCAAACAGCACATAGATAAAAACCAAAATATCTTTACTACATATTACAGTCTGTGCTAAACGCTTTTTATTGCTTTTTATTGTTTGCATAGCACGAGCAATAATCTGGGTCTTTACAGAGAGCTGGAGGGGAAGAAGCAGGTCCACAGGAGGAGATCGGAGCTGGCTGCTTCTAAATGTGACTGCAGAGAACTGAAATCAAAGTCTGGGGACAAAATGTCTGCAAGCCCTACCAGTGTTGTCTTGTATAAAGTATTCCACTTTCAAAACCCAAATGGTGTCATCTTCTCTGTATCCACAGTGTAGATGGTTACACCCAAATAGTGAAGAATAATGGGTAACAGTTTATACAGATTGATTTCTACTTCTTTTGCAGTTTTGTTTTGGTTTGGTTTTGTTTGCTTGTTGGTTGGTTGTGTTTTGTTTTGTTTTGTTTTGTTTTTTTCAAGATTTGACAGTTATGTATAGGCATCAGCCTATGTTCTGGGGACTGATCCAATAAATCAAAATATGTTAAGGCCACACACGGGTTGGTTCTCGCAGATGATACCCATGCTTTACAAAGGGGCTCAGGAATGGTATGTTAATGTGTGAACTCATTAGACTGGGTAGTAGTAAAAATCATACAGACTAAATCATAAAAGAAAGGAATGAACAGCACAACATCTAGAACAAGGAAGGGTTTGGAGATGATGATAAATTATACATTAAGCCATCTGTGCAATATATTTTCAATAGATGTTACTTTCTGAAGCTGTCAGAGAGTAGGACCACATTAGAGATACTTCAGTAAGTAGCTAGAGTCCTGTTATTTGCAATTAAGTTTACCGTGGATGAAAAATACAACAGAAAATCAGCAAAAATCATGTGACCGTGGTAGAAGCAAGTTGTTCTAAAAAACAGGGAGGAGTGGGGTGAGCTTCACTGCCTTCAGTGTACACCCACTGACTATCTCCCTTTAAAATTTTATCTATTACAAATTGGAGGTAATTCAGTGAATATAGAATTTAACATGTGCTTAAATGCTTTGGGACCTGTTCCAAAGCACATGAAAAATCAATGTCTTTATCTGGTTTTGGATGATACCCCTGTTAAATACATCTGGTGCCAAGTATGAGCTGAAGTGCTTTGCTAAGCAAGTACCAGAGAGAAAGAAAGATCTCACCAAGGTATGTTCTGTCCAGCACTAACCAGTACCAAGCTATCTGAGATACCAAGTTTTAAACAACAGAGGGTGAAAACACTCAGATGCTTCAAGAACAGCTTTTTGAAGAAGCCTGAATGCAGCACAGCAGATGTCATAACTTCTGGATAAATACTTGGTACTTTGCATGTCCTTTGGCTTGACTTTACATCTGCATTTGTTATCACCTGACCATCTACGTGCACTTCTCTGTGTTTCTAATTCCAATTCACATGAGCAGGGTGTTACAGGAATACACGACACCACAAATCAGTAACTATAAAAGAGAAAAATGTGTCACAACATCCAGATACGATGCTCAAAAATAGTTCTGTTGTATATCAAAATAACAAAGGATCGGCAAAGCTTCTGTAACTTACGTTTACTCCAAGACTGTCAGAACCTCTCCCAGCCTGAGTCTTATACAAAGATGCCAAAGGACTTCACAATGTAAGATAAAATAATAATTTTAGGCTATGCTATAGCATAATTCATTGCCAAATGATTTCCATATAGTTTCCAAAAGAGAGTTTTATAAGAATGGAAAGCTTTATAAAAATGCGGTAAAACTGATATAAAATTGCAATAAAGGAGTCAATATCATTTCAGAGGTAGCCATCTATTTTCACTGCTTCTTTAGGTATTTTGTGAGAGGCTTTCAGGGTCTTAGAGACTTTTTAATGCATCATTCCTGAATGTTAAACAACCAAAAGAAAAAGATGCAACTAAAGACAATTTCAATTGAAAAATAAAATACATATTAAGTACTAAGTGCAGGTAAAAGGGCACTTGCAGCTTATTTTCAGTCATTTAAAAACTATACTACACTTCTGTTCTTCCATTAGTGTACTAAAACTCGTTTCCTTACAGCAGAAAAAACAGCTCCCTTCGTTCCTGTGCATCAATGTTTCATTACAGCACATCTGACTAAGTCCAAGAAATATTGGTTCTGGAAAAAAAAATACAAATAGTGCTTAGTAGATGACATCTGCAAGGCTTAATCTGTAATGCAGAGACCTCTGTTCATGATTTCTTGTCCCCGTCATGACAGCTTTTTATTTCAGGCAAAATCTTAGAAAAGGGAAGGAAAACAATTGAGTTACAAGTTTGTGGAGAGAGCAGATGAAAAAAGGCTGCATTTTTCGGGCTTTCTAATCTTAAACATATCACTTTGGTTTGTATTCTGACACTATTACTAATGCTGAAGATCACCTAACATCACCAGCTGTCCCTCTGGTATGAAGATAGATTTATCATGAGTAAAAATATAAAAACATAGTTTTACAAATAAACCTGACTGCAGACTCTTAGGTACAAGACTGTGAAGGTGGTCACGTACTGGAGCAAAGGGTGTGCCTTCCAGAGCACACACTGGCAAAGGTGGCTCTCTAACCAACACCCTGCAATCCAAACACCCCCTCGTTCGTCCCTAGCTCTGACAGGTTGGGAAGGGGGACCCAGCCTCTGACAACAGCCATCCAGGCATCTCTCCTCACCAGAGGAGCACAGGGAACAAAGCCCACACTCAACCACTGAGCATATTCCTTATCAGCTGAGGGCATTTTTCAGAAAAACGGCATCCTACTTCACGTAGCCCACTTACTATGTGTGCAATCCCATCTTACCCAATGGGCAGGGCACAGGAGAGCAGCATCACTGAAGCACTGAAACAATTTATTTGCATGCATAAGACAAAAGTCTAGATAAACTTTTTTACTTTCCTGTCCATCCTTCTCTTGTTCCAGTCTCTCCATTTTTCCACTTTCATGGTTATCACTCTTCACTGGTATTCTGAAAAGTTCCAAATCATACAAGCAGATAATGCCAATTAGAGAGCAGCACTTCAGAACCAAAATCGTCTGGTTCCAGATAATATTTTTGCAAAAGGAGAAATGGATGAAATAAAATTATCTTCTAAAATAAGGGCCATAGCTAAAGACTACTCAGACTCCAGGGAGAAGAGTGTTAGGAACACAATTCTCATTAAAAAGATGTTTCAACCATACCATCATCAATAAGCCGTGAAGAATAAATGTGGAAGCAGAAGTAGAAATAATGGAACAGTTTAAGAAAAGAGACTGGAAATGATTATGCACTAAAAACATCACTAACTTAAAAATAATTAAGCAAAGAAAACAAATTCATCACCTCCAATGTAAGGCCTTCAGAGCTCTGACAGCCTGAAGTTTTCTGCTCTGCGGCGTGCTACGCGAGGCTCACTGCAAAGCCCTGCTTATCCAACTAACTGCACTGCTCAGTAGTTCTACCTAATTAACAGCATGGCAATGAACGAGGCTATGGGGAGCATCTATATGTAAATACACCAAAAATATGCTAGAGAACATTAAATGTGTAAAATCAAGCATTGAAAATTTAGGCAAGTGTCAGAATTAAGGTTGCTGTGCAGCCCTAATTGGGCAACCTTGTGTGCACACGTTATGATACTGCCTTTAATTACCCAACCACCTACTATTTTTTCCACTGGACCCCTGCCTGCACTGACTGACATAACGAGCTGCTACTCAATGCCTTTGTTTTCCTGTTATTATTCAATGTGTCCCCATGCCTCATTTATTGAGCACTATTCACACCCTGCTCTGAGACTTATTAATTTCTGCCTGGGCCGCTGTACAGTGCTTTAATTCTAGTAGCTCCTCACTCCTCAAATACCTTTCTAAGGAGAGACAGGAGAAGATTGTATTAACCCTCTTCAGCAGAAGGGTTCTGACAAATTAAGGTGAAAGTTGTAAATTAAATCTAGAAGTACACACTCACTGACACACAGAATCTGAGGCAATTAAAATTCTTTGCTAATTTGTATATTCAAATAATTTCCATTGACTTGAGCTATCTCTGTGAAAGATCAGTGCTTCATAAATCAGACCCAAGGGTCTCAAACTAAGCGTTCAAAAAGTAAACAACACACAATTAGTAAAAGGCATGGCTTGATTAGTTTGGAATCATACAGAAATTCTGGACCAGACTCTGTCAGCATTAATGCCAAACTGTCGCAGCCTCGCCTTCCATTCCCATAACGTCCTGCCTCCTTCACACATTGCCTTTATGCAGCAAATTCAGCAGCAGTCCTAGAAACGTTCTTTATACATCTCCAACTGACACCTGAAATGGTGAAATCTGGCCAGTGAATGAGGCTGAAGTTGTTCCACCGTGCACAGCCATGGATACATCACACAAGTCTGAATCAAAAGTGGACAGGTGATTTTAATTACGGAATTTCCCAATTCCTGAATCTTGACTTTGAAGCCCTATTAGCATTATGTCAGCTTCAAAGATATATAATCATACCAAAAAACAAGGAAATCTGCTCACAGCATGAGAGTGACACCTCTGTTGTCCTTGGCAGGGCCACAACCTTCCTGTCCGCCACACAGATTTCAGGCATATCAGCCTTTTCAGGAATATGGCAGTAGCAGAACACCACCCTCACCTTTAGTAGGCATGCTATTTTTCTTCTTTCATTATAACTTCATGATTGGTTTTAGGAAAATATTTTTCTCAACTAGCTCTAGTAAAAATAATGTGTTTTCCCTGATCAACAAACATGTCATTAAAAAATAAAATATTCATATTAAGGAAGCATCCAAATTTTTGAGCCTAACATGCACCTGTCTTCCAAAATTCAATATATGCTGAATAAATAAGTACCTAATAAATACCTACTGAATAAATAAGTACTTAATAAATACCTAAATAAGAGGTATTTAATAAGACTATTTTCTAAATTGCTTTTTGGGCCTTTCACTCACCAGGTCTCCTTCAGGGAACACAAGTTGTTTGCTGGACAGACAAGCCCCACAGGCACTGTGAAATAAAGGTCTAGAGGTCAGAACAGTGACCTCGGACTCAGAAGTCCAAATTTTGGCCTGGCCCGCTGCCGATTTCCTTTGTGGTCTCAGGTAAACAGCAACCTCAAGGTCTCGTTTTCCCAGGCTGCAAAATGGGATTGATTCTTACCTCAGAAAGAACTGCATGGACTTGTTACACTACTGCTGTAGGAAAAGAGCCTCAAACGTCTCCCCAAGTAAAACAGTGTGAGAAGGACATGTATTCGTGTGGTTTGTTTTGTTAGAGAAATGCCATTCCCCATTTACTCCCCGTGCATGGAGAGGAGCAGAGTTACACCACCAACCTCCCTGGCATCGCCCTGCAGGGAGGGAGCGCAGAGCAGCTCCTCAGCTCCTGGCATCCATGGAGGGGGAACCTGCAGCACCAACACGTGAAACCTAAAATGAACTAGACTGCATTTTGCAAAGTCCTTCTAATGTAATGTGGGTTTAGCTACTGGTCAACTCTAGAAATAACAAATCCAAATGCAGGGATCCTACAGGGGAACAATGGAGAAAGCACTTCTCACGTGCTTGGTTCCTGTGCCCTAAAGGTGCTGGGATATTAGAAAAGGTAATTTAAGAGAGTAAAAATTAAAAATCTGTGTAAATATATTCAGAAGTATAAAGAGGTCATCTCACTGCTAGTAAAACATTGCTAGCGAAGTGACAGAAGTTTTTCTTATTGATTGTATTTCTTTTATATGAACACTACAGGAACTGCAGGGAAAAAATTTAGAATCAGACAAAATCGTTTCTGAAGACAGGTTGTTCTCCCATTAGCTCTGCAGAACGTATTAATCCTGAAAGAGTGATATTTCCTTTCAGTTTTGCATAGCAGTGTGTACAAATAAAAATGTTAACTGCCAGGACATAATTTTCAGTATGCTTGTCTTACTTCAGATGTGTGTTTTCTGCTTGGAGCACAGCTGTTCATATATCCCAACACGAGCTTCACTGCCGTAAATATCTTCTCTATTGAGGGCTACATTCCCAAAGTGCTGCACAGGGGCCACACGTAGTGCTAATGTGAGCTGTGTGCATGCAAATCCACGCACGGCATGTAGAAAATGCAGACCATGGACCTTGACCCCAGCACTTCGCCACTGAACCAGAATTGCTCTATTTAATGCTGTGGCTGGGACATAAATCAGGTTTTTCAAAAGGCTTTTATTCAGATAAAAGAACTCATTCTGTGATAAAATCCAAATAGATCGTGCTGCAGAGCCACGTTAATGAAGCAAAATTACTCCCAGCAACCTGGAAAACAAAATAATTTAGAAACCGAAGGTAAGATTGGCTGGGGTTTATTGCCACTTTTTTTTTTTTTTTTTTTTTTTTTTTTTTTTCCAGCAGTAGAAGTCAGTGTGTGTGTTTAGCTCAATTTCTTTACTTCTGGATATCAAAACAAAGTCCTTTGCCTGTCAGCATAACACAGCTGGCAGCACCATTGGCTCTGTGCTGGAAGGTCAGAGATGCACAGCTCTGACTGAGACGTGGGCTCGTGTCCAATGCTGACGCTGCAGCGGCGCTTTTGGGGGATGGCGATGCACAGTTAGAGCTGTCTGCCTTCAGATGAGCCATTAAATCAAGGTCATTTCTGCCCATCAGTGGGGACCACCTGGGTGAAAGGTAACAATCCCATGGCAATTTTCACCACAGTAGGATATAAGCACAATGGTCTTCACAATATTTGCTCCTAACAAATAGCTTCTGGTATCAGGTTCTTGGGAAGCAATTGTTAAGCAAAATAATAGAAATCCACGGGGCTATCCAAACAATGGAGATGATATTGCCCCCCTTGCTTTGCAAAGCTCCCTGTGTTTAGGAGGCAGGGTAGCATACTTCCAGGCACAATGAGACGACTCAGTACAAGTACAGAGTAACACATTTTGTATAAATGCAGAATATACTGTAAGTGTTTAGAAACGTGGATTTGTGAATTTCAAGTTTCCTGAAGGGAAATTTACAGCAATAATTATCAAATTAAGTTTGAATCATTCATCCAGACTGCTGCTTTAGGGAGAGGCAAAAATGCAAGAAACATAAGAGTATGGGAAATTAAAGAAAAGCGATTTCTACACCATTTTCTTCTGAGCCCAGCAGACAAATTCAGTCTATGGCTGGCGACAAAGGTGGCAGCTGGTGGTCATTTACTCCCCCTGTGCCCCAGCACTGCAACCGCAGGGAGAGAATCTGATGAACCGACACAAGCATTTTTTCAGCGTTCATAGAATAAATCTATATTGTAAGATCAAGAGCAGAAAGAAAGAATGGTTCAGCTAATGATGGATGTCAGGCTGTCTTTCTGAAAGTGGTGAGATATCACATAGTATCTTCAGTAAGAGCTAGAACAATACAGGATGGCATGAAAGGACGGCGCACTGCATACCGGGAACACGGGCAGTCACAGAAACCCTCCCTTCAGAGCAAGGATTCCAACCATTCTTCATGGGCTATGACCAAGCTAGAGGATTTCTGCTCTGTTTTATTATTCAGACACTGTCAGAACCTAAAATGAGGGACAATCACAAGCCAAGAAACTTCTGGGTACAAAAAGAGATTTGATTAAAATAATTAATAGAAATCTGAATTGCGTTGTAGGCAAGAAATAATGCAGCATGATTTTCTTCCCAGAGAAGCCCTCAAAAGGAAATTGAGAGGAGTCGTATCTTTTCAGGTATTGATAAAATACAGCTCTTCTTTGTGTTAATTTGAGTAATCCTAGGCAGGTTGCAAGGAAAGAAATAAGGTGCTTTATTCATTCATGTGACAAGTAAAATAAGAATGGAAGAAAATCAACTGAAAGGCAAACTACAGTAAAGTTATCTTTCACCACAACTGAAAATAAGAAGCCAAACCTAATATATGCACAGTAGAGAGTGAAATAAAATTAGGCATACAAATAAAAACACCGCTTCTGTAAAAATAAAAAAAATATGCATATACTTAATATCCAGCATGGGAAAAATTCCAGTGAAGTTACAATTAGATTTTGAGAGCAATTTCAGTAGCAACCTATTTCACTCCTGTAACTCTATAATGATTTCATCAGTAACAAATCCTCTAGGTAGTATCACAGTGGAAAAATTAAGGATGGTGCCATTAAATAGCATCTGTAATTGTTACAATCAACTGCATATTACAAAAAAGGGTACATTTGTGGATTGAACTTCCACCAATTTGCCAGATTAACTTTTTGCTGAAAGTACCTCTCAGAGCCTTCAAGAACCTATTACCTATAGACCAAAGCTCGTGTCAAGCTCATTTTCTGCTGCAAATGAAACCGGGCATTCTTTCATAGTAGGATTTATATTACAACCACAAATATCACTGACTCCCATAAACAGTTTAGTTACAATGGTGCAAAATATGGATTTTTAAAATATCGCTGAGCGCAGGGCTGAGTCTAACAGCTGTTGATATATGGATATTTCCTGAACTCGTTTGAGTCACCTCTGCTCTAAAACTCTTGCAGGAAGCTGTAAGCAGTGCTTCACAAATGGCAACAGAATTTGGGTATGAATCTGACAAAATACCAAATCTAGTGAACAGGAAGAGAGCCGTACAGATGCATGCGTGTTCCTCAAAGCATGAGAGCCTTGGGCTTCATTTCCAGAGATACCGGGAGTAGAACAAACAAGCAATCAAGAACACATTGCCCTTCCCACGTCCTGTAAGTCATTAAATAATAGTTCTACCTCTGTGTAGAACATGTTGGCTTTTTAAATTATTTTTTAAGATTGTCCCATCTCAAATACACAGAAAGTAGTAGAAATCCAGGACATCCTTATGTAGACAAATACCTCATTGCATCCAGAAATAACTAAGGGTTATGTACTGAGACACTCATATTGGAAAGAAACAAAAATGCTGAATTCCTAAATCCTCTAGTAATTTAAACATTTAAAGACATTTTAAGAACTATTAAACTATATCATCTACTCAGTCACATCTAATGTAGAAATGTCTATTAGTGATACGTGGTTGCTAAAATTATGTTTGTGTTTATAAAGATGTTGCCAGACAAACTAGATTTTTCAAAGAAAGATGACATTTAGTGAGGGAGGGGGAATTACTAGATGCACTTTCAGATTTGGTAATGATTGATAAAAAAGACTGTTTTTCAGGAATTCAGAATACAATTTCCTAGATAATTGCATAAGTAATCTGAAAGTGCAAGAACTATAAATATACATACAAATCAAGTGTTTATGAACATAAAATGAACAGCTAATTTCCTAACAGATCTTGCACACTCCATTATGAAACCTGTTCCTCATATGAACAAAAGCATTTAAACTGCAAGAATGCTAAAGAAAACTGGCTCAAGCTGGAAAAAATGGCCCCAAATCTTATTTTCAGCAATAACTCAAACTGCTCACATGGACTGAAACAAACAAAAAATGCTTTGCCTTTAAGTTCTAAACCCTTTTTAATTGACCTCATACAACACAAATCTTTGCGATCTTGTTAAATCTGCCTTATCTTTACAAATGTTCTCCAATAGAAAATAAATAGCATTTGTAGAAAGAGCGGAAAAGCAAGAGGGAAGTACCCAGCTGGGTATCATCCTGGGAAACTGTGAAGCGATTCATCTCATGCAAAAGGTGTCCAAGACGTTTTAGGAAAAATAAATCCCGGGTAATTTGGTATCTAGAAGCAGAGGTAATGATATGTCGTCTGCTCCCTCAGTACAGGTGAATCCCACGCAGAGTTCTGGGAAGCTGAGATAGCTGAGACGTGAGAAGCAGGTAGACCGCTGCTATGCATGAATTAGGAAAAATAAGGAAGAGATTTGCTTGATAACACGGTGATAAAGGTGGAACTGGAAGCGTCTGTTTACACTGGAAGAAATGAGAGAATGAGAAGTGGAAATATTTCATATGTTTAAGGAAGCAGGAAGGAAAGAGGTATAAACAGCTGTAGTATTTTCCATATCTCAGTCTGTGAGGGAAAACTGAAGTGGTGAACTGATAGTCCACTGCGGGATCTTCCAAGGGATGTGGGCAAAGGCCCAAAAATGGTAAATATGAAAGCAAGCAGGTTACAAACTGAGTTAATGTGGAATATGGGTCAATCACGTACTAGCAGGGAGATGAGCAGCCAATTATTTGTCTTCAGGTCTAGATTTTAGTTTTTGTGTATGCTGCTATTTAGCACGCTGAAACTAGTAGGAAAATATATGCATTATTCATGCTACTCATGGTAGACAGGCACTGTAGTTTCAGTGAACAGGACTGGAAGTAATACCAGAGGAAATAGAGGCCTTAAAGGAAGACACTAATCTCAGAAACCTCAGAGTGTCGCTATAATTTTATTTTTTTAAGGACTCTGTTATGATAATAGTAAGGTTTGCAGAAGATTTCTGCAGCATTCAGATAAACGACCTCACAGAAGGCCATTTCTTCCCCAGGATACGAGCTCTGGCTAACACCCACCAGAACAGGCACAAGCCATTAAATAGCGAGTGGAAGGAGCCCCACAATGTTGGTTCCTACATGATTGCCAACAGCCTGAACATAGCAAATGTTTTAGATTTCATGACAGGATTTACCTGGCGTTGTGCCCAGCAGAGGCAACTCGTCATTTTAAACAGGAAGCAATATCACTCTCATCCACTGCTTGAAAATGACTTCTCATCTACAATTATCTGTCAATTTTACCTTCTCATTTTCAGCTATCGCCAGTCTCCATATTTACAGAAGTCCATTTCTCCTTGATTCTTGCGCTCAGCTCCAAAATAATTTATTAGGAGTTACACATGCTTATCAAAGACAGACAGAATTCATGCAAAAACTAATGGCAGCCTAGGCAAGTTGCTATATATCATTATACAATGTCTGCCAACACTGCTGTCACAGTACCTGCACTGCCTTGTCCTTTGTCGATCAGAATAAAGCATTAGTACAGTGCAAAGATTATTTTTGTTGTTCTTCTTATAAAAGTGTTCGGGCAGTAATGCACAAGCAGTAAGTGATAATATATAGGGGCAGTGGATCCCCCAGTATTTTGCAAGGAGACTCAATCTGACTGAACTTCGCTTCCTGAACTTTCCCAGAAGCGACTCGATTCAGGAACGCTACCTGCTCTTACAAACATGAGGAAGCTGAAGCAGTGAAGAGAGGAAATACTTCGGTCCAGGCCAGCGGCAGAACAGAAATTGAGACTAGTTCTCATGTGTTCCAGCCTGCTCCTCTGCCTGTCCTCTTCTGAGTAGCAGGTCAAAGCTAAGTATCATTGTTTGCATTCTAGTAATAGTACCAGCTCCTCCAGCTGTCACGGATGCTGGTGATGACATAGCATATCCAACACCAAGGATCAGCTGGAGCAGAAATAAATAGGACAGCTCCAGGACTCACCTGAATGGGGGATCCCATCAGACTTTCCCTCTATCCCCAAGACATTCTCCTGTGGGACTGCCTGGAGCTCTGCCATAGAGAGGATCAATGAAGAAACACCTGATATGTGTCTGAGAAAATTACATTTCTCTGCCTTCTTACCAGAGAGCCTATTTAGCCTTAAAAACACCTGCATGGCTACAAATAAACTTTTGAGAGATTCATCCCATTTGAGAAAGAAGTTGTACTTGTAAAGACATTGGAAAAAAAAAATTAAAAATGTATGTGAGCCCTGAGCTGAGACACAATTTTGCCATGGGTTCTTCTGGTTTGAAATCTATTCCTGGTTGCTTTTCAAAAGCCTGTCACCTCAAGACTGGATCAATACAACGCATTCATCTTGGGGCTACACCTTGAATCCATTCAGGAAACAAACCTTGCACAGAATGCAGCAGTAGCTGGCTCGTTAAAAACAGAACCCATTCCCCAAATCTCCGAGCTGTGCCTTAGAAGCTGTCCTAAATGGTAGTATATTTTCTGAGAAGAGGTAATCTGATGACTTAAGGAAAGACACTTTGGGCAGTGAAGGGCAAGCCAAATTGGAGAGGACATAGGCTGAAGGAAGAAATCAGCACTTCTGGACAATGTGCACTGGATCCAAAAGGGAAGAGCGAGCAGGAAATAGGACAGATATTACATGCTAGAAACGGGATGACATGAGAAGCTATATTTTAAGCTAGAAAGTGTTAACAAAGCAATAAAATTAATTACACAATAACACCAGAGAACAAAATCGTCAGTCATTGATCAATCCTATAATATACTGTATGTCATCAAATAGTGGGTTACTGTTTTTAACTAAAGGCCAAACTTTGTCCTTCACCTTTACGGGTAATTTCTGTTATAGGATATTTGCCAGTGCTGATTTGAGCTTTTCAGTGTACCAACCTTGGTGCTACTTTGGGGTGACTTCTGTGCCTGCAGTTAGGCATTTCATGAGTCTAAATAGATTTGGAAAAAGAGCTTAGAAAAATACCTTTTTTTTTTTTTTTCTTCTTTAATGAGATGTGCTACAGAAACAGTATTTTTTCTTTACGAACATGACTACTAGGAACAAGAACTCAAAAGGCGGGAGGGAGAGTGGGAGGGTGGTAGCATTACTGAACTAGAACCACGGAAATCAACCCAAACCAACTTGTACTTTGGCTGGTATAATGTTAATAAAAAGCCCTTGTGAATTCTTTGCAGTCCCTAAATGCAGCAAGCAGGTTCTACCCCCTGGAGAAATATTGATCCAAGACCTGTGACATTTTCATCACTTTCAAATCTGAAACTCTGGGTCCTAGCTATGAGAGACTCTTAAAGACAAGTTCAAGAAGCTGTACTTCGAAAAAATGATGCTATTACTTGTGGAAAAGAGGACTGAACTGGTAGGAACAAGGTGAAGGCAGTAATGTGCACCCCTGGGGTGGGTGAAAAAAATGGAGGATGAATTGTTGTTATTAAGTGGACAATCACAAAATCACTTCAGTAATTTCTTTGCACTGTTTTTGGGAACTTCATTTAAAACTGTATTTATTCATCTAATGGACAACTCAACTGTTTTCCTGCATGACAGGAAGAAACAGATTACTGTAATCTCTGACTAGCTGAATATGACAAATATATCAAATGGGGAGGGGGAAGATATAGATGGAAGAAAGAAATACTGCAAATAAACACAGAACTTCATTTTCTTCCCATCCCTCCCCAAACTGAATTGCTTTTTCTTTTAGGGTGCAGCCCCATGGACACGATTTACCATGAACTTTTCAATGTTAGTAGTGATATCACTTATTGGTAGAGAGATAGTGCAAAAATGATTTACGACGAATAGACAGACAAAAATTACAGCTAGTGCTATGCTTACAGAAAACTTAGCTCCTCGTTACATACAGCGTAACTGTGTCAGGTAGAGCTCTAGAATGCACACGCTGCCAGCACAGTTATGCCAGTAAGGAACATGAGGTTTAAGATAGTCATACAGGATCTCTTACAGACCAAATACCACATTTTTGGTAGTATGAATCAACGTATTTAGTCAGACAAAAGAGGCTATCCCGAGAAAAGCAATTTTTTTAATTTTTTTTGCTGATACGATCTGCATCTGCTCTAAGAGGGTCTCTCAGCTCATTTCTTTCTATGCAACAGCTACACCAGTCCACCTGTTCCAGCCCAGTCTGAGAGCAGACAGCACAGATTAGCAGACGAAATGCATTTAAGGTTCACAATTTAATCTAACAAAAAGCCTAAGAGAAAAGGCTTGCGGTACAAACTTTCCACCAACTCAGAGAACAATAAAAAGACAGAACTATGTATTCAATCCACAGAGCTGTGCAGCAGAACCTGAAGCTGCCAAACACAGGCTATGACAGATGGCCAAGGGAGCAAACTTGGAAAGCAAAGGCTTTCAAGGAAGATGGCAGTAGCTTTAAAACTAGCCAGCAATTGGCATGATTGTCACTGTTAGAAGTCTGTCTCCTGAGCAAGTTCTAGCTGCTGTGTTTACATGCACACCCATGCATGTATGTGTGACTGCGAGCGTGAGGCTGGCGCTCCACTTCCCTGCAGGGAAGTATTAACAGCCTCAGGTCCGCCCAGTGCTGCACAGCTCTGCCAGAATAGCTATGCTGGGCAAGTGCTCAAAGAGCTAAAATTCCTGATTGCCAGAGCCAGCAGAAGCCCCTTGTGTAGAAACAATTATACGAGCAAAACTCCATTTTCACTGGCTGCTCTTACCCCATGGTGTATTTTGTACACCAGTACAGAGCGTACCTTAGCCATTATCTCTGCATCCAGAACTAGGGACACTTTACTGCAAAGCACACCTTGAATCTCTCTGAGAAATACACCCCGAGTCTAACACAGGAGGCTGCCACTGGACTTGCTATGATGAAGGCATCTTAATTTTTAAACAGCAGTGTTGGGATGAAATTGTGTAAATGGCAGAACAGTGCTCTCTCGGCTGATGAAATGAAACACAAGACAGCTTGCTTGCTAATAATGCCAACCAGCCCGCCCTTCATTTAGCAAATATTATTGACAAAAGCTGAGATGATATCATGGTAATAGAATTCATGAGCATGTTCAGGTTATAGCGAGCTTCTCCTTCCTTCCATTGATAGTAAGCTTTGTCCTTGTCCATTTATTACTCTGGCCAGCCCACCTTTCACATCTTCCCCTGTGGTTTGGCCTCATTCAAGAAGCTGTTAAAAACCTCCCAGATCTCTTCCTTCCCAGAATGCTTCATTCATCTCATCTGGTCCTGCTGCTATTTGGCTAAAAACAAAATTTACTGATAGAAATCTCTCTGTCAAGCTGGCTGACTGCAAAACTTAACTCTCTCTGTCTCCCAAACGTCCTCAAGTCAGTTTTCACAGCGCCTCTCATTTGGACAGGCGTCCATCCTCCACGCTCCTCACATGGAAAGCTCAGCTGGAACTTTCTTGGAGGGAGACTAGTGTTATCTAACAGAAACCTTCCCCTCAGCAGTAGTAAAAAAAAATCCCAAAGAAAGTGGGAGAAATCTCTGGAAATAACATACAACCAGGATAGATGGCATACCTGTGACAGCAGGCACCTCTTCTGGTATAACCTGTAAGCTCTGTGCAAGAGAGCAACCCAGCCCAGGGCTCTGTGCGTTGTGCACATTTATTCCTACCAGACCAGACTCTTTAAGGACTGACTTTGGCATAGCTTGCCGGCTGATAGCAATCTCAAGTTCCTTTGCCGTTTTTTGAAAAAGCAGAGCTGCCATGCAGGCAGCACTGCTTGGCTCATCACATTCAGGCTCTGTGGAGCAGATTTAATTCCTTTGTACAGAATACTTGATGGATTTATCCTGGCACTTGACTTTTTCCTCATGAGACACCATCCGAGTTGTGGCAGCTTTAAAAACCTAAACTAATTCCATATATACAGAGAAAAAAGGCTGAGCTGGCAGGATTTATTCTACTGAGGACACACACGATCTGTGCTCCCTTCCCTCTTGTAGGTTCATAACTGCCTGAGTGGTGCCAGGTGGACCTTGCAGCTTATTCTGAAGGTTTGCTCTTCTCCTAGGCCAAAAGGTGCTGGAAAGAGGAAGAAGCAAGTGGAGACTCCGGCAATAATTTGTTTAGTGAGCTCCATATCCATAATGTAAAATGTGCTCCTAGTGGTTAAAGTCGTCGGCAGGAATTTTATTTTCAAGCATGTGCCTATAGCTCCCTGCGCTGGGAATGTGAGCTCCAGTACAGTTAGCAAACACAGAGAAAAAAATGTATGTATACACAAATCTCTCTCAGAAGTGTACCAAGCAGTACGTTGTCATTACAATGTTATGTAGCCAATCCTTCTGTAATATTTCCAGCAAAAATTGTTCCTGAAAATTTATAAGGCAGAAGCAGAAAAATATCCAGAAATATGTGGCGTGTTTAGTTTTACTTCTGTTATTATTATGATGGTGATGATTACAAGATTACTAAAGCTGAAATGATGTAAATGAGCAACTGACATAAAATTGTGTCTTAGGAAGGCTATCAATGATAGATGGCAGAGAAGCAAATGACCTTTTCTTAACAAAATACCCTATGAATTCTTAAGCTGCAGCAATGAATAAAGTCCCAAAGGAAAAGACAGGATGGAAATCATGAATGTGTCAGAAATTAAAGACTAAAGCAACTTTTTGTTACAGGGAGTTCTGCTTGATGTAGCTTTTAGTCTCTCTAGGACCCAATTTTTCCCTGCAAGAGAATAAAACCAACACCTCCGAAGGCCGCTGAACGCAGCAGTCCAAGCTCACTGCCTGGTACCTTCTGCTTTAGCAAGGAAGCCCAGTGCTATTCCCTCAGTTTCTTCTCATAGTAAGAGTGATTCTGCATCCACCACTAAGGCTAAACCTAAACCCTCCCAGGCGGATCACTAGCTTTGCTTATTTTAAGTATTTCATTCTACAATTTCAGTCCTTTTAAAATTATTGCTGACTTCCCATATCTGGAAAGAAACTAATATTAAAACATCCATCACATTCTTTGCTTTCTTTGTGCATTTTTAAATTTAGCTATTAAACTTTTATAAGAACATGGTCTCTCATGATTGCTACGGCTCCTTCCTATGATTACTCCTAACATGCTTGACAACCACGCTCTTGCTCTTGCAGAAATGGTGTGTGCCTTCTCTCATGATCTGAGAGCACAGCCCATAGCCTGCGTTTCTGCATGTTACGTTAGTTTTCCTCTATACTTGGTGTTGTTTTTCATTGTATGTTAGTTTTTGTTGTTGTTGTTGATGTTTTTAATGAAATGACCTTATTGATAATTATTATTAATACACAAACAAGCATTAGGTCTGCAGCTTCTTCTTTTTTTTAATTCATACCTGGAACATTTCGTCTAAATAGAAATTCATGGAAACCCCCGTTCATTTCAGTTGAGATCTACCACAGAACTCCTGGTAAAAAGAAAAAAACAAGATCTGTATGTTCTTATATGTATGTGGCTCTACCTGCCACAGCTGGCAAGCAGTTATTGCTTGTATAGTAGTCTGCCCAGATCCCAGGACAGAATGCTATGTGATATGCTCCAAATTTTTGTCTTCAATATCAACACAGTATTGATGGGTTTTTCAGTTACAAAAGAAGTTAAAAAATCGTAACAGCTACAATGCCTGTTCATTTTATCTACTGCTCATCGCTATACTATGAGATTCTCCAATGTTCATGAAACAAAGCCTTTTCTCTCCCTCTGAATTCATTTTAGATTAAGCCATTAGATCTCACAGCTGCAGTTTAATGTAGGATTTTAGGTCATCTCAGAACTTACCCTTTCCCAAGAACAGTTTTAATCTTTGTATAGTACTTGAATATACTTCTTATAATTATGTTTCAAGTGTTATTGCAGCTATATTTCAGATTTTACGTATGTAAGAAAATGCTATATTATTTTAATACTGACGGTAGAATAAAAATCTATTCAAAATTCACCTTTCAGGAAGCGCAGTCAAATATCCAAGAACACTATTAGACTTGCTCAGCATAAAGTTTCAAACTGCTAATGGGTTTTAAATTGATGTCATAATGCCGCAATTTAAATACATGGTGTTCATTAATTTTGCTAGAACTCTTTGTAGAGTAGGAGTAGTATGGAAGAGAGACGAAGGTTATATTTTCTATACTTGCTTCTTTTTATCTGCTTGCCCATTCTTGATACACAAAAAGTATCATCACATCAACTTGGAGTGGGGGCGTGAAGTTTACTCAAAGTACAATAGGCTTCAATTAGGTATCCACTCTGGAGTTGTATCAAAATTAAATTTTATATGAAAAAATACCAGGAATAAAATAAAAGTAATCAGCACCATAGACAGGGCATTTCTTAAAAGATGGATTTCATCATTTCAGGGCCTATCACCAAAATCCACAGGTTCAAGGGAGAGGAATTAAGAGACAGAAAAGATGGTAAAGGTCATCTCAGCCATACACCTCCTTTCCACTGTAAGGTCAAAATTCCTGTACTTAGGTGAGAAAGCGCTACTGCAAATCAGGCAAATCTGAAAGTGTCCTCCCAGATGTGGGCATTGAAAAGGGAGAAATCTCCCTGTGGAGGACTAAGGGATCCTCTTGTGTTGTGGGGAAGGGAAGGGATGGGATGCAAGTATTCTAGGTGAGGAATCATCTCTTTCCGAAATATCTCAAAAGTCAAATTAAAATGTGTCTAGACATAATGGGCCAGTATAGTACAACACTTCACATCTATTTATACTTCAAATATAGTATGTTTACTGTACATAAAGTCAGTTTTTCTAAAGCTGTTGCTATAGCTACAAATCAAGGAAACCATAGCAACAACACAGTATTATGCACAGCCCTAATTAGGGATTAAGTTATGTCTCTCTTCGCAGTTTATATTAAATACTCCCATATAATCTAGTTAGAGTAATCTTAAAATGTTTTCAGACTTTTTTAATAATAAGAATTCCATACAATTATACTGTCAAGTCAAATACACAACATACTCAAAATGTGCCTTTAAAGCATTTTTTCGATCATACCTAATAATATACATGTCACTGGTTTTTACTTAAGTACAAATGTTGTTATCACCATATTTTCTGACCTTCTTTAATACAAATCATTGATCACTTTAGCCCTAACCACCGAAGTAATTGATTTTCCGTCACCTCATAAGGTTTCCAGCTCTTATCCCATCCAGCCTTACCCAAAAGAAATTAACTCCTCCTAACTCCAACTTTTTTTCCCCCCCCATGGATTAAAGGTGGATGCTTTTTCTTCCCTTTTCCCTTTTTCCTTGGAGAGTAAGTATTGGAGGGAGGAATGGGAAACGAATATTAGATGACTGACTGGGCTGGTGCTAAAGTACATTCATTACCCTGTTTTGCTGACCTTGCATATGTGTTATTTTAGTACACAGAGAAGCTGGCAAACAACATGCAGCCAGGCACACTGCTGCAGGAGTGGAGCCTGAGAGGTAAAGGAGAACAGAGTGGTGAAGAAAGAAGAAGGATGCTGGATGTGGGTGAGGAACAGAAGGCAGCATTTTCAAACAGCAGGAGACACGTAGGGCCCAGTGGGGTGACAGGCTTCAAAAGACACCCTAGAAGACTATGAACATATTCAGTGGGTGTGCACAGATTCTCTCAACAAAAGAGAAAACCATAATTCATGTCTTTAAAAGCCTTCTCTCCTATCTTCCCTTCTACCACATACATTTCTAATAATTCATTAGGGTATAGTTTCCCCACCTTTTGGTCCTTGCTCACTGATGAGATGGCAGCAGTCCCTTTTTGTAAAAGCCTCGGCTACATTTGTTTGGGGCATTAGCTGCCCTCACAGCCTGGAGCTTCTGCTTATCTCACATACTATGGCAGCATAAAAACACTAGGCAAGGATATCTGAATCCTATGAAATGAGCAGAAATTTAATGTGTTTGGCACTTACACTTACCGAAATGATAGAACTGTGGCTTTAATCTCTGAACAACTGAGAAATGCTGGCCATTTTAATACAAATAGTACGCCAGTGCTTATTTCCACGCTTTTATAAAGCAATCTGTTATATAGATTGTAGTCACAGAGAACATCTGAGTGCAGGTTAGGAACATGAGCTGCGTAAAAGCTTTTCACATGGGCAGCACAATAAAACTTCTCTCGCACTGGGAATAATTAAGTCAGAAGATAGTGCATTCACAATTAGCAGGGCATGTTCAGTTTCTTCATTATCATTTTAATTAGCAAATATTAATGTAATCTACAAGTACAAGGGGGAAAACAACTAAAATTACTAAGTTTAAGGAGTCCTTCATGACCTAAGCTAAATTGAGACAAATGTCTTACTAATCAGTACTGGACACCAACTTTCAGGACATTCATTTCCATTTACTGTTAGAACTTCCAAGCGTGTTATCAAATTTAAGAATGAATTAAGGCTCCCACAGGCTACATCTAACCTCTGATGAAGGCAATGGTTAATAAAAATGGATTAGATGCTCTTCTCTTCAGTTATCAGTTCAGACTGATAGTGATCAAGTGACTGTGGCAGCTCTGCCTCATTCAGATTCCACGCCTGTGGCTGTAGCAATCACGTAACCCAGTGACACACAGTACACACTGCCCTCTCATTTTTAGTGGGTTCCTGGTGCTTTTATATTTAAGATATGCTGGACGAAGCCTTAGCCTCTTTGAACTCAACAGCAGAGCTCTCATTCATTTCACCGGGACTCAGATTCACCCTGACTCAAACAGATTTCCTTTCTGGTGCTTGTCCTTTTTCTGCCCTGCAGATGAAGTACTTTGGCCTCCAGTATAATCAATGATGCATCTTACATGAACAACAATTAAAAGATAAAGAGGTTTAAAAGAAGCTATCTCCTAAAGACTACAGTCCTTTCTCATAAGGATTTTCATTTTTAACTCTCTAGCAGTAAAATAATAAATAACTTGTCCAATGCTCTTGTAGGACTGAGTATCATGAGGTGGTAAACTATCCAATTCATGAATATAATCATTACAATTTTATAAATAAAAATTAGTAGTAAATGGAACCCAAAGTATTTCTCACGATTGACAGTGCTATAACTAATCAGAAAGAGCTTTTAGAAAGTTGTTGGTTTTTTTTTTTATGTTAGCAAATTTATTTTCCAAGTTTGCATCTCTTAATAATAGTACACACAAAGACAGAAAGGGGAAGATTTTGCAGAAAAAGCACCAATGCCATGGAAAATCAACATTGTCATTAGACATTTTGCCAACCGAGATAGTATAAAGCAAAAGTCCTTGTAAAATATTCTTTTATCAAACCCCAAAAAAAGTATTTTGCAAGGGAGCTAGAGGCCAATGCATTTTTAAAATATAGACAAAATACCCAGTTTCAGAAAAACCCTTTAAATCTCCAGCTCTATATCTTTGCTAAACTTACAAACATTCATAACAAAAATCATTCTCTTTTTCTTCTATGCACATAGAAATACAGATAAACTACTTCTAACTTTGGTATCCTAGGCAAAATTAAGTCCTAAGACTTCTATTACAAACATACACAATACAACTTCATGTGTATAGTCTGAAGGTTGGAATTCATTTGGAAAATTCTCTTGCTTGTGTAAAATTCAGTTGTCACTGTAACCAAGAATTATTTTGAGGGCAACTCGCTTTTCTATCCACTGCAACCAGTACAAAAATGAAAATAATTAAGTGGTTGTTTAAGTGGTAGCACACTTTTAAAAGACACTTTGCTCAGACACACTCCTTTCTTAAGGTTTTACACTGGGCAGTAGAAAACAAGTTATGTGGGATCAGAGAGAGTTTTACTGGTCTATTTTGCAGCACTTTTGATACGAGGCCTTACCTCTTGTGTCTTCACGTTTACATATCCATAGTGAGTTCTCAGAGGCTGCCTTTGGCCGTTAGAAAATGGTATCCACTTGACACTGGTTTGTCCAAAGCAGTTTAGAATCAAAGGGAAAGTTACTTCATTGGTGAGACGAACGATGATCAGACAGAGGAATGCTGCAATGAAACTCACAGCAACAACAGACTTTCTCTGTAATACAAAGAAAGAAAAATAAGTATTAAAAAGAAAAAAGTATTAAAATGAATAGTTAATTTTAATTTAAAAATGTATCTCCTATTGTAGGATGAGGGAAAAATGGTTTAGAAAACTATTGTAAGATTATTTTGTATGGTAGTCACCTTGCTGCAAGAACAAAAGAAGACCGGTGTACTGGTTCATTTTGCTTCAATAAATGTGTATTTTAGGGACTGAGACTTTCTTTTAGAACAGGTAGGAAATAAATTGACTTTGCTCAAAAACTATCGTTTTATTTCTTACAATGTTTCAAAACACATCTACCAGTTTTAAATTTTATTTGTATTTGTAATTAAGATTTTTTTTCTGTAAACATTCACAGCAAAGCCTCTATGCACAATCATCAGTGCTGGGGGCACAAATAAATATACAAAGTGCAAATGCCATTTGCAGCCACACAAAATAAAGTCTACTGTGAAGACAAAGGTCACTGCTGATTTTCTTTATTGTGTGCTATTTTTAAATCATCTCTGTGCAACAGAACTTACACTCTAATCTTAAATATTTTAGAATGGTCGGTGAAGTCGGCACAACCTGCTGCCTTATTCCAGGTTCACAAATTTACAAAGGCATTAGTATCTTGGACAAGATGACCTCCGCTGTTAATAATGTACCAGATCTGCAGCCTGTATCTAATTAACCTTTGCTTTCCACCTCTGACCTATCCATTTGGCTGGACTGGTTAATACAACCACAAAAAGATACCAACCTTTTCCCTGGGTAACTCCTCAGTCTACAGGAGAAAAACTAAAAGAAGTAAGCTAAAAGAGAGGGGAACATCTATCTTTAAAATATTGCAGTCAACTACTTCTGGACAAACTACTTACGAACAAAAAGGGTTAGCTGGCATATGTAATGCTTTGTGGTATGATACTCAATTGTAAAGGTGATTTTTTTTACAATCTCCCTGACAGAATGCAGCAATGATCATTTCCAGGTGTTTCCTACAGTACTTCAACAACTTTCTAGCTTTACCGAATTTGCTACAGTTCAGTCATCCTAGTGAGTTTAATTCTATCGCTCTAAACAATAACAAAGAGACTTATTTATTTATTTTAAACCTAAAAGTCTACCTAAGTGTAACCCTCAGTGCTGGATGGCAGAATCTGATCCCCATAATTCCTGTCTACAAACACCACCAACCCATGGGAGCCAGCACTTTACGTGTTTGACTGTTTTTGCACATGAAGGCCATGAGATCACAGGTGCTGCAATAGTGGCGGAGGGATGAAAGCTGAGCTCTGACACCCACCATATAAAAGAAATGAATTTCTTCTTTGGAGGTTCATTTTAAGATACTCAAATTCAAAACATCAAGCAGAAAAAACAATGATATTTACGCAGCAAGCATCCAGTGAAACACGTAAAGTTGTACTGAACGTGACACAGGAGGCTCATGTGCTCCTGCACAGAGCCTGCAGGCACCGCTGCCGTGCTTCGGGTCAGCGTCTGGCCACCGAAAACTGTGAGGATCACAAAGAGCTCACAGAAAATTTGCAGGGATATTACCGTATCCGCACTTAAAGAGCTGAGAAAATAGTGCCTTGCGGCAGGGTTTGGATGGCACAATTGCATGGCTCTATCTGTTTCAAGGTATTTGGAGGTTGCAATTAATAAGAAAGAAGAAACAAAAGACCGAGATGGGAGAGCTGGGTGAATGAGGTCACTGAGGAGAAAGGGGAGAGGATGATGAAGAGAAGTGTTCTGGCAACATGATTCAGCGAGGAATCTCAGTCAACTAATGGCTGTGTAATGCTAAATTAAACCCAGCAAATCTTCAGAGGACAGTGTAACAGCCACAACCCCATCACAGCTCTCAGCATCTATGGAAGCCACTGCACTTTTCATCAGCTGCATTATAACAGATTTACATTAAATTGCAATAAACTGGCTGGGGAGCACTTCTGTGTCACTTCTCTTTGTGCCAGATGGAAACAGAAATGTTTAGCTATATATCAGGGCCTTGTAAGTGTTAAGAGCAGCCAAGATGTGCAGCACAAGTGATAATCGTAAAGCAGTGAAAAAGAGCATAGATTAGTCATATTATTTATTGCAAATCTCAATTAAAAGATTGCAAATATTTAAAAGGGAATCTAGCTACTCATTCCACTACATGGGCACACTTCAATCAAAATGTCCATAACAGGAAAAAGTGACCCTGCCCTATGTGAGGCCACTATCTGATTTCCACATACATGTACTTTATGATGTACTTTACGGCTTGTCAAATGCCTTTTTTTTTTTTTTTATCTTGCTTTGTTTTGTACAGAGATGTTCCGAACTTGAAAAGGTTGTGATCAGCTCTGCATGCGTCACGTAGGAAGCTTTTCAAAGAACCTCCACCCCAGAAGAAGTCAGATTGTGTAGCCACAACACATTCATTAGGATGCCAGGCGCTTTTTATATTCCTTCTCTTTAAATGCACTACAACAGGAGAAAAGAAAAGTATGGCTTTCTTCTGTTTTGGTATTTAAGAAAATATGGTTTGAAAAAGAAAACAACAAAGATTTTTCTGTATGTTGCTGAGCTAGAAAGAACCTGCAGTAACCACAACAGCACAGTGAGAGAAAGGAATTTTTACAACAGAAAGGAACTGAGGCATCTGTTACAATTGTTGGGGGAAAAAAAAATCTTGGCATATGCAAGCCAAATACCTGCCTAACAACTTGTACAAAGGACGAGTGCATTCAGGATTCAGTTCGACTGCAGATTTTACTGAAGCCATGAGATCTAACAGTATTCATTCTCTGAAGGAAGCACTACTGCAAACTGGAATTTCACTGGCTTTATAAATTTCACTGGAAAAAACATTTTAAAACTACGAAGCACCTATTTATAATTTTAGCCTTTTTCAAGATCAAGTGAGGCAGTCTGCTCTCTGCTCTGTGGCCAAGAGTACTCTAAAGGACACTTAAAAGAATTGCTTCTCCTGAAGTTCCTCCCTCCTTTACCTACTCAAGAAAAAAAAAAAAAGAAAGAAAAAAACAGGTGCTATTTGTCAACAAGCACTTCCTGTAAAATCTCCCTTCCAGCAGACAAATAGATTTTGCCATATTTCCTCTGGAAAAAATAAATTAATTAATAATAATAATAATAATAAATTTTAGCATTAGAGCTTCCAGGAATTCTACTAGACATTAGGACATGACAAGAAGCACGGAGCTATGTACATGGATGAATACCAGACTCTAACCCATCTCAAACTGCTCTGCAGCAACATTTTAAACACTTACAAAATCATTCCATTTGGGAGACCTAACAAATGTTAACTAGACACTCTGCAAATAAAAAAACTTTTTCCTTCTTAAAATTAACTTCTCATGGATGCAAACTGTCTCCCACAAGAAGAAATTTTCTCTAGCATGGAAACATCCTCTGTAAAAATCTCAGCCAATCTTTATGTTTTTCTAACGAGTTTAATGTAGATGTTTTGCTGTTTCTAACATGGTCATTTGATGTTGTTAAAAAAAAAAAGAAGTGTGTACCTTTCAGACTAGAACACAGGTACTGCCATATGTGATACCCCCCCCAAGCAAAAATCCCACACTTGAACTACACTGTTTCTTCTCTACTCTTTTTATTCAATATCCACAATAACATAATCCCAGACTGACTCTGTCTAGTGTGTATATGGAAATCAGAAAGCAGTAGGCATGATTCACACTTCTAAGGCTTAAATTTATATTTATATTGCTGGGAGAAGGAATGAGATAAAACCAGGACTGTCATAATAGTATGCTGGTTGGGATTTCAAGAAAAACTTGGTGGCAATAAAACATTAACAACATTTTTGTGGGCATATATATATATATATATATATATATCTGTATTTTGGTACCGTGGTTCCTATCACTATTTCTAACCTTCATAACATCTGGTTTTGGCTATTTACCAGTGCCAGGGTGATTCATTAGCTTCAGTTTGGCACGAACTTGCCAGTCTGAGTGAGTTTAAGTCATTTCTCTTTCATAATCTGTTAAGAAGTGTGGAGAAGATGAGACCCTTTTTTGCACTTCAGTAATACCTGATAGAATAATGACACACAAACATTTTTTGTGTTGTATACAAATGTCTAGCAAGGAGGAAGAAAGGCAATATTTTCAGCATAAGCAGAGAATTTCGTAAGTTGTAAATTTTACTGAGGTATGTAGTAATACCTTTATTATGATTTCTAGTCCAACAGCAATACTCTGCCACTTCTGATGTATGATATGGCAAACACTGTCAAAATACTTTATAAGCAATAATAAATCCCCATACTAGTGAGATTAACAGTAAAGACCCATTTCACAGATGCATAAACTGATGCTGAAAGCAACTTCCTCAATATCACCAAAAAAAAAATTAACAGAATCTACTCCTAAAGTTTTATTCTAGAACAATTCTGTCTCTCAGAATTATTATTTCCATTAATTCTGCCTGAAATTTTTAAGTGCCAAAGTTGAACATAATATTATGGAAGACTCTAGTAAAGAATCATTGGAACTAGTAAAGTTCTATGCCACAAACAGAAATTGAGAATAGCTTTTTTTTTTTTTTTTTTTTTTTTTTTTTTCAGAAATCAATGTTTTCAGCATTCATTTTCTCCATTATTTTCATGGATACATGATAACACTGTGCTTGGAAGGACAAATGAAAGGTAAAGAGTTACATGAGTGTTAAGTATCTTAGATGACACAATATGCAGTAAAATTTACAGGTATAGTGAATAACTCAATCACTTTTTTAATATCTCTGCACATTAAACTACTATTATTATGGGACTGATGCAGGGTTTTAGGCTTTTTATTCAAGTACGATACCAATTGAAAACAATAATGGTTACACTTACTGAATTTGTTTCATTTTGTAGACCACTACATGGAAAAACTAGTTTATTTAATTTTCTCTTTTATTGTCTTCAGCATCCTCTTCAAATACTGCTTTCTGTTACAACAGAGCATAAAATGAAATTCTTTCAGCATGCTACTTCAGCATACCTTCTGATTTCACCAGTGCAGGCAATAAATACGCCTTCCAGCTATTCCTTCTGGCCTGAATCTCCCTTTAACAGGGCTGCTTGGGGGAGACTCAGGCAGGGGGCCTGAAACTTTTCAGAGAGGGAGCAAGACTGGATAGCAAACATCCTTTTAGAAACAGACATGTATCAAACAACATTTGCATAAAATCGGTAGCTGAAGATTTACTTTTTTCTCCTCCAGAAGTGAAAGTTAATGCGAATATGTTCAAAGGCTCCACGGGAGAGGGCTGTCAATGTTTTCTCTCTCAGGAGAAGAGAACAAAGCAGGTAGGGGGCTATATCAGAAGTAAGATCTGGTTTGAGTTCAAAACCCAGTAAAATTAAGATTAAAGCAAAATTTTAATATTTTCTGGAAAAGGGCACCTTTGCTGAAACCGGAATGTAAGCAGCCAGGAAGCAGAGGCGTAAGAGCAGAAATGAAGATCAGTGCTACAGAAACAACAAATGCTGTGTACATAAAAGTAGGTAGAAAAGGTATGATGAAAGAAACATACAGCTTGTATGCATGGCCTGGGAAGTGTTTCTTCTAAGCATGTTCCCTGACTCAGGACTGCGTTCATGGCTTAAGATGTTCGAGCAGGCATGAACAGGAGACCCCTTACTTTCCTCATGCCTCCCCTATAGGGGGGCTCTGGCCTTTTATATACATGTAGCTAATGCTGCTGAAAAGCTTTCAAGACCACAGCTCACCATCCATCTTTTCCTGTTGTCAGTTATTGAGAACTTGTTACATAATTCAGTTTTCACCGTGATATTTTCAATTCAGTCACAGATGAATGAATGGTGATGTAGCTAGATTTATAACAGCTCAACAGTGTTTTCCACAGCAAAATAAAACATATTCAAACATCTCATTCATTAAAAGCCAAAAATCTGCACATAGTGCTCAGGCTTACTGAGGTAAGACAAATGAGAGCTTCCATGTCACTGTAAAAACACATCTGACTTGAGCTACTAAATAAAGAAAAACAGGAATCAGCAGACAAATTATTGCCCAAACAATTGATGTAGCAGCAGCAGCCTATATTAAAAGCTTTCTGTGCTCACATACAGGAGGACTGTTGGTATTGCAAAGCACTGCCAGATTCCAGATGTTGATCTCTATCACTCTTCCCCTGTCCCCTTAACTGACAGCTGGACAAGGAGGAGTTCTCTTTGTCTGAAGACCTCCTTACCCCTCCAAGTGATTTCAGGCTTTCCAGGACTTCTTATCCTTTGACCATTGTTCCTCCCACTCTTTTCTTGCTTACCTGAAAGTGGATTTGTGCTTCCCTCAGTAGCCCAATTCTGGCCTAGGATACCCAATGCCAACAGCTCCTGCTCCCAACAAGGCACAAACGCATCCTTAGCACAGCTCAAATGTTCACAAGCAGCAAGTCACTGCACCACCAAGGCAACTTGAACTTCAGAGCAAAGGATGCCTTCTGCCAGCCTGCAACTTCATTTTATGTTAAAACTGAAAGCCGTCCGGTAGCTTAAAAGATCTAGCCCATTAAAACATCCATGGCACACTTTAAATAGCACACTTTAAATAAGGTTGTTGATTTTTCATTCTTTAAGATCTGTTAGGAATATTTAATCTAATACTGCTGTTACTGATTCATCAATGTCCTTCACAAATAGGGTGAACTTTATCAGCAGCTGTAGGTGCATAACATACAAATACTAATGCAGCCTCTGCATGATAGAGCAGTATTACAGAGAGAAAAGAAAAAGAAGCATCTGCAGCACAGTCTCAAATGGTGGTTGGTGGTTTTTTTCTGTGTGTGTGTGTAAAATAAATAAATAAACTGGATTGTTGCCCAGCTCTTCTTATCAATAGCTTGGCAAGCTCTCAGACACACGCAGGCTGATGTGTGTTTCCCTATAATAGAACTGCTGGTATAAGAATTTGTGATCTTTCAACCTGGCAGTTGGTTGCTACTACTTATTGAAGTACCACCTGATTGTAGCTATTTTTCACCTGCTGAGAAAAAGTTCAAAGAAAAACCACCCATGTCTGAGTATTAACTCTTCCCCTGCCAGGTATACCTCACCGAGGTGACCTCTCTCTCCTCTGTAGAAATAGATGAAGATTCATGATAGGCAACATCTTCAGAGTGAACCCATTATTGAGTGGTGTCACAAGCATCCTGCCAGACACCCTATAGCTGCCAACATTTTCATGAATAACACCTTGCAGAAAGTTGGTTCTTTCAACAAGAAATAGACACAAAAATACATAAACTAGAAGAAAGGCAACAACAGAAAGCCCTACAGATGCATCAGGAAAGATTCTTAGCAAAAAAAATAACAGCAGACCTCTGATATGTAGATCTCTCTATATAAAGATATACTTATTAAAAGCCTATTGCATTTCTTTATTATTTTACATGAAATATCAGAAATACTCAATTTCTTGTTTCAAAAAATTACAGGAAATAGAATGTGATAGCTTATAAAATCAAAGTGAGATAAATTCAATTTCTGTTCCTAGCAGTAAAATGCTTGGTGCCTTTGGTACACAGCAGGAGGAGCAGCCGTTAATCACGTACATATATGCTTAGCACACGCTACCATGATGGAACCTCTGGAAGTACTAAATTCTAGATAAGAAAAAAAAAATTGAACAAATAAAATTAAACATATGACAGAAGCCTGGAGGCAGAAGAAATTAGAGTAAATAAAATGTTGTACCAACTCCATATTCTCAGGCTGCACATCTGTGAGGAAAATGCTTTTTGCTGGAAACCTTCACTTGCCTGCAGCTCACTTCTACCTGCAGGGGAAAGTTTGTGCTACAGAGCAAAAATTGCATAACCAGAAATTCACACAAGTGAAATGTAATTGCCTACCACCATCTGGACAAGTCCAAACTTCCTCCATTTAATTATCCTATGTAAAGATCCCCGGCTGCCATGCTGGACTTGAAGCTAACAAAACTTGGCCTCATGCCTCAGTTTCCTTCTGCAGGCCAGCTAATGCTGCAAGACAAAAGAGATCTTGCCCAGCCTGTTGCTTGGCAGGACTCTTGCTCTGGCCCTTCACATCAGCTTCATCCTACACCGAGGTCGATACCTTTGGAAACTTGCTTTGAATGTTCTCTCTGCCACGGCACACCTGCTATTCAAAAGCATGGGAGGGAAAACAGGAGCAGGTAGTCATTTTTCAGTTTCGTCTTGTGTTAGGTACCCTCAGACGGCCAGTGTACCTTGCTGCAATGCAAATTAATACTATTATCACAGCAGTACAGCACAGAGCTTTCCATCTAGGATGCAGATCAACTGTGTTAAACACCATGCATGCACGGGCAGACCCAACAGGTTTGTGATCCAAGTGAAAAATTGAAGGGAGGCCCCCATTTTAAATTCATTTGTAGGAGGTGCTGCACGGAGCGATGCTGTGTCTGCACTAACCCAGAAGGGCAAATGGCCTATACGTTTTTGGCAGATATTTTCCTTTTAAGTACTGGCACGGTCTGACCTCGCTTAGCTCATTTCTCCCGATACAGTCACAGGAAAATGCTCCATTTTAGCATGAACTTAAAGAAAATTTCTTGCCCGTTGGGTACAATTGCATTCCTTCTCCATGTAGGAGTCTGTTCATTATTCATCCTTGGAAAGCATGAGCAAGAGGATATCAGACGAGAGACTCTCCAAACAGCAAGGCATATGCAGCGTTACAGTTAGAGACCAGAATGGCTGCTCCAGTACCACTCAGAAGTTGACAACACATTCCTCAGCTGACTAGGGAGCTGCTTACATCAGGGCACTGAAACTCAATAAAAGCACGGATCAAGGTAGTGGCCTCAACTTAATTATGAGTCTTATTGATCGTGTCTTCACTTTGTTTTAAAAAGAAAAAAGAAGGCAGCACTAAGCTCACAGCAAGACCTGGTGGGACACTGCAGAGCAGCCTCCTTGGCCGCTCTGAATCCCAGCGACAAATCCACAGTGGACGATCTTTGCCTTCTGTGCTGACCTCTCCCTTCCAGGACTTAGGAAAATAATTTGTGTGAATTGTTTTCATCAGAAAGAAGCAAAACACAATTTCACATTTACCATAAAATCCATGATCTGAGACATATTTTGTGAATACACCCAGTTTAATGGTATACTTGTGGTGGAATAGCACCCAAAAGCCACAATCAGGAGCCAATCTCCATTGTGCTAAAAGCTATAAATTCTTTGGATTCATTATTTCTGCAGAGCATCTCAATAGGAGCTAGAGGAAATCATAAAAATTGATAGTTTTCCGAAAGAAATTCCTCCAAGCAGTAAAGTTTAATCTCTCTCTGATCTGTTACCCTGATAGAATAGAACAGGGACAGTAACATATATATCCTGGCCAAACACACATTCCATCATCATATCTTACTCCTCTCATGCTGGGTGAGCTAACTGAATTGAACTTGACCTTCAAAGCCCTTGGAATGCAACAAAATCTCTCTGTTTTCTGACATTTATGGGTGGCTTTTCTGCATGGCTGCATTTATTGCCTGGAAAATAATGGTGAAAGCTGTGTGTACAGACCTATTATAAACATTGACAAATCACATGAAAGGAAGACAGATTTATTTGGTATAGATTACTCCAGAGATAATCTAATCAAATCTAAGATTTACATTTTTAAAGCAGATAAGATATTCACTGAGTTAGCATTTTGATACAATGGATATATATTACCCTTTTATTTTAATCTGCAAGTGTCATTGAATGGATCCAGGCTTTTGGTGCTTCTACTTTTGCTTTGAAAAGCCTTATGTATTTCATATGAAAATGCAACTTTGAACTAGCACATGCACAAGGAAAACCCTATGGAAAATTCCTACAGAAGAATATCAATCTCTGCCTAATAAAGCTTAGATAAGAAATACATTTGGACATGAAGCTATATTAAAAACCAGGAGTGCTAGATGTGAAAGGCAAACACATCCCAGTCATGGCTTTCTAAAAAGAAACCACATCTGGCCAGCATACCAGAGGTGATGCTGAACATTTTGCTGACACACACTGTCCATTTTGGTGGAAATGTGACAAAAACATGTGCCTAACGATTTTTCATCCTCTAGTTCATGAAATATGGAGGGGGTGTCAGACATGATCCCAAACTCGTCAGCTCCCTTCACGCACATTTTCCTTATTTGCATGCAAGAAACAAACAAAAGCAATTAAAAAAAAACATTCATACTGAGCTTAATTTTTGTATGCTTGTAAATGAAAATGACAGTGGCAACAGTGCCCCTATCAATCTGCGGGCTGCTCTCCAGGAGATGAGGTGGGCTCAAGACACGAAGGAGGCGCCTCTACTGAGGGATGGACCCAGGTGGCTCTGGTTCTACGGCCTGCCCTCGGGCAAGTCACCTCTGCTCTGTTCCTTGGCTTCAGTCTGCAAAAGTGCCCTGACGCCAGCACGGTATGATGTTTTTATTTTAGGTAACAGCAATCAGTTTATATCTCTAGTTTTACCCCAGTGCTGCTTAAACTGTGATTACCGACAGCTGAATTAATCAGGGCAGCACAGAGCCCCCTGGCCACGTGTGCCCAAACAGCTCCTGCTGCATTTGTGTCCTTGGTGAGAATGTTTGGGTTTGTAGCACTTCGTACGGTCGTTACAAGTTATGGGAGTATTTTATGATCTGCTCCAATCACTGTATGTTGTGACAATTATCCCGCAGTGCTCAGAAAAAAGTAGCCCAAGATTTCCTCAGTGAGCCTCTCAGTCTTTCATCCATAAATCTCCACAAATAATGCTGTTTGCTTAATTTAAGACTGCTATACAGATTAATGGGACAAGTTGTCCACTAGTCAGGGGAGGAATACAAAGATCCATCTTAACTTATTTCATTTCCAGATTTATTCATTGCAAATGTTACATAATGTGACATTCACACACTGCTGGAGAAGTTAAGGAACAAAATGCACATCACTAATCAGCTGATCATTCCTCATTTGGCTTTCAATGCCAAAATTAATGATGCACTTCCTTTTTTATTAGATCTTTTTTTATATACTTCACAAAACCAAAAACAGCATGGGAACAAACAAAATATTTCTTTGTGATTTCCCTGCTTTTGTACACATAACCATCCCCACAGTGCTAGGAAATAGATTTAATCAGTTTAAACCCTAGGTCTGCTGGGACTCCAAAAACTTTTTTGACTCTAAGACACAACTTCAGGTGTTTATGTTCCAAGACACAAAATCCTGATATTTTCAGTTGTGCATTCTTGGTCATTCAGCACTCATCACAAATGCCACAAGTCAAGTTTCAGCTGCTCTTACTCCATTTCTCTTGCCTGAAAGTTTATTACCTCACTGAGAGCCACAACATGTAAGGTCAGTCCCTCTGACCATTCTAAGACCCCCTAATCTTACAAAATTCACAGAGCGCTCCCCATTTTGCTATGCTAGAGAGAGCCTCTGCGGCAGAAACTTCTTGCTATCCAATACTACTGTTTTTGAATATTCCTCTTTCATTTATTTTATGGAATTTCCATCTTTAATTCTTTATACCCACCGTTTTTCTGCAGCTATGCCCCAGCTTCCTGTTTAACTCTAAAGCCTTCCTGCCAGTGTCTTTTTCCAGAATTGCTTTTAAGAACCTTCTCATGTTTTCCCTAACTACCCTCCATTTGCGTATATTCCTCTGTCTTTCTGACTAATTCCATCCTAAATTCCCCCTCAGGGCATCGTCTCTCCTCCCCTATTGAACATGATGAAAAGAAGGATTAATCTCATCTCTCTTTTTGGAACCAGTTCCATTCCCTCTGCAGCCCGGTACGTGGCCCTTTTTTATTGAAGGTGTGGCTTTTGCTTTTCTGTTATGACACCGCTACTGTGGTGGCTACAATGTTCACAGACTTCTGTACTTCAGCTCTGTGTTAATACGTTTAGCCTTTGTTTAAGCCTGGAAGTGTATCATGCTGTTGGGAAAGGCTGCCTAGGAGTGAGCTCTGGAGGCATTACTGCAGACACCCCTTTCTCGTAATGTATTTACCTAGAAAATATTAACCTAAATGAAAGGCCACTAGGTTAGAAGCAGTTTTCTAAACAGACAGCATTTAATGTATATAACCAGTCTTATCCTTTCTCAAAAACCAGCTTTAAGAAATCTCCTCTCAGCCAGTTTCAGCAAGCTGACAGAACCAAACTTGCATTTTCCAACAGCACAGGTCCTGCAGTCTCCTGGCACACTATTTTCTTAGCCCATGTTCTGCTTTCATGTCATCTTCCTTGGCTACAGGTCTTGCACTTGGTCTTTCAAAAGGGACCTCACCGGTGTGTACCAGCCAGCCAACTTCCCTGAGCTAACATATTTCACAATCCCATTTCATTCGGATTCCAGAGCACCTTGTGAGTGGTCAGCACATCCAGAATCAGTCCAATGGCATTTCTGCCAACACTACAACAGCCCTGGAGTCTTCTGCAAATGTACCTTTGGTAGGAGCCAAGTGACCTCTAGAAAGCTCTCATGAACAGATTTTCAGAACAGTTCAGGTCTCAGCAATGCCAGGCAGGACAGAAGAGGCTGCAGCAGCTGGAATAATAGCAGCTGTTGGGTTCGGGGTCAGGTTTTTGAAAAAAAAATAAGTGGCAGGTAAGTTACAGAAATGGGTCTTGAAAAGAGCGTTTCGATCCATTTCTTAGTCTTTAGACACTAGTTCAAAGACAGTTTACAACAGCCAGCCTTAACTCACATTACTTAGGAAATATCTCAGGGAAACACGGTGCACACAGGCAGTACCACAAGGGAAAATCTACCACAGCTGCATCATGTTATATATTCATTTTCTTTTTAACCAAAGTGCACTTCTCATGCTAAACAATTTAGCCTCTTGAATTTTGACAAAGATTGTACCACGGAATGTCATATGTTGTCCACTGAAGGGTAAAAGTGTACAAAGCATTAGAGGACGAAGTATATTAGGGTTACACATTTTATTCCATCCTTCTTCCTTTTGTTTCCCCATTGAGCTCCAGAGCTGTCATCTCCTAAAAGCCTCAGCCTGTCACCTCAACGAGACAGCAGCTGACATGTCCCTTTAGTGAAAGGAAAAGAGATTTTGTGGCATAATAAAACTGCAGATGATAAAATCAGTTTAAATGACAATAAGTACAGAAAGGCATGTGCTACCCATCTTCCGCTTTGGTCTGTTACTGTTATTAGATGCTCAACGAAATAGAGAAGTAATGCAGCTTCCTCTCTCACACCCAATGTCTCAGTCTTTGGTGATGCAAAGACTACTAAAATCTATATGAAAGCCTTTTTTCAGTTAAAAATCTCAAAGCTTTCTCTGTCTTCCCTGGCCACAGAATAGATTGTCCACAAGATATTTATATAGAGATAAATTAACATGCTATTTTACTGCACAAAGACCTTAAAGACAGGAGAATCAGAAAGGTTTTGATAAATCAAAAATATAGTGGAGGAAAAAAAAAAAAACCTACACGGCAACTAAACAGCCAGTCCTGGCACACAAGCTCAGTTTGAGAAACTTCTGCACCATGCAAGAAATAAAGAACCTAAAAGAGACCCTTTGCCACCAGCACCAAAAGCATCCTCCAGCAGCTTTGACTGCTGCCTGGGGGTGAAGCATTGCTTCCTATTATATAGGGGTAAATGATTTTCTTTTGTTTTAACCACATCGAGTGCAAACAAAGCTCTTGTTAAGAAACAACAAGACCAATAAGCTGAACTAAAAACCCATTAAAAATCGTATCAGAGGGAAAGAAATGTTGCAATAATAGCCATGGTACAAAAACAGCCTGATCAAAATGCAAACGAGTGCAAAACTTTCCAGTTACTCACGCTATCCAAGATTCAAACCAGGTAAGGCAAGCATATCACTAAAAGCAAAATTTGATTTTTTAATTATGCAATTGTCTAGTAATGAATAAATTAGGTTTGATTCGTTTTATTCTCCCCTCCTATGCAGCACAATTACAACAGTACTGGAATGAGATTTTAAAAAAATTACCATTTCATCAAGGCTTTTTAATTCCCATCTATGATTTAATTTGATCACCAAATTTGATCTATAACGATATTAATAGATAGAAAAATCCATAGTAGAGTCCATTATTGTTGAACTTTATCATCTTTTTAGAAAGTACAATAGTAAAATTATCTGTTAATTAGATTAATTTCAAGGAAGCGTAAATCATCCTGACCCATGATACTTGCTTGCAAAGCTATTGTGGGGGAATAATTAATAGGCAATAGTCCAGGAATATTATTCTGAGCAGATGCGAGCCTTGAACTTCCAGTCACTAGACTTAAATTCTAAGAATACATCATCTGACAAACTCCAACATCCTGGAGCGCTGCAGGAAGGAGGAGAAGAAAACTATATGTACTGCTATTGTTACATACAGTCTGTAGTATGGCTTGACATGACCACAAATTAAAAGTGGGTATAAGTAAAAATCTCTGAATTTTAAATCTTCAAGGTGAGAAGGACTGTGCCACTCAAGTAGCAGATACCCATATAATAAACATGTCTTACAAGTCATTTCACTTGGGACCTAGTCTGCTGCCAAACTGTACGGCCTTGGGCGAGTGTTTAACCCTACACAGTATCTGGCAATAAATACATGTCGTAAGGAAGATGGATAAAATATGTAAGCATACGTTTGCAATTTTTCCTCACCTTTCCATCACATGAAGTCAATTTCTACAGATTCTGGATTAGATCTTGTCCCAAACACATATCTGATTCCTATGTCCTACATTTAAAAATTTGTGAGATCTTCGCAGCAGCAATAACATCTGCTGAACAATGAATGGGAAGTAATCAAGACCAGAATCTTGCATTCACATGTAAATTTTCAGCGGAAATTAGTTACTGTGTTTTCTGATGAGCTGTATGTCACATTGCACTATCTGTCTAATAAATAGCAAAACGTCCTCAGTTGTGATGGATGGAGCACTTATCCATGAAACATCTTTATGATACACAGAGAGACTCCCAAAACATTCTGTTTCAGAAGCTGAAGCAAGGACAGAAGCAGGTTTGTGCACACACAGGCTCCCAGGAACACACCAAGCACAGACCAACAGAAAGGGTTCTACACAGCTCTACTGTGACATTCCCTAACATGATGATTCCTCCTTCCTGCCTGGTAGCATCCAAGCTTTCACCACCATACAGAACAAACGCAGATCACTGACCTGAAAACCTCAGAACCACATATCCCAAGACTCCAATAAAGATCAGGCTTAAAGAACATGTATTTAGAAAACTTGGACTAAATATGGAAAGGTTGGATGGAAGACAGAAAGAACCTTCTTCCCATCCCTTGAATCCCCAGTTAGTTGTAACCTCTGTGTAGTACAACATATTGAGCAACAGAACGTGAGAAACACAACTGCTTTGGCTATAATTCTATGAAAGCACTAAGCTTGATGGCATTAAGCAAGAATATTTTTGCTTGGGGGAAATACTGCATTTTCCTGACACTCTACTTAGCAGATGCTAAATTCAGCAGATTTCAAACGAAATGTGCACCCCAGAGGGTCAGTGGAAGAAGGGTCTTGCAGTAAAACCCTCAACCCCAAGGCAGAAGTGTTTGGTTTGGCATTCAGTAAGGCCTGGAGCTCTTTAATAGCAAAGCTTCAAGCATAAACTCCACCAAAAACACCACCCGTGCTCCTGCTATCTCTCTGGGAAATCTAGTGAAGTGAAATTGATTTTCTTTTTTTTATTAGCGAAGCCATTAAGAATGAGGCACCAAGAGATGAATGGAGAACAAGCCACGAAAAGAGACAGAAGCATCTGAAAATGCTTTTTATTTGCTGCACAGTTGCTTTTTGAGAACAAATACCTGCGTGTGCAGAAGATCAATCTCTGCCCAGACTCCAGCAGCAACACCCACAGCAACCCTAGCAGCCTGCATGCAGGCAGAGCTCTGCAGGTGCAGTAAGCAGCTACCTCCAGAAATCTGATGTTAAATTTGTCAAAAGAACAGGATGTGTCAGAAGAACGTACCCAACATACTAGAGATGCTCCAGTAAAGCCACGCACCACTGATGGCACACTCGGACTGCTCAGTTACAAAGAAATTTGAAATCAGGGGGTTGCAGATGAGGTGAAGAAACTCACTACCCACACCTCTCCTTTCCATTCTTTTATTCTAAACCCATGCCTTCATTTCTTGTTCTTTGATTTTTTTTTTTTCCCGCTTTGACCATCCCAAGCTCACCCCGTGCATTTGTTCCCTAAGTCCCCTTTCAGCAGAGGCGGCAGTGGTAGGAGAGCTGGGAACCAGACCTACCGGGCATTGGATAGCAGCACATTGCTGCCATCAAGCAAAGGGCCCTCATTCTGATCTTGTTTGCTCCTGATGCATTGGTTTCCTGGCTGGTCTTTCAGACAGTGTGATAAAAATACTACAGACGTAATGTTTCATTTGCTGGTATTAGAGCAGTTTGGCACACAGTGACAAAGAGAACAAAGGAGCACTGCCCGCCCAACGCGCACACAGTTTCAAACACAGTCATGGTCCTGTGAGAGCAGAATGAATTCCTACAAGCAAAATTAATAGGATACCTTATTCTTTAACATCTGAAGGAGGCAGGAGTGAAAGAGAAATGAAACTTCAAGTGTCTTACTTCAAACAAAAGGAGGGTATTTAAACAGAAGAATCTCATGGGAAAGATGCTGTACCGCTACAAACCGCGCGCTGCCTCAGAATATAACAGCGATGATAACATTACTAATGGAAGGAAGACATCCCCTCAATTTCCATGTGGATTGTAAATTAGAGAAATGAGTACAAGAGCCAGGATATCCATATATGCATGTGCACGTGCATGCACACATACACTGCTCGCCCTTTGCAATCACTTAATCGTCGTGTCAGATCAAAGGCAGCCGGAGCGCAGATGGATGATTTCCCATCTGCATCTAGCCGTGGACTTCCATTTGCCATTGGGCCCAGACTGTAGCACGAAGCAATATTACTCTCATTAGTCCCTGGAGGGTTCTGCAGCTTATGATCAAACAGGGACGAGTTTTCCATCTTCCTCCTACTGCTTGTGTATCATTTAGCATTACAAGATGTTCCATGAATAATGGAAATAATGAAACTACGTCCTCGAAGACACTCTCCCCAGGCCAGAGACAGCGTACACTGTAGTTATTGAGGAATTATATATGGCTTGATTAGCTGGCAGCTGCTCTCAAACGGTGCATGTGTTACAGCTCAGCGTTGCCTGGCTTTCCTTCAGCTGGGACATTAATGTGAGACTCCCTCTTCTCAAGATCACAAAACTTTTGGGACTGTAAGTAGCTCTGAGACAATCAAGTGGTGCAGAAGTTATTTGGGAAAGAGGATAACTAGACAGATGAACAGGCAGATAAACAGCACGGTTGTGTAAGCATTATTTCCAATAAAAGATGGTAACCATTCTTCTTTATTTTGTTACTGATTCTTGGACATCACAGTTTAAACACAAATCATAAGTAAAGACAAATTACAAGATTTGTTTTTCCTCATGTATATACAAACTTGAGGATGAGAAAGTCCATAGTCCACCTGTTCTTCACAAGCATTTATGAGCATGTCTTGGCAGCTTCCAGCTCTTAGGAACTATAAGACAGGATCCAGCTTACTGACTATTGAATAATTTTTTGTAGTACTTAAGTACACTGTAACAGCAAAAGCCCTCAGAGACTTATTTAGTGAAGTAGGCTACAATACTCTAATTCTGGCTCCATGCTGGCTTTAGTAAATTCTATAACAAATCCAGGGCCATGCAGGAATTCATGGTTGTAACTATACTGAGCAGCATGGCCAGAAAAACACTTTACGGGAGCTAAGATAGAATTGAATCCCGCCAAGCCGAAAAGGTTTCTTTTCTCAAATTGTTGCCAGAAAAAGAGTGCATGTTACACGATTTTAATTCCATTTATTGGAAGAATGTAAGTATTAACCAGTTCACTATTACATGAAAAGTAAGATCTACAGGAAGCAAGCACCTTAAATGCAAGAACTCACTGCTGAAAATATGCTAACATGAGGTTTGGGGCATGGGTTATTTTTGGTTGTTCATAGCTTGGCTGTAACTCATCTCTCTGTTACCTATCCTTTCTACCTCTAGTAAGTTAAGTATTCATTTGCAAATTTCAATGAAATCAAGAAAGTGCTAAGCTAGTTTCTTAGCTCAGAGGTAACTAAATTCCCAGCAGAGAAACCAGCAGCTGATCAGATCAACGACCAAAATTGAGGTCAGATAGGAACAACTCAGCTATTCAGCATTTTGCTTGACATTTTGCTGGCTGACCAGTGGATGCACATAGCTCCTGACTTGACAGATCATTTGCCATCCTGCATGCTGAGAGAACAGTAAAAGAGAGCAGGTAAGCAACAATGTACAAGAAGGATGAAGGACACATTAGATCACCACTCATGGAGAAAAAGCTGTTTACTCAAATGTTGCTGATCTTGTAAAGAAGCTCGAATCCTCACAGTATCTCTGCAGACTCAACTAGCTGAAGTTAGAAGAACCCTATGTGCAGTTATATGTACATACCTCAGATTTACTTGATAATGCTTTAATGCAACTAAGAGGAAAAACACAAATATTTGTTAAATCACATGAAACAAACAGCTCCACAATCGCACTATACTGGCAGAGTCTGATTTCTCTTCATGCACACCAGCTAATGGATGCATTGTAAGTCGAGTCAATTGAACTATTCCTGATTTTTCATCTGTGTGAAAAGAATTCAGTTCAAGATTAAGATACAATTAAGTAGTATTTAAAATCCTCATGAACTGAATGAAAGTTGCATATACTAGAGCTTTGGTAAGTCACTGATTTTCATTGGTCTGATACCTTTTTCATTAATCATAAAAGTTACAGATTGATAAACAGACAAACAAACACTGTTAGACAACCATGCAATTCTGGTATCTCACTGGAGATGAGAAAAATACAGTACGTGAAGTTTGGGTGCATCGCAGGCTTGTATCCAAGGACTGGGTGGAGGAGAACAAAAAATAAAATCCTGAATTTGGGAGATAGACAGTGCATGTGTATAGAACTGCAGAGTTTCTATTCCCAGGGATGTGCTTAAATACATCCTCAAGGCAGCAATGTGATTACAATGAATTGGTGCATTGAAATGTTCTGAGAATGGAAGCTGATCCAGTTCAAACAAGTGAGAAATGAGGATGCTACAATGTTGAATATTTAATTAACGGAAGAAAAACAGAGAAGATTCACTAGAGAAAACTGTTCTGCATTTCCCAGGCTTTGGCTAGCTGGCTTGAGAAACATTTCCATTGTTAAATTCAATTTAAAGAAAGGAAAAGAGACAGAGACGTGCAGAAGCCTGATATTGTCCAATTAACATTTTAGTTTAAGATTTTAACAATAGCATCTTTAAAGAGCCCATTTAACGTGTAGGAAATCGCCTGCTCCCGATTGGTTTGGTATGTTCTGAAAACGCTGTCTGATTATAGCTCAGCCCAGAAGATTGAGAAAGCTGTCTTAAAGGATTACAACCTACAGACTTACATTTCAGATTTGTACAACTGCTGGAGGGCATCGTTGAGTGAAAGCATTTTGAGAAGGTATCACACAGAATGTGCATTCAAGTGTTTTACACACATGAATTCAGCAAACCTGCCTTCCTGGGCAGCAGCAAATCAAGGACCCAAGCATGTTAGAAGGAAAAGGTGAGAGTAATACATTATATATTTTTCTCTGTTTCATCCTGTGAACATACTCTTCTGATAGTGCAGAGGTCTGTTTGATAAAGCAATTTGATTGATAACAACTGTGCCATTCCTCTGAAGAGTCCACATGAGTATCACAGATGGTGAGATAACTCACTGTAATTTTCTCACCAAAGAACACAGAATCAGGCTTTCAGCCCACATAGCAGTCAATATTTCCAATAAAATTCACTAAAGGAGGCTTTTTGGGGGTTGTTGGTTGTTGTTTTTTTTTCTCCTTGTACTTCTCAGTTTCAGGTTATCCCAGCAGCCATGTCTCTGCTGCAATGCTGGATGTATTCTGCACTCAGCATGTTGAATGTTTCTGCCCTGGTAGTTCTGAGTGCACATGTAGGCTAATGTCACATTTTGACAGTGATGAAGAAGTGAAAATACAGGAAAAAGGGAAAGCAAAAGGGGAAAAACAGGCATAAATAATAGCAAAGTACAAGAGACTTAACTGAGATGCCTGGAAGACTTCAGAACTTGGGGTCTGGTCTAGTCTAGCAATCACTTGGTAACATCTTTGCATTATACATGTAGTGCACTGGCTTGGCAATGCAGTGTCACTGCGTCCTGCTACTCACAGCCTAACGAGAGTAACTGAACTCAATTACATTTAGAGTGGATTCATGTGGTGAGGCATCTAAGCCTAAAAATAAATCAAATGTATTTCACAATACTGATAAATTGAAAAAAAAATCACATACAGTATTTTTAACATCCAATCTACTCAACTGCAGCTATCCCTTAATGTTTTAAAGGTTTTTGTTCATTTGTTTCTGTTTTAAAAAAGATAACACTGATCAAAGAATGGACAAGCACAGAGAAGACCATAAATCTGCAGGTGCACTGTGGACGGTGAGGATACACAGTAGGGTCTGTTAACATCTAACGAGAAGCATTGTCAACTAAAGGGCCTTCAAGATACATACCACCCTGGACTTCAGGAATAATATTCTACCAACTGAAAAAAAAAGTAAGGCTTTACTCCCACCTCTCTAATAAGCAGTCCTTCCTGTTCCATCAATAATATCCAACGTAAGGCAAGGTTTGTCTGCTTTTATGACAGTTGCTTTGGTGCCTTACTTCAGACAACATAAATATATTCATGTGCTTCTACACTCTCTCTAGCTGCAAGTCTTGATAAAAACTCAGACAGTTCTGTGCAAATATTTTAAAATTCCAGGGATGTCCCAAAAGGCCGTCCCTCTGGGGTCCAATGCAGCGGATGTTTTATGAGGCTCGCTAAGTTTATCCTTTATATGTCCCACCTCCTCATGTACCTCATAATATGCTTTCTTTTCCTATTTTAGGGAAATAACCATTTATTATAGAACCATTTTCTGATCAAGGATTTGTCAATATTGCAAGTGTTTTGAAAACAAGGTTAAAAGGTCATCTTTTGTCATCTTTCTCTGGTTTTAGTCACTGAATTCATATTTTAAGGTCAAGAATTTTGGCATTGACCAAATTTTTCTCGGTTGCCGTAACATCTTTCCTAAGAACAGACTTGGTGGTAGATTTGGTGCACCACCGGAAGACTTTACTGGAAAAAAAAAAAATAAATAAAAACGTACTAAAAAGTATTAACCAACAGATCAAGGACTTTAGGAGAGAATCAACGTACTTATTCATCTCTCCTGTACAATTTCTCATGTGATTTCCACATTACAAGGCAATGCCTGGCTGTCGTGATTTGCCAGAGCAAATTTTCATTCGAGCTTCAGAGAGCTTATTCGTTTTGGCTGGTGGGTTGCAATGTTTTCCTTTGCAAGTACAATGAGTATCTGAATTACTACCGTGCCTAACAGCCACAGTTACAAAAATCACAGCATTACACGTAATTTCAAAGCTAGGAACTTTGCCTCCTTGAATAAAGGTAACAATTCCTTGCACTGAAAGTAGCATTCTTCACTACAGCCAGACTCCCGGTTTAGCTTCCCAAGCCTATGATTAGAATTCCTTCTTTCTTCAACTAAACATTGAGGAGACAGAAGAAAAAAAATATCAGGATAGGCTAATGTTGGTGGACAGCAGCAGACAACTAGCTTTAACACATTTTTGGATTTGTCTGTCAGGGTGACTGGCTAGGTAACAGTTATCCCCCCAAAGCCATTTTTTGACCTTCTTTTCCTCCCTCCCCAGCTCATTTATCATTGCTTTTCTGCATGCTTTCAAGTATTTTTGGTAGCTTCAGGAGATTCTTTAAGTATGTTCACTATTTTTACTACAAGACCATAAATAGCTGAGATCTCAGACACACCTTAGTCTTCAGGAAAGATGAGGTAACTGTGTCTGCAGTCAGTTTAGATTAATCCTATTTTTCTACAGCTGTTTCACCAATCTCACTTCCTCCATGCATTCAAGCTACAGCACGGTGCCACGTCCAGGAAGAAACCTCTCACCTGAGGCATCTCTCACCTGCTGCTGACTGGCAGCATGGGTTTTGTTAAACTTGGCACCCCAGGCCATCCACGCATCAACCCATTTATGCAGTAATGAAGCCACTGAGGTGACAGCTGTGTTTATCACAAAATCTTGCTGACAGGGCTTACAGTTTCTCAGCTCCCCTCCAGTTGCATTCATTCTCCCTAGTTTAAAAGCTCAGATGCTATTCTTGCTACTTAAGCTACTGAAATTCATGGAAGCCTCTGTATTTGCCATTCCATCATGCAGAAGTGCTCTTGCTGATGAGGTGAGGTACCAGCTCCCATCACAGGGTATCACTGCAGGGCTCTGCCCACACAGAGGCAGGATTCAGCTTGGCTCACATACTGGTCTGAGCTGGGCTCACATGAGTGTGAAGTCTTCAGCCCGGGAACAGCCACGATGCTGCCTTTGCTTAACTGAAAGTGGACTGTGGTGCCTTCTTAGTAAGCAGTTCTAGTCGTATCAAGCCAATTTTCTATTTCCAGTGACTGTTCACGTTTCCTAAGGGGCAAACAGGAGAAATCACCATCTGACCACTGACTCGAGGAACAGCACACCTGGAACCTGACATCACACTGAGGTAAAGGAGAAGCGTAACTCTGTCCTTGTAACCCAAGTGCTGCAGTAAGTTTGTTCCTATGAACATTACAGTTTCCCTTGGGTGGCACAAAACTTCAGAGCGCGGGTTTGCCTGCCAGCGTTTGTCACTGAGGTTTGTCCCCCCACTGCCTTGCCAGGCTGCCCGCACGCCCCCTCCCCACACAGCACCCCTGCCGGCTGCTTTCACAGAGTATGCACAAAACTGGCTGGCTCCAAGCTGCCTTCCTTTGCCACTGCTTTCAGTGACCTGTCTGAACAGCTTGTTTTAATTTCATCTCTCGCTCCTTTCATTTACTGGCATTTAGCTCCGTGCCCAGCAGCGTGCCCCTGGAGAGCTCTCCCCCGGGGAAGAACGGCCGCGGCTCCATTGATCGGCCCGTGCTCCGCGCAGCAATTTCACTGCAGCAGGCTGCATTGCTTGAACTCCATGGCACAATTCCCATTGTTTTGCAACAGCTTTAAGGCTCTCAGAATGGTCTCATCAGCAACATGATTATCAGTTTAAAAGGCTGCAGCGCTCTTCGAGTGCTGTCATTCAGTAACCCCACCTGCACTGAATGGAATAGCATCCGTGCTGTAAGTCTGGATCACGCTTTAGGTCTTGAAAAACAAACACTGCTTTAGCTCAAATACAGAACTAACCGAACCACCAAGGTGTCTTTTTTGGCCTTGCTCCTTTTGATTGCAGCTGACAACATTTCAATTACATATTTTTCCTTGTAATAAAACCTTGGGATGTGCTATTTTGGCAAGTTCAGAACGGTTTCTGCAACAACCAGCTCCTGCACAGCCCTATTCAAACTAACACAACTGCTTTTTCTCAACTATCTCCATGCAAATCTCACTTTCAATTTTATGAACCGAATCTTAAAAAAATTGTTCTTTGGATAAAGAATCAATCACATTATGATTTTAAAATCCTTAAAGACTTTTTGTCCCAGGAGTGGGGATATAAAATCCTTCATATGTCTGGCTTTTAATTTCCATTCGGCTTTCCCACAGTTGTATTTCAGACACCTTTAATTTTTCATGGCACTGATTCTGAATTGTCCAGTTTTTACAGGTGAGAAGTGACTCTATTCTGGTCACTTTAACACTTGTGCAAAAGACACGCATTTAGCTCCGGCAGCCCCCAGTCTCCTCAGCCTCCACCACTAAGAAAGAATATTCCATTTTTTATTTCAATCAAATAGTGTTTTGCTGTGAAGCACCTCGGCTTTTCTGCCATTATCACCATTCAGACACAACAGAAGTCTCTCTCTCACCAGATGAAAGCTGCTGGTCCTCTCCTAGCCGTAGCACTTGCAAAACTGAACCTTCCACAGCAGCCACAGCCAGCAATGGCCGTTAGCCAGGTTTGGGAAAGGTCAGGTCTCCACTTTCAGCCTTTCCTTCCTGTTGTTTTTTTGGTCTTTTTTTTTTTTCTTCGTGTTACACAGTTACAAGTGTTGCATTCCCACACCGTGAAAGAAATCTATGAAATGTAATATTAAAAGTAACCAAGCAGCATTAATAACTGTTTGCAAAGGAACCCGCAGAGGCAAATGGCTTTGTGCTTTAACAAATCTGATACGTCAATGTTATCGAAATGAGCAGCACGCAGGGGGCCGCTCCCAACATTTCTGGTGTTTCAGTTACAGCAAATTTCAACGACAGAAAAACACTGATCGACCAACTGTGGAACACATTTCTGAAGGATCGGAGTGATCCCATGTGTCTCAGGGCCCTGGCATGGGAGAACGGCCTCCTTCCTATGGAGCATCAGTTAAAGGAAAGAACGTACTTGGACAGCAGCATGGCTTGAAAGGAGTGAAGGACGGAGTGCTTTGTCACCTCCATGCAGCAGGCAGACCTGTGCTCAGCCCTCTGCAAGTGCAGACCCCGCGTGTCTTCGCTGGGCCTTGGGGCCCTCTCTGCGAGAAGAGCACCGGCAGGCGGCGGGACTGCACGTCCTGGTGGCAGAGCTCAGTTCTGTCACATCAGCCTGCGAAGGCAACAGGCACCACCCAGCAATTTCAGCTTGGTTAATGAAGTTTTCCCTTGCTAGGATTGAGTGCTTTTGTTTCTAAGACAAAACGTATCCCCTACGAGTTAGCCACCATGCCTGCACCTGCCCCCCTGTTCAAACAAGCCCAACGTAAACCACCAAGTGCCTTAGGTACACTGCTAGCACGCCTGGTTAAGTCCCACAAAGAAGTACAGGGCTTCCCCACAGGTTTGTCTGCATGGTGGGGGGAAAAAGAAACAAACATATTCCCCAAGAAGGGCAATAACCAGACTTGGACATTAAGGAAGGGACATCTGACTTCTAAATTCCTCTCTCCTGAGGCTCTGTATGCAGTAACAGTTTGTGACAATGCTTTCTAAATCCTAGCCAACAGTTCTACCTCTGCAGATATAAAGGGGTTCTTAAAAATATTCCTATTAAAAAATCAGAAACTGTGCTACCAAAGTCCACATGTTTGTGAGTGTGGAAATGACGCCCACAGTGCAAGCCCAAGTTTTCCCCACGTTACTCGTTAGGAGCACACAATAATTCCATTCCATATTGCTGCAGAACAAGCTCCAGACTTTGAGTCCAGTTCTTGTTGCTAACAATAAAGCTTGACTGGTAGAGGGAGGTTATAACAGCTCCGTTATAAAGAAAAACCCAAAAGGATAGAGAGTTAAAGGTTTCACAGCTCACTTCAACTCTGTCCCTGCTTGAGGTTTCGCCTTTTGAATTCTTATCTCTGTGTCTTCCTTTTAACATTTTACAGGACTTTCTAGCTGGACTACCTACTAAAGCAGCTGTGTTGTTTGCTGGTGAAAATCTAATATAAGGGCTACATCTCTGAAACAAATAAAAATAAATGTAACAAATATGTAGTTCCACTCTTGCCCTATTGATTTCAAATCCAACAGGAGTTTCACTATCGTATTACCATTTACATGATAACTCAGGGTAGAAGTCGTTCAGTGAAATGCACTGAAGTTCACCCTGGGACTTGGCCCTGGCAGGGTTCCACCCTCCTGTGTTTTCATTTTGCCTTCAAGTTGAGTATTTGTTTATAAACTACACCAAAGTCTACATATGGCTCACAATAAAATTCTCAAGAGGGGGGCCACCAGTTTTAGAAACAGCAGTGGAAGGAACATGAATGTAGCAGTATGAAAAGAACTCTCAGCAAGGCTCTGCCTGATTGAAGTCTCTTTTACATTCAACATTTGAATTTTCTACATTATTTATTGCCATCGTCAGAAGTTTAATCCTTAAGGCATCATTCTGCATGCAGTTCCCTTCTAAGCACATGAAGGTAGCTTAATTCCAATACAGTTATATAAATTATTAATCTCATCTCCAAATACGATGTGCATTTCATCTCAGGAATTGTCTGAGATCCAAAGCGTTAGTATGGAAACCAAATTTCCTACATTCAAGCTTGTTTTCAAGAGCTCTGTTAAGTGGTCGTCAACTGAAGACTGTATCATAGACCAGAGGCATTCTGCACAATGCAAGCAGGACCAAGAAAAAAAAAAAATATCCAAGTCCAAGTAATTTATCTAATAGGAACATTCCCAATCTGCACTTCAGGATTTCTCTCTCCAGCTGACCAGCCAAACATTCTTTTTTTTTTTTTTTTTTCCTGAAACCTCCAAGCAGATTAACCTACAAGTGTCTAACTGTAAGGTACCTTGAGGTAACTCGGTACTTTGAGTGCACCACACAGCTGAGGATGTGACAAATTTCACAAGACAAAACCCTCTGCAAGCACCACTTCCATTATTCATTCCCCACTGTCACCCGGAGTGTTCTCAGAAGAGCTCTCCAAATGTCACCTTCCCACTAACTTTCACATTGCTATGTACATGTGGCTACAAATACTGTTTCAGACATATCCCAGTGTAAACGTTCAATTTCCAGATACACAGAAAATGCATTAGTTTCTTCTAAGGAAAATGGTAGGGAAAAGAAAAAAAGAATTAAAACAAGTTATATCCACCAAGGCAGTACATCCCTCTATATCGTCATCAAAACCAAAAGCAGATGGAACGAATAAAGCCATTTTTAACACCAGTAAGACTCTGAAGAGCTTTCTCTGAGGGTCGCTGAAACACGCAGAATGACACGTGTCGACTTCCTTCTGCAACAGTCCTGACCGTGTATTCGGCCCGTGACCGCTGCTCAGCTGGCCAGTATTTGTTTCTCAATTGCTGCTTCTGATATTTCCCTCCACAATTCACATCTGACAAATGGTAAGACTTTGTGCAAATACCTGTATTCTTGTACATGAGGAAATAGAAATATTCATTAATATTTTTTTCTTCTACTTGAGAAGTTTTAGCCATCCAGCGAAGAAAAGGGAACAAGTTCAAATAAGAGTGAGTGGAATGCTATACATCGAGCAAAGGACCTTTCGGCTAAACTACTGGTAAATACCACTGATAAATCTGCATGGACCAGGCAAATTCACTGTTTGCCTAAAACAGGAAGAAGAACAGTTGTATTTTGAACAAGGAAAGGAAGTAACTGAAAGTACCTTCTGTAAGTATCTTTAGACGTCTTAAGTGGAAGGAAAGTATTGTAAGGTTTGAGAATGAAAATACCAATACCATCTCAGCTGAACCCATTTGCCATCTAACCCAAAACTCAGTAAGGAAATGAAAGACTTGGTGGGTTTCTACAGGGCATTAAACTTGTTTCCATAAACTTATACCACCAACATTGCTGCTAGTAAATGGGCTATGAAGTAGGCAGCATATATCTATAAACTGCACTGCCAATATGTGTATTTAATTGTTATTGTATAATAAATACCCTTCAGACATGAGGAGGTTTGAGAATCCCAACACAAGCATTTTAAATGGATTTCTGAGTTTCTTGAGCTAACCTATTGAAATAGTAAATTTTTTTCAAATACTAGCTCCTTTGAAGTCAATGAGTTTATTCTGCACAAGCAAAATGAACCACTATTTTGAAATGAGGAAAACTCAAGCAGATTGGGTAAGTAATCCAGATTAAGGTGGAAATTTGAGCACACCTGAGTCATTGCTCAAACCACAAGATCCATTAGCTACAGCAGTTTACCTGCTTTCAGTGCTGCCTTAGCTACAACACCGCCGTATAAAACTAATGCAAACTCCACTGATCTCTCTTGCGTACTTATCTAAAAATAAATAAATAAAAGGTACCTTTTTCCTTAGAGCATAAAAGAAATGTGCTTCTTAGAGTTTGCTTTTCATTAGAAATCAGGAGTAGTATCAACTTTTTTTTCCAAAATTACCTTTGGAGGCCGCATCTGGTTAGTTTAATTCTTCACAGATTGCCTTCCTCTGTCTCCTTGGCTCTTTATTCTCTGTCATACATTGGCTCATTTTATGTCTGACAGTTCTTTTATTACCAGATTACATTTTGAATCCGATTTCCCCCCTGTCTCATTACTTCTGTCTTGCTCTCTGTTTGTTCTCTTTTTCTTTTCCTGTCTGACAATTCTCTTATTAGTGGATTTGGTTTTGCTTTTGTTTCATGCTTTCTGGTTTTATTCTCTTGTGTCTTATTTTTGTTCTTTTACTTATTTTTCTCCTGTCAAGACCTCCTTTTCTTCCTGCCTATTCTCTCCCAATGTATATACTCGGCTTTTGTTTAAGGTTACTGGATTTCAGTGTGTTGTGGAGCTGGTTTATTGTTAGATATTGCCATGCAGAAAGACCCCTTTTTTGAGTCTTAGTTACTTCAGCACTTTGGTGTAAGATCACAATCACTAATCCAAAGACCGAACCATTTTTATAGCCATCAGTCCAGCTTCTCAGCTACTAGAACATGCCCTCCATCTAAACTCACTGGATTAAGAGCAAGGACACTGCTTTTACACTCATTACTTTCTCCCAGCATTGTCCATAAGCCATTAGGTGCCTTCCAGTTAGGGAGAAAAGGTGGCACACACGGCACCCTTCCGTTCTGCTCCTTGCAGATTCTCATAACATTATCACCACACTCATTGAGCAGCATCCTTCAGCACATTAACAGGCACACCGAACGTTACAGATCCTTGTGTCTCAGCTCCTGCCCAGGAAAACAGTTACATGCGCACATTGGGCAAGTCTCGCTGTGAGACATTTTAGAGGGAAAATGAGAGCTTTTGTGGGCTTCATTTGGAAAAATGTGAGAGTGAGTCACCCATCTGGTCTCCTAATCCTTTAAAAAAAAAAAAAAAAAAAAAAAAAAACAGCACAGCAAGCCACCAGGTCACCAGGTTTGCAAGTGTCCACTGAAGCAGAGTGAACATTTCCAAGAACACAGGGCCCTTAACAGAAGCCTGCAGGACCTCACTTGTTTGCCACCTGCATCGCTGACTGCATCAGGTGCCACAAGACAAGAAAAGACCAGGTAAGTGCTGCTGGCACAGGAAGCTGATCTGAAAGAAGATGCTTGGCCTATTCTGATACTTGGGCAAACACTTAACAATGGGATATTTATTTTTATGGGAGTGGAATAGCTGGGTGAAGTTGCTGCCGTTGACTGCAAGAAGAAGGAGCAGAACATCGTCTCGCTGCCACGCTCTCCTCCTTCATATTGTTGTTGCAGTTCTTTTCAAATTAAAAGGGAAATATTGTAGTCTTAAATTTTCTCCTCCACACTTATGAATGTAGAATTCCTGCTTCCAGAAGGAAGGAGCTTTACTTGATTTCAGGGTGGGAGCTCAAACTGATTTATTATTTGTCAAGAGATGCATTAAATAAACTTGGCCTTTTTTGCTGTCATCAGCTGTCTGAAAGACAAGTTACAAGCATCAGACTTTCTTTTAATGCCACAGCACTGATGTTAGAGGAAGCACTGCTGAAGCATCTTACATTTGGAAGAAGGGTGGGATTTCAGGGATAAGCATTACCTGCTCTAGCTATTTGCTCCTCGGTAGGCAACCTGTACAGGGCACAATGCTCACGAACATCTTTACTTTGGGGATAAACAAAGCAATAAATTGTCTTTTATGAAGTAAAATATGGTGAAGGAAGAGGAGGATGAAGGGCCGTGTCATTTTCACAGTCTGCAAAGAGGATCTCTATCAAGTGACTCAGCATTCCTTGAAAGGTCATTGCAGCCCAAGTGCAAGGCGTGTACTTCCATTCAGGTATTTTTAGCACAAAGCCTCTCCATCGTCTCCCATGAAATTTTCAGGTCATTTTCTGTTGACAGACCGTAGGACTTTCTCACGGTTTCCAGTTCTCTGGACTTAAAGATCAGAAGCAATACTCTATACAAACACCAGTGCAAAGTATGAAGACAATGATTTCTGCTTGCACTTCTGAAAACTAATGAAAAAGCAAATTGTGTGTCACACACTGTGGGCTAATCGTACCCTAGCACCCTGTTCTGTTTGCTAATGAAAGCTAAGAAGTCAAAAGGGTATAATGTATATAATGATGGGGCAGTGAAACATAAAATGTAAAGGCATGCAGCCATGCAGCATCATTTGCCATATTCAAATCCTGCAGACATACTCAAAGCTGCAGCTGTGTCAGCCAGATACCAATCCCTCCTTGCTACGCACAAATTCTGTATTCTTGGGCCAATATCAGATTCATCAAACTGAGACCAAGATGAGAAAAAGAAAGAAAGGAAATTAAATGCTCAGGAACACACTGTTGATGGGGCAGGTTTATTTTTTCTTTTTTTTTTTAAATAGAAGCCTGTGAACCAATTTCTCAGACTTAATAGTATTAATCAGATTACCCCAGCAAGCCCCATAGCAAAGACAATTCACCTGATCTGTTGATTAACAAGGCCAGCTCAGCTCCTGCAGACCCTGCCCCACGTCACTTCATTTTCCTGTTTTGCGATCTAAATAGACTTGGGACTAGATTGCAGACCCATGATACAGGAATCACACTAACATTTTAATAATCGCTCACCACTACGCACAAAAGCTCGTATTTGTGGTCTTTGAGCACTGCTGAACCTGACATGGGACTGAAGTGCTGCAAGCAGACTGGGATTAGAAATTTCAAAGCCATTTAAGATGCTTTAAAGATGCACTGGTATCATTTGCCTTTGGGAGTAACCTGTCCTCACAGGAAACACCAGTGGTGTTAGCGATGCCCTCCAATTCCCACAGGCTCTCCTGCAGCAAAGCTGTAGCTACCGTACATCCTGTTCCAGCAGCCTCCACTGTCTGTGCTCTATTTTATCACAACAAGCACCCCATGCACTTTTTCCAGGACAGCCAGAATCACATATTTGTGCACACACGCTGCTTTTAAACTAAAACCATATGACAGAGCTTCCCTTTTTTTTCATCATCTAAGGATACCACATCTCCTGCCCCTTCCCTCCAAGCAGCCCTCTGGCCATGGAGCTCTTAAAGCCCTTCTCAGTAAGCAAGCAATGAGACCACAGAACATCTTCTGCACAACCAGTTGAAACAAAACCTTTTGGCAGTCTTCTAGTATGTGAAGGCGGGCAGGCTTCAACCTGAGACAGAGACCCACTAACAAGACTTCAAGAGCTCCATCCTGCAGCATCAGCGCTACTTGGCACCACCAGGCTGCTACTGGGGAACTCAATGGCAGGGTTTAAACTGAGGCACTGAAAGGGTAGCTCGGAGCGTTCATCTACGAAAGTGATCTGAAATGATGAAATTGGTCTTAGGACTTTGATCTGCATTAGTATAAATTTTGAACCAGTCAAAAGAAATAATACATTTCCTAAACTCAAATCTGTGCTCCATAGCGATCAGAGATCCGTCTGCATTCAAACGCATCACCTAGGCTCTTTTGGCCAGCCATTAGATCTTGTATCTGTCAGCCTCACACTCCAAATTGAGACTGGCAAATAACATCAAAATTTGCCTCTGCACTGCAATTATTGGCAGAATCCAAATGATCCTGAATAGGAGATGCATAAGGGATCCTGGATCCCCAGTTTCTCAACCTCGGTGGACTGAATTGAGGCCAAAGCAGTGATTGTGTTGAGTCTGAACGCTGATCTGGAGCCAGGAACTGCTTTTAAGCTTCTGCCTGGAGCCCATCTCTACCATGTTCAGAGTAACTACACACACCAGAACCATCACAGATCCTGCAGGGTCCTGCCAAAAACTCTGTACACTTCACTGGACGTTAAGTAATTTCGGAGTATGGACCACATTAACTCGAACAGCACCTTGTTATAAACTTGCTCTGAACTATCCCCCAGTTGTTTATCAGCAGCAAGACAAAAAGAAATAAAATACTTTTTCTATTTTTCAAGGCCAAGAATTGCTGGCTTTATAGTAAGACTATTGACTTTTAAATAAAAAGTTAAAAGGAGGGTAAAAATCGATCATGCAAGATAATATTCCCCTCATAAATACTCAAACTATATCTACCTAGCAAACAGAGAGCAAGCAAGGCTTCTGAAACATTGAACACTTCAACTGTTCGGAGAAACCCTGGGATACTGTTAGCAGATGAAAGATAAATTGTGAAACAAATACCCTCTCATTTCCCTTTCACTTACTTTACATTACTTGAGATAAGAATAAATTACCTCAAATGCAGCCCTTATCGAAAAAACAAGGTTCCGTTCCCAACCACAAATGCGGTATGTTTCCATACCTTTAAAACATTTCTATTTACATTTCTTCCCTACAACTTCTGTCACAGATGCACGTAGTGCCAATATTTTCCCTCCTGTAGATCATCCGCCAAAGACGCCTACAGGACGCACATTATGAGTGTCAAACAAAGTCAAGGTTCTGGCCAAATCTACGTATCCCAGTTCCTCACCACCCCCTTGACCACGGTTTCCCCACCGCTCAGATGTTGCACTGGGTCTGTCTGGAATGTTACCTTTCCCTGCAGCAGCCCATCTAAGACATTTAGACATAACTTTCAAGTTAACGCACATAAGCGGAACACTTCAAGCAAAAAGAAAAGAAACCTATGGCTAAAATGCAGTATTAAAATGCCTACATATTTCAGATTGTACTTAGGAAAGCTCTCCCTCCTAAAGGCCCAATTTGGTCAGAAAAAAAGGCATCCAGCCGTCAAGCAAACTGCCTCCCTTGTTGCTGTTTCGCAGCCTTGTGACTCCCAACAAGGAATTCTCATGATTGAAATACTTTGTTAATAGATAGCAAGGCTGCTGCTACCCCAGAAGCACCTCATCTGACTGCTGCAGATGTTATCCTAAGTGAGTTGACTTCAGTAGGCATCCCTTCTAACTTCACAACATTGTTTTTCATCATCATCATTTTAAAAGTTTCAGGTTTCTCCAGATGCTGCATGGGAGAGCTACGGATTCCCTGCAGCACTGAACCTGTCAAAAATTTGGGGCCAAAACCACCCAACTTCCCTGGTTTGAAAATACAAGTAAGGCAAAATAAATTGAAGAAACTACTATGCTCCAACTGTTGTCTATATTCTTATTTTTATTTTCAAACACAAACCTGTCCTTAGTTGAAGATCATTTCTGATCAATTGGTTCTAATCAGTTGTCTCAAAAGCAATGATTGAATTTTGTACAAACCAAAGGGAGATTGCCAATGAAGTCTGTGCCTCACTCCTGGTAAGACCGCTTTATGAGCCGTAATATTCTGCAAATCTCATCCAAAACTGAGCTCTGCCTCCAAACTATTTAACAATTCGATGAAAACGTTTTACTACAGTTTTACTGTAATTCAGCTGAGAAGAGGCTCCAAGTGAAGCAAAACTTTAAAATGCCACCATTTATACCCATCCTTATGTTCCTTAAAATACCCAAGACCACTTCCAGCAAAGATTTCAATTGCTGCAAAAAACTTAATGGACCTTAACATTTCACATAGCACAAAGCCAAACGTGGACAGACAAACTGCAGCTTGATGTTATTTAAAATACTGTAGGACACTGAAAGAGCACTCCAGGGTATTTATAAATAAGTAAATAAATAAATAAATAAAGCTTCCTGCCATCCTGCCACTAATGGTTTGCGCATGAGCCAACAGCAGTGATGAACACATCCAGGGTGAGAACTTCTGGGGGCAAAGCAAACGAAACAAACCATCTTCAGAAGAGAGAGGCACAGATTCACAGATAACATCTACACAAATAGAAAGGTTACAAAAGCAAAACAGGCTGAAAATTATTTTAAGGATTAAAGAAGCCAAGGTACGAATTTATGATACCTTCAGAATACAGGGAACATATACTTGTGCAGTGGAAGAAGGAGGGGATGCCCAGCAACAAGGATAACCACTATGTGGTCAACTGGCAGCCAGCTCATTATATTCACACATGATCTGGTTGCCTAAATATAAAAATTCATACCTACCTCTGCCCTTTCTATGTAATCATCAGTTAAAATTCAAGAAGTGTGTCACTACAACCTTGACTAGTACAGAAGCCACTTCGTACTTGCCCTGAAACAAGTAGGAACTGATCGAGTCTGTGCTAGCACGTGAGATTCCACTGATGGGCCACCAAGAACGGTGAACGGCCTCCCATTATTTTTCCAGCATCTTCCATCTCATTTGCTATTTTCAGCTTGTTGTTCTAAGAAAGGAATCATAGGCAGCCGTGCTCTGCCTGTCCGTTCCCCACCTTCAAAAACCTTATTTTCTTACAAGTTTTGTGAAGATCTGCTTGACAGTATTCTCAGAAGCTCCCCATGCTCTTCTGGTTCGCTCCAATACTCAGAGACCAGCCAGCTATCTGGGCAGCATTAGCTGGAGAGCTAGATAAAGGAGCTAGACAACACAGGGGAAAATCAGCAATACCACAAGGAAATGCCATTTCATAAGGGCTGAGGGGAAGCAGAGAGACAAGCAGGAGATACTGTGAGGTGGAAGCATGTGAGATCCCCATCCCGAGGCAAGCAGGCTGCCTGAATTCCACTCCTGATGGAATGACTTTTTACTCATTTTGAGACTCCCTTTAGATAGTCTGTTTGAGTCTGTTCTGATTGTTTCCAGGACAGAGGGATTCATTAGGAGGGTTAGATAACAATAGATGTCTGTAAGACAAATGAGTCAATGTAGAGGTGTTTCACTGTCTGCTTGAGGTCACAAGCGAAGTGCGCAGACATCGATTAGCAGTGCAATAGCTGTTCTGTGTTGGCCACCATAAAGCCAGCTCCAGCGACACCGTGCGCATGTAGCAGCCACGTTCAGGGCTTGTCGTGGCCCAGCCCAAGTTGGAGGAGACTACTAGGGCTTGTACACAAAGACATCAACTCTCACCTAATGTCAGGAAATAGAATGTTTCCATGGAGAAAATCTAACACTTTGCTTATGCCAACCCTAAGACACAAGAGCAAATTCACAGCACTCATATTTCTGAGAATCCTTTTTAACAGAATTCATTAGCCAATGCAAGAGTCCCCCAGTTTGATTAGGATGAGGAATTTATGACAGAAGGAAGCATCTCGTGCAATTCTGTTTGCTAATACTAGACAACAACAACAAAAAAACAACCACCACCACCACCAGAGTTGCCTTGAACACAACAGAAATTAAAGCAAAAGGAGTTTCTGTTTGATTGCTTTTAATACTCACACAGCTCCAAATTTCTTTCTAGCTGACATTCAGTCCAGAATGATTTTTCATCTTTTTCTCTAGACTGCCAGGAATGTATTGATCCCATTTAATACTTCAGAAATCCAGCCCCCTCCTCCATGCTTCCACCTCCCCATCCATACAAGCCTTCATAAAATCATACGCAGCAAAACCTTCTGCCCACCCTGTGCTTGCTCATACTGAAAGTGGAATCCGCTATCACTCTGCCATCTGTTCCACAAAAGAGCATCTCTGTTTCACAGTTTTCCCAGATGAAGGGCAACTATTGTTTCCCCATTGGTAGCAATAGGTAATAATATCTATAATAGGTAAAAATAATAGGTAAAAAGGTAAAAATAATAGGTAAAAATAGGTAATAGGATATTAACAATATCCTAAACCAACCAACCAAACAAACAAACAAAAAACAAAACAAAACAAAACAAACAAAAAAAAAAAAACACTACTACCAAACCCACATTGTTTAAATAAAGCAGCCTGCAGAGCGACCCAAACAACTTTACAACTTTGAAGAAGCTAAGGAGAGACAGTATGGTTACATGCAAATGCATGTGGGTCTGCCCCGTTGTTGTAAACCCTTTAAGTGGAGCCTTTTTGATGCTAAAGAAAAGTGATGACATGAAAGCATTTATGGTGAAAAGCCAACATAACATTTTCTTGGCTCAGAAGCCGCCCAAGACCAACTGTATTTGATTGTTTTAAACATAGATCTCCACTCTTTATTAATTTTTTTTTTTTAAAACCTATCTGGAAGTGCAACTCGGTTGTAATAATCTGAGAATAAATTTAATTTCGAGGAAATGTTTCAATTTTGAGTTTCTGATCCTACAATCTTAGTTCTATATCAAACAATTAAGATGGCCTTTTTTTTTTTTTTCTCTCCAGCAAAACCACAGGTTACCTAACGTGTTCTGGCACAGTGCAGAGTTGTAGTGCTTCATGCCCATATTTTCCCTCTTATTCAGGCCAATTTCTGCTTAGCCTCTGTGGCTTTTGCCTCTGATCCATTATGTATTCCTTGCACCGTGCACTTGCATGCTTTGGTCCCTAGCTATAGACATTGAATTTTTTTTTTTTTTTTTTAATTTCTTTGAAAAATTCTGATTTGCTGTCCATTTTTAAGGTCAGGCTTACAAAACACGCACACCCTACCTTTGCTTGATTTAGCTTGTTAAATATTTTATTTTATTTGTGTTTTTATTAGCTGGATATAGCCCTCTGGGGCACTCTTATGAAGGATGCTTTTGAAATGTAAATGTGATTGATTTGATATTACAGCTCATATTATTCTACTTGCATAGTGCCTTTGGGAACAAGAGAATGGAGTTTCTCTTTTTACTGATGAAAAGGTCCTATGGCAGGTATTTTCGTCTCTTCTACTCACAAAAAGACTACTAATTTCTAAAAAAAATAATGCTCATGCCAAACAACTTTTAGTGCTTCTTCCATTTTCTGGACTGTTCTGGATCATAAAAATAATAATTTTGACACTCCAATGTAAGAGTAAAGTTAAAATTTACACATAATGGAGACACAGCTCCACATTTAGTAGGCTGGAGTACAAACCATACATTCTTACCACAGTCGATGATGAAAACTGAATAAAGCAGGACAACTACGTCATCTTAGGCAAAACAAGAGAAAAGGTGTAAGGACAAAATAAAAATTTGCAAAACTCTTTTGTTGACTTACTGATTATAAGAGTGATTCAACTAGATTTCTAATTAAATAAACGGCCAATTCCAGTACGCAAGAGCAAGTCCTTTAAGAAGAACGTATTCCAGGTGAACATTCAAACATCTGGAAACGATGGACTAGCACACTCCCATTTGAAACAGTGCGTCCCGTTTCCCCCTGCCTCCAAAACAACCTTGAAGGAAAAAAAAAATAAGGAAAGAAAGAATTAAAAGAACATAGCAAGTATGTCTCACTGTAATTCTGTAAGGAATCTGTCTGTTTCAAAGGAAGCATATTCATATGGTTTCTGCAACCATTCAAATCCCAGCCATTTAGCAGAAATATTTTTGACTGTAATAAACAGTGGAAACCATTTCAAAATAATCATGTATTGTCCAGGGAGATATTAAAAGCAAGGCAAGTAACTAAGAAGCTATCTGCATTTCACACGCACAGTATTAAAATACACCCACAAGAACAAAAGGCATTTGAGTAAAATTTAAGCAATATTAAACGTGCAGTTTTTCCAGTGAATTGGTGAAGCTCAGAAGATGTAACTAATTAGAACAGAAGGCTGCAACAGTTAGACTATTTTAGAAAGAATAGTTAAGGTACGTTGCCATATGGTTCTGAAACCTCATTTAATGCAATCCAAATAGAACATGTGCATGTACCCCTGTGAGTTGCCCAAGCATTAATACTGCCTTTTAACTCAGCCATTTAGTACAGGCACAACTGTTACTGAGCAGCATGACTTTAGACAGTGAAGGCAAAGAGAAATTGCGAAAAGATTACAAGAGCTGTGAAAACAGTATAAATCAAAAGCCAAATTAAATATTCACTTATGTGTTATTTGACATATAATTTTCCATTCTGCTGATCCAGACAGCAATGTATAGCAAGAAGCTTTAGAACTTCAGAGCAGTGTCTGTATCTCTGCACGTATTCAAACAATGGCTTGGACAGCGTGGCCACGCAGCGGGTCCTAAAGTGATGAATTTATATAGCATCAAAGTTGCAAAGCTACATGCCAAAAATGTAGAAAGAGACACAACTAAAGTCACTTATAGAAAAGGCCCTCGTGTTTGAAAGCATTAGATGCCATCTGTTCCTATTCAAGCGTGTTCCTTGGAAAAATATCAGGAAGAAAATTTCTGGGTTTTAGAAAGAAGCTGGTATGACGTTTACTAGTGTAAGAAAAAATTGGAGCTAGAAGTTGAGACAATAACATTCAAAAACTAGAAAAACAAAATTTAGCTGTCATTAACTTTTGGCAAAACGCCAACTTCTTTTTAAAGTAATGAAGAAACAGCACTGTTGAAAGTTAGTCTCACCTTTAATTAAGATGTGACACTACCAATATAATCCAGAAACAACACCAAAAACGGAACTCCAGCTCTTCCTCTGTCAAACTTTGAGAGTAAGTGAAACTTATTTAAATACCAAGGCTTAGATCACTGCCTAACAAATAAGCAATTCCTCACACTACCCTGGAAAATAAAAAATTCTGCAGCAAAAATGAGTAGTTTGGAAAGTTTTTCTTTCCTTCTACTTGAGCCACTCTTACCCACCACATCAAAATATATCATTGTATAAACTCTTGGACTGCTATTTATTTTGACCATAACACTTACAAGTTTGGGGCATCAAATAATACATAAATAAACCCTTTTATTTAATCTAAAAGAATAAAGGAAGACTATTTTTGCCATTGTTTGGCAAATAAAACCGTCTCATGGCCTTAATCCTTGGCTGACCCACTAAGAGACAGAATATAATCCCCTGAAAGGGTTCAGTAAAACTGGAACCGTGCTCCAGTTCCATACCTAGCAATTGCCTTCCAACAGCTCTGTGCTGACGCAAGGACGCCGTGCAGAGGAGCAGCTGCTCTGCTCACACAATCGGCGATGGGAAACAGGCCTGTATTCGTACCTCTTCCAGTTCCCGAATGCTAGTCACCTGGGGGCTGAAGACACTTCTTTAATTGTGTATATTTTACAACCAGTCAATGCAAAATTAATTACTAACTTGCCCATTCCTCCAAAAGACATTTTAAAAGATTTTTAGACCTATATGTTTTTAAGAAGTGTCCTCCATTGATCTATGTCTCTGCTGTAGATTTGTGTGCTGCTTTCTGTTCTCTTCAATACAACCCCTGAAAACAAGGTACCTTTTCTGAATCCCAATGCCTAAATGTATTCATTGACATTTAGTAATGTTTTTACTGCTCTGGCCTTTGAGTATGTTGTATTGCAACTGCCCGGTTGTCCCACAGCTTCCCCACAGGTCAATGATACTTCTAAGAAGGGAATAAGCAAAATGCTATTTGAGCTGATGCTATCACATTCTTACTGCAGAGCCTTTGAATTAAAGGTTGTGAATAACAGTAACAACACACGGCAGCTCATTGCTTTTGGTGTCAGCTCCCTTCAGAAATGACCTTATTGCTTCCAATGGGGCCACACGTAACAATGGCCTATAGAAGAGAGCTCCGGTGGCACTGCTTTTAAGGCAACAATAGATTTTGCAGGAAGTTAATTCTGAAAATAATGTGGTTGTAAACAAGATTCTCTGAAATCTGCAGCACTTATTTTGAAGGAATCTATGTAAGACAGAACACACAGAGAAACTTCAGAGAGTCTTAGCTTAAGAATCATTCTTTTTGTTACTTCTTTGACTGGTAACATTTAGCTAGGGTAAAAAAAATAGCTATCAAAAACACACTTACATGTATAAGACATAGCCAGATATTTTCATATTCCTCAAAACTGATCTTACAAGCAGAACATTGCATCACTGAGCAGTCTTCCATGAAAAAAACAAATATTATACGTTAATTTTTAATTTATCTTTAACCAAACTGCTTCAAAGACTACATTCTTACAGCATATTGAAACCCAGCCATCCCTGTAACAGAGGAACTACCCATCCAGCACCCAAGCCCAGCGATACTTCGGGAGCAAGCTGATGGAAAAGCTGTCAGAACAAACTTTATCCGGAGGGGAGAAAAACATAAAAGCAAGTCATAGGGATGTCAATTTCATAAAGAGAAAAACAGTCCTTAAAGTATGCAATGAACATACAACGTGAGGGCACACGCTACAGCAAGGCACAGACTTCTTAATTCTAGGTAGGTCATTTACACGTGTAGTGAAGAACACATTCTTCCTTGAAATCAGCAGAACTCCCACCAATCTCCATGGGGATCAATGGGGACCGCACTGTATTTCCTAGAGCTCTGTTTCTGTAGGGGAGACCTTAAGAAGGGTGAATGAAAAACCGCCTCTAGGAGAAAAGTGCTTCTGCTGAAAATAATTACTAAAGGCACTTCTTTATTCTTATTCTTTTTATCTCCCTCCACAGAAGAAATCAAAATCTGTTTTTTGTCTTCTCAGAATAGCGCTGCCTGATGCTACAACTGCACCAAAGCTGACTGATTAGCTTTGACTTTTTGGCAAACTCTTTCCTACTAAGAGCCCATTACCTTTTTTTCTGACAAACACTCTAGACAAATGAGCTGGACGTCTCCAGCTGACTTTCTAGGAAGGTGTGCCTCACACCTCCCCCTGAGGGCGCATGCTTTTTCTGTCCCTGGGCACATGAAATGGCATTAGACACCTATGTTTATGCAACTGAATCCCACATGTAACATCTATTCCAAATTCCTCAACACCTGCTTGAGAACAGACGAAAAGGAACTTCGGAGCTTCAGCTACTTTCAATATGCAGTTGTTTTAAAGTGTTTTAAAGGACAGATTCCCCTAGGAACATATCGAGTTTATAGATTTAAGAGAGGTGTATCCTATAAATTTACTACACACTTAGGTTTACATATTAGCCGCTGCTATTTCATAACAGTAAATGGTTGTAATAATAGTATTTCATATTGTTGCACAGTTAGGGAAGATAGAAGAATCAGCTAGGAATCCACAGGGGGCTAGTGAAGCCAAGTAAATGTTTTGCTATTCAGATTGTAGTGTGAAAGCAGGATTTTTCATCAAGAGTGGTGGTATAGATTTTTCAAAGTCTCTTTAAATACCTCTCCTATAAGCTTTGCCATAATACATAATAATGTTTTCTCCTGACTCCCAAACATGAAATTAATCATTGAATTACCTAATGATTTCTCAGAAATCTTTAAGGTGCTTAGTACATTCTTTTACAGGAGATTTGCCTTTGTGCTTTAAAAGCAAGTGATTGCATGGAAAGATTAAAAAAATGCATTACGTAGAAAACAAGTTTGATAAGAATAACCAATGACCACTTTCTACTGGCTGGAAAACATAACTGTTTGACTGACAGCTGAAATGAAGCTTGGATGACAATATTCACAATTAGGTGCAGTACCTGGCAGAAGAAAGATGAGTCAATTAGAAAAGAAGGGAAAACAAAATGTCTGGGAAGGAGAAGCCAGAGGAGCCTCAATCTCCTGCTGAGAAATACTCTGCAGCTCTTCAAAATTTTAATGCACATTTACACTACACCAAGTTGCAATTTGTCATGTGTGTGTTTTAGGACCAAACAATGCTAGTAAATTCTTCTAGAAGAGAAATGTGTTAAATCATATTTCAAATTATTTCAGAACCTCTATTGTCTTAGACTAGGAATTGAACCCTGGTGCTTTGTACTACTAGCTTCAGTGCAATTGATTTACTTCCACAGAAATCATTCATCTATCTGCATGGAAAACATAAATCTGAAAGCAGCTATAACACATGTGCGCCAATAAAGTCATCTGTTATGTCTTTTTTTGTTTTTCTTCTTAAACAGAAAACAGAAAAAGGCTTTAGTAACCTTCACTAGAATTAAACCTGGATTTTTAAAGCAAAGGATTACTGGATGACTTCCAGCCAGGGATCCTACAGAGGGAACAACACGCTTAGGCTACAGAGCAGTAACCAGAAATGTTCAGTTCCTTTTCTGGCCTTGACAGAATCATTTAAACTTTCTTGCCCCAGTTTGTTAATGTGGGATCATAAATAACAGTGTCAATGTCGAAGATCTATGAGGTCAGCTTATTCCTATGGCTAACACTGTCAGTAAATTCAGCAATAAAATAGCTAGAAAGGAATGATGTGTGTGAAGCACAGATACGCGTCCTGGCAGAGCAGACAACCCACAAGGCAGCATAAGTCACTCACTACCTTTTTTCTAGCTGTTCCCAAATCACTTTGCAACTTGATCAATGACATCCAGTCCATTTTCCCATTTAGCTAGTTTGACTAGAGTTAAAACCAAAAAATAATACAAAAAAATAACCTGAAGAAGTCTCTGCTGAAGGTTTTTCTGTCTCTGGAAGAACAAAGAAAAAAAAAAGTTTAAAAAGTTAAAAAGAACATTCTCCCAAATGGGAAATATCTTGAGTGCCGAGTACTACCAGGTCTCTTTAAAGCATGCTGGTTCATCTGTCAAATAGTATCATATTAGGACTCCCAAAAAGCTGAGGTTCATTAATTGGTTTCCGCATATTCATAGGACAAAATGCTGCTTGCATGCATAAATAACTACTTTATTTTAATGGCAGCCAAACTCACAGCTTAAGGCTACATTTCAATATAACACATGTTGTGCAGGTCTAGCTCTGACATCCCTATGATACTGTCAAAACCCTTGCTAAATATAATGCCTTACATTAAATTTTGTGACAACTTCTAAGGAAAGTGTCATTGTGCACCTAACTGGGTAGCTCTGTGTGATAAACTGATAGACAAAATTACAAAGCAATAAAAAATAAAACCACCTTCATCAACCACATCACAAGAATATGGCTCTAGCGAAGACACTCTGCATCATTAGTTGTTCCATCAAGACCAAGTGCTGAAAGGTAGGAAACCTAGATAAGAAATAAGTAAACATAACTTGACCAGTTCTGAGAACTGCACAACTGGAAATTGACCAACAGCAATAGAAGTTCATGTTCCTTCAGGAGGGACCCCACGCACCCCATCTTGCTCACACACAAAGAGCTTTCTTAGCCCACGGGGCGGCAAAAACCGCCGGGTGCCAGCCCTTGGCAGAAGCCCCTGAGGAGGGTCTGGGGCATTAGGTCCTACCTTTAGTTTTATGCTTGGTTCACCAACAGAAAATAAAGACCAAAGGATGAGGCACACAAAAGACTGAAAGCCTAATAGCATTTTGGAAGTGACCTAGAGTTGAAAATTTCAGGGCAAATAATTTGCTGTTTGAATGAAGAACATTCATCAACGTTTGCTCTGACATTCAAAAGTAAAAAAATAATAAACAGAAATCGGACAGGTTTACAGTGAATAAAAGGTCTCTGGTCCACAAAAATATTTAAGTATCAAAGTCCCACTTATGTCCATGCTGTTTAGGCAACTTCAATTTTTTGTTCCAGAGTGCTTGCCATTAAACTGCATTGTAAACACCATCCATTTTATTCTAGGATCAGTGGTAGCTGTAAGCTTCTTAGGTGCTATGCATCTCAAATTTTGTAGTAGACAAATATGTGTGTACGTACTTGCATGTGTGCTATACAACAAGTGTGAAAACTAATTCATGCAAAACAAGTACACAACACACAATACAGGCCAGTACACTGAGTAGTAATACGCTGGAAAACAGAAAAAAAAAGTCTATCATTTTGCAGAGGATGTTGCAACTTTGTCCTGTACACCTCGTTTTGGTGCCCAGCCCAGGGAGCTTCAGGAAAGAGAATAAAAACTCTATGGTAGGCTAGGGAGGAGGAACACAAAGGCATCAGAGATCTGCATTACGAACATTAAATGCCAAAATGTTGTAATTTATTCAATGCTATGATAATGTTCTCCCTAACATTCACTCCATTATATCACTATGGCACTTAAGTGTCACCAAAGAATACCAAGAAAGTATTTTGCCACTTTTTAAAACTTTTGGTGGGGACAGGATCACATTAATTTCCAGATAGACGCCACCCCTGTCTAGGGAACTCAGTATAAAAAAAGTTTCAATACATCTTCCACAAGTGAACACAGATTTTGAAACAGTTCTACGACATGTCAAAGTTCACTTAGGCTAATCCTGTTCCAACCTAATTTAGTATTCAATATCCACTTACTTTAGCAGTTTAGGGATTAATGTCTTTTTCAATGCTATCACTTCTTTCTGTTATACAGCTTTGGGAAAGCAATTTTATGTACCACAAGATCATACCAAAAAACCAACTTGATACGTCACAGCCACAGCCAAGAAAAGTGAGACATAGCATAACAAGGTATTTTAAGTAACTAAATTCTTCTCAGATCTACTTGGAATATAGTTTTAACTCTGCGATACCATACCTCCAGCGTAACACACTATGTCTGTCTGGGATTGATCAATCAAGATCAAAGTTTCTTTTTCCTTGCCTCAAACTAAACCCAACAGATGCAAGCAGGAATGCTCTGTGTTATGGATCTCCTTGCTGTTCCAAAGAATACAGGTCCAAGTCACTGGAAGGTTTCTTCACAGCTTTGCTCTCATCCCTAAAAAGGCTGCATTAAATGCATGCCTAATAAGAAGCCAAACAGGTAAAGCAAAACAAAAAACAAGACATAAAAAATATTTTTTTTTCTTTAAAACATCAAGAATATGAGTTTTATATCTAATGCCTACACATTGTGGCTTAACAGAAGCATTAAAAATGTATAAACAGCATTTGAAATAGCTTTAAGAACCACCGAACAACACATCTGTTAAGCAAATGGAAAGTATCTAAAAAATTAAAGAGGTTGTGGAAATTATTTGTTTTATTCTTTTGCACTGCACACAATCATTTTGTGTTCTTCTGTTCTAATTGAGTCCTCTAAGCTATAAGAGTTTAAATAAACACAAGTGTCCAGCTATAATATCTGTTTATATCAGTCTTTGATCAAGCCTAACTGCAACAAATTAGGAAGAGTCTTTAAGTAGTAATTAGCTGCATTATTACGAAAGACCAAAATATTTGCATAACATATTTCTCGCAGACCAAAGCTACCAGCAGTATTAAGGGAAGAAATCTGAAGCTGTTTTTGAAGATCTCACAGTGAAGAGCATGAATTGACTTAAGTATCTGGGTGAGAGAGGATGCAACAAGCTCAGGCTCATTCTAAAATAAACTACTACTGAAGATTAACATGGTCTTTGTGTAGCATTTCCCAATCTTTTGTGAGGAGAAGGAGAGAGGGAAGAGCATAAGAGAAGGAGATTGACCGAGTGTAATCACAGAGGGAATACAGGAGGAGGGGGATATCTTCAGCATGAGTGGACTGCCTTTAATTTGCATTTATGACAAGCTCAACACCACTCCCACCACCTCAGAAAAAAAAAAAAAAAAAAAAAAAGAGAGAGACAAAAACCACCAACAGCATTTTTCAATTTGCATAAGCTTCATTTTGAGGTTGTCAATACACTGAAAGACTCCACAAGAAAATTAATGTGATATTGCAAACCAATGAGAAAGGTGTATTTTTCTTCTAGGTCTTGTTCTACTTCATTAGCCAGCAGGAGTAAAGTCTTGGAGCGTGCAACTGAGCAATTTGTCTGTTGTCTCAGAAACATACCAAACGTATTTGATATGCAGGGGAAAACAAAACAAAACAAAACAAAACAAAACATAATACCAAGGTCTCTCCTTGAATTTCTTCTTATTAATCTGCATTTGAGAAGTCAGGCAGTTTTCATGCATTTGCACCCTACCAGCCAGTGGAAATGGAAAAAGTAGCTGCCTCTGCCCTTTGGTGGCAATAACAAGCCTTGCCATTCCAAAACCAACCTAGAAGTGGGTCCATGAAAAGATAACCAGGCTTTTCCATAGCACATTACCCTTTCACAACTAAGACTACAAAAGATACCACCACTTCATAAGAGAGCAGATAATTAATTCCAGAAATGCTCTTTAGGAGACCTATTTTTACTTCTTCAACTACATTAAAATATGGCTGCAGCCAATCCTTACTCAGAGCTAAAGGCAGTTTTTAAATTACCAGTTATGTTAATTCTTTGCTAATTCTTTGTGATTTATAGAGCAAGCATAGTTTACTGTAACTATAATTTGCCTTCCCGCAGTTAATTGATGACAAAGCACTACATACTTTTTTTTAAAAGAAAAATTAAACAACATATTTTAGCGCATTATTGGCCTTTATTGTACCCAAGTCACTTGGAATAATAACGTTATGATCTACAGTCAAGTTCTGGATTACTTTTAACTTCCACCCTGAATACCTCTGCTACATACCATCAACCAATTAATATAACCTTTCTTTGGAACATTAGTATTCGTGGAGGAAAATGGCCGGATAATATAACGTATGGCCAGAAAAATGTGTTTTTAAACACATTTTTCAATGTTGAGAATTTGTTATTTGTAACTTTGGAAAAAAAAATAATACTGCTAAAGGCATATAAAACATAAAACAAGCCTTACCCCCACCCCTTCCCAAAAGAAAAAAAAAAAAAAAAAAAAAAAAAGATCATTTTCCTTTTAGTTAGTTTACAGAGATTTCCACTTCCACTAAAGCACTTTTTTTTTTTTTTGCCAGCAGAAATTCTGGTAAAGGTAGCCAGTGTTTGTTCCCTGACATTTCTGCTGAGAAGAAAAACAAGGATTTGCTCATCTTGCTCTCTGAACCAACAGTATATGTGTGAGAAATGATCAATAGATGTCGCATAATACTGCAGAGTATTTCTGTAAATAATCGCTGCAGTTGTAATAGTCGGGCCCATAGTCAGGGGGTCACCTTCGATTCTTCCCTCTCAAAAAACCTTTTTAGTGTCTCAAAGCTACTTCCTATGTAACATTTCCAAAGCACAATCTTGAGTTGTGTGGACATCAGCACAACTAATTTGGGTCCCCATTATTTAAGTTTTGACATTTTCTTTCCCACAGCTGCTCTGAATTTATTCATTTCAAATATCCAAAAAAAGCTGCTGCTAAATTTGTCTTCTAGTTTTCCCCACAGCTTTTCTTCCTTTGATTATTTCCATTGGATCCCCTTCCATCCAACTAAAAAAATAAAAAACACTATTGTCAGGCCCTGCAGAACTCAGCTTCACCTTCTCCTTTCAGTACTCGCCCCAGCCTTTCTGTCAGAGCCCCCCTGGCCTGTTACTGCTTACGGCTCATCTCAATGCAACGACCCGGCCACTGCTTCCTGCTCTTCAGGACTCGGTGAGCTGTGAGACCCACAAACCTGGTCTGATAGAAACGAAGTACATCATCTTCCTTCTCTTCCCAGTACTCCCAGCCTGGCAGTCCTTGCTCTGCCTTCACACACAGTTCCAATGGTGAAGACGTACCTTCTGACCCCCCTGCATAATTAAGCTGGGCCAGCTCTTCAGTTTCACTTATTAGAGTCATTCAGCCCCACTTCACCTCCCTTGCTGCTTCTGCTTTCTGTCAGAGTTTGAGATGATCTTAATTTACAGAAATGTTAACAAAAACCAACACCAAACTGCAATTTTCAAGGTTATGTCCAATGTCATCTACACAAATCAAAGGCTATCTTTGCCTGCATGCACTGGATTGCTCAACCTGTCATAGGGCCAAACCCCAAAGTGAGAGCATGCAACTTTTCCGACAATATAAATAAGCTATAATCAAATCTGAAATAATAAATATTAAATGTTTGCATGGAACTAAGTGGCCCAGTCCAGGCAATACTCTTCAGTGGGCATGAAGTGACTGTTTTCTCCATCAAGATCTACAGGGGAAGAAAAAAAAAAAAACATTTTTTAATGGAATATGAAGTTTGCCATTAGGCTCCCTGAAACAAACACTGCACTCCTTGCTTTTTATTTGAAGGCCACTTAGAGCAAGACTCCCTTCCTTAATTAAGCTTCTTAAGCCTCTTGAGAAAAAATAATTTTTACCACCACCTCAGCTTAGATGGATAAAGCCTTAGCATAATGAAATTAGTAAAGAACTTTACCCTACAGTCTAGAATCTAAAGGTAATATCATTAAAACATAAGCCTTTGTGTAGTAGACAATAAGAGAAATCCAGAAAATTATGAACAACATTTACATGCTCGCAATTATGCCCAAGCTTTGCAGCCACGATGAATGAGGCTTTTTAACTAAGACATCTACACAAAACACAAGTACTTACATAACGAGGTTCGGTTACGCAAATGCCTTCAGGAAGGAAGTCCATCCCAGTTCATTTCTAACACAATACTGAAAATATTAATTATAATCGGGGGATACCTGCCTAGAAGGGCACTAAGCCAGGACCCCCAGAACACTCATACAATCCAGAAGACATTTTTCTGATCAGGCTTAGGTCAAGGAAGATTCCTAGAGCTAGCGATGAGTGTACTTCCATCATGAGCTTACATATGTGCCCTGGGGAACCACATAGTTTAGACAAACTTGCATCAAGGATAAGTGCTCTCTTAAGATCAAAAAGAGGAACAACGAAATTGAATTTGCTTGATTAAAACAAATTTGATCTATTTGCAGGGGGGAAAAAAGCTCATCTCTGATCAATTGAGATTCTTTGAGGATACTGCCAAGATGAAAATCACAGCATAATTCAGCCTCCTTGTTTTTAACGAAGACAGAGAGATGGTAAAGGAAGCACATCGCTAAGGTGAGCTCTAAGGTGAGGGCTTAATTACAGGGATGAGAAATTATCTTTTGGAAGAACTAACTCGAAAATTTGAAGAATGAGTCAAAGGTTACATAGTAACTAAACTTTCAGAAAAAGCAGCATCTCTTCCTTTCCCATTTCTGCCTGTGACCACAAGTAGAATACGACCTACCCAGAATCAGCCCTGCTACAGAGACAGAAATTAAGTCAGTGGAGAGCAATGAAGCAGCAAAGTAAGATTTAGTATAGGAAAGCAGAGCCATGGTGTTCTCTCCCCCCCGCCGCACAATGATCAGGACCTCAACACGTGGAGCACACACTTTGGACCATACCCATCAGCAGAAGCTGTGCATCTTCCAGCACACACTGCAGTTGTTATGGATGCCCTGCTTTAAATCAGGGCACGAGGACCCTTGGAGAACAGCTTTTGTGATCACAGGGCCACCTCAGCCTCCACACCAAGAGCTGAAGCTGAAATTGGTGAGAGTTGTGGTTGCAACAGAGTGAAGGCACAGTGCCTGGGAGCTGCTGAGGGCAGGGGAGGGGACAACCCCCAGGCACAGGGTTCTGGGGGCCTGCCAAGGGCAGCGGACACCGGTGTGGGAACAGATTTGAATTCACGCTCTTCAGGTGAACTGCTGGGGAACCTTTGAACTTTCTGGAGACTAAACCGTGCGCAACGCGATCCAGCAGGTCCGAGGAATTAGGATCAATACTGTCAGGTGGGATACCAGCGTTAGACAGATAACAAGTAGGTGCAGGAGAAGATTTGACTTTTAAAATACTCGGTGGTCATAAATAAGTGAGCACTGCAAATGATATCAAATGCAGAAGGCAGCAGATCATTTAAGTGCAGGTGCGCAGGCTAACAGATAGTAAAGCAGTTCAATACTGATAAGCTTCAACCAATATATCTTACAGAGAAAGGAGAAGAAATTCTTGGCAGAACCTGCCCATAAGCAGATGATAAAGGAAAGAAGCAGGGAAGTACCTCGAATGTCCCCATAGCAGAGATGGTGGGTGCTGGGGATTACAGGGGAGTGCTGCTGCTGTAGGAGCAGAGTGATGGGCTTAGAGAGATCATTAGTCTATCCTAGAAATGTAATTGTTCTTAAAATGAGAAAAAAAAAAAAAAAAAAAAAAAAACCACTGTTGTGTGTAGAGAAGAAAGTGCCTAAGTACATGCGAGGAGGGGAAAGAGTTCAGTGTGCAGCTGCAATAATAAAGCTGAGTGTGAACAAAGACAGCCATCACCACTACTAATTTTGCAGTTCAATCAAGTTTTTCATTCACAACTCTCCAAGGATTATACAAATGTTCATTAATGAGGTAACCAATCTCTTTCCAACTCAGATGAGTTAACTAAAAAAAAAAGATAAAAGCCAGTTTCCCAAGCTTGCTGTTTTACAATTAAACTGCTACCCAATAGGAGATTTTATGGCATATTCACATCTAAGGCAACATCTAGAAAGCTCTGCATTTAGAAACTGCTTGATGAGCTGGGATAATACATGAACAGAAAGGAAAAAAAGGTCAAGTGTTAGACTTCTTGGCTCTGTCTCCCTTTATTCTTCTGCAGTGAACATGGTGCTAGAGAGAAATTAGCTCCTTCAGGTACCTAAGAGCAGAAGCTAAGAATACCAAATCCCTCTGCTCCTGCACACAGAGAACAAATAATGACCGTGGCAATGTACCGGAGTCCTGTCCCCAGGCAGATGGACATGAAAAGAATTTAGTCAGAAATTGGGAATCCTTCTGATCACAATGAAAAATTGCAGTGAAGCTAGACAGAAAGAGAGCAAGAACAAGAGCAGCCACATTACCATCTAATAGGCAATGGCTGCCACAGGCTCCAAACAGTGTTGGGATTTTTTCAGCATAAACCAGGAGGACCTACACAAAATTTTAGAAGCATTTTTCAACCCACAATGGCTGTCGTATGCCAACAAAGCATAACCTGAAATCTGGAGAAAGAGAACCTTGATAGATTGGCAATCTGCATTAAATGGCCAAGTCAAGCTATTAAGAAATCTTAAAAAGATAAATTATTGTGCAACAGATTAATAAGGCGAAGTAAAAACGTAGGAAAAGCAAGAATGCTTAGGAAGTCTGTTAAGACCTACAGATAGATGCAAAGCTAGTGAGCAAGGCCCCATGCAAATAGGAGACCAGTGGTACGGGCTCCGTGTCTGTTCATCCAGCACTCAGAAGGTGCAAAAGCAAGCAGAAAGCAAATGCACAAGTACAAAACACAGACAAGCTTCATACAAGGCCCTATGAGGACAGAGAAGAAGAATACTCAAGACAGTAGGGCAATGTTTTGTATAAATGGTCATGTGCAGCAACTCAGGTAGGTGAATAATTATGTCACAGCTCCCAGACAAGACAATAATGCACCACACTGAAGTAGGGAGCAGCAGGGATCAGTGGCTCAGTGGATCAGTGGTAACGTTCTGCATGTAGGACACGAATACAGTGCCCCGTTCACAAAGCAATACAGCACTCAGTCAAGAGAATGAATGAGACATGCACTAAGTCCAGACAATTAAATGCAACATGAACCTTACTCCATGTACTGCACCATGCTGTTTTCGTGCATAATCCTGAGGAAAATGATGCAAAGCTACTGTCCAACAAACCAAATTAAATACTAGTGAAACTGAAACAAGGGTTATAGTTTTCTATAAGAACACCAAAGAATAAATATAAATTCTGAAATTTCAGAAAGTACACAGACAACACAATTACTGCCCTCAGTCAAAGCAAGTGAACGGGTGCTCCTCGCAGTGCTAAAACAAGCCAAGGATTCCTATGACACACGCATCAGATGCGAAATAAAGATGCAGCCTGGATACGTCTATTTCAGCTTGATACAGCCATCAGAGATAGCATGAAGCTTATTACCAATCATCCCACCTTGAAGCACTACGTGAACAAAAAGGCAATCGCAGAAGGTGATGCCAGTGAGATGGGGCTTGAAGCATCATTCCTATAAAAGGGACAGCCGGTACCTTGTGTGTGAAGGTCACCATTGCCAGAGGAAAAATACGCACCTGATTGAAAAGAAATGCCTTGCAATAGTGTTGGTGTGTGAAAAGTTTGGTTCAAGGACAAGAATCTATTCTAGTGGAAAGAGATCATAAATCACCAGAGACTTTTTTTGTGTTTTGTTTTGTGTTTTTTTTTGTTTGTTTGTTTTGTTTGTTTGTTTTTGTTTTTGTTTTAAATAATAATAATGACAGGAAGAAAAGAGTGATGTACACCTAACTGACTTCCCATCCAGAACAACCTTGCTGCATCAAAATACGGCAGCCTGGCAGTAATATTCAGTAATATTAAGTCTTTGGTTTGTCAGACTCAGCTGAACCAGCTTTATGCCCATATCAGAGGAGATGCTAGACAGAATCAAAGAAATCACAGAACAGAAAAGTTTACTCGCTCTTGCACCCAGCATCTTTTCAGGATGATCTTCCTTCCCAGCAATTTGAGTTCCCAGGAACAGAAAGGCCTGTGCATTGCCATCCTCTGCTGGCAGCTGGTGTTTGTGCTGAGAGCTCACTTCTGCTAGAGGAGCTCCCCTTTTGTTCAAATGACACAGACAGGGATTGGGTGCCAGAGGTCCCCCTTCAATCCCTGCTGACTTGCATCGTGTCTCGTTACTCATCAGGCTACAGGGTTCTTCCGTTTGCATCCCTGACTAACTATTAAAGCACACTAATATGGAAGATTTGCAAGAAAATGGACTTCACTGCTTTGGATAAAAACAGTATTAATCACACACAGATTTGCTCTGTGCATTTGTAAATGTTGTGGGGAAACTATGAAGTCTGGCTGTGACCCGAGAATGTGCTTACAGCACGAGAGCTACCTAGTTTAAAATCTCATCTTCTAAGTACTAGATTAAATAAATACTGCAGTCCACAAGTGAGGAAATCTGAAGTCTTTTCCAAAGCTATTTCACAACATCAGAATGTCATTTGTTAATCAAGGAACCTACTGTCTGTGGAAAGCCAAGTAAGAAGGAAAAAACACAACCAAACAATGACAACACCACCACCACCACAGCAACCCATGCCTCCTAATTATACCTAAATAAAACAGGTCAGGGAAAAGCACGAGTTGAGGCAGAAGTACTTCCTAATAATTCTTCCATCTTATGCATGCTTCAGAACTGCAAGACAGGACCAGTTTTTAGAGTTTGAGCAGAGTAGAAGCTGAAAATATCACGTTTCCTATCCCTTTAATATTATTACAATGTTAGAGGACCTTCCCATTCAGAATTGCTTCTGCAGTGCTTGAAGAAAGAAAAGTCCATCTTCAGAAGCAATGGGGATGCTTTCATAGGAGTAAGAAATGTTTTTCTATTTGAAAAACTTAAATATCTTTCTCAGCCTCTTTGCTGAGTAATTTAAGCTCTCCTGGCAGACATTTGTGGGTAAGTTGCTGGAAGAGTTGTTCTGCTCCAACCTGTTACAGCCAGGTGGAAAACACTAATTCTTCAAAGACATCTCGGTCTGGAGAAAACACTGGCAAAACATCCAGTTTGTCCTTGGAATCATGATAACGATTGGACATAGGGGGCTACTTGGGAGGAAACCATGCTAATTTCAGTTCCCCAAACAGAGTCAGACTTGAAGTGTTCAGCCCTCCATGCATAGCAGGACACACAGATGGCTAAGGCAAAGCAAATCCATCCTTCTGGCCACTGATCCAGCCTGACGTCTGCGTGATACACAACCAGGTTGCACCCAAACAAGTTACATCAAGCTGAAAGACCCAAGGTACACAATTTAATTTAGTAGTGAAATACTTGGTCTGCTGTAACTGGAAAGAAGCCGCCAAAGCACCTGTGGCACACACCACCTTTGCAATGGCCAGGAACTAAGGAGCGGAGGGAAGCCCAGGTAGTTCCACACCACACCTGCAGCACAAGGTTGAAATGCTCCCAGAGCCCCTGCCAGGCTAAGCCAGAGGAGAAATCTGAATGATGACAGGCCTGCAAGCAAATCTGTGCCGAGACACACAAGGGAATTCTCTGTACCAGCTTCCTGGTGATTACACTGACCTGACCTACTTCTTATCCAGAAGCCAGTTACATCCTGGGTTTGATGCTCACAAGGAACCCTGCTCTCACCAAAGTTAAAATATGTACGGGGAAAGGGCAGAGTGCAGAAGAGGAATTCATTCCTGGCAGGCAATTAGCAGAAACCCTGATGCAAGAAATATAACATAATTGTCATATTAACACAGAGCTCCATGTAACAAAAACCACTCCTATTTTATTTCAAGGTTTCCCTGAAGGAAAGAAACAGCCTGAGGAGCCTTTAATTCCACGCAGCCAGTACCTACACATTAAAGAGTATCTCCCAAAACTGGAGCAAAGCATGTATTTCAAGAGAAGCAGCCCATTTCTCCTTAAACACCTGTGGTGATGTAAGCCCACTGTCTCCCTAGGGCACTGTTCCAATGCTCCATCCCTTGAGCACAGTGAAAACTAACAAGAATCACTAATGACATATTTGCTACGAAGTGTAGGCCTGTTCCTGATGGTATTACTAGACTTATTAGCAGTATTTGTTACTGTTCAGTAGGTCCTGCTGCACTGCTGACTAGCAGCAATCAGTTACATGCGGCTGCTTCTGTTCAGACTTGGCTGCAGTCTTGCTTTCAGTTGGTGAAAGTGAATTCGTTCTCTCCCTTTGCTGCATCTACGCATGTAGCTCAATTCTCCCCACATTGATTTTAAGACCTCAGGGCAGGACATATTTCTTTCATGACTTTTAATTGTTCTACATGAATTCATATGCATACTTGTAAAGCGCATCTGAGATGAATACACAAACACATTATCTGATGAGCTACACGAGTGCGAGCAAGCTACAAGCAAGCTGAATGAAAGATGGCAGCTCTGACAAGTATCAGAGACAAGACAACTTTCCCAAACTTATGTCTCATTCAGTTCTCCATTTCTGCTTTCCTACTTTCATTCTGCCATTGAATTGCCTCACTTCAGCTCCCTTTCTCAAATCCTCTCAGCTCTTTCTCCTCCTCTCAGACTCAACCAAGAGGCCACCTCCCCAGCTCGTGCAGTGGGCTCACAGCCTGACATTGCTTCCACATGGCTACTGCAGCAGTTAGCACTCAACCTCCACGAGGACAAACGCTGCCAAAAACACCAATGTGAAGCAAATAAAAAGAGAAAATGGGATGGGGTGGAAAAAAAGGGAGGACTGGGATGATATAACAGCCCCTGTTTTTATGTGAAACATACGGCAGCTGAACTCAGCTCTGTGATGTAAACCAGGAGTGACATCTGCACTTCCAGAACGTGTGGCCTAATCCCTGCTGGAATCCCTAGTGCTTAATCCGTCAGCTACCACACACAGATTTACTGTGTGCTGCCAGGTAGTAATTTGCAACACCTTCAGGCATGAAAATCATCAGGATTGGACAACACAGCTAAGAACGTGGGCTGGGTTTAGTGTTTGTTTTTACCCCTCTTCTCAGAAATGTCCTCCCTTGTTTTAATTCATAAAAAGGCAATCCTACCAACTGAAAACTTAATCTCACCCTGAGTAATTTGCCAATGTGACCACACAAATATCGCTGAACCTGACACAAATTTGAGACTATGTGGGTCTAAACTTCTCACTAACAACAAAAACAAAAAGAACCTCACACACTGGAAGACTAGAACCAGATCTCCTTTACTGCAAGTGGCAGAGGAGTTTCACACGGAAATTTCTAGGAAGGTTTTTCAGTTCTGGATCATGCTATCTTCTCCAGTTCAGAACAGCCTTGAAGTTTTATCCTCTGGGCCCCTTCTATTGCTTTGGATGTAGATCCTGAGCAGTTATAACCAGGAAGTGTTTCTCAGCCATAGTAAAACAGACGGTATCATGCCCCAAGCATTTGTAAAGCAAAGGTTGTTTCCCTTTCCTTCCTACTGTTCTCTTCCTTTTAGAAAGTGCAGGAGTAAGTAAAATAAATTGCTGTACAAAGGAAGAAGCAAGGAAAGATTATTCCCTTTGGGAAGGACGGGAAACAGTTAATCTGAAACAAATGTAAATAATTACCTCCAGTCTTCAGTTCCAAAAAGAAAGATCTAAATTGCATGCAGTTCAAAGGGTTTCTTTGATTTACTTTTACTAGTTCCATACAAACATTATGCCAGGGGCCCACTTGAAGCATCAATACATTGTGAATGTGATGCACTAAGCATAGCTCAGTGGAGCCCATTCGCAAGAGCCCAAACTGGAAAGAGAAGCATTTTGGTAAAAACACTGGCAGCCCACGCTTGAGTGATTAAGAGAGGGAGAAATAAAATTCCAGGTCCATCACCGTACTTGGACCTCCTAATTTTCAGGATGTTTTTCCTTACTATTGTCCTAGACTGTTCATGGTATATTTTGAATATGCTATGTGGGCTACCCCACATTGGCATTTCAAGAAAAATGTTTTGAACTTTCATAAAAGTAACTCATAAAAGTAACCTCATTTTATGGCTGCATCCCTCATCAGATAATTTGGCACTGACTGTCACTGGTCATCAAATTTCTTCCCTTTTCAGTCACGTTTTAAAGGCAGAAGCTACGAAGAATAAAATCCCAGAATATGTCAGCTCCTTCATTGACCAAGACAGACTCATATATTTTATTTGACTAAAGTCAAACCTCTTCTGTGCCTCTCATTTCCAAAGGTACAAACAGACAACAAGCATTTTCCAGCCAATTCTTGGCAGAGCTGCTTTAAACACGACAAAGTCATTCTGTTTGCCAACTCATCTACCAAGTAGTTTCTTTCGAAATGGAATGACCCTCACTGCAGTAAATTTTTAGGTGTAAATGCAGTCATCAGACTGCCCATAGTTGCCAAACTAAGAGCTAGATGTTTATGAATAGTTCGGTTTGAGTAAGCAGAGAATGCAAGACTATATGCTTATTTTATTTTTATTGATGATAATGTTTCTGTCCGATGGAAGGCTAAAAGCTTAACTAAAAAGCCTCCTTGAAGTGAAGGTCAGCACAATCAGATACTTAAAACTCAAGGTTTACCTCACTGTATGAAGGTTAGTAAAAGAAACCATCAGAGACTACTTAGCATGACGTTACTAATGAAGAAAAGCTTGCATAGCACCACAGCAACAGATTTTCGCATAGGGTTGCTGCAACATTTAGAGTGCCAACACAGCACCAATTTAACTGTTCAGCATCCAGTTATCAAGAGCAATCCTGAGCAGGATGGCTTGTTATGTGACTTAAGACTGTCACCAGGCAAATGGACTTCTATTATCACTGCAGAAACAAAAAGGAGTGGTGTAATTTTGGTACCTGCTGAGGAAGTATTTTCCATGTGCTAGACTAGTATTTGAAAATTAATACATCTTAAATGTTACAAAATACAAAAGAAACACCTGTTTAAGAACTCAGTAAACACCATATTGAAAGGGATCCTTCAAACACCCTATCCTTTCAAATCAAATTAAAAAGTGATGTCTTTAATTCTGCACTGAAAATATTCCAAAATCATTGTCAACTGCATGCAAGCCAAATATTGACAGACTCAGGTTAGTGCTGTACGTAACCAGTGGACTTTCGCCTGGAATCGAAAAGATAAATAACAGTGCTGTGCTTCAAGATATCCCAGGACTTAGTTACAAATTAAATAATACATCACCTTCTTCAAGGAGAAATCATGTTGCTAGAACTCCATGAAATGTTTGATCTAGTTGCAGACTAACTGCAGACAGACATCTCCACAGTGTTATTGTTATTGACAAAACTTCCACAACAGGGACACAACCTAATAAACCAGAAGGATCAATTATTTCTGTGTTACATTCTTTACCACCTCAGTTCTCCAAGCCCTTTAAGTAATTTCCTTAGGAGTAATTCAAAGCAATGGCAAAGAGTCCTTGGGAAAGTATGCTTAACTTTGACTTCTGGAGACTTGTAAGCTAAGCCCAGATATTTATCAGCATATTCTACAGCCTATATAGCGCTTGCTTACATTAAGTACCAGTTTCTTTTCTTGGCAATTCTGCAAAAACAATCCTCTTTTGACGATGTGGGATCATTTCAGTATCTGAGGAGAATACCATCCGCATCTCCCCCACATCCTCCCCAGCTTACATCCTCAGAAGGTGGCTCAAGCAGAAACACAGCCATGCATCAAGGGAGAGGAGCAGCAGGTCCCAGACTCAACTGCTTCAGACAGCCACGGCGTCTGCATCTGTATGCCGGTGCCATACTACATTGAGAGCTCCTTCAAAAGCAAAACACTGATAAAATACCAGCAGTACGTCATTGGATATCTGTCTTCACAAAGTTATCTGATCCCATATATATAAAACTCTGACTAAATGCTGAAACTTTGCACAAGCATGCTCTGCTCTCCTCCACTCGTTACTCCAAACACTTCATCAGCAACATGAAGGTATCCAAAAAATTTCCTTTACAAATCTTTTCTTGCACAGTAGCTAATACAGATCACAATTCTTGTAAACATCATCTTTTATCAGTGCACTAATTTTATGCCTTCTTTTTTAAAAAAACAATTAAATATGGAAGCACTCTAGACAGTGCCTTCACTGGCTCTCACAAAAGAGTATCGTACACAGAATTTGCTAGTGTATTGGTAGTTGATCTGAAATGAACGTGATGTCGGTCACTATACCTATTGAAATAGAGCTGCTAGGAGAGGACAACCTCCCACATTTCAGATCCAACTGCTGAACATCCACCTGGCATGTCCAGCAAGGTAGCACAGCTGGAACAACCGCCACCTGGGAGCAGGCTGGCCGACACATGCAGTACAGATTTGTGCAGATGCCCTTCTGGATTGTGGGAAACTGCAACATCATTTCTGATCCTTGTTTACCTCAGAGGGAGAATCACGTACCAACACCTTTTAATTAAAACCCTGGCTTATCCTTTATTCAACAAAGGCATCAAGTTTGTTCTTTCTTAACCTGTATGCCAAAATGTGTTCAGCAATGAATGTGTTAGGCATTCAACACTCTTCAGAATTACAGGCTTAGATCCTATCAGCAATCTAGCAAATATGCTGACTTCTTTAAACTTACTACATGAAAACTTTCAGTAGAATGAAAAAAAAAAAAAGAAATAAAAAGAAAGTGGGTGCTAAGAAGGTAGTACTAGAAGGTAGCAAAGCATGTTTGCCAAATTTTAGCCGGTTTAGACCAACGTTCCACTCATGTTGAAACATAAATTAATCAATCCTTCTCCTGAAAAAGGCCAAAAATTATATTTTGCCATTTAAAGGGAAGAGGAAAAAAAAAAAAGGCCAGCTTGATTCTTACAGTGAACATAAAGAAAGAGTAATTACAGAACTACTGGATGGAAAACAATCACAGTATTTTAGTTAAAGAAGCTGCGACTAAGTCATATAATGTACTCATCTGTTGTCTGTCATAATGAAGGCAGTAATTTGTTCCAATACCATTTAAGTATCTTAAATCATTTGGAATGCATGGTAAACTTCACGACAGCATTGCAAACATTTAAAAAGCTATAATTTTGTTGGGAATCCAAGTTCAGGATTAGGATGGCAACAACAGAGTGCGATTAAAGGGAGACACTTCACTTTCAAAATTTCCACGAGGGGTTCAGGGGCAGAGGAGGGAATGCTGTTTCCTTGGAAACTAGTCCACATGTTTAGTTGCAATGTTTAATATGGATTAGATGGCAGAGCCACTATGAAGCAAATATAATAATTATTCTTTAAACTGAACAAATCTAGAATATAAAAATTTCCACTCGAAGAAACATAGAAGGATGCACGCTCAAAAGATGAAAGCAAACAGCAGAAGTGAACACCCAGAGCACAAGAGAACAGCCACCAGTGCCCACGCTGTAAAAACAACATGGAGAAAAAAATTCCACATTCCTCCTTTGTGAGGAGTGACTGTCACAAGCAGAGTTCAATCTTTTGTTTGTTTGTTCTCCCTACAGTCGTTACTGGAAGGATGCCTTCCACTTGGCATAGGTATTGGAAACAGGCTGCACTTCAGGAGAACAAAACTCATTTAAAGGCATTTCTGTTAATACATACATCTTTTACAGGGTCCACACACAAGATAGTGACCAAGAAGAAGATATTCATAACAAAAAAAAAAAAAAAAAAAAAAAAAAAAAAAAAATACTGTCCAATCATCTTTGTTATTAGTTGAGCTAATAGAATTTCCTGACTGAATGGCCGTAAGACCCTCTGTAGGATACAGCTATAGTGGGCACATGTTTTAACTGGAAATATTTTAACCCCCCCCAGAACCATCTAGAACGCACTTCCGAACACCCTTGATTTTATGATCTCAAAAATACTAGGGGGAAAAAAAAAAAGTCAGCAAAAGCACTGCAGCAGTAAGTTGCCCTACAGACATCCATGCACACAATTAAGACTTTGAATATGCACTCAGACAATCTCCACACACAGCTCTAGTGGAAGTCAGCTACAACCAGGGGCTAAAGGCAAAAAAAAATCTCACTTTATGCTGAAGTCAACCATTAAAAAAGAGAAAAGTAGTGCAGAGTTCTCATCATTTCTCTTGCACTGCTGAATTAAAGGAACCAACAGAAAGATTAGGAGTAAGAGAATATTTAAATCAGTGGGTTTTTTTAAGCACTTGAAGCTACCGTACATCTGTGAAAAAATATGATAGAAAGAGAAACCTGTTTAGGTTTTAAGTCAATGACAGATCAAAGTTGGCCCTAGTCTGAAAGTCTATTTAAATCAGTTCTTGATAGAATAAATTAAATTTTCAGATACAAGATGCAAAAATCCAATAGAAAATTGATCTCCAAAAACACATCTGTTACATGAAATGTTCCCTGACTACCAGGCACCTAAATGAACGTCAGCTCTCCTGACAACTCCACGCTAAAGACATGCGCTCATGACAGAGCAAAACCACAGCGGTCAAGTTAAAACCAAGTTACAAGCCTCTATGCAATGAGCAGCTTGCCAGTCCTCCTTAAGTTATTCAGTGAAAAGTGTTGGGTAATGGAATAATTCTATTCTCTGTGTGGAGAACAGAAAGGATAGAGAGGAACCTGCACTGAACACGTGTCTGTAACCGTCCTATTCCTTTGGCATGCCTATCTCCACACTGCTTAGGTCCTCTACCACCAAAACAATAGCTGCACTTAAACAGTATTTTTTTGTTCCATATGTAGATCATCTAATTATCCTCAGGATAATCAGGAAAATTCAAAAGGCAGCAGGAAAATCCAGAAGACTTTTTTTTTTTTTTTTTTTTTTTTTTTTTTTTTTTTTTAAGGTAAAGCCATAGAAATGATAAAACCAAGCAAGACATCACTTGCTGACAATGAGGTAGTAAATTAGCAGAAGAGCCAGGACCTCTGGCAATAAATGGCAAAGTTCTGCAAAAGGACAATACAGCTTTCATTTCCTTTGTTCTTAAAACATTCCTGCTGCATGAGAACTAGGTGGAGAAGGTAGAACAGAAGTTACTAAAGACATATATAACCCATTACAAATTAGTTAGCCACGTATGTAAATGTAAAATTTATATATGTACATCTACAAAGAGAAGGTCAAATTTATGAAATTCTGTTATTTTTCAAAATGTCAAGATGCATTTAATAAAATAAAGGTAACCAAACCACTGTAATTTATACTTACACGCTGAATACAGAGTAACTCATTACCTGCAAAAAAAAAAATAAATAAAAAAAGACTAATCTATCAGTCAATAGTAATCAATCCAGTTTGCTCTCCAGTGTTTTTGGTTATGTCAAAAGCATTTAGGAATAAAGCCACTGATGAACCCTTCCAAACTGTCTGTCTAGAGAACACGTCTCAAGTAGTAACAACCAAAGACTTGCACAAAGTTTCTTTGAGTTCAAAAAGCACAAAATAATATTCAAACAATGAACAGAGAAGAACAATGGATAGAGATGAACAATCACTTGAAAGATGTTTCCTATATTTTCTTGTGTCACAAGAAAAAAGAACATTTTTCTCTGGCTAGTGGGAGTAGGACAGTGAGAACCAGAAGGCCCCTAAATAAAGCCTAATAGAGATGGAAACAATCTTTGTTGTTTTTGTTCATTTGCCACTTCATTTTTCTTTTAAATATCAAATATTTAAGGGCTTTCATTTTATAAAATTGGAAGAAATTTTCTAGATGTAGGCACTTTAAAAAGAAAAAGATTCTTGTGAAATGTGTCTGAATTAAACACTTAGACTTTTTGTGCATACATTTTAATGCTACCTCATCTCCTTTCCTCCTCCCCATTTCATCGGCTTGTTTTCATTTGGGAAAACAAATACAAGCTCATGAGTTATTTCATTGTCATTAAATCCATCATTTTGATGAAAAGTCATCTTTCAACGAAAATATTTCCTAAAGGGAATAGCAATTGCAGGGAATTTTGGATATGTACAGAAATCCCCACTCCTTCAATCCTCATCCCTAAGGGAGGCAGGTTCCCCATCAGTTCTAGGGAATACAAAACGCTTCTCCTTATGATGCCTGGGGTAATATTTGAGGTCGTGCCTCTCCTTATGCCTCTTCCTCTCCTCTCTGCTGTTCCTACTTCAGCAAACCTCCCACTGGAGTCAATTAGAATTTTGCTTGAGTAAGCACTGCAGGGTATGGCCTGTTGACATTAAATAAGTCATCATTTTTAATTGGCATTTTAAGTTCCGTCAAACTACAGAATATACCTCACACTGCCTTAGTAAATGTTTGCACAGGGTAACAATTTGGATCATGCTAATATTCAGAAGTGATCCAAACATACACTGTGCAAATACTGAGGCTAGGTGAGTTATTTCAGGGCAAGAGATGTCTAGATCTATTCTTCTTAAATTAGTATGTATTTTGAAAGTCATAACACAGCTCAAAGTTATTTATTTTGGGGCATGCACATATTTCTTTTAGATTGTTTGGTCCAGTGCCAGTAAGCACTGTGTACACTGAAGACCTTATAAAAGCTTGTTTTTATCAGTAAATTCATCCTAAGCCTCTTATTAAGTGTAACATTATTCATCCTGAACAGGCTGTAACAGCATGCTAACCACTTCCCATGATTACACTAGCTGCTACCAAAACACCCCCAAATCTCTCATTATTCAGATTTCTTGTTGGGACTTCCCCTGATTTTACTCCTCCTCCCCCATCAAAACTGGCATTAAAACAAGCTTTTAGATTTATTGTGTAGGCTGTATGAGACACTCAGGATGTTTGTTCTTTGAAGCACTTTGAGATCAGAATATGTATAAGCTTCAACAGATGTTGTAGTACGTAACACTCGATTTTCATTTATTTATTTATTTTACGATCCTAAACCACTTAGCATAATGTGGTTCTGGACACGCGAAGGACACACAAACCCCTGATGAATGGCCCATCTCAATTCCTATTCAAACAAGCAGGCCTCTTGGCTTCTGGGGAAATACACGTAGGATCTCTACTCTTCAAAACTGAGTTTTTCCCCAGGTTTCTTCAAACAAATAAACAGAGACTTTACTGAGTCTTATGACCTATTTCAATCAAGGAGGATTTTTTTTGTTTCCTGTCCTGTTATCCCTTTCACAAGCCTAGATTATGCATATTTCTTTATAAGGGAAGCCCCCATTTCGTGAAATATGGATTTATTTCAAACATCCCCATGCATCTGATGCATCTTCAGGATTAATGACAGCTAAAAGTAATAAGATATTGAGCTTGTGTAAGATTAAATCATGCTTACAGAGAATGGGTAACTAGTAACTCAGAGGAACACATGAGCTTAGGTACACTTGCTTATGTGCAGGCAGAACAAAAAGTGAAGAGAAAACACTAAGAGCTGAATCAAGTGGATTGTTTCTGTAGCATCCTAGAGTTAAAAGGCAAATTACAATCAGTCCCTCAGTAAAATTGAATTTGACACCTCTTTTCTATTGAGATTAGGAATTATCATCTTGCAAACCTGCACTTTGGAGCATCAGTGTCAACCTGTCTGGAATGTAATTTAGATTTTTCAGTAGCATAAAATGCCTACTCTTCTGTAGTCATTAGTGGCTGGCATAAACAGTCTGACAGTATTATAAATGAAGGCCCTGACAGTTTGCAACACTAATCCAATATTTTGCCAGTAGCTCTAATGCTCTCTGAGGGAGAAAAAAAAAAAAAAGAAAAAAAAAAAAAAAAAAAAAGAAAAAAAAACGCACCTCTCTAATCAGACACCAGATTTAAAAAAAAAAAAAAAAAATCCTGTAATGTTTTTTATTGTTGTTTTGTTTGTGGGACCAACCTGACTTCTGCAGAAGAGCTATCAAACACACAGTGGAGTTGAGAATTTGAAACATTTACACACACACTAAATGTTCTTATCATAAAAAAGATGAGGTAATATAGATTAGCAGTTATTTCTTAGAGATGAATCTGAAACTAATGAGGAAAAAAAATGTTTCTTTTGAAATGGAAACAGCCTGGGATCTCTCGTTCCCTCTAGTGGCCACTAGAGCTTAGACAACAGACTCAAAAATGTAAGTGAACTGCATCCTCTCATTTGGTACACGTAACTAGAGTGAGCTCTGCTGTGATGTCGCATTTTAAGAGAAACTCCCTGAAGAAATCAGTGGGGAATTCTGCTTAAAAATCAGTGGTATATTACAGCCTATAGTCGCATAAGAAAGATTTCTTCCATCAGGGACCAAAATTAAGGTCATTCTCTAGAAAGAGACCTCACTAGGGCTGAACTTAAAGTAAATTAAAATTACATTAACATTTTGACTGCTTCTCATCTGTTGTTCTTGCCTGGGCCTCAAATATAAAAAAAAAAAAAAAAAACAAACAAACAAAAAAAAAAAAACACATAAGCCACACACAACACTAGATTTTACAGTCAAGGTAGATTGATGATCAAATAAAGAGATCAATTTACATTGTGCGAAGTGACAAATATTGGAAGTGTTAAGATGCTATTGAAGTGACAAATGGTAAAGTCATTTATGATATTCCAATTTTAGAACAAATAGAAGAATTGGATTTTTATGACTCAAGCACATAGAAAAAAATAGAAGTTTAAGGAAACCTAAGACTAGATTCATCAGATGGGTAGTTTGATGAAGAGCAAGAAAGCAGCAAAACTGAAATGCACATCTGAAAAAGATCAGAAGATTACTCTGGAATTAAAAAAAGAAGCCTCTCTTTGCCTTCTAAAGGAAAGTACACATCTTATAGGAGCTATATACAGAAACAGCTGCAAAATACTTTTGTTCTACTGCAAGACTGTAATGTATCAAGTAAAGTAATAGTCCCACTCCTGAGCATCACATATCAAAAAAAATGGGAACTAAATAGGGAATCCAGACAACAATCAGAATGATCAGATCAGAAATCTTAAAGAAATCTGAGGAAGGCTAGGGTAAATACGTCAATTAATTCAAAGGAGAGATGACAAGGCGATATGCTTCAAATACTTAACAGGCTACTGTTCTTCATGCCAGGTGGACAGCACAAGCAGTAAAGGGATTAAGTTTCAGCAAGACTGACAAGGGCAGCATTTTCTAAGAGTAATGAAGTTTAGCCTGCAAAGTCTGCCTTATTGAAGGTGTCCAAAACTAGTTAGACAATCACCTGTCCAAGATGACCAATATAGCTGACCATGCCGTAGGGCAAGGATCACAGAGGTGATGACAAGTCCTTTCCAGACCTGTAAGTGTGTGAATAGAAGAAGAGTAGTCACTGATTCTGAAAGACAGAAGATAAGAAGCAAAGCAAGTGAATTAACAGCAAATACTCTTTAACACATTAGCTTGCTGGGCCACAGAATTCATTACCAGGGAAAAATAGAGGTTGAATGTTAAATACCTTACTAAAAGCAATCATTCATTTTTATAGACACTGAAAAATATCCTCAAACTTACCAGAACTATGCAGCTATAGCACTAGTAATGTGATTATTTACGGCTATTTATGTGGTAATTCTGCAATAGGAAGAATAACTCAGTCAGAAGGTAAAGTGAGGATATGGGAGAGGGCTGCCCTCCACAGTTTGCTGTTCTGAAAGAGAGGGCACCAAGCTGCATATGGAGGCAGTAGGAGAAAACACTGCCTGCCTCGACACTCACAAGGAACCCAGAATATTGCATGCCAAAACAAATGCATTAACATGATTTAGTCTGGTTTGTATGTCATATAGTAAGCGTTCTCCCTTTGCAAACTGTAGGAGATAAGAAACTCCTGAAAAAAACATTGCAGTTCAGGACAGTGGAAGAACCCGATCCCATAAGCTCCAAAAAGCCAGAACCAAATTTAATATATGTACCTTCCCAGAAAGCTGGGCCTTCTCTCACCAACATAAAACCCAGTTTGTGTGCCAAAGAACATATCAACGGGCCATGCCAATGACCTACACAGCCTTTGAGCTTTATGGTATCCAGTCTGAATCGTAACCAGGCCAGTGAGCATTCAAAAATCCTCATACCCAGGTGACAACAGATGAGATGAACTCAGCAGGAAATGGCATTTCCACCTTTCCCAGCTGTCACCATCCTCGATTAGTGCGTTGCAAGTTCTTCAGCTACCGGCCACATCTCCTATGCTGTGCTTTGACTGTACCCAACATAGCGACCACAACTGAACACACTGCTTTCTGTATAAAAAAATCCCTTGCAAAACTACTGTCCCACAGAGATTTTCTGGAGAGATTCTGGTTTTTAGTTGTGTTCTTCCCCCTTGTACCCTAAAAGCAGATCCTTTTCTCCAGATACTGAGAATGTAATAAGTACTTTGCCAATACGAGGATTTCCTTTGTCAGTAACCTGCAACTAGGTCACATCACTGACTGACAGCATTCAAATATCACATCTAACACAGAACTGATCGCCTGCCATTTACATAACTCTTATCAAAATCTTCCTGGTTGCGCTGCTCGAATTCCTTGCCAATCATCCCTCCCCACCCAGTGGATTGAGTGGTTAGAAGGTATAACATGAATAGGTGTCCGTCCTAATCAGTGTGAAGGTAAATACAGAAGGAAAGGGGCACTTCTCCAGGCAGCAGACTGAGCCTTAGAAAATCATGAGAGCTTTGAAAATGGCATATTAAAATATACATGCATGTTTAAAAAATAAAGAGCCCTACCAGAGCCGAGGATCTTTTAAAATTCCAAGAGTGCCCTCTTGTGTGAAAACTGATATTACTACTCTGCGATGGTGAGGCACGTAACATGTTTTAAAGTCGGCAACAACATAATTACATTCTTTCTTATCACCTCTTAACTTCACCTGATTCTGACATTTAATTTTTTTCTTCCAGCCTGTTTCACTGAATTTTTATTTTCATGGACACACAAGCAGGGAAAGCCAAAGTCAAATCGGGGCAGAATAATCTATTCCCTATCTTGTCTCATAAATGCAGTTTCCTCCAATGCTTCTTTGCTCAGCTCTGCGGGAATCATACTTCCTCCAGGCTGAAACATTCGCACACAGCAGACTAACAAAAATAATAAGTATGAACCAACACTTTTAAGCTGATAGGGAAAAGCTGCAAAAACATAACCAGAATAGAGGTGAGCAGGCAGGAGTCAGCTTGCTTTTCCTTGTCCATCTTCAAATCAGACAGTTTGTAATGGGAAAGTTCCAGAAAATAATAGCCTATTTACACTGCGGTGTCAGTAGGAAAGCATCGTTTGGCACAGGGGAAGATGAAAACTGAAAGGCATCATAGACACTCACCCCGAGGTAACATATTGACTAAGGCCACAGATTTCAAATCGACAGGTTCTCATTAAAAGGCACAAATGCAAGCAGCCCCAGCGAAGCCAGGTTCACTGGGGAAGATGCAGGTTGCCTGTCCCTGCTGTCATAATTACCTGCAGTAGAGTAGACTCAGAGCTACCGAGGAAGAGTGGGTAAGAGCAGGTGGGGAGAGAGACTGATGGAAAGACCTAAAGCAAAGGTAGAAAGATGAAAGAGGAAAGGGAAGGAGTTTACAAGTCGACTCCACGTAGAACATGAAACCCTTACCACTCACATTATTCATTCTTTTAATTGTGTGCTTGCCTTCCCCAGCAATTAAACCGAACGTCCTTGACAGTCTGTCTTCTACAGCAGCACAGAACTGCAAGTAGACATCAGCTTCAGCGCTTTATGGTCCCTATAGTATTTTAATTTTCTAAATTGGAGATTTATGGAAATGCTGACATTCATCTCGTGGTTAAAATGCTAGCATGTTGCTTACAAACACAGACTTTTTCTTCTTTTAGCTAAAAGGTTGACAAGAAGGGCTTAGCTGCTTTCTAATCATTATGCAGCACATGATGGGCTGTGAATTTTTAGCTTTATCATCTTACTGCTTAAATCTTTAAAAGCGTCTGGCCATACACATGCTTTTGCTCTCTGCATTCTTTAAACAGTGATAATAATTAGCAACTAAGCAGCCTGATTATCATATGAATGGAGAAACAATTGAAAATACAGTAGAATTAGGATCCAAATGTCTAAGTCTTCAAAATCACAGGATCCTTTGGAACAGATGCCACTCAAAAGTTTACCTGCCACCACGCTGTTACATCAGATGCTATTAACAGCAGACTAAATTGCACCATGAGACCAGGTTTGATTGAAAAGACTTTATGGCATTGATGACATCTTTCCCTACATAGAGGCATGTCAAGGGGTCCTGAAGTAAGCTTAGGATCTTTCCAGCAGATTTGTTTTAAAAAATTATGCTCTATCTCTTCTCAGATAAAGCAAGTCTTCATGTGATTAGTTCTGTGTATATGCTGACAAAACTAAAAAACCTTGATGTGATTGAGAATCTACTGTTACAAGAAATGTTACTGGCCATTGTGACAATCGTTCATTGTGTCTTAAAGAGAATTCTTAAGGCATAGGAACCTTAAGACGTAGGAACTAGAATGTCCTCTATCTCCTCCTCTCCTGTCCTCCTCAATGGCAACTAGCTTTATTGTTGCCTTCTGCGTAAAGTGGTTTCTAAAGGAGATAGTTTAAAAAATGCAAAACAAAAAATTGCAAAACTAGACATAAAACCAAATATGAAAATCAGGAGTTTTAACTTTAATTCTCCTTGGCAGAGGAAAATGTGCTCTCGTGCTGCGGAGCACAGGCAAAGGGTTACAAAAGGCTAAACGAAAATGCAAATTCCGTGACTGTCAGCATTGGTGTTTGTGAAACGATAACGAAGCCAGGCCAAGATCAGAATTACCACACAGACTGGATCTAATGAAAATAACTCAGAGTTTCCCCAGAATATGTTGCTATATTGGCATGTCTTTCACCAGTGGGGTGCCCAGAGAATATGTGTAAATACCAATGTGCATTAAGAACTATCTATTACAAAAAGCAATATCCATTTTACAAGTGTCTCCATATACCAGGCCTACTCACTACCTTTCCAACAAAGTCCTGCTTTCATAAGACAAAGATTTAATGAAGTTTTCTAAGTGCTGGCAACGCTGGCCACAAGCCAAAGCACGAAGACATTCCCCTCATCCTGCAAAGGAACGGTTCCTAATGAACACATGTTAACCCATGAACAATCTTTTCTCCCAACCCAGGTCCTTCCTCAGCACTGTGTGTCAGCCACAGGTGGGCTGGGATCAGGCAATGGGCTCAAATATATTTCTTTCACACACACATCCTTCCTCCTCTACCACATGCTTCTTCTCCAGACCATGGTAATATATACATTTAGTGTTCCTTATGTGAACACAGAGACAAATAATAGCATATGTAAATTATTTTTGACAGAAACAGCAAAACTTCACTTTTTATTAGTGAATTTATAATTTATTGTCTCGCTTTTTTCCACAAGGCAGAAATTCAATCCATTTACAAAACAGTAAATCACATCCCCAGAACTTTCACATTTATTTGCAGAGGTATTTAGTCACCTGAGAGCCATAGCAATATTTTAACATGCCTCAGAAAATGGCTTCCTGCTTTTGCTTACAGAGTGAGACAAAGGACAAACACCAGGAAACAAAACAAAACCCAGCAACATCCCCCCCCAAAGCAAGAAAAGCAGGGGGTTTCCAGCAGACAGCAGCTTGTCCCTGTCAGCTTCAGCTGCTGAGAGTTTGCATTCCCCTCACAGCTCCCGCTGTAGCAAAAGGAGGGCGGAGGAATCGCTTTCCAACACACAGCACTTCTGGAACATCTCCAGATCCCCCAAAACATTCCTCCGGGACTTAGGGGATTGACAGACAGCACGCTGCAACCAGCACCCACTGCGTTTTCCTCTAACGTTTTTAAAGCCCTGCAGCGCCACTGTCACCCGCTAACATCCCAATCGCCTGAAGAACAATTTCCCTGGCCTCAGGTCTCTCGCAGCACAAGGCACTGAGCTGTCACATCTCTTGTAGGTCTGCTGCCTCAGCAAATTCAATTTACACTTCTATTTGTCTGTTTTCTAAGCAAGATCCAAGCTGGATCACTTCACCAGAAAGGAAGACTGATGTTAAAAGTCACTTGAATTTGTCTCTCCTGACATCACTCTAAACAAGGAGTTAAGAAATAATTTTCCCTTTATTCAAATCGGGGAATTTAAGGCTTTAGCAGACAGCAGCTTAGATCATCCCAGCAATCAATCCCAACCAGCAAAATGTAGGTCAGTAAAACTGAATGGGAGTCAGAAGGCTCCAAAGAATGAAACACTCAATTGTAAGGAATTGTGGAAAAGCTGCAGATCTGGTTAGGACAAAGGTCACGTTAAAGCTGCCAAGTGGAAAAACAAGTTATCTGGAAAATAACCCCCCTTCCAAATCCTAAGTGTAGCAACCTATTTTGGAGAGCTTGCCTTGAAACAACAAAAATGAGGCTTTGCAGAAGAAAAGAAATAAATGCAGCCATCTTGGAACTAAAACTAAGTGTTTTTTGCAGCGACCACAGGCTTCACCAAGGCCTTCTTTGACATCATCTCAAGATTAAAATATTGGGTTGAATTCTATTAAGGTGTTAGAAGATCTCTCCTAGTAGAACAGAAAAGGGTTGCCGTGACAGACAGGTCTCCCCTAGCCTTACAAAACAACTTGCAAGTCTAAGAGCACTTCTGGTCAAGACACACTACCGTAAGCGAAAGGAATACGCATTACTTCATTTCCCTTCCTGCTGCAGCAGGAATGCAAAGCCTTCCCCTTCCAGCTGGGTCACGTAAGGGATTGCAGCGCGCTCTGCGGAGCCACTCGGAGCAGGCTCTGCTCAGCTTCTCTGCGCACGAGGCCCCGGCTGCCCCACGATGCTGCATGGGCAGCACAGGCCCTGCGCTGCTCACAGCTGTGTGAGTCGGGGCTTCCCTCGGGACTGCATGCAGAGCATCACGGCATCATCCCTCAAGTTCTGCTCATGCTCTGAGCACCTGAAGGTCCCTGTCCTAGAATGTGAATGAGGAAACTGAAAATCCCAATTATGACCCACAGCCCTTTAACAATTCTTCAACACCGTAAGGGCATCCCCCCACTCCAAACCTAGAAGTTAGAGTTCACTGTTTGTGTTGTGTTTTTTTTTGTTTGTTTATCTTGGGGGGCACACTCTTGTTGTGCTCCTTCTGTTTCTTTATAGCATGAAGCAGACTCATGACGACTGTTCCTTATCAGACCTGTGACACCTTCAGAGCAACTCCAAAAGTGAGGAGCATCACAGAGGCAGGTTAAAGGGCAGCTTTTCTTGAACCCCTATTTTATTTTCAGCTGGGAAACCCTTTGGAGTAGGGAAGAAAGGAGAAATCTAGGTCGTGCCTTGCAATGCAATGTTTAGAGACATAAGTTATAGGAAAGACTGTGATGTGTTTCATACTTAAAAAAAAGTGTCCCAGTCTGTATGTACTTCTGTGAAAAGGATCTTCAGCCTCCTCACAAGCAAGAAGGAAAGAAGTTATTACTTTGCACTAATCTTGCCCTATTCTATCAACGTTTTTCTAAAACAGGTTGGGGGCATTTTTAGTTGTTTAGTTTTTGGTTGTTTTCTTCAGCTCAGCATTGTCCTCTAGCAAGGACAGAAAATAGAAATTTTGAGACCAAGAAAGGTCAAATCACTTGACCCCATACACAGAGATGGGAACAGAAGATACCTCTCCTTCATCTTCAGCTGTTTTAATTAAGCCAAACTTGCCCTTGCTTTATAGTAAATACACAGCTATATAGGGTTATGAAAATGGAACAGAAAACGTGGTGTGAACAAGGGACCTTCAAACAGACTGACCTGCTCAGTTAACAGCCCTTCTGCATTATTTCACAGGCACTCATGCCATCCTTGTTTCTGGGCTGTATTTCTCATCAATAAACCTCTTCCACCATAGACGTGACCCAAAACTAGTGGGTATAGTACCAAAGATTGATTTCATAGCAGAACAGATTCATTTTCCTTATATACCCAATAATGTCGGTGCTGTCCATAAACCTTACAGTTTCAGAATACTTAGAAAGAGGTCAAAGACATACTTTAAGGGATGAGAAAGTATAAATATATTTTCTCGACAACAGGAGGCTATGAACCACTGCTAACAGACAACAGATATTGATGTTTCTCTCTTTATTTATTATGTCCAGCACTAAAGCATCTAAACAGTTAGACATCACAATTTCATCTTCCCAACTAAAAAGGGACTTGAAGAGACTGCTTCAAGGTTGTGGACACTCCTTGTTAAAGAGTTCAATAGAGAAGTAACTTCGAGAAATAACTTCTAAAGTGCTCACCGGTACTGAAGTGCAATTCAGCAGCTCTGCAGTGGTCTATTTACTGAAAGGTCTCCTGAACGCAGGCATGCGCATGCATAGTTTAAACACACAGCATTGTTAAAAACACTAACATTCAAAAACAAAACAAAAAAAAAATAGTAAGAACAAGATTACTTAAGGCATGCTTTCCCATGTTTACAAAATGCTGGCTGATTAGTTCCCACAAAGAATATTATTCTTTAAATGGTATTTTCATTTTTTAAAAGGCAAGGAAAGTGAATACAAGCACGCCGGATCACACGTGGGAAAACAACCTGCATACAGGATGAAATGGAAGAATTTCTGCCTCCCAGTGTAACACTCGATAATGAAAACATTTTATTAAGACAGCTACAAAACTTCAAGTCTCTAGTAGTCGTATTTGTAGCTTCAAAGAGCAGTGACCTCTTTAAACCTAAGAGATCTATATAACATTTAGAGATGATATCCACTTGAATGCCATATTTACTCATACTGAATACTACAGCAGTGCCTTCACAATCAGAAACCAGCTGAATATGCATTTCCAAACTCCCAAGTCTTTTTGGTCAAAGAGCTTCATTACACATAACTACAGACCTCTCCCTGCTCTGCAGGGAGATGGAAGACAACAAGGGAGCATCATCTGATGCTTGCTCTGATCTTTTGCTTCTGTCAAGTGGGCTTTGGTCTCACCTATCGCTGCCAGTCTCTGGTTTGTAGTAGTATCATTTATATCTTTATTACTACAATGATATTCAGAAGTCCTTATTAGGATCAGAGCATCGTGCTGAGGGAGCAAAGGTCTGGAAACGCTTACAGTGAAAGGGATCGATACTGTGCTGGTAGTCCTAAAGCACCTGCACAGAGGTGGGGATGGGAGGGCTCACACCCCACATAGCATCTGTAAAACATTTTGTCTTATCTATGAGTATCTGTAAACTATCTCACTCAAAATAAACACCACATCAGGTAAGATACTTAAAAAGCAACTCAGAAGCCTTGGGATCCTTATGAAATAATGCAAACACTCCTATGACCTAAATTCTCACTAATATCAAAGAAGCAGAAATCAGGCACCAAGTACATTTCTTGTTGTGTGCCCAAATGCTTAAATCCCTTTTCAAAAAAAAGAGACTTAGCCCTAGCAATCCTGCAAGAATTCTTTAAATCCTGTGCCTGACAAGCTTTTGAAATGTTAGCCTTTGGGCCACATGATGCCATCTCCAATATTTTATGCCTAGCATTATCAGTGCTGGCAGGGGCCCGGCTTCACAGCTTGAAAATCTGTGCAGAGACAAACATCTGGCAGCAATCTGGATGTGGCTCCTCTTCAGCTGCTGATTAACAGCTCACGCTGGGTCGGGATCGCCACTAAGTCAGGCACCTCCTTATGCCTCTAACCTGACTCCCAGGGGAAGGATAGCAGCAAGCCACAAAAAACATCCGTAGAGCAGACACTGGAACCGATTAGCCTTTTCAGTCAATATTCCTCAGTTGTAAGATTCAGGACCTGGACCTGTCAGTTCTGCTGACAGCAATGGATGCATGAGTGAGAGAAGCAGGTTCACAAATAAGGAAAAAATAAGTCTGCTCCCCTCACTGTACCTGCAACTCTTTCCATCCGTTATCTGGTATCAAGACTCCAAGACAGTGTGCCAAAAACGGCTGACAGATGACTGGGATGAGGGGGGAAAAAAAAAGCCTGCGACTGTAGTTGCTATGAGACATGTCCTACATAGCCCCAAAAGACCAATGCCACTGCCAGCCTTCTTCTGGGCCATTCAAAAGCAGAATGGAAGCTGTCATGACATGCGCACAAGTCTACTAGACACTGGACAGATGGGGACAGCGTAGATTTTATTATACTGTATGGAATGGGGCCCGGGAGCTTTCACATGCGGGATGTCACCACATCTGTCATCAGGAATCAAAGTGCCTTTTCTTCAAGCCATCACCAACCTGGTTAATAACCTGGTTAATTCCCATGTGGTGACTGACAGGTTTATGTTTGGCTTTTTATCCTTGTGGGGAGTGGGGGGGGGGGGGGGGGGGGGGGGAGGAAGCTTTTGTTGCCTTTTTTTGGGGGGGGGAGAAGTCTGGTGACCTATACACAAAACAGATCCACTGAGAAGAGCAAGGTGACTGAAAAATCAAATGGAAAAGTGAGAACAGTTTCAAGAAAGATAGGTCTGTAGCAAATGGGAATGTTATTGTTACATCTGTCAATACCACACAGTCATATACAGAGGGAGAAAGCAAGGCAGGAGCATAAAACAAGGATCAGAGGCTCCTGAAATGGATGCAAAGAAATTAATCTAATGCACAAGGCTAGGTCTAACGTAAAGCATCACAAATCACATCAATGCATTGAGAAGAATGGTGCGCACACAGTAGCATTGACACTGCTGATAACACAAACTGACAAATATCCTAATATATTAGGCAGAAATATTTTTTCATGCAATATCAGACATGCATGACTTCTTATCCCAGTGATTTCATTCCCTTTTCTGCTAGCAGGAGGATTGAGTTCAGATCCAGTCCAGTCAATGAGATTCTTTCCATCGATTTTTGTGAGCTCTGGCTTAAGCCCATACTTGTCATGGCCAATGGATGTTTCACAGTATTTGTCTTGTCACTGTCCAAAAAGAAAATTATTTCAGTGTTTTGCATATCCATTTGCTGAATCAGGGAGAAAGCAGATTTTGCTAACAGCAGTAGAAAATAGCTTGGAGGAGAAGAGGCAGAATTAATTTCGGACCTTAACAAGCCAAATTACCGAGCTATTCAGTCGCTAATTGAAATGCTGGAATCTAGGAAGGGTTCCTAAAGGATCTGAATGCACCCAGGTCACCTCACACAGCCTCCAGGTTGCAGGGGGGGACACAAGAAAGGGATTCAGGACAGAAGAATCCAGCCTTATATATAGAACCAGACATGGTATCAGATTCTCTTTAAGCCTGTACAGTTTTAGCATACCAGAAGTGGAAAAGGATGCCACAGATTAATTCAAATTATGACTAATAAAGACAGCAACAGGTCTAATAATTTCCCATGTTCTTAAAAAGCTACAAAGAGAACAGGCCATGATGTAGTGCAGCTAAACCAGAATTCAGAAGTGCGTGCAAGGTAACGTATTCCTCCTTCATGCTTGTGTTAACTCATTAACTTAGAGGGGAAAAAAATTAAGCCCCAAGCCTTTTGTTTTCTGTGCATAGATTTCAGGGCTTCACAGACAAAATCATTAGTTTAACAAAGGCTGCGAAAAACTCACAATGTTGAAGAGCAACGGCCTAACTGGGCAATGGGAAATGCAAAACAAAAGAACAATAAAAAGGAAAGCAAAAGCTCCTGAAGAAGCCCCTACAAACACACAGCATTTAGTTAATACAGTTCTGAGTCTTTTTTAGAAACCACAGGATGGAGGCAAAAAGTCTCAAATACCTCACTATTCTACTTAAACCTATGGATTTTAAGCTGCTTTTTGAACACCTAGTAGTGTCCAGAAATGGACTCTTCTTGCCCAGCTGGGTTTGATATTCTACCATAAACTGCCAAGGCAAGCACAGAACGGGCAGGAACAGCACAAAGCTGCTCCAGGGGAGGTTCAGACTGAATGTTAGGAAAAAATTCTATACTGTGAGGGTGGTCAGACACCAGAACAGGCTTCCTGGCAAGGTGGTTGATGCCCCATGCCTGTCAGCGATCGAGGCATTTGGATAGTGCCCTCATTAATACACTTCACTTTTGGTTAGCCCTGAAGAAGTCAGGCGGTTGGACTTGATGATCTTTGAAGAGTCCCTTCACACTGAACTCTTCTGTTCCGTTCATCTTCACTTTTATCTGACTGCAAAGGAGGAGCAACCTCTTCCATGCTCTCTCAGTAACACGATGACACGATGCTTCCAAAACCATTGCTGCCTGCTGGCTCTCTTCTCTTTCAATGCAGTTTTAAAGAAAGGAAACATTACACTTCTTGTTGTGTGCTCTCCCCAGATAGAGTCTTGGGGAAAATATTTTGACAATTTTTGTTTCCATATTTCAAGCGTGAAGGAATTTTTCACCATTCTTTGATTAAAAACAAAATACACATGCACTTGCACATTCGGAAGGTACTTTCAGCTAAGCTCTCTGACATTACTATTTGTGATATACCACCATTTTGCAGAAAAACAATCAAAATGGAAAAGATATCCCACTTTTTTTTAGAAGCTTCTTAAAAAGATGTTCTCAGCTCTGCAATCCCTTATCTTTGAATCAGTCAAAGCCTTTCATTGGGTTTTATGACATCCACAAAAATGCTTTCTGCATCCACAGTATGCATACAAGCTCTATTGGAGATGCCAGCCCCTCATACAAAATCCCGTTCGTGGAGCTTTATCAGAGCCAGTTAAGTACCCACAGTGAGATAAGGGCATGCTGGCACGGTGCTGAGACCAACAGGCTGAGGAGCAAAATAGTTTGAGGGTTGGCCAAGAAAAGTAAAAATTGAACATGAGCTCATGACAGCGTTGGAAAAGGAAGTGAAAAAGCATGAATGCTGGAAATGAGTAAAAGACTTTGGCTCAAAACAGTCCCCAGGCAGCTCCCAGCCCCATTTTCCCCCCTACGTTTCTGAGTGTCTAGAGGTAGTTTCACTGATAAAGGTTCCCATTCTCTTCGCCACTGAAACTCTACCAAACAGAATAGCTTTGTTATTCACAGCTCAGATACTAAAAACATTTGCAACACCCATGAAAGTCAGCTTTAATGTAGGCATATGCCCTATTTTTATTTTTATTTTTTCTAACTACAGATCACTCCAGCCACTAAGGCAGAGGGACTGTTTTCTTTGCTGACAGACATACCACACAAAAATGAAAAAGGGAACGACTCTCAGAGAGAGGTACCAACCCACCTCCAAACCCCTTCAGACAAGCACCCCATACTGTGATTAATCTCTTAGGACAGAACGTAAGTCAGGACTTCCTAGGTGGATGGCTTCTTTGAAGTAGGCTTTACAGTTGTCTTTTCCTCATGCAGTGTTGCATTCGCTGCTGCTGCTTAAGAAAACAATACCCCAGGATATGGGACAAATCCCCACGTACTACTTTTACCAATAAGTGTGAAGCACCATATGCTACAGGTGGAATCTAACGTTTTAAAGATCATCTATGAAGACTTCTAACAATGCATACATCACCATTTTCAGATGTTTCAGAAACTTAAAACACTGCTTAAAATTTATAAAACACTAGCAATACTACAAGCAATGCATTCACTCAAGACAGAACACAGCTTACTAAACTGGTTTACGCGTGTTCAATAAATCATTTGTAATGAACTGTGAACTCCTCAGAAAAAGATAAATGCAATAAATTAAGTTCATTTGGTAAATGCAGTTATTGACTAGCTATTTAATAAAGCACTCAGACCATATCATATTTCTATAGTACCACATGCTTACTAGACTATTCACCATGGAAGCAAGCAAACTTTAATAATAAAAAGAACACTAAATTAATTCTAAATATTATTGACTTGCTCTAGTAGTTAAATACATCATTCGTAACAAGTTTAGTGAAACATTTATTCCAAGTTATGCAGCCCTCAGAGCACATTTTCACAGCTGCTGAAATAGTACTGATCTTCTATGCAGTAACTACTTCATAGATTATGGTGAACGTATTAACAGTGTATGGGCTACCTGGAGCTCAGACAGAAAACCGTTAGAGGACAAACATTTGGTATCTACCAGAATGGAAGAGGAGGAACATAAACAATACATGAGCAACATGCCCTTGGGGACTTGCAGAGTAAAATCCCTGCTTTCTTTGGTCCTGGAAGGATCCTCTAAAACATCCTCTAAAGGGGCTGATTGTTACAGGTCTTTGAATTTTTGAACTAACATTAAGACTTGCTAGAATCACAGATTTTCGAAGTTTACCTTACTTTCTTGTTTACACCATGTATTTCTGCCCTAGCAGTGAGCACAGAGTCTTGGACTCTGTATGAGAAAGGCAGCTGGTGCAGTTCCTTTAAACAGGACACTTACATTACAATTAGCAGATCAAGATCCCAACTTCTTAAAACAGCTTAAAAAGTTAAGCAGGAAAACATTTTTCTTCATCAAGGCATCTTTTCTCTATTTCATAAGAACATGTTTTGCAGGTAAGAGTTGATTCTTCTTTATTCCAATCTCATTCATGTCCCAAATCAAAAACAAAAATGAAGATGCAGCCACTACAATGTTTCCTGACTTTTTTTTTTTTTAAAAAAACATACCAAACCCATGTAGAGTTTCAGCAAACTATTGCTTTTTCATGAACATTCATGAGTCCAACTGACCACTGCTCACTTTGGCTTGGGGATATAGCTTTGTCACTCCATCTGATTTCAATTAAGCTCTGCCTTTTTCTTTGAAGTACCATGCAAAGCATTAGCTTGTTACTTTACATGACAGGAGCTCTGTGGGATTTGATTCAGTTCTTTCTTACTCCAGTGAACCCTTGCTGATAGTAATGAAGTTGTACTACTTCATCCAGGAATTTGATTATTGCTATGCAGATAAAATATGTAAAACACCACAAGTTCTTCTACATTTTTAAGGAATTTAGTGCTGCACCATTTATAATATGGAAATGTGTTCTGGTTTACTGAAGCACCCAAGATTGTTTGTAACACCTCTGCAGGGTGATATGTGACTGCTTAAAATACCTCTCCTGTCTTCTTCTGTCCCAGTATCATTCTCTTTTTTTTTCCTCCATTTCAATAAAGTTTTTAACTGTGTTCTGGAGAACACAGCTTACTTCAAAAGCAACGCAACAACATAAAATAGCTTCAGACTCCAGTACAGCTAGTAAAATGGTTAAGGCAAAACCAGTCCCCTACACCATGACCAGAACACATTCCCTACATCAAGACCAGAACAGTTTCAGTCTCATCACTGAAACTAATAAAATCCATATATTTGTCCTGGAAACCCATAGACACAGGAAAAAAATTCTGATGCCTTAGCAGTTCTTGAGTAATTATAATAAATATATTGTTGTTCTGATTAAAAAGCAAAAAGCAAAATGACTGCTCTGTTACAACACTCCTGTAAAAAAAAGAAAAAAAAAAAACAACATTGCTTATTCTGCAAGAAATGAGATCCTTTCTTCAGCAGTTACAGGTCAAGCCCCACAGAGAGCAAGCTAATTAATCCCATTTGAGTACAGTTAGAGCTGACCTTGTACAAGTTATAGAGAAATATGCAAAAGCCTAAACAAGAAAAATTCAAATTAAAAGAAACTAGAACTTCAAGCTCTTCCGTCTGCTCAGAACTTTGTTGTTGCTGAGCTATCTGCTATGAAAACAATACCTCTTTCCATTAGAAAAAAATGATAAAATACCCACAGCATCCTGTTTTCTTAGATACCAGACTTAACTAGATGGCTAAGAAGTTAGCAGATAATTCAGGAAGACCCCTTCGTGATAGCCAAGGTAGACGTAAACTTGATACAACCATTTGGCAAATTACACCACACTGTTGTTTTGCTTAGATGAAGCCAAGCAAGAAACAAACTGGATTTAAGACAGAACATTATTCTGGCTTATGTTCAGTCTCTGCTTATTATTTTGGCAGACTTCTGTTAAGTTATTATCCCTTAAAATACGAGAGGGTGTTGAAAAATACAACAGTAATTGTTCAATGCAGGTGTGTATTAAAGGCAGAGTTGTTACAGTTAGCCTTAGTTTATATTCTTTATTAAAAGGATCTATTAAAAGATTTTTGCAAGAGGAAAGCCAGTATCAAAATCTCTGATTATAGGTCTGGAGGATAGAGTCCAACAGGCAGTTTTGCATTAAACCTAACCTGAAAAATTCTGATCTTTGAAGGTTGGTAACACCAACCAGAACTACACGCTAACAGAAAGGACTGTTTATTTACAGATTCCATACATACATCTCGGTTGGAAAAGCCAGAATGTTTTGTTCCTATTGTATATGGAGGTCTGAATAACTGAAAATGAAACTACTCAAGTCATGCACAATAATCTACTAATGTCCTCCAGTCTGTCTCAAACTAACCCACAATATACTAAAAATACTATATTCATACCTTACAGTGTCTAAGAAATAACATTTTGGAGCTGGAAGACGTCTTGAAAAGCCAGAAACTACATCAAGAAAGACAGGATGAGATCCAAAATCAGCAGTCATATTTGCCTTTATCCTCCGTCCACCTGAACATGAATGTGCATACAAAAACACACATGCTCCAATCCAGTCTTGCCAGCAGCTATTTAAAGATGTGCATATTTGCCAATGATAGCAGACCTACAATAACATTCCTAGTAATGCAAAATCCATTCTGTGGCATGCTTGCAGTAAGCTATGTTTTGTTTCCATCTTTGTAGCAGAAAAAGACTCCAGTTTAGTTCAGGAGTCAGAGTATCATAAATCTGTTAGGTGAAGTCTGTCCTTCTAGATGTGAAGCATATGACACCCACTATTAATACGCAATTTGACCGGGAACCTGGACTGTTTTAGTTGTTTCAGCTTTTAGATTCAAGGTGAAGATCATGGCAGGGTGTTAAGGCATAAACTCATTTGAATCTTCCTGGATGACAAGTAAGCACAGCTAGCAGGAGGACCAAAGCCACACTAAAGCAAAGATCTGTGACAATAATGTTAGAATGCATTCAGTGTACAGGCACCAGTGGATTGACCTTTGTTTCCTACACGCATTCTAGAATAACGCTTACCGGTAAGTGTTTTAGCAGGCTGTTGATTTTAAGCTATGGTAAATTAAATGGCAGAATGGGCCAGGGAGTAGGGAGGTTGTGAATACTTTGACAATACATTAGCATCATAATCCTCACAAAAACATAAGGTAATGAGAACAAAGCAAAACAATTCCTTACCTCCCCTGAATCCTATAGGATTAGGTTTCTGTATATCTAGCAGACACCACCCATGAACTACATTGTATGCTCTAACATTCCAGTAAAAATAATGGTGTGAAATTCAAGTAGCAGTCTAACCATACACAATTTGGTTGGGCAAAACTCAACATTTCCTGTGCCTACACTATAGCCCTTGAGCAACAAGAAAAGGTTGTTGTTCAAGACAGGATTTCAGCAGAAACAGCTGGAATACATCACTTCTGTTCACTTTACTTAGCTGTAATAAGGGCATATGTATCAAACATTCCTTCACTTACCCTTAATTAAAAAAATAAATTTGTAAAGAAGAATTTTCATACTAGTAGCAAGCTATAAACCTCATTCCAGATCAGTCTCTCTTGTATAATTACATAAAGCTTATTCTCTTGGTGAAAGTGATAATAACCCTGAATGTGGGTTTTAAATAGGGCCTTTGGGAAAAAAAGGCCAGATGAATCAGCAAACTGCAGAAAAAAGCTGAAAGATGGACTTTTGCACTTGCACTCTCACATACCATCAAATTACAGCAGACTTATGGAATCTGAATGGTTTAGGTTGGAAGGGACCTTAAAGATTATCTAGTTCCAACACCCTATTGGTTTAGCCAGGTTTTTCTGTCTAGTTGAAAACATGCGGCAAAAGCAGTTACATTCCACCACTTCAATAAAACAAACAAACAAAAAAAACTGAAGTGCCTTTTGCATGGAAAAAAGAAAAAAGCTATAGGACAGCTAAATAAATAGATCTGCCACATTAAAGTTTGCTGCCAAATACAATTCTTCAGGATCTCTTACAAGTATTGCAAAGTGCAATTCCTTTCAATAAAAGCCTGTATTTAATTGCAGTGACCTTAATAAAGGATCACGAACACTACATTCAAGACTACTAGACAGTAATTTATTCATCCCCCCAGCCAATTGGTAAAAGAATCCTCCACCTCATCTGAAGGGCCGCCATTTCCAGCTCTTCAATGTACTCTAAGTAGAAACAAACTCTATGGTTTTCACCTTCTGGAGGTATCACCTCCAGTACGCCAACTTAGCAAGATTAAAGAGAGAAGCAAAGTGTTTGACCTGCACATAACTGAGGATGATTCTGTTGACACAGCTATTAGACATGCTTCAATAAACCTGCTACATATGGTGTACTATAATTAACATTATCAATAGCAGCAGCATTGTAGAAATCATTAACAGAATAATTAAGACTTGGAGACCTGACCTCTAGAGATAACTTAGTCCAACTCCTGCCTCAAGTAGGCCTAGCTTTAGTCACTTACCTCACACTGCCTCAGGCCTCGGCCTGGTCAGTTTCAAAAGTTTCCAAGGGTGGATATGCCAAGCCTCTGTACCAGTGTTATTCCAGTCTTTGTGGGATTTTTTTCTCATTATGTTTCTTTGGAACTGTTCTTGCTTCAAGTTGAGGCTGCTGACTCTTTCCAGAGTGCACCTCCGTGAAGAGCCCACCTCCATCTTCCTTACGCTGAGGTAGCAGAAGACCGCTAGTAGCTACTGCTCAAGTCTTTTCCAGGCCTAGCAAGCCCAGCTCCCTCAGACTCTTCTCATAACATTTTTCTTTTCTAAAAACTTGCACATGCATTAGTGGGTGGTTACCGGCCTTCCACTGTTCTTCTCAAAGGAGAAACCCCAGACTTCACAATTTTTTGCTTTTAATTATGCTTTTTCTGTAGAGAGAATGCATACGCACACCAGCTTCCCACACACACGGACATATTTGCTTCTTGTTCTAGGCAACGATCACAGAGGTAAACATGCTCACAAGTCCATTCAACAACACTTTTCTGTCTTATTTGTCACACTTCAATAATTCTTAGCCTGCAACAGGGAAAAAACAGGACCAAGGCCTAATCTCCACTGGGTGCCTATATTTACCAGAGAAAAGCTTTGAAAATCCCCACAGAGGTCTCTTTTGAAAACAGGCCCCAATTAAGCCAGATGACAGGCTGTCATTACAAGAAGCATCTTCAGGCACCTCATCTCTGCAGTCCAGCCAGGTGCAATCCACTGTTGGCTTTCAGAAAAATGCCAGTACCCCCATGGTCCTGCTCCCGTAGGCAGCCAGCACTACCATGCCTAGCCGGGGTGGCAGCCATTTTATGTCGCCCCTCCAGCCCTCTTGCAGCTGGCTTTCAAGGAACAATGTTTCTCTCAGCAGAGCAAGAAAAACAATTGTTTGGATCCGTTTTGTTTTTGTTTTGTTTGTGGTTTTTTTTTTTTTTTTTTTTTGTCTATCAGCACACACAAAAATCTAGTGTAATAAAAAAAACACCAAGCTTTGCCTTCCTCTCAGAAGGACATCAGGAACACCTGGTGATACAGCCTACTGTATTATGCATACATTGCCATAAAATCCCTACCCGCAGTATGAATCGCCAGTCTAAGATACAAATTAAACCCAAGAAAACATTTAAAATGCAGTCCCTCTCACAGTTCTGCAGTAAATCTTATTCTACTTACCACATTTATTTAGTGCTTTAGTAGCAGCAATGAAATTAAGACACAGAAAAGCCTAGTCTACTCATCTGTTACTTCTTCCTAATGGTAGACAGAAAAAAAAGCAATAATATGCAGCATCTTCTAATCTGTCCACAAATATATTTTACTACTTCAGTGCTGGAGAAGGCTATGTGCCCATCCATATGGGGCCAGAGACAGACCCTGCTTTCCTCTGCATTGCTACCACCAGAATCTGCCCATCAGTAATTCCACCACCAGCCAAATCCACAGAGGGACAGTTGCCTTCCACAGCTGTTACTTCTAGGTCTTTCCCCCTTCGTGAGTCTGGGAAGGGAAGGATAGACTCAGCCTCTCTGGAATTGGATAGAGCAGTTAATTGAGGTATTTGAAAACTTTTTATTTAATATCATTGTGCAGGTGGAAGGAAGTTAACATTTTTTATATATAAATATATATATAAAAAACATTCTGTTATTCAGCAATTCGGAAACACTAGAGTAAGAAAAGTTTTCATCTTTATGTTTAAGATTCTCTTGTTTGCATCAGTTCTGCAAAGAAATAAAGGACGTGTGCTGTGAAAACTAAGTGTTACCTGATTGTTGTTTGTTGTTTTGTTTTCTTTTTTTATGCAGATTTCATAATCAGTCCCTCATGCAACAGAAGCCTGTACGTTTTTGCATTTATTGCAGAAAATTCAATTTCAAGTCCTGATATAAAAACAACTGAACCTTTAAAGTCCATACAAATATTAGAAAATGAAGATGAGAAGGTATAAAGTTTCTTGCAAGTAACATTTGATAAATATAATGTAATTACATTTCAGAATTATTAATATAGTTTTTCCTGTAATTTCCAATGGATGTCTTAACACAGCTGATGAAGAAGTAGCCCGACCTAATTCCCAGTTCTATCGTAGTTGTTTGTTATGTTGTGGACAGCACTTCCGGGATTTTTTTTTCACCCTAAGAGTGTAATATATTAAGAAACAGAAGTAACAACCCTCATCAAAACTTAGCCCAAGTGTCTATTATTGGACCTGATCTCCAGACTGAGGTTTCAGGAGACAGCTTTACATAAATTTTAAAAATGGTAATACTCGTCTATTTGCAAGCTAGCATTTCAAAGCATGTGTTGCCTAAATCTGCTTTGAATTAGGCCTTTGCATCTGCTATTATACTTCAAAGAAATGACTTCAATTAAACTTAATTACTTCCTTCCATAGCTTTGGATACAGCTTTTACTATATTTCATTTCTCTCACAGACTGCGTGGCAAATAAATGACTAATAGAAGTACAAAAACAAAAACTATTAAGCAAATACATTACATATACACAGCAATAGTGTACATGTATTACACTAATTAAGTTATTGTCATAGTCTGCAATCACACAAATGGAACAGTAAGAGGGAACTTTTCACACAAGATCAGCAAAACCAGGCTCATCCTTTGAAGTTTATAATACCTTTCTTACCTAATTTATAAAGAGTTTTTAAATTCCTGAAAGCAAACAAGCCTATTAAAACACAGTTACTTTATACTTTTTACTCAATAATAGTATATTGAAAAATAGCATCTAGGCAGCAAGCTGGCTACTAATTATATTCCTCTGTATCCTGTTTGTCTAGTAGTCCCAGAAACATGTAAAATAACTGTCCTTTCCAGTCACCTTGAATACCACACACGATTCAATATGAATCCTGTAATCTCACTTTGGTTTCCCCCCCGTCTTCAGAGGTATGAGGAAGCATACAAACAAGGATTGGGTTTTAATCAGAGCAAGAGGCGAGGTAAAGCAATGGTAGTACTAGCATGTAAGCATAGCAATTCTTCCTATTTCTTTTGGATGAGAAAGCCTCAAGGATTTTTGATTATTTTTTTTATAGGCATAGTTCATATATTATAGTTGGCAATGACTATTTTGATCCAAGGTTAAAACAATCTTACATCCACTAAAGAGAAAGAGTGGAACAACGTTATCCTACCATTTCTGTTCCAAGCACCAAAATAACCTGTTTCAAAACAGCCATTTTTCTGTTACTAATAAAACAGTGAGAAACAACCAGCAATTAATAAAGCACACAGCTGTTTATGTAAGTTTTTACTGAGCAAAAACACAATGCCAAATAGCTGTCACATATCTAAGGCTGTTAAAGCCACAGTTCTCTTCAGGTCTCAACCCCAATTTCAAAACACATTTTCATTTGGTACAAAAAGTTTCCGCCCAGTAAATAATTTTATTATCAATTCAACATTCGGGTTTTTATCTTGTTTTTCTCCCCAAGTAGACTTCCTGCAGTTTTATCTAAACAACTGATGAGTTCTCCATTTTCCTTCCTACAAGGATGCTTATTTCCATAAATGGATTACTCTTTCCCATAATTTGCTTTAGAGCACTTTCATGCAAAGCTTCACAAGACACTTTACAAATAAAACACCAGTGACTTAATGGTGCCATTAGCAAATCATGACAAGAGATGGTACTTAGCTTTGAGGCCCACAAGTCAGTTCTTCAAGCCTTATTCACAAGGGGCTGAGAACTTCCCTTAAAGGGCAAGATTTGGCAGACAGACAAAAATTAAAAAGCAGCAAATGTGTTAAATTCCATTTTCTTTTCACTGTCACTGAATGTTTTGCTGCAGACTTTGAAGCTGAAAGGTAGTTACAATACATCTCCACATATCTGTGACCTGCATGATATCTACCTTTTGGGAGATGCACTTTTCATTGTGTGATCGTTCTTCATTGCAATGGCCTCAGGCAGATTTGAAACTGATGATCAGAGGTAAGAGGTAAAGTAAGAGTCTGTAGCTCTAAAAGCTCTTGCAATTAGCATTCAGAACAAGCACACCAAAGTCAGCCTCTCCCACTGGAATCAATGAATGGCTGGTAGTAATAAGGTCTCATGTAAGATCTCAGTAGTGAAAAAAGCACAGCCAATCTGGTTCTTCTAATACTTCTGGTTAACATTGGTTTTGGCAAATATCTAAAGCTGACTTTTTGGAAGCATTTATTTTCCAACCACCATCTGAAATACCAGACAGACCAAGAGGCAAAGAAAACTATGCAAACAAACCTTAAACAAAACAACAGCTGAGCTTCACACAATGTACCTTGAGTACAAGCACTCCATGGGGACACCAGCTGAATTCACACACCACCCTCTAGACAGAAGTGTACATACACACACACTGAGTTATCAGAACACATCTAGGGCAATAAAGGGCCTAAGAGCATACATCCAACATACATGGTCATCAACTCTATTATACTATTTAAGTACAATTACCATCTCAAACTATAGCATTAGTGCTACTCAAATACAGTACTACTTCTTAAATAATTCAGCTACCTACCCCTTGCACCCACTGTTAAAATGTAGAAATTAATCAATGCAGATATTTTGTGGTACCCAGAGTTTCTGCAGGATTACAGATGAGTGGTACTGGCACATAGAGACAAGGAGACAGGTGACCCATGCGCATTGTTCAAAGGTAACAAAGCTAGATAGCGTGCAACCTACTCAGCTGAGCGTAGCTGGGCAAGGTCACAGGGGTATCTACAAGTCCAGGAAAAATGTTGGCTGCTGTCATGACTAGATGAAGGAGGGACCACTTCTTTTTTCCATTCTAGGTGCACTAAAACCAGATTGCATTGCTCAGAGACACTGATTCAACACAGTGGACAAGAGCATTTGTCGCCTCTCTAACTCAGGGCAGTGGGGCACACACATGATAAAGCTGCGCTTCTGCTACAAAACTTCCCATATAGATTCTTCCCCCATTTAAATGGTGGCTAGATCTGGTTATTGTCTAGACACTGGCAACCAGCCCCTCACTTAAGTGCAAACAATTAACACTGCTGGAAGCTTTTTAGGTAGTACCACCCGCATAAAGATTTGTCCCCATGTAGGCCACCCCTTTGCATGTGTGCTGGCCCTCAGCTAGGCACAGTGCAATGTCTGTAATATTCAAGAAACAATCTTAAACGCAAGCCTGGAAAACTAAAAATAAAAAAGTGTATTCCAGTTGTATTCTAGTATTCTATACAAAAAAAAATTACAAAAAATGTATTTTATATATTATAAAAATATATTTTTATATATAAAAAATACTATATGTTTTTGTATAGAATACTATAATGTGTATTCTAGTATTGTAGGTGTGGTTATGTTACCACATTTATACAGCTGTGCTGGCACAACAGAGGGGAAGTGAGTAGCAATGGGCAGCCTACAAAGCCAGAACTACTCCAAGGAAAGGGCGAGAGGACAGTGGGTTCCTGGGACACTATATTTAGTATTCTCAAGAGGAAGTGTGGTTAGATGGGGGGAAAGCTATGTCATTTAAGGTCTTCAGATCTTAGTTGATTTGAAGTGACCTGATAAAACCACTAAGATACCTTAACTGGTTTAAAAAAAAAAAAAATGCAAATGCACAAGTGGCAGTGAATGCAAAGGAAAAAATACATATATATGAACTACAGTTTATAGCAGAGCTGCAGAGACAGGCTGCCAGGCCTTAAGAGCATGCAGCAGAGCAGCCAGCTCTAGCTGAGAGAACACACGCACTGTAGTACAGGGTCTATTCGCAGAGTATTCCAAAACTGCCATTTCTTGGAGCTTGTCTGAGATGTTCAGTGGCTTTTCTCTTCCCATTCCCCTGCTTAAGAAGAAAAACATTTAGTAGGGTAAATCTATTTTTTTCTGTGAAAGTATTTTTATGCCCTGTGGAAGGAAATAAAAAGAGACAGATAAAGAGACCTTCAGAGACAGCTGTCTGAAATTCCCTTATTAACCATACAGAAAAAAAGTTAAAGTTTTTTCTCTACAAAAATTCCATAAAAGATACGTCTTCAAGCATTTTTCCCCCACTTACACATTCCAGAGCTCCAAGGATCAATCCCACAGGACCGTGAGTCAGTCTCCTTCTCCATTCTGTTTTTTTTTTTGTTTTTGTTTTTTTAATGCAAAAATCTTCCTTCTGTCTCCACATATGAAACACTAAGAGAAAGTTCTCTTCTGTTAATACTTTGTTACCTGACCAGACTGCCACAGACAAATGCAAACACAGGACAATTACCATAGATCAGCTGACACACTAACTTGTAACTCATTCACTCACATGGCTGAGTGCGCTAAGGTAGAAAATTTTAGTAAAACTATTGTGAATTTCAGTAGTATCATAAGCCCCAATAATCATCTACTGAGATTTGAAACCTTTATTCACCTGCCAAATCAGAACAAATGTAAATAGGAGAGGAAATTATTCTAGAATATCTGCATCCCACAGCGGAATACAACACAGTAAAACATCAAAACCTAGCACGGATGAATCCAAAAAAATCGAGTTCCAGTTATGAGAAGGGGACATGTCTTAGGAATTTGGAGAAGCACATATAGAAACTACGGGATCATAATTTCACAATCTAGTATAAAACAATAGAATAGTGATTATTCAAGAATATTCAAGGTGGTGCTCTACTGGCCTAAATAGGTTTGTAATGATACTAATGTGAATATTAAACAGCTAGTAAATACACATTGTTTTTTGTTAATTGTTGTATCATCCTATCTTTCTCAGAAGGAAATGGCTGAAATCTGAGCAAACAACAGATTTGAAAGAAAATAAAGTTCATTATAAACAAAAGGTTGGGAAGTGTACAGAAAAGTGATACTGTGGATAATATGGTATTTTGGTTTTGGCTTTTCTAGAATTAAAACATCAAGTACCACAAAATGATGTCTTAACTGTTGTCACATACTCAGGAGGTCATTCCCTTCACTAAAGACCTAGCAAACTTTTGCTAGAAGTGAGGTTATTTGTATTTTAAGGAAGAGAATTTTTGAAAAGAGAAGATACCTAATCCTGCAAACCAGCATGCAAGCAATGCCTCATTAGAAGAAACAGGATCTATAAATAATTCATTCCGCATTTCTTCTACGCAAATTGCTATTCCCATGAAATAAACATGTTTTTCTGCTGACTTCCAACTGCTCCACACCTGGATCTTACCAGCCTATGCTAGTATTCCACTGCCTATTGGTAATGCAAATTGCTCTAAAATACATCTTTCATAAGAAGCTACACTTCATTTAATTACTAGCAAGTGTGGTGCTCCCACAGCAATTTTAAAACGTCACACATGCTGCACAGGTATACAAGAAATACTTAATAGGATTGCCTTTAGACAACATAATCCATTACTCCTGAACAGCATCACTTACAAGATTTCATATCCTAAACCCTTCCATTTCAGTTCCTGCCTCACCTTTGCTCTTCTCAATAGTAAGGAAGAAATAGAATATCCTGTGTGGTATTTTATCCAATATCAAATATATAAAGCTAAGAATGATCATTTTCCAGATGGTTCTGCTAAAGCGATCAGAAACAAAATAACTGTCATTATTTTAAACACAATGCCCCACTTTTACAGATTTTGTACTGATAATTTCAGTTGGTTGACTGATTAAAAAATTAAAAATGATATAGCCATGCACTTCCTAAAAAGCATGTGAATGACTCTGGTCTCCAGAACACATGATGCACAACACAATCACATTGTCTTTTTTTATTCCAGAGTTCCCAGTATGCAGAAACCCATGAACCCAAAGAAAAAGTGCAGGTCTCTTAACTCAGCTCAAGTGATGCATGGATTATTTGCAAGAAGAACCACAGAAAATGCAGTAGATGCAGATTTCTTCCACCAGGAATAGCAAACAACCCACATTGCTGACAACCATAAGGCAACTGCTCCCTTAGCTTTGAGGAATGATAGGGCTCAAGGCAAAGTTTTGCCTTATTTCTTGGGACTGCACCCTATAATTAGGGCTTCCTTTACACACCTTGTTCACAGATCCCCATAAAGGTCCGTTTTTCCTAACCCCTTGAGACAGGGCTCGGATTCCAACACTACCAAGTTAACGCACCTCCACCTCTGTCATATTTGCATATTCCCAACCATCTGTGCTACAAATTGGGCCATGGATGGAGAGCAGCTGTTGGGCAGAAGAAAGTATTGGGAACAGGTCATGGACAACAATAACAAAATCTATTTAGTTCATAGGCTGGAAATGTTCTTGGGTACAACTAACTTTCCACACATCAGCACCTATCTTCAGCAATTAAGGGATCAAACAGTAACACGCAAACCAAGACCTCCCACTCTTCCCACAGAATTCCCAATCCTGTTCAAGGTGTCAGCCATTGAATTGCAGTTGGCTGCATGGCTCAGGCCCATAATAATTGAAAATCAAACTAAAACTCTGTAATAAGTTTAAAACCAGTAATTTCAAGTCTCTTGCACAAAATAGCTATTTTATGGCAAGAGCTGCTCTGGGTATGTGAGCATTTGACCTTTCCTTTCCACCTCTAATACACACAAGGATTTATTTATTTTTCTTTAAAAAGTCTCACACAAACAAATCCCTCTAAATGAAGTCAACCTGCGCTGCACAAATATCACTTCTCTGGGAAAAGGTGAAGAACAAGCCCTGGACAGATCGGTGTCCGGGACTACACTTCTGGAAGGTGCACAGATACTACTGGAATGAAACAACAGATTACTGAAAATTGCCTTTTTGAATTAGATGAGCAGATGCTGTGATATTTGTGACTAAAACCTAAGACTACTTTTTTTAGTGATATTTTAAGCTGCATTTCAGGTCCCCTTTAATTGATGGTGCATGTTTATTTATTCTGACACCAGATCTGCTTTGTTCTGCCTGCCATCTCACTACAAATATTGAAGAGCACATCTGACCTCTATTTCAAGCGTTTTGATATATTACAAAGTATAAGAACCTGCTGCTTCCTGTGATGTGTGCAATGCTGTAATCTACCATTATTTGGCATTCATTATGTACCAAAATGAGAATTTAAAAAACAAAAGAACAAGACATATCACCGAAGCTCACGCACAAGTCTATAAAGAGGCTGTATTTTGAGAGGACTACTTGACCTTTAATATAGGAATTTAATAGTCCATACCCACAATTATGCATAAAACACACATAGCCTAAAGGGGGAGAGAGAAGGGGGCAGAACATCTGGATGACATATGCTTCATTGCTTAAAGATGAACTGCAAACCAAAAACCTTTTGCCCCATTACTGGTTTATCATGTAGTACTTAAAAGCAGAACTGAGACAGGTCCTAATTTTGTGCTGATTTTGCAGTTTGGGTTTTCACACCTCTGCTGAATTAGGACAACAGAAGTCCAATTTTAAACTAATTCAAGCATGCTTATACTGGAGGTTGTCTTGTTTTAGCTACGTAGGCATCAAAATTAAGTTCATTCAACCAAAGGAAAGCCTTCTGTAGGAGTCAGCCCGACTACACTTCTGTCTCCTTGTGCTTGGGAGTGGACTAGTATATAATCTTTAAAGTATAATTACTTAAATATCATTGCAAATGAGAACAAGAATGTTTTATACTTAGAATTTAATTTTCCTCATTTTTTTTCAAGAATCCAACACAAAAAACATTACTAAATTTCTTGTGCTACACCCTATAAAAAAATCTGACATGATAATTAAGCACCACTGGACCATAATACAGCAAATCATAGCCCTACACATTGCCAGATTAATTAATGCAACTTCATTCACTGGAGCAAATTAGAAGCAAACAATATAGACCTACAGAAATGAAGTCTTCTAGTTAGTAACAGAATAACTGTAAGGCATTTAAAATAGAAATGACCAACAAAAGGAGCATCAGAAAGAAGCAGCTGTGGAGTTTTGCTAGGATCCATTAGAACATCTCTCACTGTCTACAAAAGCATTATTTTTTGGAAGGCAGTGGGGGTGGGGGAAGTCAGCCACAGCAAATAAAGGATGGGCTGATTCAACAAGAGACCTGGTTACTGCCTCAAAAATGCTGATTCTGCTCTGTAACGCTTTGTTGCATCTGCCTGCTAACTTTCCAGCTCACTTGCATACCTCATAAGGGGCACCTTTATGCATTTACACTGCAATTGTTATCTGGAAGGTTGCTTGCTATTACAATGCCTTTAAGGCACATGACCCATACTGTAGAAACGTGAGTTTCCAAAACACAGAATACAGGTACTATACAAAAACAGAGCACTAATGTTACACAGCCTGCTACTCTTGGAAGAGATTTTTCAAAGCAGTCTTGCAGCAAACTATGTGCTTTTTGCTATTAACTACATTTGCAATGAAACATTTTCAGGACTCTTGAAATGGGTACAACTCCTCTTGTATTTTCCTCACAGAAAATTTCTCCCCCTCAAGCACTTTATAATTAAAAATAGAAATAAAAAGAAACCTTTCAGAAGCCACAAAGTGTGAAAAATGGCAGGAAACGGAAGTTCAGAAGACTGATCTCTTGTATTTACATGACACTTTCCATCCCTAAAGATACAATGGTATGTTCACAGAAATTATCCCAGCCACAATAAAAATAGCTCAGCCCACAGAACTGTTGATCAGCAAACCACCATAGGCTGAGTTGAGCACCCAGATTACAGTCAACTTGCAGCAAATTCAGCAGTTGCTGGGAAATGATCCATCAGGTGGGCATCCTCCCACAAGGAGGGCTACCTTTGTTCTTTTCATTAGAATCTCTATTTGTCATCATGGCAAAGGATAGAGGACACCGTGAGAATCAAATGAGACCAAAGTATAATTCTCAGCACAGGAAAATAGATAGGTCCCATTTTTTTGCATAAAAATTACTGCAGTCAATTTAGCAGTCAAGAGGCATGTGAATGATCTTGGACCTCATTCAAGCAGGATATACACATTGCCTCCACGGACAGCCCTGCACTCTGCAAACCCCTAGCAGTACACAGATTTATGCTGAGACACAAGATCTTTTATAGCATCCTTCAAAACACTGCTACTGGCAGTGCTAAGGGGTTGGGTTAAAAACTGCAAGTTACAGTTTGTGATATTGTTTTTTTCAGTTTTGTAATTAGATAAGGAAAATATTAAAGAAGCTATGGATTTTAGCTAGCCACCTGCTTACTTTGGAAAGAATAACTCAAAGTCATTTGTGGTCACAACAGCATTGCCTGAGGTTGTACAAAATTCTACAGTAGTTTGGGATGGAAAGGACCTCAAAGACCACCCAGTTCCAACCCCCTGCCATGGCAGGGACACCTCCCACTGGACCAGGCTGCCCAAGGCCCCATCCAAGCTGGCCTTGAACATTTCCAGGGATAGGGCATAACACTACTTACAACACAATTTCACTGAAGGTTTCATTGGTGATCTCTGCAGATAGGTTACATCCAGTCTACAGACACATGAAATCACTTTTGTTCAGAGTAAATACACAACACACAAAACAGAAATAAACATCCTTCTAGACTTCATACTTAGTCTCCTCAGGCCTGTCAAGTACATTTTTTGTTAAATTCTACCACACTAAAAGCTACACAGTTAAAACTGCCCTGTGATGACAGCATAATTCACCTTCATCATCTCCTTCAAAACCTCAACTTAAAAAGAAGAATCTGAATATGAGAAGGCATAATCCATTGCAAAGCGTGGTATTTATGAAGTAACATTACCCATTCTGTCTGTTTTAAAGTATCACTGCCCAATCCTCAGTGGGGGATATTAACATTTTACAGGGTACCATCATCATTCATGTGTTTGCTGTAGGAAGACAGGTGCACTGAAGTGTCATTTTTCAATTAATCAAAAACCGGGGTCCCTTTGAAATAATGTATTTAATAACATTTTGAAGAGCCAGTGGCTGATACAGCAGAAGTCAGGGAGTTCAACATCTGCAGAGTTAACAGTGATTACATAAGTAGTAATCACTCTGTTAATCTAGTAATCAGCGAGGTGGCACGTAGCTGCCATAGTAACAAGCAGAAGATCAACTGTTTTCTTCCAAGAAAAGCCTACACTTCACTCAGCTATTCTGCTATGATTTTAAAAGACATGATGGTGAGGAAAAAAAAAAAAAAAAAAAGATCTTGTGTATTAGAACTTGCCTCTTTCTCTGCATTTCCTCAAGAGAGGAGAGAATTTCTCAGAAGAGGGTTTCAGTAGTTATAATTCAGGATGTCCCACCAGTGATTGGGATACAGACTTTCTGGGGCCACAACAAGCAACAGTCCTGATTATTTTAACTAGAGTACACAAAGGAACACCCCAGAGACGACACACATTTTAGGAAAAATCACCTTCCCAAGCACTCCTACAAGTGCTACATACAGAGATGATTTCTTGCAGTAATTACAGCAAAGGGGGGTGTCTTGGTATCAGACATTATACAGTTGTACAGTTTTTCCAATATATTTAAGTAAACTGCAAGTTAACTTTGGTTAATTATTAACTACAAAGAACAGAGATGAGTGGCTATTAAATACATCGCCATCAAACATCATTTATATTAAGCTTTTACACATACAGAACTCCAGTATTCACAAGCCCCAATATCTTTGTGAAAGGAATGAGCAAGAAGGAAAAACTAAAAATAAAATCTAGGAACTAAGGCAGGTAGAGCCACAAGGCAGCTCCACAAAGCCACTCAGAACAGATGTGGCAGGGAAACACAGTTTGTCTGCCTCCCTATACACTGTGTCACTACCTATTCAAAGTTTTTATGTATATAAAAGTATTTGCTATAGGTATGGTTCCACACAGGCTACTGACCAAATAGACTAGGGAGCTGGAACAAACCTAAGAGAACGGAGGAGGATGAGGGTAACAGGTTTGTAATTTCAGGAAAGAACTAAGCATCACATTAAGAGATACATACTATTCTCAACTTCCTTGCTATGGTACAAGTTTGAAGAATATTTGTGATCCCCTTTGGGCAATTGCTGCTTTTGTTTTTGTCAGATCCAGAAATTACACAACTACTCATATTTATATGAAGTACAGGCATTACATTAAGAACTCATACACAGTTAAGTATCTAGATCTATACATTTAGATTACTCCTGTGGGATGTCTGACTAAAGAAGTCCAGCCTGCCTTATGACAAAGCTAATCTTCTCTTATCTGTTTCACTTTTTATCCTTGCACCTGCTTGTGTTAACAAGATTAAGAACCAGGCTGGCAGCAGGCTCCCTGTCAAGGAACACCAATGTATCTATTGATTTAATCATCGGAACTACAACCAAATGGAGCTGCAGGGCTGGGCAGAGGGGAGGCATTTAGTGTGTTATGATTCAAACTCTAAAGGCAGGCCCTGCAGAAGTCATGCTGGGAGACATTGTGCCATCGGACTGTGCAGGAGGAGGCTGGGGGAACACACTGCAGCTTTCTTCTAGAATGATATTCTCTTTTAACTGTCAGTGCCAGAAGGAAGATTTTGTATGTGATCTTTTAACATTGTCAAAAAAAAAGTTTCCCTTCTTCTGGAACCTACAGATCCAAGCCAAGTCTAGGGAGTGTTTAAAAAAGGGGTGCATCTGCTTATCTCTGCGAAGCCAGGCTCCATTCACAGAGCTCCTACCGCCCCATCCCAAGTTGCAACTTAACTCTCACTTGCGTCAGTGCTGTCTGCTTAAGGGATTCTGTTACCATCCACCTCCATGCAGAACCTCTGAGTTCAAGGAAGTTCCAGCACTTGAGGTAGACTTCACCATATTTATTTAAAAAACTGCCACAAGATCTGCGCTCTCACAAAAGTAAAAACTAATCCATGCACTACAGACCTACTACTAGGGAAAGACTAGGGAAAGAATGAGAGGGAAAAACAGTGCAGTGAAATAAGCAGTTATTTTTAGAGTTCAACACTGAGGAAAGTGATAAGAATTGGATTCCAGGAGACACAGGACTGTTTATGATTTGGGGGCTGTTTTGAAGCTTTGCAATTCACCCATTCAGCTGATACGCTGAAGGCAACTGCTGTGAGAGGCCATCCCAAAGTTTGGGATAATCAGCCCTTCGTTAGGAGGTCAGACTGAAAATAACAAAGTATTCCCAGATAGGTTTTATTTACTAAAAGGAACAGAGCACAAACCTATTCAAAATATACACAGAAAGGAGCAAGGGAGATAACCAACGAATCGCAAACAAATCACTTTGGAGCCAGGCGCAGGAGAGGGGCTGCCTGCAAGTGACAATGCCGTAAGGGAACAAACGCTGTTTGTTCCCAACTGGCTGCACTTCCGCCTCCTCCCCTTTCATTCAGGACTCAGTGCTAGCGATGCTCCCTCCATCTCCATGACATGCTGCTTGCAAGTACTTTTATCTGAGGAAAGCAGGCTGGAGAAAGCATATGAGCACACGGTAAGTTTGCACTTGTATTTGCTGGCGTGAAAGGGGAAAAAACCCTGCATCAAATAGGTCCCTTAATTAGGGATCACAATTAAATGCTAAATATAATTTGTGGAGTATGTGGGTGTTGGGTAAATTCAGCAGGGAAGTGTGTGCTTAAGGAGCAACTGGGGCAGCTGTGTACATCTGCAACCTCTGCTTTAAAAGCAGTGAATGCTGCACAGTCAGAAAAGAAAATAACTTCCCGTTTTGTCCTTTGTACTGGGAGTCTGTTGCCCGAATGCTATAGCTCAGGAAGGAATTCAGCTCCAACAAAGTCAACTGAGACAAACCAGAGCCCCTCACCCCCCTCCTATTACTCGGCACACAGTTCCCTTCCCACTAGCTGATAGCTCGCTGTTCTGACAATGCAGGGAAAGAGGAAAAGAATGGCAGAGGGAAGCAGAGCACAGCTGTACGTTGCAGAATCTCTCCATATTCATTTGCAAACAAAACCAGTATTCAAAAGAGACAACGAAGATGCAATAGGACCATACCGAATCCATGCCTCTGAGCAGCGAGGGGCTCTCTAACAATGCATTCAAGCAACAGATAGAGATTTACCTTCAGAATGCAGGCCATGTTCTTTCTCTAGCCTTCCTACCACAGAGCAGCAGGATTCTACTTTGTGAGCAGCAGTTCCAGTGTCAGGCAAAAGGCTGGTAGAGCCGCAGAACTGCTAGAGCCCACATTCCTGTAGATCCAAATAAGGGTACCACGCAGCCAGGATCCGTTAGTCATATTAGTCTTTTTATGCCCCGTTTGTTCCACCCATCAGCTCCTGCCACTGGCTGGGCGCCAGCCCGGTACCTCCCCTCCATCACATGACCGCGTTTGATTCATGGCTCCAGCGTGTTTGTGAGCCCCAGGACGCGCTCACCATCAAGTGCACGGACAGACAGCAATCTACGGCTCACAGGCGGTCCGTGATGCTCCAAAATCAAGCCACGTCTTTATAATTAATCCCTGTGCAACTCCCTAAGATTTCCCAGGAGACAGTTGCTGCCAGTTGGTCCAAGTTCTTTGTTATTTGGGCTCTGAAAACCCTTACACTGCCTGTGAGAATGAAGTATTGTTTTGCGTTCGGCCAGCTTCCTTTGGTGAGCTCATCGTTATCAGCAAGCAACACAAGTAGCCCACCAAGGGTGCCTGTGCTGTGCTGCCTTGCCCTGCAAAAGGCTGCCACACGTCACAGGGAAGGGAAAGCTTTTTGGTGCAGGTCTGAAAAAGGCTCTGAACTTCCTCTGGGGTTAACTACACTGAAGTGGTGTTACCTGCAGATTAATGAATTCACTTGTGAAATTCTTATTGCAGTTAGTTTTTGCCTGTGGTTTTTCTACATCATCTCACCATACTCAAACTTCCCGGTACCGCACTCTGTATATCATAAAGGTCTTACTTCTTATTTGTTGCTTCTCCTGCGGTCTTTCTTCCACTTCCACGCTGTCCCAGCATTGCTCAGTACTACACCTTGTAACTCTTCTCATTTTCTGCACTTGACACCTCTGTATACTTTGCGTGCTATATTGCTTCACTCCTGTGATTTTGTGTGATAAACACAAAATTCCTTGAAATTGATGCAGTCATCCTCTCTGCACTGCATCTGGAACCCAGACTCTTAGTATGTGGTATCCAGAAGGGGTTAGTACTGTGCCACCCATTTAGTAACTGATACTGCTCCTACCTGGCAAGCTGCTCCTAACCAGGCACAATCCCTTTAGGCAACAGGTAGATTGACACTAAAGGCATTATTAGCCCTCCTCATTTCCATACAGAGGCAAATCATCCCCAAGAGTAGAACAGAAAGGGACTGTGGAGGCTTTCTGCAGCTCATGCTGTCCCTGGTTGCAATCCTGTGCACTTCCAAAGAAAATGCCCATTTGTGTTTGGCCTTTGCACTGTCCCTCCAGACCCACGCAGGTTTATTTTGTTTTCCTCCTCTCTTCTTCAACACAGGCCCTGCAAGCTCCTCAGCCCCTCTCACCACTGAGGAGAACACCTGAGTCTTGGCATAGTCTGAATTCTACTATTACTTTTCAGGAAAACCTTACAGCTTCAAACAAGAGTGCCATACAAGTAAGTGAAAGAGCCCAATGGGAAGTATATATTGCCCTACTCAGCTTACTTCTCAGTGCAATTAATCTAAACCTTACTCAGCTGCAAGACACTTCATTTTTTAAAAAAAAAAAAAAAAGAAAAAAGTTGAGTTGTGGAGTACTTCTGCACATTTTACCAGGAGACAATGATTGCTTGGCACCATTAATGCTGTTAGAAATTCAGCTCACCACCTCGCTATTATTCAGTGTCATGGTAACAATTTAGCATGGCCACACAGCCTCACATGTTCTGGAGTCTCTTCCCATCCATTTCAAATGCACACTTAGAAACACTCAAATCCACACCTCCCAACTTTCTTTCAAAGAAATTCTAAAAAAAATAAAAAAAAAAAAAAAAAAAAAAAATCAAGTGTTAATCAAGTGTTGTCCAGACCTAACGTTTTAGGAAAACTTTTTCTTTCTTCTCCAAGATGAAATAAACTTTGAATAAGCTGTTACAGTATTTTATATCTATAGGATATAAAGGATATATATCCTTTACCCAACCCAAGCCATTCTATGATATAGCCTGTCTTACACAGTATATGGCTTTCATACAAAGCACAGTGTTGTCACAAAACATTTACTATTTAGAAAGTTAAATATTTAAATGCATGAACTTCCAGGGATCAAAATGCAAGCATCCATAGAAATACTGGAAGAAGGAAAAAGCAAACCCTACAAATCAGTAACAACTTTTCAGATGATTGTTCTTTTATTTCCATTCCAAACTTAGATGAGAACTTTAGGTGTCTGTTTTTGAAGTTGCTCATTTAACAGCAACCAGTTTACACTGAACTAGTTTTTTGTTTGTTTGTTTTTAAACAGAAAAGCTTGTGTAATCTTATTTATAAAATTTGTTTTAACAGAACAAATGGAATTTAAAATGGATAAAAAACGTGCTCAGAGAAGAAACTGCCCATCTTTCTAGGTAGCTTACCTCTAGTTAAAGCAGACTAAACTCTGAAGAGTGCTGTGTTCAGCTATACCTCCAGATGTTTTGCCCGTGTAAAAATAAGTAAGGACAAACAAAATGTATAACTCACCGTAGTCACCCAAAGAAGAAAAGCCATCAATAAAATTCTGAAGGCATTCAAAAGCTAAATGATATGTTCAAAAGAAGTACTGCCATTTAAAGGTAATGTTGCTGACTACAGAATACGGTTGGTTAATAGGCCTTTCTAGCAAGTTCTTCAGCCAAGGACACATTTGTTTTTTCCACTGTTAATGATTTACATTCTTTGCTCATATTATCAAAACCTTACACTCCCAGTATTTTTATAACATAGAATTCTAACATCACAAAAATATTAAAGCTATTTCACACTTAGATAGGCTTGTGCCAATTTGCCCTCTAACAAGATTTTATCTCTGAGTATACAGCTGTTCACATAAAAGCAGCGTCAGGAAGAACCAGCAACTCCTTCAATTACAGTACTGAAGGCCTGAAATTTGAACAGAAAATTTAAATCCAGCATTTCAGGGAAACGCTTTCTCCTGAGCTGCAGAAATGAAGACTCTTCCCCTGCCGTGCTCCCTCCAAAGATCCAGGCAGATACTGGTTTTATTATACAAAGTGCCTCTCTTTTGGGGGCTTAGGGAAAGAGGAAAAAGTTGTTCTTTAAAAAAAAAAAAAAAATACACTGTCCCCATCCATTCTTGACACTTTATCTCATGTTCCACTGCACTTGAAAACACATCAGTAAAGATTTATTATTCTAAATGCAGGAGTGAGTTAATTTAAGTTCAAGACAAAGAAGAGTAGTGTTTTCTTATGACCACTCTAATATAACATACTAAGAAGGGCACCAATAAAGTTGGATCTGAGCCACCTTGCTCAATGACATCCTGCTTTGCTTCATGGCATCACAAAACTCAGGGAATCCCAAAGCCCCATCTCGGGTTTGAATGGGAAGCTGTCCTCCAGGGAAGAACACTGAAAAAAAAATGTTTATATGTAAAACTGATGTAAAGAAAAATGAAAAAAAAAAATGTATATATACACATATATATAAATTCTGGGGCTGAGATAGGAACTTGAGAATCTTGGTTTTTGTTGTTGGTCTTGTGAAGAACAGCAATCCATCTCTACTTCACTGCCTGGATAGTAGGAAAACAGGGAAAAGAGCGCCCACCACTCACTTTGCCTACCCAGCATCTCATACAATGTTATTGTAAGTTCAGTGGAGAGCCCAGCAGCAGCATCCTCTGAGGACTTCAGGAGGTCTTCCCCTGCTCTGGCTGACAGCAGTAGGACTGAGGAGAGACAGCAGCAGCCACTGCACAACATGCTCTGCCATGCACAGAAAGCCAGAGAACGGAGCATGCCACCATTGTCTGCCTCACATCTTCAGAAACAGGGCAGCATGACAGCCAGAACAGAGTGCAGAACAGAGGCTGCTCAGGGCCTGGGTCCAGAAAAAAAAAATAAGATCCTGAAGCCAGATTTGTGCCGTAGTCCAGAATTTTCTCTTTAGAAATAGAAACTTCTTTCTGTAAACAGCACAACAGCAAGACAAAAGCAATCAAAAGGATATTTTCTAATCTCAGTCTTAGGTTTTGTAGCTCTCTATGGTTACAAACTTTCAACAGAAAATAGACAGATGCAATAAAGGTTCAACCCTGCAACAGTTTATCATCTCCACCTATTCTACCAAAGCTCCCACAGGATATAAACTAGCACTGTGTTTAACTCATGGTCTTGTTGAACTAGAATTATTTCAGCATGCTATAAATGGTCAGTAACACAATGACAGTCATTTTAGGAACCAACAAAAAGTGTTTTGCATATGTAGTCTGGCTTGGAGTTATTTTTTTAAGTTATGGCTCCAATGTTTAAACAGGATGCAGAAATATGATTTATATACAGGAAAACTAAGCAACATTTTCTTGCTTAACATAGGTGTCATATGAAAAGATTTACGGAGAAGGTCAGAAACTCACTAGAACCCACGTATTTCCATTTTTAAACCTCATTATGTACCTGATTTGAGTTATGACAGCAATCAAATTATTATAATGAAATCCAACATCTTCCATTAAAATTATCTCAAAGAAATTCCATTCCTGAAAAATTTAAAATCTTACTTAGCCACAACTCAAGAAACACAAGCAGTAAAAGCTTCTTACAGATCTTGGATCATGAGCTTTTCCTCCCCTGAACCCAAACAAACTGATATTCTAGTCCCCTATTAAATTCACGCTATTCTTGAAGCCTTTAGAGGCACTAGGCATCATGCAGTATCCTAAGGTCAGAGTTTGTTCTGCTGGATCTAAAGAGAACAAGATGTCTACCTGTTCATTAAAACCACTGTCATCCATGAAAACTGCCAGTGGCAAAACCCTGCTGTACCTTGTAGAGTCCATCTCAAACTATAAACATACATTCTCAAGGCAAAAGCTTTTATGTCTTTTGTAACATCTGGTAGCTATTGTACCAGACTTTTCATAAAAATATATTTAACGCAATCCTTTTAATTAACAGAGGCAGTGTTACCGGTATATTACCAGCAAGCTTCCCTCTAACAGTTTTCTACACTGCTGTGTAACAGTGAGCTAAAAGATAAAAAGATGCAGTTATAAGGGGATTTGAGGTGGCTAATGAGTTAGAGATCTTTGTATATTGCCTTTATTAGAATAATCAGCAGCCCTGAGTTTGAGGGTTTAAGGTTACAAAAAAAACTGATTTACAAACGAATGATACTGTTAAAAGCACTATTCAAGTTGTACCATCAAACACAAGAATAAAGAAATAAAAGAATTCAGTTTGTATGTGCAACTTAAATTCAGCCTGTGTATGTGTCCCAGAATTAATATGATCACACTATTCTTTCCCCAAAGGAAGTTGTTTTTTTCTTCCCCCGTTTTTCTTCCTTTTTGTAGTTCAAAAGAAGGACTTGAAAAAGATGAGAATCAGCATCACACAGAAATGCTATTTCCTACAGGATAACTGCCTCACTTACTGGAAAAATTAGAAGTTATACAGTGAATGAGAAAGAGGTCATAAAGAAAACCCGCATCCATTTTCTGATGAGAAGTCTTTGAAAGCAGCTGTGAAGAGGTGGATTCTGTACTTGTCTCTAACAAATCCTCTGCAGTGCCTTCTGAAGGAATAGCTAGGAACTAATATGCTTGTCCCTCCTTTTCTGGATTCCCAGTTTGACACCATAAGGTCTTATTCACAAACGCAGTGGGTGCTTGCAGCTGCAATTGAAGGTAACGGGAGTTCTATTCTGAGCAGATTTATCAGCACATAATGCTAACACTTGAGAGAAAAAAAATCCCAAACACCCTATATCAGACACCAACATAAATGGACACTTTTTTTCCTGACTCAACTTCTTTCCTACACAACAGCAATATATACCTGCTGTTCAGTGTGGATATTACACTGGGTAAGAGCGTGCAGTTAGAGAATCTAATTAGGAAATTAGGCATCCTGTCTACAGGACAACCCGTTCATTGTCGTGAAGCAACATGTGGCAGAGGGTAGCCACATTTGGACAGGGAGGAGCCAACAATGAAATAGCTGCTCTCTACGTGCATCTGGCCAACCTATGCCCATAAACAGGTTGTGAGCATTAAAACTGAAAACAGGTTGTGATCATTTGATTTAAAGTTATGTATGATGCTTAGCACAAAATTTGACTAAGTCAAGACAGCAGAGATAGTCAGCTTGGCACTTTAAACTTTTGAAATCTTAGGTTTGTTATTTAATATTTTTTATGGTAATATCGAGAAATCAGATAGATTCCATCTCCTGCTATTACAGCGGCATTCAGCGGGGTTGCCAATAAAGTTTTCTATCTTACAAGACTGTTTGTGACACCACTCCCCACAAATGAGCAGCTCATGTGAAAGTGGTTACTTCTAGGTAACAGCAAAGAAAGCAAGATGCTGGCCTGTGACAAACCCTAACCCAATTAATACCAACTGCTGGGTCCACAAACACCACCATTTACTAGGATGCAACCTAAGGATATATTAAAATGACTTTCTCTAAGAAAAGCTACAGAAAGAATGTATGCCATTTTTATGCTAACTTTGAAAAAGAAAGTGTTAAAGTGTTTAAGAATCCCAATACCTTAGCAAACAAGGAGTTTTAGAGTAAGCCCTTTCAGTGGTTCACATGAAGTCCAAACAATGGTCCCCGTACCACTGTAAAAATGGTATCTTTGTTAATTTGGGTGATTTATGACTTCTGATGATGATGATGATTTGTTAAGTCTTTTAGAATTTTCAAGAGAGCATTAGCTCTTTTGTTAACAGTTTTCCAGACTGAAAATGGAAGATGCACACATCCATTATAGTGATTAAACACAAAGATAGGGTGGCCTATTTTTAAACACTAATTTTTAAAGCAATTTAATCCTACCATTCATCATTCTGAAGCCACTGAGAGACTTTATTGATTCACCAGTCTTTGGTGTAAAATGCATGTTGAATTATCCTTGCTAAAACTGGTAAAGTTTTCACTGGAAGTAAATGGTACGGCTCCATGAGAAATTTACCACGTCTTCAGTCGCAATCATTTACAACCTTGATAATTCTCATCCCTCCTGCTAATCAAATGCCTAATATTACACTGGATATTAACCTCTCTCATTTTAATTTAAAGACACCTGTAAAAACATGCTCAGCAATTTCAGTACATGCGTACTAACACTGCCCTGTAATCGCAGCCTACTTTCCTATAGCAAAGAAATTGAAACTTGGAGCCAAAACCATTTGAGAACATCTGAGTGAGATGCATTAAAGGGATCATAATGCAGATTTTTAGTGTTACTGCGCAATTAGAGAGCTTTCCCATCCTCATAGTTTTCAAGATTATCATCAGCGTATCATTTCTGTCTGTTCCTGTTATTGATAGTTTACCCATTAATGTTTGGAGATCACATAACACCGTAATTCTCTTGCAACAAAAATGAAAGTGATGTTGTACGTACACCAAGGGGGGAATAAGTTGAGCATAAATAGTCATAATTTAAACAGAAAACTCCTAAAGCACCATAACTTTGGAGCTGAGGAGAGAGGTTGAGATCTGATTATATTAGGCTAACCCTATCCTAAAGTGCCATTCCAGAAAGTCAATGTCATGGGATAGTTGGCCAAATATAGTGCCAGATCCACTGGCCTTTTTGCCCAGGACAATATTTGTTCTCCCTGGAAAAAAAAGAAATAACCATTGGAGATTTTTCCATGAGAAGGAAAATACAGGCAGGACTTGTAGGTGAGGTCATGAAAAACTGAAAGACAACTGGTTCAGAAGGACAGCTTTTTTGGTCATTTCTATCATATCATTTGCCTTCTTGGTCAATTAGCTTTGAAGATTAACATTTAATTTACCTTGTACTCTTTGGTAAAGGTACCAGGACACTGACTAACATCCTAGTTAAATAGATTGATATCAGGTTAGGTCTGCAGGTAAAAAGCAGACAGATTTGTGTCTAATTCTGTTTTTACAAATAGAAATAGCAACCGTTTTTCTTCAGTGAAATTCATTTTAACATAGCCTTCAGAGAATAAGCCCAAACAGCTTATTCAAGAATTTTCAAACCAGTATCTTAAACCCACTTGAGATTTCTGTGAAATTTACATTTCTACAATGTGCCCAGTTTCTTTCTAGCTGTGTTTCTGAAGGTGGCCATCATTAGCATTGCTTGAAGCTTTTCTTACCCTCAGTCAAAAGAAACACCGTTACACAAAGTAAGTTCACTTGAGGGGCACGAGAATTCAGCTTTGAATGCATTTCAGATGTTGTCCCTGCTTTGCTTTGAACAAAGCCTTTAGAATTACATCATGTTATTTTGTGTCTCATTGGGAACTGCTGCAGAGGCAGAGATGCAGGACCCCTCCTGCCTCTTCTGCTCTCCTTCCCCCATGCTTTTCTCCACAAACCAGCTCAAAGCAGTATCAAGGATAACTGACCACAGGCAAGCTAAGATAGCATTGTAGATCGCCCAGGTAGCATTGCAGTAACATAGGCAGGTAAATAACTGATAAAAATAGTAATTTTGTTAAAGCAAGGGGAGATGGATCCTCAGAGGGAATTATTTCAGCTGGAAATCAAGTAATAATCTACAAAACATTTCTGCTTCACTGTCTGCATGCTAAAGTTCACCAAAAAAAAAAAAAAAAAGTGAAGCAACTTTCAAGAGGCAAAACAAGACTAGCTCAGGACTCTGCAAGCCTGAGAGAAAGAACCTGAGAGAGAGCAGAATGAAAGGGAAGGTTGTTAACACCCAGATCTCATCACAACACAGATGGAGATTTTAAGCTTTAAATCTTTTCTGCATTCATTATTTTCATTTTCCAGGAGGTATTTGCTCAAGTGTTTAGCACATATTTGCAGTTTGCTTCGAAAATCATGCAAGAGTTTTCAATAATGTGTGAGAATCTCTGGAAAATATTCTCAAACAAAACAAAGCTGTTTACAGGAAGAGCCTAAATTCATCCATTTCAGGATTAGTCAGAAAGCCTCCTGTCTGAGGCTGAAATGCAAGTAAACGCTATGTGATACACCAAGAACAAGTACTGCTCAGGAGAACGAGCTGCTAAGCACACCCTGTAATGTGAAGCAACTTCTCACAGAAGTCAGGATCTGTTCACAAAGCATTTGGAAACAGAGGACACTAATTAGTAGCCAATTATGATTTCATCACATCCAGCATAAAAGACCTCCTGGAGATCAGGTTCATTTCGGCTCTTTCAGCTCTTGTTTAAGGGTACAGTGGCTGTACTGGAACATTTGAGTCTAAAAGCACAGCCAAGTTTCAGATCTACAAACTGCAAGAAAAAATAAGCTGCATCAGGCAGTCATCCATTCCACAACATGTGCATGCATTTATAGTGAGGTAAGTGACATAGGAATAATGAATCTTTTTGTTAGTATTGCTAGAACATAATTCTGTCATAATGAAGTTATTTAACCTTCTTCTATCCCAAACAGATTATTCAAGGCATGGCTGAAAAGCAGGGCTGCTTGAGATGCAAACCTGCACGGCACCTGAAGCGATTCAAGCAAAGGTGGCAAGTACTTTCACAGACCTGCAATATGCTTTGTATAAGGACCAGTTCTTCTACCAAGTCTAAGGTTGACAGTATTGGTTACTACAAAAACCTCTTAGTTAGATTATCTTCAGGAGAGCCTTCCACAGCAAATGCCCTCATTAAGAGATTATTCTGCTTTAGCCTCAGACTCTCCATCCCATGCAATGTTCTTCTTTGGGATTATCCTTCATACCCAGGCATAACAGGACCTTCCTTTCCTGTTTCTTGCACATACTGCTACCAACAATTAGTTATAAACCAAACCATTTACTTTTTTTTAAAAAAAAAAAAAAAAAAAAAAAAAAAAATTTATAAGTAAAGAGCATCAGGGAAAGCCTCCTATTGATCCAAGTCATCCCTTCTTGTCATTACACCAAGAACTGCAAAGACAAATGGTGAAAGAGAAACACTGCACTGCTCATCCTTTTCATCTGCAACATCATTAAGCTAGTCGTCACCTGCTCTGGGATCTAAGCACACCCTAGGATGAGATGACCCCTGAAGAGCTGCCACTTCACCCAGAGAGCAGTAGGTATCGATTAGAGTTCTGATCCAGGCCTGTGAACACCAAAGAGATGCTAGAAAGCCCTTAGAGGGCCACGTAAGGGGCACAGAACTGCAGACAGAAGATGCAAGAAAGAGCAGCTGCACCACGTCTCATGTTCACCGCACTTGAACAGGACAGCAGCACAATCCATTTTAGGGGAGAAAAAAAAGGAAAAGAAAAATTTGCTTTCACTCCAAAGTTGTATTTACAGTAAATAGCTCTCTCCATTCACAGAGTGCAGAGCAAACTGCACAGAACTGCCTAACCGTACGTACAAGATGAACCAACTTCATTACCTCTTTGTACAGGGACAGTCAAACTGCAACTCTGCTACATCTTGACCTAGTCTCAAATCCTTCATTCTCCTGGATTAAATTATCACTAAATGAACTCCAGGAGCTTGCACCTAACTGCATAAATGATATCCCTAGCAAGGGAAACAGTGCACGTGTGTGCATGTGTAAGGGGAAGGTAGAACACAGAGTAAAGGCTATGAGGACAGGGCAGTGACTGTTTAGGTTTGCTTAAGATGTCGTGAATTCTTAGAGTGATCACAAAAGTTTAATCAAGAAATATGCAAAGCTTAAAGCTCACATTCCAAGTAAATAGCATAAATAGAGCAGATATTTAATTTATCAAATATGACAAACTCTAAGGGAAAAAAATGAAGACAAAAATACAACAGTGCAAAATGCAATGCAAAACTGCAAATATAATGCAGAGGAGGTAAACCTACATGCGAAGTGGCACTCATGGGAGTTATGCAGAGAACCACAATAATGGAAAGTGTTCTGAGTACAGGGACATCTGAGCGACAGATAAGAGGGATGTATAAAGGAGTTTCACAATAATTCAACAGGCGGCGTTCTGTATGTAAGAGAAATGCACAGTGCAAGCCAGCAAAATGTATTTAATACACAGACAAGGGCCAAGATATGACCTTTGCAGACAGATAGAAAATTGGATGTAAAATAGGCATGAAGATGTCAGGGAATATGATATAATAACTACAAAGACTTTATCAGCATTATGCAAGAGAAGGAAGCAGTCACCCATCCAAGATAAATGCTGGCATGATAGTTAAACCACAGGGACGAGGCAAATTACAAGGAAAAAAAATATGCTGCCCTAAGTTTCACTTAAATCTACTAGAACTGAGAATATCAGCCACCACTGTCAGATAATATTGCTATCTCCTTGTTTGCTTTTGAAAATAAGCAGAGCACATTTTACTGTTAAGCTAACAGTAGGATCACAGCAATACAACCAAGATGTTCATCTGTGCAAGGACTCAACATCACACAGCAGAAAATGCTAGTGTATAGATTTCAAGAAAACAAGAAACAAGCCATAACACTCACAGTTAAAATCCCATCTGTCAGCTGAAAAGAACCAGAAAAATAACTGGAAAATAAAAAATAGCACTGTAATAGGTTTTTGTACTACTCGGGGGCACAGTGCAGAGACTCCTGACCACAGACTGAACAGGCTGCTATGGCTATGTGGTGCAACACAGTACGTGGCAGATACATTAAACATGGCTCTGTAAGCCCAACACCTGCATTTACACAACACCATGACCAGTGTTGTTCTGCAGACAGTAAGAACTATGGGGGGGAAAAAAAGATATTATAAATCTTTTGTTCCCTTTTCTTAATGAGAAAGGTCTTGAGATTTGCCATTTATGATTGTGTAATTCTGAATATAAATGTATTGACAAGCTAGAAGGGCTCACCATGAAGTGGCAAATTTCACATCAGATATTCCTACACGGACACTGAAATCAAGAACTGGAGCAAGTTCCAAAAGAGTTGAGCTTACTTGTAACAGTTAGCCACCAGTGTGTGTACATGTGTGCACGCATTCTTATGCATCAGTACATTTAAAAGACACTTTGTTCATTATTAGCTTATTTTCTGACATGTCATTTTCATCACATTGGCTTTCAAAATCATTTTACAGTATGTCTGACAGACTCTCATGGCTTAGATAGCTGATTAAGTAAGAAATACTGAACATAGATTTTGCATTGGAAAGCATGAGAAGAGACCTCACTGAAAGTACCACAGAATGTGTAGTCAGCTAGCACTCCAGCAATAGCAGAGCATGAAAACAATACTTACAATTAAACAATTAATGAAACAATAATTTCCAAGGAAGACTGTGACTGGGTTGTGCTGTGCTTTTAGACAGAGTGCTCTAACCTAAATTCATGTAGCCACTGACTAAAGAAATCCCTCTTTTGGATTCAAAGGCAAACCACTGCTATGGAAAAAGTCGTATATTTTGTCAAAATTTCAGCAAAGTGCAATGAAACATAAAATAACATTGGAGAATAAGCTTGTTAGCATCGTACCCTCCAATTCCCACTAAAGACTTTTTCAGAGGAGCATGCATGTGGCAGTATTCAGAGAAACTACAGTTCTAAAGCGAACAAATTTAAGAGGCACCCATGCAAATACACTGACCTCTCTTCCCCTTCATGGTGTTTGGTTGGGTATAACAGCTCACTGCAGATTTAAATACCGTTCAGAATGACAACAGTGCAATTCATAGCTGGTACTTAACCGAGGCTCCCCAGGTGAGAAGACTGAATTACTTTTCTGAGTCAGAGCTTTCTAACTTGCCCTTTGTAACCTCGCTGCTCTCCTTTCCAACCTAGTCTCAAATGCAGCTTTCCAATAGCACAGATTGGAACTCAGCCTGATTTATCCAAACGTTATATGCAACATATTTAGAAACCATTACACAAAACTAGAGAATGACGATAATTAAATCAGACATTGCATTTGCATTCCTACATTACCTGTGGCCCAACCCAATAAAAAAGGGTTACAAGAGGTTTAATGGTATGGACCGGGTTGTGCCATATAGCTAGATCACAAAGGAAAAACTGGGCCACACCAAGATGAGCAGGATCACCCCCGTTTGTATTGTCTTACTTAGGAATCAGTCTCAAGAGGAGATAAAATACAGCACAGACAGGTATTACATGTCACAGAGCAAGTATCAGTAACATCAAACATGGAGCCAGAGCCCTGTCCCAACTATCACCCTCATTCCTGGTGTAACAGCAGGTCATAATGTATGCATAGATAACCCCTTCGAAAACAGCTCATTACTTCCCTGGAATTGCTGTTCTTAGAAATAAATTTTGTCATCTTCCCCAGAAATCTTTGAGAGGAATACTGTGTCTGCTTCCCCTGCTGACTTCCTTCACACACTCTGCTGAGGGAAACTGGAAATTAGTTGATGATTCCTTTTAGGGAACAGATCGGAAACAGACTTTGATGAGTGTTTTTAGATTTGTGAGCTGTGTTTTATCATCACTTGCCAAAGACAACCTCCAGGCAATTGCTCTGAAGCTCTCAGTTCCCATCCAGCACAAGTGACCCTTGCAATCTAGGGAGGAAGTAGTGGAGAGCCAACAAGAAAAAAGAAAACACCTTCATGAGACATGCTGGATAACTATTAACAGCATACTCCCTACAGGAAGAGAATAAATAGCAACATATGCTTATATATCTAATCATAGAGTTCTGGAAGTAATTCATTCTCCCCTCAATTTACCACCCAAGTTCTGTCACACACTTCCCTAAGAGTTTGTTTTTGTTTTTTTTTTTTTCTCCTTTGGAAGGATGCCTGCCTCTACCTTTATAGCACTTCTATTCCTCTAATCAAGTGATGGAGACTCTACCACTGACCTGGGCAGCCTGTTCCAATGCTCGTCTATACAAGCCACTGCCAGTTTGATTTGACATTTACCTTCATACTTTCTTTTTTAACTTAACGCCATTCATCACTAAAGCAATTTATAGAGTACTTCATATCCAGGATTACAAACAGCTGCACTGTATTCCACACGGGTGTACACCCATAGCTTAGCAGCATTCTCTTTAATACTGAAGTCTCTCCGTTTCAAATCAAAGCAACTCTGGCTCCTAGGTGTCACTATTCATCAGTTCTCTTTTCCCCAGGCAGCTTAGGATTTCACAATAAATCATCCTAACTACTTTCTCAGTCTTGCCATTAAACAACATCTCTTCTGTAACATATATTTACCTTCCAAGGGTCTTCACTATACAAATCTTAACACATTATTTGTCTGACGTGTACCAGAGCATAAATATTTGCATAAGTGAGTCTACAAATTCATATGACTAAATATTGGGATAACTAGTTCAATATCACCTAAACTTTAATAGGAATACAGACAGATAAATCTCATGCAGCAAATTAGTGGCAGTGATGTTCACTGGTCATCATGCAAAACACTACTGGAAAGTAAAGAGCAAGAATTGCATTGGAATAAGCAAATGAACAGAAGAAATCAAAATTCAGTCCCTTTTCAAATCTATTATGCTTCTTTGTGCATATTAAGGTGGTTACATATTTCTATAAGCTTTAAAGATGTGCTTTACCCGGAAAAGCTAAGATAAAACAGAACCATGTACTATCCTGAGTTGGAAGGGATCCACAAGGATCAAGTCCAACTCCTGGCTCTGCACAGGACCACCCAAAAACTAGACCATATGTCTGAGAGTGCTGACCAAACACTTCATGAACTGTGTAAGGCTCGACTTCCCCAGGGAGCCTGTTCCAGTGCCCGACCACCCTTCTGTGGAACAGCCTTTTCCTAACACCTAGCCTGACAGTCCCCTGGCAAAGCTCTATGCCATTTCCTTGAGTCCTATCACTGGTCAGCAGAAACAAGAGATCAGTGCCTCCCACTCTGCTCCCCTTCACATTTCACATGCGTGTAAAGGTCACCCACGTGCATCAGGAAAGCTTGGACAGCGCTCTTCTCCTCCAAGCACTTCCCATAGAGGCTTTTATTGTTGGCTCCAGCTGGCAAAGCAGTGTGTGCTGCATACAAGTCACTTAATGTTTGGGAAACACTCAAATACCAAGGCTATCAATGCAGGCAAGACCCTGGAAAAACAAATAATTGCACTGTTCCCCCACAACAGTGTTCTCCTGTCATTGCTTCAGGCCATGGAGCAGCCTGTTTCAATCAGTTTCTGAATGAGTTGCTTGGCAGTACATAAAATGGACTTCTAACACTGACCACCTTTTGCAGATGCCCCTTGCCAAAGCCTCATAAGGAGTACGCCTCCCTGCCAGATGCAGGGCACAGCACGCTAGATCATTTGTTTCTACTGGCAACTTCAAACTGGAACCTTACAGTGAAACTAAGGGGGAGTCCAAGCCCCTGATCTCTACAGATCCAAAAATATCCATTATACCATAAAAATAAAAGATCAGACAACAAATATATATATATGCTATATGTAGTTCTTATTTTGATACTTGACTTTGTTGGCAAATATAATGCTTTCTGCACAGTGTTGGCTGTCTCTAGATGTTTTCATGCAGCAATATTCTTTTCTCAGTTACAAGTTCTCTGCATCCAGCACGCTCTCACGTGATACATCTGTTTCCCTGGCTAATCATGCAAATTAGTGTTTAAGTCATGCCTAGGCCTGCATTGAATCAAAAATGTAACTTTTCACTCCATTTCATGATTTAAGAAGTCTTGCAAAATGCAAATTATGCCTTATTATTGACAGCTTTTGCACTATACCACCACACTTTTAACAAGCTACGGGTATTCTGTGTTTCACAGTGCTGATAACTATATTCTAACAAAATGAGTTTGTAAAATCTCTCAGGAAAGGTAGACCAAAGAGGAGGCAGAAATACTAACCAACTATTCATTGGCCTTTCATTCTCTTCAGAAGTGCCGGTCCCTTTGAGAGCATATTTTTTCCTTTCTTTTAAAAGATCTTTACAGCAGCCTCCTCAGAACGCATTACAAGGATTATTCTATGTCAGATGAAGTGTAGTAAAATACAGCTATGTGAAGCAAAGCTTTTTTTGCTGAAACAGATAAAAAATAGATTTGCTTCTGTTTTTATGCTGAAATAGTAAATCACAGAAACAAATTGATATAAGCTGTCACTTTAGCTATTTGAAAAAGTGCTGGCACCTCAGAGACGAAGTACTGTCTTCCTGAGAATACAAGAGCAGATGATACACATTAACACCAGAGCCACACAAATAATTGATTTTGCAGTTTGCTTGGTGAACACAAATAACCTCATTTCAGTTTAATCTGAAATATTCTTAGTACTTGGGGATAAAAAAAAAGAAAAAAAAAAAAAAAAAGCCTTCAATCTGAAAGACAGAATTTCACACAAAGTTTGTAAGCTTCTGAAATGCATCTGTGTACGAAGCAAATGGAAGAAAAAAGTTTTAAATGTTTATTGCTCATTTTGCAAAGGAGTAATTAACACAGCTCTCCAGGCAGGCTTTCAAACAGTTGTTCTTTAAAGAGGAAAACTAGAAACACATCAAACACATTAGTGAAGGGAAATTTGCAGCATAGCTTTTATACCTGCTGCATAGAACCCAACACCAGAATCTACATACATGCATGCATTCCTTTCCAAAGGATATTTGAATTAAGCTGTGTTGTTTTCCTGGATCCTTGGCAATACATTTAGCAGAACACCTTATCCCATTCATAACTGGGCAATAGAGTTCTACAGACCAGTATTAATTTAAAAGAAAAAATATCACACTTCTATCCAAGGCCTATCTATCTCCATTTCCTTGTCTTTTGTGTTGCAATGCATGTAATAAAGTTTTTTTTGTTTTTTTTTTATTGTTTTGCACACATTGTTCAAAATTAAAAGCAATAATAAAGATTAAACATGAATTATTATTTGCATCAACAGTAATACAAGAAATAGTCCCAGGCTAAATGATGTGCTTCAAATACTGTTTCCATCATGTCACAAAATTTTAAGTATTCTCAATCTTTACTAGTCTATATCAGGCCCTAAGTGTTTTTGAGTATTCATAAACCAAACAGAGGTATATTATTTTCTGCAAAGTCATTAACAAGTTTTCTCAATTGTTCATGCTTTGGGAAAGTTTTCCATGGCTCTTATTTTACCTTTACATAACAGACTCAGTGTTACCTAACGTGTTGCCTCTGAAAATTCAGTCAGCAGCACTTTTTTCCCAGCCCATATTTGAATCTTAACACTTATAGAGCATCTTATATTCATCTTTAACACATGTGCTATGTAAATATTGAAACTAATCCTCATAACATTTCAAAGTCCACATTAGTTGACTAATTTAAAATGAATAAAGGATTTATACCTGGAACGAAGAGCAAAGTAGTTCTGAAAATAGAAATAAACACAGCATGCATTTGCTATCCTTTATCATAAACAGTTAGGTATCATAAACAGTTAGGCCTGCTTTATGGAGACCAAAGTCCACACAAACAAGGACACTCTGAAATGTGGCAGCATTAGAAAGTCAGCACTGCACACGCAATGTTTTCAGAACAGAAACACTACTAATAACAGCTCATCCATACAGCTCCATTTATCAACTAACCTTGATAAGCACATACTACATCATCCACGCTTCCCCTGATTTACAAGCTCTCAACTCTCTTCTTAATGCAAGCCCTGAATAAAAAGCTATCCTATTTAAAAAGCAGTTCTCTCACCTGGGCTAAAGCAATATTGGCCATGGTAGTCAATGAGCTCATCAAGCAGTAAAGAAACTCTACCCATCTTTGATAGATGCTAGAAGGCAGCTGTGACTGACTTGGCCAGAGCTTCTGTTCTGCAACTGTCTTGCCAAACCCAATGTATTTGGCACCTTCTACCCATTTACTTCTTTAGTAGCTATGGAAGGTTTGCAATTCTACAACACCTATGCACATTAAGCATTTTAAGGAACAGATTTTCAAAGGTATTTATGCATAGAACTCGGTTATTACAGCCAGATTCAGACATCTATCTTTGTGGCACTGTGTCTTAATTCTGTGTAATCTATCATCTTCACAGTTCCACTTAAAGTTAATTTGAGGATTAGGGCACAAAGGGCTCTCTTGGGTCACTTCCTCAAATGAAGGACCTTTTCTCCTCCACTGGCTCTTGCTCTAGGTACATGGTTTCTTCTTTCCATCATGTTAGACTTGCATAAAAAAGATCCATCCCCATTTACTGCAGTGGCTGCTGGGACTCTATTCAGTATCTCATTTCACCTTAAATTTAATTTTAAAATAGATGCTAGAAAACCAAGATGGACAACTGGAATCTAATCTAGGTAATCAAACTTTATGGACAATGCCATTAGCTTACCACTTTCCTATAGATACTGTGAGGAACTCCAAATTCAAGCCCAGAAATTGCCTAGTTTAACAAATAAAACTTTGTTGTACATACTCACCAACTCACTCCCTTACATACCCCTCTGGAAAGGTAACAGGATGTCTGAGGAACTTCAACCACAAAAGAGGAAATGTCCCTGATAAATGAGACAGTGGCGACAGATAAAACAAGCCTAAGCAGTTCCTGCCACAGGAACTGCATTTGTAGTCCTGAATACTGCTCTTAATCACAAAGCCACCCAGAGGAAAATGCTGTGGAGTGAGACATACACCAAACTAACCTCCAGCTTAATTTATTTTGGTCCATTAGATTGTGAAAATATGAGTGGGAAATTACTGATGATTTTTTTTACCCTCCCTACCTGTTGTACCTTTCACAAAAGAGAATTTCTCACATCTTTTGTACAAACTGTTTCCCAGGTCTGCAGGGCTGAATACTTGACTGCAAAAGGGAAGGATGTAGGAGGCAAAAGACACAGATGTGTTTTTTTTTCTGGAGAAGCTTAATTAATTGTTTTTATGGCAAAATGATGACATTAATTGCTTTGGAAAAGCCAAATTTTTATTATCATTACCACCGCAAACTGTCATGGAGGATAAGAAATAGTCAGACCAATACACTTGATGCATTGATTTTAGATTCCAACTTCAGTGTTCTGTGGATTTTTCTTTCAATAGATAATCACACTCCACACAATACTACAACAGAAAGCTCTTCTGGTGCAGATAAAGGATGTTTGGGGAGATTAACAGAGGGCAGAAACAGAGCGTTTCTTTTCTAATATGTTTCTATGGTGTAGGAACCCCAACCCACCTTTTATGTATTCACTTGAGTCCATGCTGGTTTCATTCCATTCTGAAATTATCTTGGTTCAGTTAGAAGGCACTGCTCTCGGCTGAAATAGATAAACACAAAGGATAAGATTGTAATTAAAGGTTGTTTTTTCCCCCATCTTCAACACACACAGTTGGTCCTTACAGGCACTAGTCACAGCTAGAAGACTACAGTGCCATCTCTCTTTCTGAGCAGTGTTTGCAACATCATTTAACCTGCCTTCATCACAGGGCAAAGTTGTGAGAATTAATTATATTTATGTGCACTAAGGAGGTAATCATTACAGCCACAGTGCTGTAATCCCGACCTCTCTTTTATACAGCTACCAACAGTTGCCCACTGCCATTTTGCTATACTCTTCCAATTTCAGCAACACCTTACTGAAAGAATATCAAATCCCATTAGTTTATGTTCTCTATGCTACGTGATTGAAATACTGCAGTTATATAGCACGGTAAAACAACTAACTCCTGCAGGAACAGCAGAGCTGGATTACAAGGGAATATAGATGAGACAGGCAGATAAACACACAAGCAGGAACACTTCACGGGCAGCCTTTGCTGAGAAGAACCTAGGAAGGCTAATAATGGGCTGCTGTGTTCTTGTCATTTGTGCTCTTAAACGTCAATGATTATCTAAAAGCACAGATGAGAAATAATTTTTACCATGCCAATTCCATGATTGGGTGTACGGGTTGTTCTGAAGGAAACAATCTGCTGGACAACAGCTTTGGTATTGTATTAAAAAGGTCTGTTCAAAGACCAGAAAATTTATCTGTCCTGGGTCAATTTCAGGAGTTCAATGACATCTCCCGTGTGTCACAGAAGGCTGCTGTGGTAAGCTATATGGATTAAAATTGCTCCTTGTGCTGAATTCAGTGTTCCAAATAGCCTCGTAAAATGATAATACCTGAGTGCTCTTCTGCTCTCATCAGCATTATCTCCAGACGTTCAGTAGGATCCCTTTTTATCCCTCAGCAGTTGTCACTGCATCAAATTTCCAACTTTTTGAGGTAAGCTGGCCCCCACAAACAAGCACAGATAGCTGCAGCCAGCACCGCTGCCTCTGGTTACCAGTGTGATTTGAGGCTGACATCCAGTGTCCTAACTGGTCAAGAAGAAATTTCTCAAATCAGTCTGGTAGCTTTCCTTTGAATCTTGCATACCTGGCTCAGGCAGCTTAGACCTAGGGATAGCTTTCAGCTTATTTAACCTCACTGTGTGACCAGAGAACTGCAGAGAGCTGCTCTTGACACACGAGGCCTCTCCACTGCAGAATGGCATTGGTAATGCCACATAAGCAGTTACGCAGCTGAGCCAATATGATTCAGAAAGTGTCCTGGTCAGCCTTAGATTACAGGTCATACATGGTGGTGATGTGGCTGACTGGACACATGTTAAGACAATTATGTCAGGGGAAAGACAGGATGAAAGTTGCAACCCCTGATTAGTACTCTGAATTCAAATGCAACAAGCCTGTACAAATACCAGTGATCAGCTCACCACGCTGTGGAAATGGAATTTAAAGCAAAATAGTTTTCTTCTGATGTATAGTAGTTTACCTTTTTCCTTCAGGTCACTAACTTAGAGAGTGACGGGAAGGAAAGGGTAAATCAAACAGGAACTCAGAACCAATCTAACCTTTCCCATTGTCTCCCACCAGATGTAGCTTTTCCCATACAATCACAAACTCCAATAGAAAATGAATTGTGACTCTGACCTAAGAAAGTTCAAAGCTATTAAAACAGCAAATCAGCACAAGTGGGTTGGAGCCAGTGCTAACAAAGAATACATGCTACCAGCTATATACATTTGGAAGCTAATTTTCAGTAGTGCTGAGCACTCACAATGCCAGCGGAAGCCAGGTGGGATGGTAGGAGATCAGCACATCAGAAGATCAGGCTCATTGGTTTAAAGACTATCCTGAGGCACAGAAAGCCTACTAGTGGGATGAAAGAAGGAAGACAATGACTGTCAGTAAGAGTCAAGCATTCTGGGAAAACAAGTGGAAGCCAGCAAAAATAATCTCCTCTATGCCAGACTCCTCAGAAAGGTATAAAACTGAGTACTTTAAGAATCCAGGGGTGAGATGTCTGTGGAGAGGAAAAAAGCCATAAAAGTGGTGCAGTACTGTTTCAGAGCTGGTTTTAGGGTGACTGCTGAACGGATATTTGATGAGAGTACCTAAGGGAAGACTATTATGTTCTCCAATTGATGAAACCCATCTCTGCAAATGGATGGTTAGAAATCCTTCTACTAATGCAGAAGATAAAACACAAGCAGGTACCCACACAAACAACCCTGTAGCCTGCATGCCCAGCTGTTCAGCAATTTCCAAATCTGCATAAATATCATGAATTACATTTTACTATGAAACATATTCTCTCTAGTACCTATAAATATGTCATCTTATTGCAGAGCCTTGATTCAAGTGGATTTCTATGCTCTCACTTTGTAATTGCCTCTTCCGCTGACAGCTACATGAAGAGGATCCCAGTGATATACATTATGCAACATGTACAGTATTAAAATACTAAACACCTACTAAATACTAAAAACATGTCACACGCGTACTTCTCTTACAAGCCAGGAGGGAAATGTGAATAAAGTTTGGTATTTTTGGTAATCAGGAAAAAGGAATTGAAGACACGTTTATCAAACACGAGCAAAAAATTACAATACAAGTGCTTGCAGTTTGTAAATCAGCACATTCCCAGCTGTGTCAAACTGCAGGCTCAGGACTGGATCAACAATCTCTGCAAACAGGGAAGTGAAGCGCTGTATTTCAGACTACATTGTCAGACAGGAGGCATTCAATGCTTAGCTTCTTTTTTAACCTTTCCTTTACCCTTCCTCATCCTCAAGTCCATATCACAGCAGGCATTTCTCTCAGCTGTATCCTGCTGTTGTTTTTCTGATGTGATCCTTTTTTTTACCAGCTCTGCAAATGCAGACCTTGTCTCAGTGAGCTGGACTGTAACCAGCATGCAGCAGTAATGAAGTGCCCCATTCTACTGGATGCAGAACGTAAACCTGGGAGAGAGAACTAGACGGCACCTCTTTAGATTTTTTTTAATTTAAGATAAGAGTCTCTGCCTCAATAAGAAAGATAATAACTCTTATCACTTAATGGGAAAAGTTGGAAAACAGACATCTGGTGAGTGGGATGCTCCCAGAGCCTGTAAAAATCACTAGAAGTCCACATAAAACTTTCCTTTAGCAACACGACCCTCACTGTAGACCCTTCAAGCAATAAACTCGCCAGAGTTCCCTGATGGTAGACGCCTTCTGAATGCAGTTAGAGTACTGCAGAGGGAGAAAAAGCACAAGTTAATGCAGCCTCAGACCCCTTTAGATAAGTAGAGGCTTTCATCTGGCTAGAGAGATAGATGAAGGCAATGTATTTAACCCGGGAGAAGATAAGCTTCCCCTTGGAGACTGGACTCAGAGAAGAACAAGGAGTTTCCAAAAGGTAAATAGGATATTCAGAAGGGGTGGCTTAGAGGAAAGCAGGTGCAAAGGACGTGCCATTTTCAAGGAGTTCTTCAGAAAAGATAATCTGTAATGGTTCCTTGATCACTGGATCCCTAGTACTAGTTTGTTAGTTTACTAAGTCCTCAAGTCGTTTTTCAAATCACTCTAATGTCTAGTTAAGTCTCATATACTCAGTAGAACATTTGAAAGAACAATATTTTTGGTTCCTCATGGAGAAGGAATGGATATAAATGTATATAATTGTTTTGCCATGTTGTGCATTTGTGCTGTTACCAGTTGTTAACAGAACTCAATAGTTTTTGAATGCGTTATTTTAAGCTACCCTGCTGTCAGTGTATAGATGCCTTGAGTTCTGCCTATATTTATGTAATTAAACTGCATTTAAGTTTCCTCTGCCAGGGGTGATTTCTGTGGTAACATGGTGTGAGCTTCTCTCCAGGACAGGCTTGTAATGTTCAGCAATGCAGATTCCAATAAAACTCCAGTATAAACACACTGCTGAACCTTGACAACTAAATGCACAAGGCTTGAGAGCTGAAAATACACACAGGGTGGATATTTATGTCTCTTCCTCTTTTCTGTGACTGCCTGGGCAACCTCGCATGAATACGAAGTAATCTAGTTATGAATTTAATCATCGTTGTTAGTGGGCCCCAAGTTCCACATGACTGCATATTTTCACTGGCTGCTACTGTTTTCAAACAGCTCTTAATGACAATTCCAAGCTTAAACTATATTTTGGTAGTCTAACTCATACACATAGCTCCTCATATGCTTTGACATAAATCAGGATGAAATGGAGTATAGGTCCTATGTGTCCTGATTACTCCTTGTAAGAAATTGAAGGAAAATGAATACTTAGAAAACAAACATAAGTAAAGGTATTTAGAACATACAGCTTTCTACAATAAAAGGGAACTCGATATTGGTGCCACTACACTTTGCATGTGATTAATGTTCACAGTGGATCTTAAAATGGCATGCAAACATTTCTGCAAGACTCCATTGACATCTACAGGGAATGTTCACGTGTCATTTAGCCAGAACATTCACAGAGGAACTAATCAGTGAATTGGCACTACACTGAGACTGTACTTGGTTAGTTTAAAATAAAAGAGGTAAATATGTCTAAGCACTGGTTATGTCTCACCAGACTGAAGATAGAGGAGCTTACTCTGTGCATACAGGCTCCCAGCTTGAGTCTGCACAAGCCTGATCCACCTTGCCAAGCAGCCAGGGTCCCAACTTAATCTCAAGAGAAGGCCAGCCAAGCTCAGGAGAATGCATATGTCTTTCTAGACAGTAGTCAAATCTAACAAATTAAATAAGAGGTTTTAACCGGTGTGTTTGAAAATGAAATGTGATAAGGAAATTATGCTCTTCCTCAGCTGGTGTATTTAATGTACAGAGAAAATATCTGACAAATTGAAGATGATGGCATTTAAGATGGATCAGGTAAAAGCTCTTCCAACTGTAGCTAAAAAACTGCACACACACACACAAAAAATATTTGCACAGCTGCCTTTTTTTTAAAAAAAAGACAATAATTTATACCTGCTACTAACTCTGTTGATGTGTGTGTTTCAAGGATAACAATCTTATATTTCAGGGAAGGAGGCTACAGTTTTTGCAAAAATATACAAGGAGTCTACCCCCCTCCCTAAACAAGTCTCCCTCCTCTGAGTGCCTTAGATGGGCACACTGATAGAAGGCAGTCCCTCATTCTCTGAATAACTAGACTATAAAACTATGGGCATTACCAAGGGCAAAAAATCAAGCTTAATGGCCTGATGCAATGTGGCAATTCCTACATCATCACTCCTAGTAGTTCATTTCCATACAAAATCCTTCAAATAGCTAGACAAGAATTCCACTCTCCCTCAGATACCTCTGTCAAAAGAATTTGCATCACATACAACATTTATTACATCCTTCAGGCATCCCACATGACTTGTCTCATGCTGGCATTGGTACAGAACCAGGTGCATACGGTATTCTGAGAAGCTATGAAGGAATCCCTTGACAAAGGGGCTTTAAGAGGTGGTCAAAGGCCACAATGTGGTTAGTTGGGACGGTGTAGAAGCCGTAAGATGTTACGACTTAGTTCCTTAATTTTCAAGGCAAAAATTAAGACACAACAGACGTACTGTATTAAGGAACAGTCTGGCACACCGGTAGGTAATTGATTGTTAATGTTTAGTATATTTGTAAAATGGAGCATAAGGAAACAATTAAGCCTCCATATTGCTTATAAGCTGTAGAACTGATCCTTGAAAATCTGCCATATCTTATTTGACAGAAAATAACAGGCACTTCCAGCCTGCCATCAAAGTTTATACGGACAAATAAAGGAGGCAATGTGTTTTTTTTCTGACAGTTTTTGTCACTTACATAGCATTTAAAATCAAAATGTGCACTCATCACATGTTTTCATCATCAATTATCTTCTCTTCAATGAAACTGCAAATTATAGACAGGAAACAATCCTATTCTTTTTACCAAAAAAAATGAGCAGAACAACAGCTGTTTACTTTGGAAAGTTCAATAACATCCAATCAACTTCTGTCCCTCTCCAAAAGAAAAGCTGTTTTTTAAAGAGCACCCTGAGCAGCACTTCTACCAAAATATTTGTTGTTAGTTAGCATTTTTTCTCAGTTGTTGGAAAATGTGCAAAAGAAATATTGGAAAAAATGTAGCTTTCTTTTAACTCTAGAAAGTATACGGACTTTTTTTTTGGTTGCTCATTTCTGTTTTAAGCACAACTCTGAAATACTGAGATGTCTCTGATTAGAATTCTGAAATAAAAAAGCAAACCCCAGTCAAACTGTAAAGAAATGAAGAAAACCAGAGATGAAGCAGTTATCTTCCCTGTCAGCATGCTAAGCAAAGGATTCACCCTTGCTTTCCTGAAAATATTTTAGTGCAAGCAAGACGAGGTCTTTATGAACTGAGAAGTAAAGAAGGAACATGCTCCACCTACCAAGCTCTGGAAATACCATGAAAGGGCTTCATACAGCAGCAGTACAGAATGTAATCCCATTTTCTTTGCAATATCTTCTCTATTCAGGCTCCATATTAGCTGTTAGTTCCTTTTCAGGAAGTTTTATGAAGTCTTGTGTCTTTTTCTACTTGTTGGGGCTGAAATCTATTAACACACAACCACCTTGGGGACATTCCATCATCATAGCATGTATTCTATATACATACGTGGAACATCTATCTTATGTCACCTCTTAAATGTCCTGGAATTACTATTTTTCCCCTTCAAACATTCCATCATAGCACACCACAGCTCTAGTTGATGAATGACAAAAAAGATATATTATAGCACGTTTGTAGGTTTTCTTCTGTTCCAAAAAGTTGTCTACACTGCAGTCTGGCCAGTGTGCCTCGCATGATGTATCTGCCACTAGCCATGACTTCCCTGGGGGGTACCCTATCATCACTTCATTGGGCTGGTATGTGTCTAACGTGGGTTAGAGTCATTTGGCTGCATTCAGCACTAGCTTCATCATAATGCTTCCTGATGGCTTCCGAACAGACTGCAAGTACAGCTGGTGCCCCAAGATGAACTGACAAACTCATTCTACAGCAGAGAACAGACAGCAGCTCCTTTTCAACTCGAGCTTATCTCCCTTCTCTGCCCATCAAAGCACTGCAAGCTCTACAGAGCCGGCTTTGCCTCACTGCATCCTTACTAGGCCTCATTACCTCTATTATCACACATTCACCTTCCACAATAAGACTAAAGGTGCTAGGATGGTACTGGTCTTGCAACTTTCCCTGCTCTTTCAGGTATCCTTTTGACCATGCTAATTCTCTTAACGTTCACAATAGCCTGTAAGTGCATCATATATGGATATATGGAAACATACTCAGTAACTGTTCTAAATCAAGGTACTGCCTTTATGCATCCTCGAGCTGTCTGCATTCCTCATGATTCAGTTTCTTCAATTCTAGACTCCTCCAGATGCCACATTCTCCACACCTTCAGTTTTTCTCAGCTTAGCTTGATATTCTGTTCTGTACTTGGAGTTGTTACAACCTGGCAACATGTTGAATTCTCCCTTCTTTCAGGTCTCATGCTGCTGGTTTTTGTTTGTTTGTTTGTTTGTTTGTTTGAGGAATGCTTCCCAAAGCCCACAGCAAAGTATGTCAGGGAGGTTGATGCTTCTTTTCTGCGTTATTTCTTGATCCCCAAACTTACCACCATAAGTATGATCTTATAGAAATATTGAATAAGCATTACTTTTATGACTTTTTGCCCAATGCTTTTGATGTGTTATATTTTTTGAGGCCCTGGAAGACATTCCTAGGACAAATGTCAAAATATGATTATTATTTATTTTGACAATATTTTTATTAAAATAGATGATAGGTCAGAGACAATATTTTTGACCTTGCACTTTTTTGAGATCTGAGAGTGCACAGTACTACACAGCAATCTGTCAAAATAATATTCGACCTCTAACATGAAATCGAAATTGTTTGTACACTGAGTAATTTTTATCCTTTGTTTTAAAAACTAAGGCCGTGCATAATATTTGTCCAGAAGTGTAGCTGACAATGATAGCTATGGCTAATGAAAACAGCAGAGACACTATTTTGTGGAAATTTGTCATTTTGATCTGACTGAATTATGTTTTGTTTTCAGTGCGATCTTCATGCTAAAAAGTTTTTTCCACCACAAGTAAAATGGTTTAGATTATTTCAAGATCACTGTCACCTGGTTAGAAGATGCAGTTAAAAAAAAAAAAAAAAAAACGGTTTCAAACTGCACCTTATTATTAATTTTTTTCTGTTAACATCCCTTTGCCTAATGCAGAATACATTGAATTTCTGGCAATTAGATATTAGCTCATTGACAGATTTATTTATTTTTTAATTTATCTTTTATTGCAAAATGTCAGTTAAAAGTATCTGGTGTAATTATAATCAAGTACTTGTTTTCAGGGTGCCCCAATAATCCAGCACAAACATGAAGGGAACTTGCCTACAATGTTTTTACAGAACAGGTTAAGGACCAAGATGATCACTACACATGACTTCCAAGATGTATTTTAAAATTTAAAAGCTATTTTTTAAACCAAGTTATTCTCATATTAATCCACATAAATGATTTTCATTTAATATAAGACCATCCAGTCTTCATCTGGAGATATTAAAAGATGTTTTTGTTGCCTCTCCTTTGCGAAAAATTAGCTGTTACAATATTAAGTTTTACCTACACTGATTGCCTAGCTTCGTCTGCAAAATACATTAAATCCTCTCTAAGCTGATATTCGATAGTATGGAATCACAGAACTTTCCATAAGCAAAGCAGGATCCAGAATCATTGAAGACCTAGACTAGCTTCTAGCCCCCAACTGAAAGGCTGGGCAAATGACCCTATAAATCTCAAGGTGTTCATAATGTTTTGAAAAAAGGAGAAAAAAAATGCTGTATATCTACAGAAAATTGATACAGTTCAGTGGCTTAGGAAAAGTATATGGAAGATGTGATTCATGCGCGTATCAACCTGCGTGCCTATTTCTTTATTGTAAATAAGAAGAGGAAAACCCCATAAAGTGCCAGATTTCATATGGTTAGGAAAAAACACACACACACACACACACAAAAAAAAAAACATTCAAATTTCTACTGGAGGCATTTATTATCATAGTTCTATATTCTTGCAAAAAGATTACAGCAACAATTCAGTAAAAACACACATTGAGGTTACATTTGGAATATTTTGAGCTTAACTCAGTTGCCAATAGGTTGTTGGTACTATTTAAGGTGTTCTAGGTGCCTACCTGACCTTCAGCTGCCATTCCAAAGGCTTCTCATAGGTTCTTTGTCACATCTGATAGCCTCCTGCATTGACACCATTTTTTTGTTTTTTTTTATTTTTTAAGTTTAGGTAGCAGAATATTCAATAATTATAAGTGGAGTTTACCATTGGACTTGTTATCAACTTATTTTGCTTGTACAACCAGATTTCATAAGTTAGTAAAAATTCTTTTCAGAATCCTTATAATTTGTAAGAGAAATAAGCACAAAATAATCACACAGGAAATAGCGAGATAGAGATTTTACACATCTAAATGCAATCTCTAGTAATTCAGGTCTTTTCTCATGCTAATAATTCAATTGCTGAGATTTAGCAGCAGAAGACAATTGCATGTCACCAAGTGGTATAATACAAAATGAGAAACTTTTAATATCTGTGAGAAAAAACGATGTTATTAGCATTCATAGCAGAGCCTTTAATGTACCGTATTTCCATTACTTAAGAGTAGCATTTGTTTGATCTATTCAGAGCAATTCTGGATAGGGGAGTCTAATTCATGGACTCAATAACGTTACAGCATCTGAGACCAAGAGGAATATTGCTCCCTTTGCTGCTCACCACAGAACTTCTGGGTACAGGCTGCAAGGACATACTCATGTTTAATTATTATGAAAATGTCACATAAAAATGAGAAGGGAGTTAAATCACTGTACAAAGATTTAAACTGGAAGCCGGTTGGGTTTTAATAACACTCTGCAAGTGAATTATGTTTCCAATAACACGTAAATGTATTATGAAACTTTAGGCAACATAAAGCAGTTTCCTACGGCTTAACGTATTTGAAAAGAGAATGGCTGTACTTGTGGTAACAGAAATACCAATTATGAATCAAACACGTAGTTTAATTCACTTTGTTATAGCTGTGGTTGTTAAGGTGTGTTTAAATACTTTCTCCTCAGTTTGTGAAAGTGGGGAGACAATGTTCATTCCCTCATATTTATGAGTGTATAATAAACCCCAGCTATTCACCATAGTGCCACACACCCTCTCAGCTTGTCTCTTGTTTTGGCGGTGCTCCAGAGGCCTTGCACCGCTCCCCTGCCACCCACCACGCAGAGATGTCTGTCTCCTCCATCTTAGGCCCTTTCCCCTTTGCCACAACACAGCCCCTCCAGACTTACCCAGTGTATTCAAGGGTGCAGATGGTACAAGCAGCTACAGGACAGGACAGAGATGCAGTTTCAAAAGAAACCAACACACTTGGTGCTTGGTGTGGGGGTGTCTCTGCAGGGGCCTCTGTGAGGGGAGGCCAGGGCTGCACGGGGCCTGACAGGACTGGGTCAAGCCAACTCCACAGCAGACCCACAGCAGCCCAGCCCTAACGCTGGTGGTGCCCCTGTGATAATTTTTTGAAGAAAGGGCAAAATATCTCATGGCAGTGCGATGTGAGGGGAAAAAGTGTGAGAAACAGCTCTGTAGACAGCAAGGACAGAGGAGGAGGACGGGGAAGAGGTGCTCCCCGCTGCAGCTGGGGCTCCCTCCAGGCTGGTGAGGGGATCACAGCCGAGCGGCTGGTCCTGAGGGAGAGCAGCCTGCAGGGACAGCCCCTGATGCAGCAGCAGAGGGGAGCTGTTAGGGACCCACCCCAGCTCCTGTTCCCTCTCTTCCTGTATCACAGGGGACAGTAGGGTAGAGGAGGTGGTAGCAAAGGAGGGAAGTTGTCTGAAAAAAAAAATAAATAAATAAAAGTGGCAGCAAAGTATTTTTCTGTTTATTTTTTGTCTGTTTCTCACTATCCAAATATATTTTAACTGGTAACAAATTACATTTATTTTCCTCAACTTGTGTCTGTTTCGCCTGTGAAGGTACTTGGCAAACAGTTTAATTGCTAGAAGATTTTTACTTCATAGAGATGGATGCTTTATTCTATTAAAAAAGCCTCATCACAGCACAGTCCTGACTGCAGTGGAGCCATGACAGAGGCTGACAGCTCGTATTTGTCTTAACTGCCCCTTTCAGGACTTGAATAGCAGTCTTCAACTGCAGCCTACACCTGCTTTAGCTGGAAGTGAGTGAGAACATCCAAAATTTAGAGACAAACCCCTTTCAGCCTCAGGTCAACTGCCAAGCCGTCATAACTCACTTCTATTCTGTTTCCAATGCTTCACCCCCGAAAGGGCAACCCTAATATTTCACATACATTTAATATTAACATGAAAGTTATTATCCATACCAGCTTTAAGTTCTGTTTTTTTATCTCTAAACTCAAATCAGCACCAAAACGAAACAAAAACAAAAAAAACATACAACTAGTAATGTCAGTCCTTAACCCACGAGAGCTGCAGTTAAGTCAGCTGCTTCAAGAAGATCACAATAGTTTATTCACATTGTGCATAACCACTTATCTTAAACTCTAAGTTATCTTGTTATTACAGAACTTTAATGCAAATTAAAATCATTTAAAATCTCTCAGCTCATTACTATTTTCATCTGTCAATAAATCGCTGTATTGTATATGAGAGGAAATGGCTGGGATATCCTTTATAACAGTCTAACCCATGAGTAAACATCATTTTAACGGACATTGTTATTTCACATTATTTCTGCATATTAAACATTTAAAAATATACAAGTTACTTACACTATAAGCAATATGCTGAAATACAAAGGGCAAATCATCCCCTTTATTAAGGCTTTAAAAAGACAGTATATTAGTTCTGTTCAGCCCTCTTTTTGCTGAAATAAGTGGTTACAGTTCACTTCCAGATCCTTGGCCATTTCCCTATTATACATTCAACTTCTACCTCACTAGCTGTACATTGTTTCTAACAAACACCCTCCCCTTGAAAGAGCTTCATGTGTTTAAACAAACAGGAGTCCCATCAGCACCTCTCTCTGCTCACTCCCTTCTTGCTCTAGGTGTAATGGATCTTCCCAATTCCTGTAGTTCCGTGATTATGGGTAGAAAATGTAGGACTTGCTCCTAACTTTAACAGTGCCATCTCATCTTAGAAGGATTAAAAAAAATAAAATCATGTGTTACTGTACACAGCAGGCTAACAAAACGAATGTGTATCAGCATCATAGAATGCACAATTTTTTACAGTTTTGTTTGTGGATGAAGTTGTGAGAAGCCTACTAGTGTTAAACATTTGAAACACAAAAACATCCCAACACAGAATATGAAGCAATAGTCTGGCTCCTGGCAGCTCGACACTTGCAGGAGAATCACATGTATTCCAGATACTTTGCATTGCTTTCCCTCATGTCTGCAGCTCTAGTGAGCAGATCCAGTTCATTCAGGCAAAGTGGACACATACGTCCCATCTCCCAGCTGTGGTATACTTGAAAAATACAAGTTTTGCAGTCCATATACGTGCAGGATAAAAATGCAGCTAGGCAGACAGGATAGAACCATAGGAAGGTCCCTCAGCAACATCCTCGTTCAGTCATTTTGCTTGCTAGAGTCACACTGGAGACACAAGTGCTTGGGACTCTGGACCCAAAAAGGGACTGCAGAGGACTTCTAAATTTCTGAGGCACAAGACAGGAACGCTTCTATACATCCAGAGTCAGCTAAATGAAACAAACATTAAAAAAAATCTTCTGACTTCATCTACATTATCTAATATACTCAACAGCAAGATCACTGCAACTCAACCATTTGTGTTGATGCCTCACAGAGGCCAGAAGTGCATTCTCAGCTGCTTTTCCAGTTCTCTTTCTCATCAGCATCCGAACGGGTGTGTAGTGAATCCTGAGGAGGAAAAAAAAATATGAGATATTCCTTGTTTGCCACTTCCTCTTGTTTCCCTTTACTCCTTACTCCAGCAGGAGGATCAAAGAATCCCACCCACCCCCCTTTTCCACCCATGTGGCCAGGAAGCATTATATAACCCCAACACTGCAGGAGATTTTGCTGCTGCGAGCTGTCCTGCTACATTCCCCCTCCCTGCAGTTTCATTTCTCCTGCCATTACAAGTTTTAGTTTGAATGATTTTGCTTAAGAAGTAAAATAAAAGCATCACAGCCCAGACACATATAATCCTGATTACACAAGGCACTCTTTGCTGGCACAGGATTTTTCTTTACCTGGGTTAGAAGATGATGACGTCTCAGTTGTCTATAAAACTGCAACACAGAAGGATCAGCTCTCACTACTTTTGGGTCAAAATCCAGAACACGGAGACCTGCAAGGCTACGGGCTCGGGAAAGGGCTACGTAAGCCTGCCCACTTTCAAAGACACGAGACAGGGAGATTTCCACACAATCTAGAGACATGCCCTACCAAAGACAGAGAGAAATCTGTTATACAACACACACAAAGACCACCACATTGCATCAATACTAACCTATCCTGTGAGTTTGTCCAAGGCTGTACCATCCTCAGGGTACAAGCCTGATGAGAAAGGAGGTCCCTTGTTTGACTATATATTTAACTGATTAAAGGATGGGAAACAGTAAAAAGGACAGCTTTCTAATGTCAGTAAATTGCTATCAGACAGTAGGATCCACTAACTCTCACAACCCTGTTATTGTATGAAATCCTATGAACCCAACACAGCAGGGAAAGAAGTCCCACAGTTTCCACTCCGAGTAATTAACTGGGGGAGCCATCATTCTCAAGCAGTCCATTTGAGAGAGGGTTTGGGTTAGTCCTGGCACACCTTGCCTGCATCAAGAGAAATCCCAGGAGACAGCAGAATTTACAACATGGCTTGGAAACAAGCTCATAAGCTCCTCTCAATAAGAGATCTATCAGACTGTATGAAGTATTCCAGAGAGGTAGTAACTGTGAGTTACATTAAAAAAAAAAAAAAAAAAAAAAAAGATATGCATCAAATGGACAGTTTAGCCCAAATAGCACAGCTGTGACTACTGCAGCTTCCTCGGGTACACAAAGCAAATCTCAGGGTCATGAATGCTGATAACTAATAAGGATACACAATCCTGACCAGCCCACAGCAGTTAAGTACTGATGATTTACAGTCCAACACCAAGTGTGTAGACAGCAGCACCATTATGGAAACTCTAGGATCAAAGACAGGCTAGCAATACTAGTGACTACCAAACTAAGCTTATAGACAAGTATCATGAACAGAAGAGATGCTGCCTTCCCTGCAACTGGAGACATATATATCCCAGAGCTTCTCCACAAGGGCCTTTCATTTTTCCTTCCCATTTTACCAGCAACAGGAGCTCACCCAGGAGAGAAGGCATATAACAGTATACAAGCTTATAGAGAGTTGTATAAGAACACCCACCTGACTCTTGTGAATGGAAATGGCCCATGCCAGTTTTAGGGGCAACTGTTGGCGACTCAGATGAACTCCAGATGGTCCTTTGAAGACCCACCTCTCCATTTTGATGATTTGTGTGACCCCGCAGAGAAACCTCACCTTGGGCAGCCCTGTAGGAATAGAAAGGAAAAGGAATAGAAGAAGAAAAAAAAAAAAAAAAAAAAGGGACACTCAACAGCAGGAAGCCAGCAGCCTTAAGAGCTTTTTTTTTTTTTAACCTCTATCTCATAGCAGTCTTTCATGAGTTTTAGGCCTACATTAGAAAACATCATTAAAAAAAAAAAAAAAGCCCACACATGTTAAGTAGGATGTCCTGAAATTAAATTTGGGGCTTACCTAAGCAAGAGAATTAAAAGTCAGATAATTTATCAGTTGAGATGCAGAGAAATACATGTTGCAGGTAACAGAACATTATTCTGAGGAAAATGAAAACAACCAAGACTCATTTCAACAGCACAGAAAGAAATACAAAATGAGCAAATGTATCCAGAGAATAAAGAGAAGCAAACATGGGAGGCCTTACAGATAGGCTGCAGCTGATGCAGCAGATGACATGACAGCCCATGAAAACCACAAACCTCTTGCTGCAGAGATCTCTTCCCTGCTTTCCCTCAGATTATTCTTAAACAATAAAGAAAATTAACAAGTCATCTGTAGTCCATTATTTTATTTTTTTAAGAAAATAATTTACTTTACCCTTCTGATCACTTTCAAATCCCACAACTACTCCTCGTGCTCCATTCACCAGCCCTTGAGACACATCCAGATTCTTAGCTAGCATCACCTACAGGAGAAAAAAAAAATTCCTTTTTAGCCTTGTTTAGCCACCTCCAGCTAAGCTTCTAGCCTGAAAGCATAAACATGGCTATTGCAGAATAGAGCATAATCTCTGATTAAACTAAATTTATTGCACAGTCTTCCCTTCCTAGGATTCCCAGCTACATCATTCTGTAGCACTGAACACTTTTCCCTTGAGCTGCTTCTGTCCACAGCTGCAATGTCAGATCCAGGGAACAGATTTCCTCCTCCCAAACAACAACAAGCTTAGACATGTATAGTTTCTGGGAACAGCTGAGGAACACTTTCCAAAGGCCCCCAGCGGTGCTGCTTTAATGCAACCCATTCTGCTTTGACAGCCCCAGCACACAGCAAAGAGCCCTCCAAAGAGCCTTCACATTTGGCAATCTGTGTCTTGCTCTTACAGGTCTGGAAGGCTGCTATATCTGAAGCTGAGACTGCAGGCAAGGACTGCCTATACCCTCTGCTTCCTGGAAGCTTCTGTGCCTGATGGGAAATGTGTGTCAAAGTCCTAGTGCTCACCACTGTCCATGGGACAGGGACCTGAGCTCAAATCAACTTTCTGTTTGGATTCCAAGCAGAAAGGATACAAAGATTGGGCTAGTCTTCTGTTGGTATGGTTTTTCCATACGTAATCTACATTGTATACATTAATCTACTGTATATATTTATCTGCTGTTTAGTTTTCTTACACCACGTGATCTGCTGGACTTTCCCAAACAAGCATACGTACACACACTCACCTGAGCTCCAACCTTTAACACAGTTTTATTACCGACAGGACACTGAGCATCAATTAACTTCACGAGCATTGGGTCACTGTCCAAAGCCTCAAAAGTGTGCACTTCTCCTGTTAAGGAAAGAAAGAAGTCACAAATTACAGCCATTGGACATAAGCTATGTGGTGTTTGCAGGAGGCTCAGCTTTTATTTCTTACAGCGATTCCTCTTTTAATATCCATCCTCCCCTGCTGGTCTGACACTTTCACACAAGCTCTGTTACACACCCAACAGTGAAAAGCTCATTGGTACCTCTCCTCCCAGCACACCTCCCAGAGCACGAGAAAGCTCAGGAATTGAAGACCAGCAATTAAACTGGAATTGATCAGTTGCCATTTTGAGCATAGGACCAGTTTCACTTGCTGCCAACACCAGATCTCCAAAGAGGACTAAGGAGGAATCCTTGGGCCTGACAAGGAGGCAAAAATGAAATAGCCCGATAACTCAAGCAGCACTGGTTAGACCATGGTCTGAGATGCTACAGAAGGAAGAAGCAGAGGTGTGGAGACGCTAGTGACCCACCCTATCCCATTGCAAGCAATGGGTTCACTGACTGTTGCACACTAAGAAGTAACAAGGTGGATTTAAAAGAAATTTGTGAAATTTCTCTCCAGGCAGCTTAACTCCTACGCGCACAGCTCAGACTAGCACTGCTGTGCGTGACAGAACACCGATTCCTCCTGTCACTACAATATCCCCATTGCATCCCCTTAGAGCTCAACCCTGAAGCCAGCAGCTTCCTGCACAAAGCTCACCTGATAGCTGTTGCAAGCGTTTCTTATTAGTTAGTTCTACATCATCTTTGTGAGTGCAGAGCCGTGTAGCCAGGATCCCATCACGCTCAGATCTGTTAGTAGCTGTCTGCATCAGCAGACTGGTAACCTCCTCTGTGCACCTGGGGATCCAAAAAAAGGTGATCAGGAACACATCTTGAGCAACAGCAACTCCCACGTAACTACATCAGGCTTTGCAAGCCCAAGCCTCAAGCAAGAAGGGTGGAAAGAGGTAACTACACAAAGTTGGAGAGCCACACAAGTGTGTGCCCCAGTCCGTTCCCAGCCACTGGCAGCTTGATACCTATTGCATTCCCTAGCAAAAGTTGCAAAGAGGGACCCTAGAAATGGTCCTTCCTTACCATAGCAGCATACAGTAAACTGCCTTACCTTAACTAATGCATTCATAGCTATTGCCCCCAGCCACACACCCCTGAGAGAACATGAGGAAGAGGTGACAAATGGCTCTTCCTTCTGCTCCATCAGCAGGGAACAGAAAAAGCTGAGTTTCTCCTCACCTGCCTAAACGGACTGCACTCAGGAGCGAGATAAATGTCTTATCAGTCTGTCTCCGCACTTCAGTGAGCTCCATGTTTATGTGGATGCATTTCCTCCAGCTTTTTGCCTGGAAAATCATTTTCTTGTTAAGAAAGGAAGGACAAAGTATGAGGGTGAGCTTACAGACAGCTTTCTACCTGGAAGCAGAACTTGATTTCTTCATTAGCCTTGCACACTGGGGGTAGCTGCAAGAAGTCCCCACAGATGATCAGCTGAATTCCTCCAAAAGGCTCATCCCGTTTCCTCACTGCTCTGAAAGGAAAGGAAGAGAAGTTCTGAATGCCTTCCAGGACATGACCATAGTCAAGTCTTAAAAGTTTCTTCTCTGAAATTACTTCTCTGTTAGTATGTTCAAACAACCACATTAAAATATGGTTATCCTTGGCCATGTCAGAACAGTTGAAATAATTAAGCAATGTTATTGCAGTACATTCATTTTTCTCTGCCTATCCACCCAAAATGTCATTGCCAGTCTTGCTTCTTCAGTAGCTGTTATACTACAGCTGCCTCCTGCTCCTCAATGTTCAGTATCAAGATGAGTTTATTGGTTCACAATAAAGCTCCTGTACTGTGACATGGAGTCAGAAAGTTCTGGGAACCTAAGCTGAAATCCAGTTTGGACTTGGGATAAACACAGCAAGCTCAGTCCAGGAAACAAGAAATAACTCCTAGGAGCAGAATAAATAGATAACTGTGTTCTAGACTCAGCTCTCTATAGACAGCATCTCTCTCTGGAGATGGAAACTGCAACCAGAACAGCCACAGCTGGGAAGATATGGACACAATCACACCTTATCTCAAGCTAAAGGTCTGTCCTAATGCTGGTTATGATATCAGGCTTTCCTTTCATAAAAGGAGCAACCAGAAAGTGTAGGAAAACTCACTTTTGTTAGGTGTTTGACCTGACAATCACTCACCTCGCCACCGCCTCTAGCTTGTCAAAGAAGTTGCCATCCACCATTGAGATCTCATCGATAATTAAGTGCTGGCAGGCCAGCCAGTGCTGGCGCACACCAGGTCTCTCTGCCAGCTGGATACACTGCTCTAGCGGTGCCTTCCCGGAGCCGATCCCTGGCAGGGGAGAAGAAAGCAAGCTTGGGGAAGCTCCGAACTCCCTGGGAAGGGAGCGGGAGCCCTCAGCTCCTTGCTGCTTGGCCGACCATTACCTGCAAAGGCGTGGAGCGTCGTGCCGCCGATGTGGCAAGCTGCCACCCCGGTGCTGGCCGTGGCATAGGTGCTGTTGGGAGGGAGGGAGCCCACGATCTTCTTCAGCAGGAACGACTTCCCGGTCCCTGGGCAGAGCAAACCCCTTTCACCCCCTGCTCTCCCCGGGGGCTGCGCTCGCTCCCGGAGCAGGGCCGGCACCGCAGGGGTGCGGGAAGCGGCAGCAGCAGCGGCTCGGGGCCGAGGCTGCCCCCGGGGACGGCCCCTCCCGTTGCTCACCCGCGCAGCCGGTGAAGAAGACGCCCTGCCCGCTGCGCACCGCGCCCAGCACCGCCTCCTGCTCCGCCGACAGCCTCGCCGGGGGCCGCCGCTCCGCTCGGGGCACCTGCGGGACGGCAGCACCGTGAGGGCGGCGGCGGCTCACCGGGACCGCCCCGCCCCATCCCACCCCGGGGCCTCACCTCCGCCGGGCGCTGCCCCGGCTCCTCACCGGCACCCCCCCGGGGGCTGCGCAGCGCGTCCCGCTCCCGCAGCGGGCTGATGATGGCGAAGGCGGGCGGCGGGCGGGCCAGCAGGCGGGGGCAGCGCGGGGCGCCCCGGGGCCCGGCGGCCAGCTTGTGCCGCAGCAGGCGGAGGAAGCGGCGCAGGGCGTCGGGCGGGCAGTCGGACAGCAGCAGCTGGGCGCCGCCCGGGCCGAGCCGCACCGCCGCCCGCCCCTCGCCGGCGAACCGGGTGAAGAGCCGCACGGCATCACCGCTCAGCGGGAAGCTCAGCGCCGCGCCGGTACCGCCGAGCACCCGCAGCACCGGCTGCCGCAGCTCGTTGCGGCCCAGCAGCACCAGCGCGCCCCGCACCACGCGGCGCCGCGGGGCCGCCCCGCCCGGCAGCGGCTCCTCCACGGCCACGGTGCAGCGCAGCTCCGCCGCCGCCATCTCACCACCGCTCGTTCAAACCGGCCGCGTGGCGCCGCCGCCAATCAGCGCCGGGGGCTTTAACTCGGCGGCCAGTAGGAGGCGGGCGGGGGGCGGCCCCGCGTTGCGTCACGCGTTGCTAGGCGGCGGGACGCCGCGCGGAGCCATGGCGGCCCGCGGCGGGGCGAGGGAGCGGCCGGACGCGGTGCAGCTGGACCGGCTGCTGGGCGAGCGCGTGCGCAAGGAGCTGCGCTGCCTGCGGCTGCTCACCCAGTACGGCCTCAACCCGCTCCGACGCGGTGAGGCGCCCGGCCCGGCCCCCCCGGGGCTCAGCGGGCGGTGAGGGGCCCCCGGCAGCTCGCCCTCAGCGTGGAACGTTTGCAGGGATAGATACCTGGTTGTGATGCTAAACGCACGTTAAAGCCATTAGTTTCTTTTTCTTTTCATTAATTTCTTAATTTCTTTTTCAGTTCACACGGTCACCAAGAAGCCTATGTCGTGGCACGACAATATAGAAGAGCCTGCAGATGGTAAGGAAGCTCTGACCCACTTGTGATAGCTAAGAGAAAACAACCACCTGCCTCCCACCTTGGCTGCCTTGCTGGTGTTTGGATGGGGTTGAGACATCCCACTCTGGTGTACAGCCCCAGGACTGATTTGTATTTTGTTAGGTTTTAAACATACTACCTCCCTTTCCTTTGTATTTATGTCTCTTAAACCAACAGAAAAGTTTCTGAATGTTATTCACCACGCTGTCCTGGAGCCAACGAAGAAATATTCAGAGCCACAAACTGAAAGCCAGGAAATAGGCTGGAACACAACTCCTTTGGTGAGTAGAGTGCTTAAGGATTCAGCTCTTTGCATAAGTGGGGGGAAGTGAGTTTATTTAGCCAGGATTCCTAATACTGTTTCAAAAATGAAATTCTCCTTTTTCACCAGGTTCTACTGTACTGAAATAGTGAACAGTATATACTAAGTGGTACTTTACTCATTAGCATTTTTTAGCATATCACTCTTCTCAGGAGGGACTACTACTCATTCTAGAAAGGCACGTGACTCTTCAGCCTATAATTGTTTTCCAGATTGACGTAGACCGCACTGATCGCAGACTCTACTTCCCACGTCGGAAAACGGAGATCACTAAACTAGGCAGCTGCCGTGTGGCACCTTGAAGGAGCAGAATGAGAAGTTACAGCAGGAGAATGGCAATGCCATACAACGTAGGCAGTTAATGACGTATGATGTATTAGATTCTGTTTGTTGTTAAGTGAATGTGGTAGATTTCTGGCACCAGAAGATTGCAAGAAAATGGAGGAGAGAACCCATCTGTCCAGATTTGCAGCCTAACAATAGTTATAGAAATAAACCTATTAATAAGACTTTTGCATTTGTCTTGCTGCTGTTTCCAAAACCATCTACACAAGTAGTTTAAGAAAACCCTTCAACTTCTTGACAGGCTTCAGACTTCTCATTTTGACATGAGCAACATGACCCAGAATTCAAGTTCACAAAGTACGTATCAACAGCAGCTGTTGAAAAAGCTGTCAGAATGAGGGGAACACAGCAGATTTCAGCTGCCATTCACAACAACTAAATATGAATTAGACATAGGAGTTCGGTGTAAACTATTTAATGCGTTCACACACCAAAGGTTTAGGTAGCAAGCAATCATTCAGCAGAACAGACACTAAGAAATTAGTGATAAGGCACTAGTTTCCACTGACTTTTTTCTTGCCACTTGGAAGCATCCAGCTTGCTCCATAGTTAGCTGCCTGGAGACAGCAGAACCACCTTCCAACACACAGAGACAAAAGAGCCCCACTGCGGAGCACAATCCTCTTAGCGTGCTCGGCTCTTCATTTTCTGCCGTGCTCTCTTGCCAGGTCTCTTCTGCAAAAAGAGGATAAATTCAGATTTTTATTTTGACATCTTAACTCCATTCTAGCTCTATAGCGTGGGGAAGATACTAAAGAGAAATCGTGTGGCAGTACCTTGGGTGAAGAAGGTTTGGGGACACAGGCAGCAACAAACAATACATGCTAATTCCCCACTTATTTCCCTGCTCAGACACCAAACCACCACCATCAGTCCTGTCTGCAACTGAACTTCCAGATGCTGGAGGCACTGATCTCAGGTCTCCCTCCAAGGCAACAGCTGGCTTCCTAACAAAAAAGGATCATTTGCACACAACATTGTACTTACATTGAGGGCTTTTTTTCCTCCTTTTCCTGGGCCTTTATTGTGAGCGACTTTTGACTTGAAGCTGGATACATCGTTAAAGCTGTCCTTTGTGTTCCACTTTGAGCCCTTTTTCTTCCCACCAAAACCAAACTTCTGGTTTTTGTATCGTCTTTTGGCATTTGGTCTGAAAAACAATCCAGCAACATCGCTGCTTAGAAACCTTGCCTTAGGAAGTACCTGAGAAGGAAGTACATGTATCTGCTGAGGGACTCCTATCAGCCATTGTAAACCTTTCCTCTCTTATTGAAGAGGCAGAAATTAGCACCTTTCAGCCTCCACTCTATTGGGCCACAGTTATCTCTAAGGACAGAAAGACACTTGGACATATTTTTCACCAATATTAATTCAAACAGCTTTCTTGTCTCACAAAATGAAAAAAAAAAAAAAAAAAAGATTCTGACGTTAAATATCTTTCTTTTGTAATCTCACCCTTTCTTTGTCCGTTGATTTGCACCACCTTTTTTATTCCCCTTAGACGAAGTCTGCTCTTCATCTAGAAAATCCAGCTTGTCAGAGAGACCTGCAAGAGCAAAGGCAAATGCTCAGCTACCATTACAGAGGATGAGTTTTCAGTCCAAGCAATAGCAACAAGTCACCCTCACTGAAGACCAGCTACTTGGAAGGATTTTCACTGCCACAGGCATACGATTCCATGCAGTAGCAGCCTTTCAAGCTAACTGCCCAGCAGTAGATGTTGACACCACACATCACAGTACCATACATTCCTCATGCATTTACACTATTTCCATTACACATTTACTCCCTTAGACAAGTTAACTGTACCTTTCTGGTATTTCTTGACTGCATTCAGCATATTTTTCTTCTCCTTTTGCCTCCTCTGGAGAATTTCTATTTGTACCTGAGAATGTTAGAAGACAGAATGTTAGTATTGTTTCTTCTAGTGCCCCATACTTTTATTTTTTTTAAAGGTATCCCATGTTTTGCTTTGTCTCCTGTCAAAGTATACAAAAGACTAGACAAATTCCATATGTTTTAGCCTGCCTCCTGGGATCTCACTTTCTAAGCTCCTCCTCACCTTCTTTCCATATTTTCTCATTGCACGGAGCTGTTTTGCTTTTTCAGACTTCTCCATTGCTTCCTGTTTGCTCTTAAGCTTCTGACGAATCTGGGGGAAAATAAATAAACAAACAAAACTGATCAGTAATGCAAAAGTAATGCTGTGCAGTCCTGAAATCAATAATCATGTGAACATCACTGAATGCCAAAATCCCTCTCAGTCAGACAGTTTGTAATTTATCTCCAAAGTTACTCACTGGCTACCTCTTTGATACAGTATTATTTTTCTCTGGTATATGCACTGATTATAAGACATAACTTACTTTCAATTCAAGGCTGGGAGTTACTACAAAAAAAATCCTGATATGTAGCCAAAACCTTATTCAGAAGACAAAATTCACACAGACAAAACAAATGCTTATACAAATGGGCTCTACTGGAATAGCTAAACAAGGGTATCTTGTCACATACTGTCAATATACTTGGGTGCATATAGAAGACTTGATAGTTTCTTTCTTGCCATTATTTAAAAAAAAAAAAAAAAAGCTCTATAGAAGAGTCAAAAATCCTTTCATGCAACAGAAAACTGATTTTCTATTCATTCCTTGTACACAAACATCTCTCTAAGGAATTTCTTTTACAAGGGATTACAAAGATTCCAACACAGATCTTCTGAGGCTGTGACTGCAGTAGGAGATAAAAGCCTCTGTTCTTCAAACAGCAGCCAGCAAAAGAAAGTAACCCTAATGTGTAGAGTTGAGTTAAACCTCAGCACAAACTATTAATGATTATCTTCTCTAAGAAGATCCTATCAGCATCAGAACAATGACCACATATGAACTCCAGCTCATGTTTCACTTATACTATGTAGATTCTTCCAAGAATTAGGGCTCCATTTTGAACAAAGACCACAATCAACAAGCAACTTTATGAAACTATCATTTCCAACACACATCTGACTATCCATGACAGTTTAATTCAATACCACACAGTTTAAAATCAGAGACCAAATATGCCGAGTATAAACGAAGGGTGACACAAATTTGGAAAAAGGATCACATTAATGCCCCTGTTCACCGCAAGTTTTAGAACAGACAGCACAAACACAGCCAACTTCACGACTGCTGTTACATATATGGAGAAGAAATCTCCATTTTTAATACTAATTACATTCAGGACAGAATATAAATCACACTCTTCTACTCTACATTCCAGCCTGTTATAGAAACCCCTACATTGCACAGAAATACCTAAGCAGGAAGACATTTCATACCACAAAAAAAAATACCAGACTTGAACATTGTCACAGATCTTTGTCAAAGAAGTGAAGGTTAACTATCGACAAACCACACAGTTAATACATAAAGTAGGCTAAAACCCACACATAGCACAGAAAAGAAAGCTATTTTTCACTGCACATACCTTCTGCATCTGTTGGTCTGATTTGGCCATCTCTGCAAAGTAATCATCTGGCCTTCTAGTAGGAACTTTGAGCTTCCGCAGCCTAGGGAGGGCTTCCAGGACTGCTGCCTGAGCCTGGCGGTAGCTAGGGAGACAGCACAACAGCAGCTCTGTCAGAGGGTACCAAGCATCGCAGAGTGCTGATCTAAGCTCTCATCACATAAGCTAGCTGATACTGGGATCTAACAAAAAATAATCTAGAATTATATCAACATTCATACCCTACAGCATTCAGTGCTCCTAAAAGCAATTTAGGTTCTAGTACAATATTAATGCTGACAGCTTCCGCACAGACATTTACCTAGTTTCCAGCTACAGTTTTTTACACTGTATGAAGTGCGTATCATGTATAAGCATGCTGACCCTAAAAGAAATTTATCTTTTTTATACTTACAAGCTCATCTCTCTCTGAAAATCATTCTCAGGGTCCACAGCATCTTTGTCAGTAGTATTCTCTGAGACGGATTCCACAACGTTTGTAACCTGACCCAAAGTCACGTCCAGCCTTTCCACCCAAGCTAGCTGCTGCCTGAATTCTGCCAGGCACTGCTTCAAACCTTCCTGTGAAAAGGAAACACAGCTCTGAGCAACGAGACACCAAAAACTACAATTCAAGCTCACCACAAATGAATATCCATGTCACAAAATGGACTGCTCCTCAGTAGCAGTTTGGTCATCCCCCAATTTACCAGAGCAATGCAGACCACCCACATCTCCTTCCCTGGCTCCTACCCCACCCCAGAGGGCTCTGGCTCCAGCATGACCCCAGCCCCACTTGATACCAAGTCAGCAGAGCAGAATGTATGGTTCTCTCCCTGATAGAATTATAGGGCCAAATTTGAGATGTCTTATGAACAGGTAGGCCAAACCTTTACCACGCTTAAATAGAAGCTTAGAAATTTAAGTGTAAAGGAGGACCCAGCCTTAAAGGATGTGTCTGAAAAAACGAGGTGAGGAGCCCATGGTGTGGACGCGTGCTGGGATGTGTCAGTGACTGAGCTCAGCACGCGTGCCCGAGTTACCTATCAGCAAACATCAGGAGAGCCCCAAAGGCCACCACCAGCAGAAACAAATGATCATGCGTCAGGGATACTTAGATACTTTAACGGGTTTCAGGAAATAGTGTGGATATGTTAGTTATCTTTCTTTTTTAAATCGATTTTGATAGTAAATAACCCCCGTAGCCTGGCCAGTTCGGCACGCACACATGGTGGGGAGATCCCCTGGGTGTCTGGCACCGCAATTACAGCACGCCCGATTTCTAAAACCCCAAATCCAGCCTGAAAGCTTCTTTGACCGGCTTTCCGGCCAACACGCTCACCACATCGTTGGGCTTCTTCGGCCGCGCCTCCAGCACCACGTTGAGCCCCGGCTTCAGCGCGCCCTTGGCGAAGGCCTCCTGGAGCTGCGGAGAGAACGGGAACAGGGTCAGGAGCAGCGTCAGGAGCGGGGCCGGGGCCAGGCCGCCCCGCGGGGCCGGCTCCGGGCTCACCTCCGAGTCCGAGAGGGAGGAATCCTCCGAGCCGGAATCCGAGAAGCCCTCGCTCAGCTCCCCCAGCGGCGCCATCTTCTCAGCGCCGCCCGCGGGCACGCGCTCGCCACCGCCCCTTCCGCCGGGGCCGCGGTTGCCGGGCCGACGGCGTCATGGCGGCCGCGGTGGCGGAGCCGGTCGCCGTCTTCGGCTGCCGGCCGCGGGTGGGCGGCGGCGTCTGCTTCGTGGGCGAGCGGGAGGTGCTGCACGCCGCCGGCACGGGCTGCGCCCGGCTGCACACCGAGCACAGGCGGCAGGCCTTCTTCCCAGGTGGCCCCGGCCCCGCTCCCCGTGCCCGGTGCCGGTGCCGGTGCCCGCCCCGCCTTGCTGACCGCTCTCCTCCCCGCAGGCCGCGAGAAGAGCCGGGGCGTGCAGGCGCTGGCCGTCAGCCCCGACCGGCGGTTCCTGGCCGTGTCCGAGACGGCGGCGGAGGAGCCGGTGCTGACGGTGTACGAGCTGCCGGCGGGGCAGCCGCCGCGGAGGAGGAGGGCGCTGGCGGTCGCCGAGCTCCCGGCGCGGGAGGCGCCCGTGTCCCTCGCCTTCTCCCCCGACTGCCGGGGCCTGGCGGCCGCCACCGGCCCCCCCGAGGTGCTGCTGGCCTACTGGCTGTGGGACAAGCGGCGGCTGCTGGCGACCGTGAGCCTGCAGGCCCCGGGCGGCAGCTGCCAGGTAACGGCACCGGGGGCGGGACAGCGCCGTGACAGCCAGCTGCCGAGGGAGGCTGCCGATGGGCAACCCGGCAGCTGAGAGAATGTGGCCCTTACACCGTGCTGCTCGGGAACGGCAGTGCCCGAAAAGAGCCCGGCCCAAGGGACAAGTGCAGCCGATGTTTTCCTGTGGCATCTGTGCAGGGCAAGGGAGAGAGGAGGGGGCTCTGCAGACTCTACACAGTTTCTGTCACCTTTCTTGGGATCTCATATTGGCCCCTCTCAGCAGCAGCACGCAGCTAAATGAGATTTTGCTTTGACTTAAGGACATTGTCATGTCCTTACTTCACAGGAGACCTGTGGTGTGTGGCCAGCATAGTTGGCCAATGCAGGTGCAACGTGTCCATTGTGTAACCACAGAAACACTCATGAAATACAGTGGCTGCACTAAGTAGGCTTAACACACATCTTGGGAGCTCTCGGTGTGGTTGGGCACCTTTTTCTTCCTGCAGTCTATTCTATGTCCAGTTCAGAGGAGTATCTCAGAAAGAGCAGCTGGGAGCAGGACGATGCCACTCAAACAGTTCCTGCATCCTGCTTAGGTTGCCCTGTTTGAGTATCTTTCTTGCAGGGAGGTAAGAGGCTTTCATTATGTGGGTTGATTGGACCCTAGCTGCTATTTTTTTCTGGGGTACAGCTGCAAGCAGTGGTGGGGTGACTGGCTTCAAGAGCTCAGCTCCTGAAGAGAGAAGTGTGAAGATGACCTCTGTCTAAGGTCCCATTAAGAATGAAAAACAGGTCTAACTACCCCTGCTGTCCTTCCTGGGTACTGAGGTGGTTATTCCACTGTTTTCATCCATACATACCTAATTCTACAAACTAAAATGCATGAATAAGGTTTGCCTCTCCCTTAAGTTCTTCCTCACCCTTAAGAATGGATGATCTCACTTTTCAGGTAGCTGGCTATCTGAAAAACTTGCTAATCTGTAGTAAAGATGTATTTTTGCCTTTGTTGTGTGATTCTGATGGGAAAAGACAACTTCCATATTACATTGTGATTCAGATGGCTTCTTAGCTTAATAGAATCATAGGATCTGTAACATGGTGTAAAATTGATATACACAGTTCTGAAAGGGGGAAAACTAAATTACATAGTTAGGATTTTTTTACTCTCTTCTGTATTCCTATATGTTTCTGTAAGCCTTTTCCCCTCATTTTATTTCCTGCATCTAGAACCTTTCTAGAACTTGACTTTTTTTTTTTTTTCTTGTAAGTTCTGAAAGTGAACAAAGCTATGTGAAGTAATTTCTCTCTCCTTTGTTCCATAGGTAAGCTTTAGTCCTCAAGACAATGCACGTATTTGTATCACTGGAAATGGCTTTTTTAAAGTTTTTAAATACAGTGAGGGAACTTTGAAGCAGATGAATTTACAAAAGGGAAAGCCACAAAACTACTTGTGCCATGCCTGGCTGTCTGAGGAAGAAGTTGTATGTGGTACTGACACAGGCAAGCTTATGTTGTTTGAAAATGGAGAGCTGTGCTGGCAGACAAGTGTAGAGTACAGAAAACCACCCAAAAAAGAAGGTAGCACAACAACAAAAGAATATGAGAGGTAAATCTTTGCAGAATTACTGGTAGGTTCATACTTGTGCATGAAGATTAGTTGCAGGCCATTCACTTTCTTCTTGTCCTGTTTATGAATGTGTTATATTTTTGTTGCTGTTGAGAAACATTTTTGTTTTGTCTTTTCTATACTTAAGTCTTTATGCATTTACTTCTTGCAGATATTCTGAAGTCTCTTGTGAACTGGCTTCTGAAGATAATGGTTCACAACAGGATCCTGTGCCTCAAATATCTGCAGTTGCAGCCTATTCTAAAGGCTTTGCATGTTCATGTAGCCCAGGAGTTGTTCTTCTGTTTGAGAAAACTGAGGAAAAGGAAGTCTACAAGGAGAGTCAAGAAATCTGGGTAGGGGGATTGCTTTACTAAACAATTATGCAGCAGAGATCCACTTTGAAAGGTGGGAGGATTGCTTCTGAGTCAGTTATTAATAATTTTAAATGCATCTTTAAAACACATTACAAGCATTGGCTAAGTGTCCTGGTGATGTAGAAAAGGGATTTGCCAGAGGTCATGCTGAAAGTCAGTGACAGCCTTTTGCAAGGCGGCTCTGCATGTTCTACATGTTCAGTATGCTTTCAGGTTGCTAAAGGTCGGGAGACCTTTAAGAAACTTGTATTTATGGAGACTTGGGAGCTAAGAAATAGTCTCCATCAGTTCTGAAAACTTTTTTTTGCCTTTTTTCTGCTTTTTTTTTTTTGGGGGGGGGGGGTGGGGGGGCAGCTGCTTTTTTCCCCCAAGGCAAAGCTTTTTTTTTTTTTTTCCCTTCAGATATTCAGTATAGATTGAGACAATGCACTTTTAAGTAAGCTAGTAAGATTTCTAACCATTCTATAAGAAGCAGTTTGCACTGACTTCCTGTGGTCCCAGGATAAGAACATTTAACTCTGGTGATCTGGTCAAACCTTTAAGATTCCTGCTGAAATGTCATTTGATGCTTTTTTCAGCTTCATTGTTGTAGGTACAGTTATGTTATCTTGAACACTCTTCCCTGCCTGGCCGAACTTGTGTTCTGTTTACTATCCAAGTTCTCTTACTGAGAGAACTCCTGGTCTTACATTGTGTATAAGTATGTATGTACTTATTAGGGTAGCATTGCAGCAGAAGCATGTGTGTATGTGTGCACATATGCCTACTGGAATGTGGAATATCCCATAGGGTACTTTTCTTGTGCAGGTTCCTCAAGACCTGTTCACCACTGTGCCAAAGCAGTCACATGGCCAGGATATTACATGTATATGCTTCAGCCCCTCTGAGGAAACAATGGTTGTTCATACAAATAAAAATCAGCTTTACATATTTACTATGCCCTCCACAGATCTTCTGAAGGTGAGTGCAACCTTTCCACATTCCACAACCAGCATGCCCAGTAAGGGCTGTATAGTAATGGCACAGGCTATTCAGTGTCACTTTCTGTGATGTGTTCTCATGCAATCTGTTAGCTAGAGTCTGAACCCTTAAACCTCATGATATGAAATGCTCTGCACGCTTCTCTAAGGGCTCTATTTCAGCAGCATTTCAACTTGTATGGGGCTAAATACCTAACCTGTGTACAGCAATACAAAAAAATATTTACATGAAAGGGTTTTGTAGTTATGGGACCTTTTTCTACATGTAGCCTAAAAAGTTACTGTTGCTGCATTTCCAGCATGTAACAGCTAACATCCTGATTAATTTGGTTATCATTCAGCACTTGAATACTTCTAAATATCTGGCTGACCATAACGTCTTAACTGTGTTCTTGGTGGTCCAGTTCTATTTATTTATCTAACTTGTACTTCTCTCAGTACCTACAATTATGTTGTGCTCTCTGTAGTGCATGAGAACTATGGTGCCTGCATCTTCCCTGCATAACTTCTCTTGATTATTAATTACAAAGTTGAAGCTGATCCTAACTCTTCTGTGTTTCTAGGGCTATGTTCAGACTGGTGCAGTGACAGGGTTAAGTGGCTTCCTCAAATCAGCTGTACACAAAGAGCTATGATAGATTTCTTACCTGACTTACTGCCTGCAGTGAAATACTTGATATTTTTTGAATGTTCTCATTTGTTCTCAGGAGCAATCAAGTCATTTTGCATATCTGCATTTTCCATTACATTCTGCATCGATCACGGGTCTGGACATCTGTATTCGGAGACCCATTGTTGCTACTTGTTCCCTGGACAGATCTGTTCGCATCTGGAATTACAAGACAAAGTAAAGAGTTGCTTTTGTTTGTTACTATCTCCTGCTTTTTTGTATTTTGTACTGGGCAGGTGACAGCACAATCTCATATGAATGACAGTGTTCTACTAAAATTCTTGTGTGGTGTGGGATACAAATGGCCTTACTGACATGATTTGGTCAATGTATATATGCAGTGCCTATAAAGACAGTGTCGATAGAATCCATAGCCTTTTCTATTAAGCCAAATTTGCGTTTAACTTCTCATGTGTTTTGGAAAAAGAATCTTGAGGAACGTTTCATTCAGCTTGAGATCAGTTGTCCTTAAGACTACAGACAATAAACTTAAGATATTGTTGTCCCATCTCCTGCTTCATGGCTGTAGTTCTGAAGCAAAATGAATCCAACTTTTAAGGTTCAGTGGGGGTGAGGGGAAGGAAAACAAATCTTAGAGGACACATTTGTGCAGGTTCTCAAACAGAGCTTCACCTACCTTCTTTGTTGTATTACAGTAAGAAAGGATTTGCTGCTGCACTTTCCCCACCTTTTCTGTGAACCAGAAAGTTCATATTTGCCCTTGTTCCTGTAATATCTGTGATCATTACTTAACCATATACTTACAGATTTCCTCAAGGATAAGGCAAAGTCAGATTGTACCTGCAGTTGCATCTGCTGGGCCAGATGTTGTCTTGTCAGGTGTGCAAAGGGATTTTGTACTGTTCCATACTACATGGTGGTTTTGTCTTTCAGCACTTTGGAGCTGTATAAGGAATTTCAGGAGGAGGCACACGCAGTATCACTTCACCCCACTGGCCTTTTCTGTTTGGTTGGTTTTTCTGACAAACTACGATTTCTAAGTATACTATATGAGGACATGCATGTTTTCAAGGAGTTTGCTGTGAGAAGGTGCGAGGAGGTAAGGAATGATGCAAGAATGAAACTGGGGAGTTACAGGGAGCAGAGGGGTGAAAAAAAATGACAGAAGATAGCGTCCTGTCTGTTAGATCCTAGTAGGAGTTAGGATATCAAAGCAGAGAGAAAAGGTTTCTGACTACTGGAAAAGGAGCCTCGGGAACCATGTGTAACTGTGGGCTTGGGAACCACTGAAGGGGTCATTTCAGAAATGTTAGAGGATTGGATTTTACAGGGGAAAGCACCAACTAAGAAAGTGGTAAGAGGCTGATTATACTCCTTACGTAGCATTCAGATGTTACATGATGTCATTGGAATTCAATGCATGAATTTTTATATCCACTGCATCTACAGTAACGGTTGGCTATATTCTTTTTGTAGTGCTCATTCAGTAATGGAGGCCATCTTTTTGCTGCAGCTAATGGAAATGTGATTCAGATTTATTCCAGCATCACCTTTGAGAATACTAATAATCTAAAAGGACACAGTGGGAAGGTCAGTAAACAAATCCTGAACAGTACAACTCATTAAAGCGTGGACTAGTTCATAAGATGCATTTTGAAAAGGTGAAGTACAACCTGTGACACAAAAATTAGAACAAGGAATACAAAAGTCAATTTCGCTACTTAGTGTATGTGTTCACTACATACATCTAGAGAGTCAGTCCTTAAGTTAAATGAGAATGATTTGCAGATAGCTGAACTAGGGGAAATATCCCAACAGTAAATTATAAAAATAAAATGTACTGCTTATTACAGAAATTAGCTTTTTCTGTTAGTGTGGCCATGAGGTAATTTGTATTGATTCTTTTTGAATGCTGAAATGGAATTATCTGAAATGTACCTAAGCTACGTAAGTAAAACTTAGAAATGTGGTTCCAAAGTTGTCGTGGTTTTACCAGTAAAATGACTCTCTACTGTATAATTTGCACATTGGGGTCCTTGGTGTGTTTTGCTTTTGCCAGATACGTGCAGTAAAATGGAGTGCAGATGATGCAAAATTTGTCTCCTGTGACACACACGGTGCTGTGTATGAGTGGAATTTATTGACAGGTAAAAGGGAGACGGAGTGTGTGCTCAGGTCCTGCATCTACAGCAGCATTTCTCTTTCTTCTGATGCCAAAATCATCTTTGCTGTTGGATCAGACCACACTCTCAAAGAAATTTCAGAGTCTTCGGTGAGCTAACATGTGCTCTGGATGTTAACTAAGTTCTCTGGGGAGGGTTTACTGCTTAGGTTTTCTTATCTGTTTGGTAAGTAGAAATCAGTGATTTTTTGATAGCTGCAGTATTTAGTGACACTTTTCTTGTGTTCTTATGTCCTTTATCATGAAACCTGAGATTCTGTTGTAGTTTTGCATCTTTATAACCTTACTTGGATTTACCCAGAAATCTTCTAACCCCACTAATGTACTAACTTTGCAATATGGTATTGACTGTTTTGCTGAAATATCAGGGTATTGGATCTACCTCTGTAGGCTACATGCATATATATATATTTTAAATCCAGAACAATATTAAATTGTACATGGTAAACATTACATTTTTCAGAAGAGATTGATTTATGGAACTTGGCTTAAAATTTTAAGAGTGCACATGTGCATAAAGCTTAATACTAATTACTGTTAATGTTTGTTTGTTTTTCTATAGGCATGTAGATTCTTTAAACTGCTTAATTTGCTGCAGGCAGTGATATGACAATTGCTCATGTAATAAGTAATCAAATAATTTGGGGGAACTTTATGTAACGTGGTGTTTTTCTGTGTGTTTTGGTTGTTTTGTTTTTTGTTATTCTTTTTTAGATCCAGCATGAAGTGCCTGCTTTTGATGTTGACTATACTGCAGTAGCTGTTTCTCATTCCAAGAACATGGTATTTGTTGGTACATCTCTGGGGACAATTCGAGCTATGAAGTACCCCTTGCCTTTGCGCAGGGATTTCAATGAGTATCAGGCCCATGCAGGTGCTGTTACAAAGGTAACATGGAATACATTCTTTTCCCTACTGTGCCAGTTGCACGTCTCATTTAGCATTGGTTGTCCTTCCCATTTCATAGCGTAATATGTTAAAACGAAGTCTGAGCCTGCATGTGGATAATGGAGATTAGAGCATTCACAGAAGTCCTGTCTTTAGAAATAAAAGTCTCGACTATTTTACTTTCTCTTTCTTCTAAGATGTCTGTAACGAACGATGACCAATTTCTGCTGACTGCCTCAGAGGATGGCTCTATATTGATCTGGAAGGTGTATGACAAGGAAGGTGGGGTCCTGAAACGGGAAAAGGAAGTGGAATATGCTGAGGAAGTGCTGATCATGAGATCAGATATAGAAGAGAAGGTAGGAGGAGCAACCTGTGCGTATGAACCATAGAATTCCTGGTCTACAGCTTATGAATTACGTATTCAAGATTTTTGTGACTAGCAATGCCTATTTGTTTAGGAGGGTTTTCATGACTTTCTTCATAAGAAGAGGCTACAGCAAGTAGCTGCAGCTGCTTGTTAATATGCAAACAGTGTTGTATTTGCAGCAAATGCAGATAAAAGTTTAGGCTTTTCTCTAATACTTCACCCAATCACTTGTGAGCAGTTTTAATGTGGTGAAAAAGTCAGGAACTGCGTTTTATAAACCATCTTGTAAAATAAGAAAGGAATTTTACTTCTGGAACTTCTTGGTCTGTCTTGCTGAAAATTCTCTGCAAAGGCTGTCTTTTTCATAAATATGTGCATATAGATAAAACATCCTTAATAAGTTGTTGCTAGTGGTAAATAATCTCTCTATTAAAAGAAATATTTTCTCATCCATGTCCTAACAGAGTCAAGCAATGCTAGACCTGCAGATTCGTGTGAAAGAGCTACAGACAGAAAATGATTACCAGTTACGTCTCAAGGACATGAACTATAATGAAAAAATGAAGGAATTAAAAGACATTTTCACTAAGGAAATAGGCTCCCTTAAAACGAAACACCAGGTATGATTTATAATGCAGTGCCAAATACCAAGAAATCTTTCCCTTTCCCTTTTTATGTTAAATTCAAACTTGCATTAAATATGTATGAATGCCATAAGGCATCTGAAAAGTGAAATATTCCTTTCCAATAAAGATGTTCTTGATATCTGTAAAGCATGAACGTATCTTATAGGTACTGAGGGGAAGCAAGAGATCTCCCAGGTAGCCTGGGAGAAAACAGTTTCAGCAGTTTCTGCAGTAAGTGCTGCCAAAGACCAGGGACCAGTAAGCTATATCACCCTTGAGTAGAAATGGGACTGTGCTTTAAAACCTCCATCAAGTGCAAGTTGCACCTGCTGCAGGATCCAAAAATTGTTCTTCTTAATGCCTTCTTCTTTATGCTTTGGCTGCTTAGCATTTTTAAGAATACTCAGTGATGTGTCTTGTATGCTTTTTGAAAACAGGAGTAAAATATATTCCCTGGATTTCTCCTGTTCACGTACTTACTGATTTCTCTGTGGTCATGTTCCTGAAAGGCAAAAGCCATAAGAATTATTCCCAGTGTCTTATTTATCTGTGTCCACTAATTCTATTCTGTCCATCTGTCTGGTGTACACACCAGCTTTATGATTTATTGCATTTGTATTATTTTGGGGTATTTCTGGACCCTTTTTAAAGTTAGAATGCAAGTGATGCAATAGCAATTTCACTGTCAGATGGCTTGAAGTGAGAGATTGTCCACCGTATATCACTATTCAATGCTGTCATCCGTATGTTCTTTTCAATATTTTTAATGAATAATATCCTGTCCTGATGATTTGTCAGCACTTATTTTGTTGAGTTTTATATAGCCATTTCAAACAGTATTTTGACTCCACATAAAAAAGGATTCCAGAGTGAAAGCTTGCTAAGTTACTAATTAATTCTATTATTTTTATGGTCTTTTCATTTTCAAGTGCTCCTTTTATATCTTTCTCATCTTTTGGTTCTGCAGATAGTCTGACAGGTTTCTACTTCTGGTTTTTTTTTTTTTTTTTTGAGAAATTTAATTATTCGTTTTAATGTTTTCAGGTTGATCCTTAGGCTCTTTGGTGTTTCTGGTGGGTTTTGGTGGTTTTTGTGTGTTTGTTTTTTTTTTTTACTATTATTTATTTATTTAATTATTTAACTAACCAGAGTTTTAACCTTTCTGTTTTTTCTCACTTTTGTACAGCTTGACCTTTCAGAAGAAAACCTTTTCGCTTCTTATAGATTCCTCTACCTGTGTTTTACCTGTGCCAGTTTTATTCTGCTGTTCTTCAGGTCTTTTCGTAGGTAGTGCTTGGCTATAGAGTTTTACTAATCTCAGCTACACTGAAACTTTTTATGGCTTGGTGATTATAAGCTTGCAAGCAAATGTCTTTGAAAGTGAATAAAAGTTCTAGGCAGGGAAGTTGTACTTCCTGTATAAGTATCAGTATGTGTTAAGATTAAACGGAATGACAGATTTAGGCAGGTTTGGGGCTAGCCTTTCTAGTTTTTGTAACAAGTAGGCAAAGAGAGTATTTCTGTTTATGCAAGACCCATACAGTAGTTATGAGAAGAAGGTCTCATAAGTTGTATGCATGACAGTTCTCTCCAAATTTTCTGGGAAATTTCTCACCCATCTTCTTTTTCCAATTCTTAGTGCTTTTTTAGATTAAGTCATTTGTAGTGGTAGTGGAACATTCCAAGAAAATGGTGTTCAAGCCTCAGTTTGAATGTCAGTGTTTTAGGATCGCAAAGTTGCTCCAAGAGAGAAAGGAAGTAGCTTGAATTTTGTTATCTTGACAGCAATTTGCAGAATTGCAAATTCTCCTCAAACAGACACACTCAAAGAAGTGGAGGTTTTTGTGGCTTACAAACTTTTCTTGTTAAATTAGGGTTATACAATGCCTTGTATTGTATGAAGTTCATTTGCTACTTTCCTTTAGCTTCCTTAGTTTTGTAATTTGTTGTAGTGAATTAATCTCTGGGAAAACTCATTTTTGTAATGCCTGTTATCTGCCTTTTTTGGTGAGAGATTTCAAACATAAATCCGTTGTGTATGTGTTCCCCATCATGGGCAAGAACTCAAAGAATTAGGACACTGCTTTGCCTAATTTTGAATTAAAATTTATTTTTCTTATTCTTTACCAGATTTTGCAGGCAGAAAAAGAAAAACAGGAGCTGCAATACCAGTCTCAACTGTCTGAGCTGATGAATAAACAGGCCAAGGAGATGCAAGACCTAGGTTAGATGTTAAATATTTATAACTAGAATGTGAAGGAATTGCATTAGATTGCTAGCAACTAACATGATGGGAAGAGATTACTAGAGTGCAAAGCACAAGGAAAAAATGCATGTATGTCATACAGTTATCGCAAACCAAATATTTGTCTTAACAGCATGCACAAGCAAGAGAATGTGCATGTGGGCACTGTATCTTTTATGTTCTGTTCCTGAGATTAGTAATTTCCTTATTTATACTATAGCTCATTGTACAATAATAGTGATACCATACAGTTCAGCAAGCAGGCTAATTAATGTACAGGGTGCACAACATGGAAATACCTGAACCCCAGATTCTTAAGATAAAGCAGAAATACTGCAAATTAGTACAAAAAATCAAGTCCACCCATAAGAGAGGCCATTGCTTACTCATCCTCTGTAGCAGTTGTACTTTTACAGTTCTGTCATTGTTGACATTCTCAAGAAAATGCTTAGAGTGGCTATTATTCATTTATTGTTATGGCAAACTAGGAGATTTCAGTGCAGGTTTTGGACTTGTTCAAGCTGGAACAGAACTTTTTTTTTTTTTTTTTTTTTTCTGTTGCAGTGAGCAGGGATACAATGGAATATTCAGAAACAAAACTGAGAAGGGTGAATGACAGCTTTGTAATGGGCATTATTAGTGAAGCGATAAGTAAAAGGAAGAGCAGGAAACCCAAGAGATGGTTTTCTGATGTAGAATTTTGTATGGCCACAGAGCCTAAAACCCCTGTATAGCTGATGAAGAAAGTGATGAGGTGCTTCTAGTATAACTTATTGCAACCAGGTGCCAAAAAGACAGTAGAAAATAAGACATTGATAACTGCAAAAGGATAGGATACACCTCTCTTTTCTATTAGTTTTATCAGTTCCATATGTTTCCTGTTACCAGAATCTGAAAGTAATCAGAAACTCTTAATGGAAAATGAGAAATACCAGGAGCTGCAAGTAAAATCCCAGAGGATGCAGGAGGAATATGAGAAACAACTGCACAATTTGGAGGAAAGCAAAAGCAGGACTGTGGAGGAGCTAACAGTATATTATGAGGAAAAACTTAATGAGAAAACTGTTCTGTTGGAAGAGGTAGGAAACTTGATTGACAGCTTGAATTATTGACTATGTTTATTTCAAACTGTGATGAAATGTTCCCTAGAGGAAGGAAAGTTGTCTCCCTTCATGCAAATCCTAATCTGCCTGTAACCTTGGGGAAATATGTCGACAAGTAGAATAGTAATGAGGAAAACCCCAGCTGAGTTACCAGCTTTTTCTGGGCTTCATACATTCAGGAAGTAACCTGTGAAGGAGAATATCCTTGGGCATTCTATTTGCCTCTTTCTCCTATATCTAAGAATTCCTATTTAATGTGTGTTAGATAATACACTTAGCGGCAGTTGGAGAAAGATTCAATCACCTTGTTCTAATGAAGAGATAGCATATCTAAAATGGTGAATTCTGTGACAGATCAATTCCTATTTGCTGAAATCACCACTGACACTAAGTCCCTGGGGTTCCTGTCCCCATAATTTGGGGAATACCCTGAGTACTTAAAAAAATCCTGCACATTGAGGTCAAAGACTTGGCCAGATAGGGTAGCCAGATAACCAATGCTCATACATCTAGTACCAATAAATTCCATCAACATCACCGACTGCAGCCCTATGTTGCAACAACAATATGGAAAGAATGAGAGGAAAGAACATGAGAAGGGATGATAAAGAGACCAATGGAAAACTGAGTGTTTATTGGTTATTAATGTTATTAATTAATGTTTGTTGGTTATTAATGCATCAGAAACAGCAACTTAAAAAGATTTTTTGAAGTGTTTCTCATGTTTGCATTTGCTTCTGCCTGGACAATTTTGCTGATTTGAGCTAGATTTCAGATAATTATTTTTTTTAATATTGTAGTGTTCTTAAGACTTGGATGCTTTCAGTTAAGATTTTTTTTGTATCTGTCTTAAGTTTTTTAAGTGATTTTAATCCCTTAAGAAATTGTTAGCTTAAATTATATTGTTGTTGAAGAATCCACTAAATATAGGCCCTCCCAGGAGAAGGACCATTACAGATAAAGAATTATCGTCTTTATCGATCTCTTACTTTTGTGTTCTCTAATATTTACTTCTCCTAACTGCAGGCAGAGGAGGATATAAGGCAGCAGCTTCAAGCACATGAAGAAATTAGGAAACAGATTGAAGAAGATGAAGACCAAGAAATTCTAGATATCAAAATCAAGTATGAGAAGCGACTTGTAGAAGAGAAAGAATCAAATCTGCAACTGAAGGGAGAAATAGGAGTCATGAATAAAAGGGTATCTCTTATTCTGTGATAGGATCACACCTGTAACATGGAGACCTATAACCAAGTATTGAATATGATTAATGGCATGTTAAGGCCTAATAATATTTAGTCTGTAAATATTTGGCATTTCATATGAGAATATTCGTCCCTTTTTATATCAGTTTGAATATTTCAGGATATTTGTGAAAAAGAAGTGTTCTGATTGTGTTGTTGATACAGTTATAGACAGATGTGTGTGTGTGTTATTTTTAGTACACTTTTTGTATCTTATGTAGTTTGAAATCATAAATAATAATATTATCCATCCTATAGTGGGAAAGAAATGAACCTTTTCATTTTTCCAAGATCCAATGTACTACTACATTAGAAAAATACTTCTACTGCTTCATTTAATGCAATACACTTTGTGTTTTGTACACATCATCATTTTTTATTGTTCTTACTCCTTGAGTTTTTAAGGAGGCATAAAACCTTTTAGCTCTGTTACTAGCTGGGCATTACATTTGCCTAAGGATGTTCGATGGGCATTTTTTCTTTAAGTTTATTCAGTATCTATTTTGGAGGCATAGAGGTTCTCTACCTTCCCGCAGTCTTTTATCATGGTATTGCTTTAAGTTCTGATGTTTTTTAGACACCAGCACATTAAATGCTCTTCTTGAAGTGATATCTAAATCCTGTACTGTCTTAATTTGATAACCTTTATCTTACACTGTCTTCAAAGTAACTTAGAAAGTATGGTAGTTAAGTGGAGCACAGCTCCTGAAGATTTTTAAACTCTTACCTGTTTGCCTCTCTAGTTGAGCAGCTTACAGAAAGAGCTCAAGGAACGAAACAATGACATTGAGGAAATGAAACTGGAACAGCAGAAGCTGCAAGACGTAATTAAGTCACTGGAAAAGGACATTGTGGCGCTGAAGACAGAAATTGAAGAGAGAGCTAACACTATCCAGGACAAGGTGAGAAACTGGACAAGTGGCTGATATCAAAGTCACCCTCCCTTAATTTAATACAAGTAATTATTTTGACAGTATTGTGTTAATATCACATGACTGGAAGCTCAATTTTAATTTGAAGAATTTGCAGTCTTTAGTTTGAGTCCTCAGTGTTTTACTGACATTCTAAGCTTTTGGGAGCTCAAGTGTTGAGTTTCTCACCCCCCATTCTGGGATGTGTAGGATTACGCATTATCTCTGCATTATTTGTCCCCTTCCTACTCACCCAGTCTGTGTGAAGTATATGAAGCCTAGTTTTCCATTAGATCTATGACTACGGTTTTGGCCTCTGCCATGTTTGTACACTGTCTGAGAGTACTGTGGCTGATTCATAACTCTTTACACATTTCTCCCAGGAGAAGCATATAAATGACCTGAAAAAGAAAAATCAGGAACTGGAAAAGTTCAAGTTTGTACTGGACCACAGAATAGAGCAGTGTAAGAAGCAAATAGAATCACGTGAAAATGACATTGAAATGATGAATGGGCAGATCCATGAGGTGGGTAACACTGTCATTTGGCCTCTGCTGCTAAACCCTTTGGCTGAATACAGAGATGACCAGGCAAGTCCCTTGGAGGTTGACCTGTTTGTTCCTTAACTTCTTTCAAGGATTCAGTATCTTTACAGCTAATAAAAATATCTATACACAATACTTGCTATTTATTTTTGTGTCACATTTTATCAATGATCAATACAGTTACTTAAGCTCCTCTTTCAGTATTTTGTTCTAGACTTTGAGTAATACAATTTTTGCTTAAAAATATATCTCATGCTTGTGTAGTTGTCCTGCATGTACCCTGTAGAGTTTGCAAGACATTGCCTTTACTGATGTGGAGGAAGAGAGAGTGAACTTCTCTTACAAAGTAACAGATTTATGCAAACATAACCCAATTTAGGAATTAGGTTCGTCACCTAATCCATGGAATTTTTCCATGTGTTCATAATTAGCTTGCAGCAAATTTTTTTGAGGCGACTTATCCATGATAGGATCTCACTGTGATTTCTCAATAGCTAATCAGTGACCTGTTAGTTTTCATAAGTCTATTTATTCAGAATGAAAGCTTTTTAAATAACTAATGAACATTTTATGTGCATGTCAGACTATCATGATGAAAGCCTTAGCCTCTTCTCTGGTCACCATCTCATGTCAGTAAATGCTGAAGCATTAGTGCTTTTTTCCCCTGTATTCTACATATGTCATCACAGCTTTTCATTCGTTTCCTTTCAGTATCAGTTGGCTCTTATCGTTGTACTTGCTTTTTCCTGTATTTACTATTAATTTATACCACACCCATTTTTATTCAGGTGGAACAGTACAGCTTCAGTCCAAGTCAAGGAAATGAAGAGGCATCACAACAGTTAAATAACTATAACTCAAAATGGGATTGAATAGGCTAGGCATTTTTTGCGCGTTTTCTCTGTACTCTGGCAGAGGGCAGTGTTGTTCCAAAATCGTCTTGGTTCATGTTGTATGTAATTCTACCTGAAGAGAGATCTACTCCCTCAAGTCTGTGTTTCTTGTCTCTGTTTCTCCTGTTGTGTGTTGTTTTTCTCATAATGTCTTCTCTTAATCTTGATTTCCCCCCTGCTTCCTTTCAGATGGAGGGGGAACTGGAACGATTCCAGAAGGAGAGCACACATTTGAAACTGAACATCACACAACTGCAGCAGAAACTAAAGGCAACTGATCACAGTATGCACAGAGAGAGGCAGAAGGTATGAGGTAGCAGTCCACAGGTCCTGCATAATGAAACAGGGGGGATGAAACACTGCAGAAACATTAATCTGAGCAAAGAGGTCCTTCAGGGATACTGTGTACAAGGACCAGGGAACAGGAGATTCTCTGGTTAAGTGGGAACAGTGACAGAAAACTTCCAAATGTGAAACCAGGTTAGCTACATGTATTTGATACTAAAAAAGTTTCTCGTTTGTTGGTTTTCCCAGGTTTAACAGAGCAGTGAGGCAGAAGCCTGAGTCAGTGCCCTATCAGTTGTGGTTTTTTTGTTTGTTTGTTTGTTTTGATTTTAATGAAGTATTTTAAAACACTAAAGGAAAGTAAAAGTATATGAGAGCTTTTACCTGTTCTGCTAGACTTTCTAGAAGATTGCATGTGAGAGAGTGCTCTGATGAGCCAAATAAGAATGTATCTACATTAAATGTTAACTGTATTCTTGCAGAAACAAAATATGGAAGCTTTGATCAAACGGTTTAAAATGGATCTTCATAATTGTGTGGGCTTCATTCAGGATTACAAAAAACTGAAGTATGGGATCCGTGAACTCTACACCAAGTATGTGCAGCAATTGGACATGGTGAGTTACCTTCTCACATGGTGAGTTGTCTTTGCCTTCTCCTTGCAGATGAATTTATGTGGTAGTATATTGAGGCAAAATTATGTGGTAGCATATTGAGGCAAAACTTTATGCCCTCTCAGGTGGAGACTGAAGAGGTAGATGTAGATTTGCAGAAGGAGTACACAAGACAACGAGAGTATCTTGAGAGGAATTTGGCAGCTTTAAAAAAGAAGGTGGTGAAGGATCAGGAAGTCCATCAAGCTGCTTACGTGCGCATCATGCAGGTAACAAGCTTTTTCCTTATGTTAAGGGAGGTAAGAATGAAGCAGTTGCACAGAATAGACTTCAGTCACCATACTGCTATAATTTGTTAGGACTTTGAAACAGTTTTGATTTGCTTCCTTGCCAGAAATGCCTAAGGCTTTCAAGAGTTTCTATTCAAGGGTAATATTCATTGAGCTCTAGTGCTCAACAGTCTTCTGGACAGAAAGAGCAAGATCTCTGAAGCCAGAAAACGATGCTGTGTGTGGATGCTTTCCTTTGTCTGCCACTCCCCAATGTTAGAGGAGATAGGGATCTCTGCTGCCCGGATTTCTTTTTTTTTTAAGCCATTGATGGACTTATTTTATTTTGAGGGGCATTTAGAATTGCCATCATAGTCAATTTGCACCTGAGTACCAAGCTGCACTTGCTGTGTGGTGGTGTTTAGGAAGTAATTTTGGAGGAAGAGAAGATTGGCTTTCTTTGGCCGCATAGCCCCATACCTACTGGTCTGAATTCAGAAGAACTTTCTGCTGCTCACATCCATGTTTTCCAAGGAAGTTCAGAAACAAATGATAAATAAGCCTATTTGTACCAAGACCTCTCAGAATATTTGTTCTTTACAAGGCAGGATAAACTTGTGACTGCTGGGGCCAAAGACCTAATTTGTTTTCATCTGGAATGAGAGGATCTAAAGGCCCACAACCAACATCCTGGGAGGACAGCACTTGTACAGTCTCTTCTTGCCCTGGTCTCCCTTTGCTCAGTCAGCATTTCCTTTTCCCCTCACTAGCTCTTTCTTCATTGTTAGCTTATTATCCTTCCTCAGGATCTCTAGACCTCAGTCCTCTCCTAAATCATCTGTCCTTTGTTATATATTCATAGTGTTCCTTCAGGCCCAGGCAGCAGTGATCTTCTTTGGCCTTGATTTAATTTTTTTTTATTCCTTCTGTGAATTAGATGCTTCCTTTTCACACAAAATGAGATGGCTGCAGAAAAGAAACTGAAGAATTTCCTTTCTGGAATAGGGTGACAGATGGTGCTCATAATGATAATACTTGATGTCTTGGACCGGTAAGCTTAACGTGAAATGATGATTAAAAATGAATTAATAAAACATCTGGAAGATGAAGATATCAAAGGTTCTAACCAGCCTAGTTTCTTCAAAGAAAAAGCAGTTCTCTGAAGTCTAGTAGATTAATGAGACTTTACAGCCAGGAGGAATTATCATGGTCTTCCAGTCCATCACAGGAGGCTTTTAAGACTAGTTTAGACAAACTTCTGTCAGGGCTTGCTTTGAACAAGTAAATGACATTTTGATGGCCTTCTAGCTCTGTATTTCTGTAATTCCTTAGTTGTGCTTACATTTTCAGAGCTGTGCATTCCTCTTTGAGTGACTGTTCATAGGTACATTCCGTTAGTGACTGCTGCAACAGATGATTAGAAATGTCAAGATAATTTTAATTATTCTTACCAATTGACAAGTTGCTTGTTGTTGGACTGTTAGCTTTCCCTCCAGCCTCTGTATTTGTAATGACGTCTTTGGTCGTGTGGATATGTAAGAACAGACATACTGAACAATCTAGAAGTAAGACTGCTTGAACTGAAGCATGTATAGGATGATCTTTTCTATGATGTGTCATACTGTTCTCTGACAGTCAGCACTGTAAGGACGTAGGAGATTGTAGATTGCATCCTGACGCGATCTGCAGTTGTTCCTGGTGTCCTCATCCTCTATGCATTTGATCAATCTCTTTTCTGATCTATTTTTCACATTTCCACATCATCCTATGACAATGAGTTTTGCAGTGAACATTTTTTTTAATCCGTTGCATGATCATTTCATTGCAGTGCAAGCTTACTGTCAGAATGCAAAGACTGAGTTAAAAGCTAATCTCTCTGTATAGCATGCCTCTTCAGAAGAATATTATCAGCATCAGCCAGCAGTCTTTTTAGCACCCAGCAAGCCAAACATTTCTACATAGCCCAGATTACCTCGTACAGGATACTATGCATTATGCTAATAGGACAAAAGTACGATCTTCAATAGATAACAGCATTCAGCCACTTGGAGTGAATTTATGAATGTATTCATGCCAAAGTGCACCTTAACAGAAATAGCATGACATAACCCTGAAAGCTGTTCACCAGAAAATTTCTGTGATTGATTCTCTGAAGCTATCCTATTCAGGATCAAGCTCTGGCATAAACGTATAGCAGCTAAATTTCATCGGTGTTTAAAGAGTTGAATTAAACAAGTCAGAGTCTACAAAATACTATATTTTCAGAGCAGTCTGCATTGGGTCACTAGTTCATGCTGCATTTAGAGTCCAACACAACCAGTGCAAGACCAACTGTTCCTGCCCAACAACTTCAAACCTTAACACGTTCCACAATCAGCCTCTGCGTCATTGATTTTCAGATGAAGGGAAACTATAGCATAGTTGGTATACATGTCTTCATTTGAGCTATTAAAAATCTTGCCAGATACATGCACCTTGAGTTATTGCTGCCAACTTGAACTCCTTGAATGCGTCTGCATACAGAAAACTGCTGTAAGTGTGGTACTTTGTTACTAACCTGTCCCGAGTTGTCTGTTTCTACTGCATTGACGCTTGTGTGATGCTAATATGTCTAATATATCATAAGGAACCAAATCACATGCTTTCCATATGTCTCTCCTGGCAACATAGTTTTCTTTATCAACCAAAATTACCATCTAATCACAAAGAATCAAGACTTGAAAATATCTTTTCAATATTGAAATATCAGTAATCCTTGTTTGTATCACCTGCTGTTTAACTGTGTTTCCTGTTGTATGAGACTGTTATTAAAAGTGTACCTTTTGGCCACCTATCTTTCACAAATATTGCTGTTTATAGTGAAGTTCCAGGAGCTGAAATGGTGCTGTTTTCCAAAACCTCTGAAAAACCATTACAGATAACTGAAATCACTAATGCTTTTCATACTAGCTGTTGATGTGATTTCACTGTCAAATGAACAGAAGCACATATACAATTTCACTCCTCTTGAATTAGAAAAGAAATATTTAGCTAGTGATTCTCCTGTTTATGAGTCATGAGCAACAATTTTATCATCCTTCACTAGTATTAGCCCATATCGTTTATGCTGAGGTCTTTGAACCTGTTAATACAGTGAGTACAGGAGAATCATATTGCATTCATGTGTACTATCACAACACCTTCAGCAAGATTCTTTGTGGTATGCTGTTAAAAAATTAGAGCTGAACTTTTACAGATTGAAAACTGATTAAAAAAGAACAAAAGTTGAATACATGGCCAACTTTTCCTAATTACAAAATGTTAACAGTAGGTGTCTCAAGTCTACATCCGCTTTATGTATTTCTTAGTAATGTGGAAGGGGTGTTGGAAAGTGATGTCAGTCATAACTAATGAAAAAGTCTTTGAAGAACTACAAGGAGATATGGATCATTTAAGTGAACAGGCACATGGTGGCAAGTGAAAAGCAAAATAATGCACCCTGGAGGGAGGAATGGGATTTCTTCACATTGATTCTGGATTAATTGGATCAATCCCAGAACAGGACCTGAGCTTCCCTGTTGAATTGTCAGAGAAGATGATGTCTTAAAGTGAAGCTGCAGTCAGAAAAGCAAAACAAAAATTAGCTTATTGAGGTAATATGATTAGAGTACTGTCACGTTTTATACCAGATGTACTGTTGCTTTTGTCTGAAATGCATAAAGTACTGACTGCTCTAGCTCCACACGCATATAGTATGTTCTGCTTCTTATTCTGATTCTACGCTCTCCAGTGTCCTTCCAAAGGAAATGAGGATACATATTGCTGAGCTATTGAGATAGTCCTGTACATGTACTTTTCCTTATAAAGCACATTATTTTTGCAGGAAAATGTAAGTCTGATTAAGGAAATTAATGACTTGCGGCAAGAACTGAAGGCGGCCTATACCCAGGTACATGACCTCCAGTCAAAACTAAGGTTAACCAAGAAGAAGCAAGCAATTCAAGACCCAGGTGAATAGTGCTTCTTGTGTTTCCATATTGTCAGGGCTCATTCCAGAAGCCCTCTTTGTCCTTAGTGAGCAATTCTGTTACTGCCCTTGTATTGGAGCAGCTTGTCTTGCCTGATGGCACCTCTTATATTGTAATATTCTGGTGAATACTGCAAAATCTTACTATTTGGCTTTACTCTTCAGTTCTGAAAGATGCTAATTCCTTTCCTTCCTTATTCCAAAGAATTGTAAGCTAGACCTTTGTTTCTGTGCTCTTTGTTCTCTGTTTTTATCTTCTAGCTCCCTCCAGTGAACTGCTGTCCAGCCCAGCTGTGCTGAGGTTGAATGCACAGAAGGAAAATGAGAAAATCATAGAAATGCAGCAGCTGGAAATTCAATACCTACGAGACCAAATCAAGGAGAAGGGGCAAAGCCTTGCAGGTCAGCCTCTGTTGGATGGAATGTTTCCTAAGCTGAATCTGGAAAGAAGCCACAAGACACAGCAACAGTGACCTGGCTCAAGGACACTTTATGTTATTATATTCTCCTGGCAACATAAGAAATACAACAGCATAGATTAGACTTCCGTGATCATATACTCTTCCACTAGAAGCATTTGTGCAGCACACATTGCTGAGGACACAAGGCATCAGTCTTACTCCCCTCCTCCTTTCCTGTAAACTGTCCTTTCCTCTCATTTAAGCACGCATGTTCTGAAGTCTTTCTGCCAAGGAGTCAAGATAAAAAATAAATATATTTGTGTTAGTGCAAAACTGATCTTTGTGCCTTCATAATTGGGCAGGTATACACTTGAAAGATAATGTGTCCTCATGTGTCTTGAAAAATGTGTCCTAGTTCAGGACTGCTGGTAACTCTGTAAACATTTCTACTAGAATTCTAATTGTATTGTGCTACAAAAATCACCATCAGCCTTCTGTTTTCCAGTATTTTGTATATCCATACAAAGGGCTGCCTGTATTTAGACAGGAATAATGTCTCTTATTCCAAGGAAGTGTCCAGTCCCTGACTAAAAATCAGTCACACCGTAAAGGCAACCTTTACCTAGTGGTCAAGCACACTTGAACTGGAGCCCTTCTTTAAGCCTCTGCCTGATGTCTTTGGATGTGTTGTCTCCTCTGTTAAAATCATTTCAGCAGGACAAAAACATTGCCCAGTTTCAGACTCCAAAATCTCCAATAAAGTCCAAATCTTATGTCATACCTCACCTATAACTTAGATAATTTCACCTTTGTTTTGTCTATTTTCCAACATCTGTAACTGCTTTAGTTCTTTTTTTTTTTTTTTTTCAGTGAAATTATTCTTAATAAAACACTTTTGAAAATACTGATGCATAGAAAATAAACAAGGAGTCATTTCTCTAATCATTAGGGAAAAAGTAAATTTTTCATTCTTTGTTGTCAGTACATGGATACATGCCTGCCTCACTGAAGAATTCTGTGCATGCTTCAGAAGTTTTTAGCTACTGATTGAGTATGGGAGCTATATCGTGTTATAACAGCCACTACATTATTGTTTCTGTTTTTTATCCTGAAGTATAGAGAGGTGACAAGTGCTTTCTAAATGCTACTAATATTATTACACTGAAGATCAAGGTGCCAAGGCTGGATAACATGTAACCTGTATTAATATTTGGGATGCTAGACAATTCCAGGCTAACTCCATGGTAAAACAGATGGTTCCATGAGCACCTATGACCTAGGAGACTTCAGCTGAGTGCCTTGTCCTTGAATGTTGAATAAAGCTTCCTTAGTCTTACTTCTTTCATTTTGTAGCTTTAACCTGTGTGAAGTGTAAGTTTTACAGGAACAGAAGGAAGAAGTTATGATGGAATTGGTCTCTTAATGTGCTAGCTTAACACCCTTTTTTCCTCCCTCCCCCCCAATATAATCATCTTGATACTTCCTGTACAGAAAGAGGATGTAATTAATGTAATTAGCAAATATTTTAGAAACTAGTTCCCTCTTAAATTTTCAGAACACACCCATATAATTTGCTAGACTCCCATGTGGTATAATTTTCCCCTCACTTTGTAGAATAAATTGAGTGGTAGCAGCCACTACTTTAATGGATGTGGTTTAGAGAAATGGAATCAATCTTTCTGAAGAAAAAGAACCTTGTCCTAATAAGAGGAAGAAGCATATGCAGGTGAAGAATGATTTCTAAGTGGTGATTAATATGCTTAAAAGTATGCCTGTGTGTCACCCTCATTAAAAAGATGTCATTTTAAAGATGATACAAAGCCTGATGGATGAAGCCTACATAGACAGCTGGCAAACTCGGTTCAAGAGGATTTTGAACTTGCTCATGGTGGGTAAGAGGTGACTAAAACATTGTTCGTCAAAGGAGAACATTAAAGGTCAGGCATAGCAAAATGTTACAGCTGGGGTTTATCAGAGATTCACTGGGAAAAAAAATATTTTCCCTCTGTACTGGGAAAACAAGGCCATGATCAATCTCCTACGCATGTGCTGTAGAAATGCTTTCAGAATTAAGATTTAACTCGATTATGGTTTGGTATTCTGATGGTCTTCTGAATTTCTCAGGGTGCAAAGGTGCTTTCTGCTTTCATCCTCTCTTGGTCTGTGTTCTCTGATGAGCATCTCATGCTTTTATAAAGTTAGAGGCCACTTTTTAAAGTGAATACATGGCCATCTTTAGAGCTGAACAAGGCTTCCTCTTCGATGATGTGTTTGTTAACTGGCCCACGAAAAGGACAATTTTTTCTGGGTATTTAACCTCGTTATTCAAGAGCATTTCTATAGAGATGTCCACCACATCCCATTTGTTATTTTAAGTTTTCACCAACCACTGGAGAAATTATATTTCACAAGGTTCAAAAGATCCTGTCACAGCTGTCGTACTAACTGGTGTCTAAGTATTAGCATGTCATAAGCTTCTCATCTTACAGCCTGCCAAAAAACTACCATGTATCTTAATAACTGAGTCTCTTTCCATTGCTCAGGTAAGAACTGTTGTTCAGCCCTCTTTGCTTCTTTCTGCATCTCACAGGAGATTTTCTGGCTGCTCAGACCCATGGCAGTGATCTCTCTGTAGCCCTCTCCTATCATTAAGCCCAGCCACAAGGGAGGGGACCTGTGCTCCATCCAGGAGCCTGATTCCCCTACTGGCTCCAAGACTCCTGCTACTCCCTTTTCCCCCATCCTCTCTCAAGTGAGACCTTTTCTGCTTCCCTGATCCCCCTCAAATTCGTTGCCCTTTTCTTCCCCCCCGGATTGCTTGGAAGTCAGATCTGCAGCATGGTGGGCTCTGCTGCTGCTGTCTCCCAGGGAGGGGGTCCTGTGGCTGCCTGGTGACGGGAGGTGGCACAGAGTTCTGGAAAAGCACTGTGACATCTTGCCTGGTTCAACCACCCGCCTGGACTAACACTCCACAAATATCCAGCCCCGACGCGATCAGATGGCCCTAGCCTTTACAGGACAGCAGGAGCTGCTTTATTTAACACCACACAACAGCAAACACTCGCTTAATAAATCCTCCCTGGCGCTGCCAACTTGGCTGCACACTTCCCTCACCTGCAGCTTCTCCTTAGCCCTGGACCCCCTTTGCTCGCAGCAGCCGGGAGGAAATGAGCCGCCCGCCAGGATCGGGGCGGGAGGGAGGGCGAGGTGGTGCCTGCGTGACTCTGGAGCCTGGCCAAGGCCAGCAGCAGGTTTGCTGAGCCGCCACCCTGCTGGGGAATGCACCTGCCCCGCGAGGGCTCGCAGCCTGTCGCCGGTGCTGCCCGCGCCGGACCAGGAAGGAGAGCCGGCAGGAGCACCTGTTTCTTGGCAGGTGCCAGAGGAAGGGAAGAGATTTTTTCCCCGCGAGGTCCCTTCTTAGCTTGATCCAGTGGATGAAAAGCCTGGAAAAAACAGCCGGGAGCAAGGAGCGGTGTGGGCGAGGTGTCAGCAGCAGGTGAGTGAGCCTGGCTTCCCGGGAAGGGCCCCACTCCCGACCCGTGTGTGTGGGAAGGGCCCTACTCCCCCAGTAGCTGCCGGCAGGTCCGTGGGCTGCTCCACAGGTGCTTCGTAGCAGATCCTGCCTTCTGCCTCCACTTCACCCCTCCTCACCGTCACACTTCTCCTTGGCACTTAAAGCACCGGAGCCTCTTGGTCTCCAGGACCCGCAGCCAGCCCTTGGCAGGGGTGCCTCAGGACAGGCCCTGTGGGCTCGGGAAGCTGGATGCCTGCTGCACACACAGAGAGGAGGGGAGGCACAAATCTGTGTAACAGAGCGTGCCAAAGCTATCAAGATTTCTGTAAAAAGCAGCTGCCTGCTGACCCTGCTACAACCAGCTCTCCACCACCCGTGTGCCCAGAGCCCCTTGACCTGGTGGGAGGAAGGGATGGTCCTCCACCAGCCTGGTGGAGGACCAGCCAAATGGTGTCTGCAGGGAGGGATGCTCACTGCTGGGGAGAGAGGGTGGGCTCTCCAAGAGAGAGGTGTTCTAGCCTATGGTATTCAATAGGAGATAGGTGTTATCCTAGGGCTTGAGCAGCCCCAGGAAGGAGAAGCATTGGGAATCAGTGCCTGCTGTAGCAGCCAAAAGAGTGCAGATCTCTTGCCAGGATTTTGGGAAAGAAAGAGAGGTGCCCCATAAAAGCCTCAGTACTCCCATTCCTCATGTGTTCCTCTGTCCCCTCTCCCAAATTCTCAAGGATGAGATGTCCCAGGGCAGAAGTGTCCCTGATCCCAGTGGCACAGATGGGCTCTGAGCTTCTGCTTGGTTTGTCAGCAGTAACTCCGGCATAAAGCAACATATATGAGCTTCATTCTCTTTAAGCCTACATGGAACTGGAAAATTGCTTGAAAGGATAGAAAATTTGTATGCCTTTTCGGGACTGTAGGTTTCCATGGGGCTTGATGAGGGGTAATACGAAGCACAGAGCAGTGACAAGTCCATCCCAAATGGGTTTTGGCTGGACTGGCCCAAAATAAAATAAATTGTGGTGGACTGGAGAAACAGGGGAAGGAGATGGCTTGTATCTGTTTGAGATTGTGAGGCTCTGTTGGCATCTAGACTGCCAATGCAAAACGTTTTATATATTGTTGTTTATTTCATAGCGAAACTTGCCAGGCTCCCCAGTCTCCATGAGGCTGGCATTATCCACGTAGCTGCATCAAACCCTTCCAAAAGCTGGGGGTGCTGCAGAAGCCTGTCCCACCTCCAGGCTTCCCTTCCTGAACGCTGTGGGTACGCAACGTCTTACGTGGTACCCTAGGTTCAGGGAGAGGAGGAAAGTCAGGAATATTTCAACAGCTGACCTGTATGTGACTCTGAAATGAACATGTCAATTAACACTCAGTCTATGATCCACCTATCAGATATCAATCAGACATAAAAAGTCTGTAAGTAAATAAATAAATGCTCATATTGTTTCCTGGTGGTTGGCAGGCATGTGTCTCTCACGCCTGCAGCCAGAAGTGGTCAGAAACCTGGTGGTGACGACTCATTTCCCAGTTAAACATTGCCACATTTTCTAACATTTTGTTTTTTCCTGAGTTCCCAGTGCTTTCCTGTTCTTTGTCCACCTGCCAGACAGCGGTGGGGAATGAGACAGCCTGTCATTTTTTGTCTGAAATGTGACCTTCAGTCAGAAAGCAGTGTGTGGTTGGGCTGCTCTTCTCCTTTTTTACTTCCACACAAAGAAACCCATCAGCAAAGTTGATGTGAGATCTAGTTTCATCCCTGCTCCAGATCTGGAGCCTCCTAGTCTGACTCTGAGGTTGTCTGCTTTAAGCAGGTGTTTGGACCAGATGAGTTCACAAGGTCCCATCCCACCTAAATTACTCTGTGATTCTAAGTGTAAAAATAATTACACCAGGGATACAAACCCTTGCAATTTAGAGAAGCCCAAACAAGAGTGGATGCTCATGAAGCAAAAGAATGTATTCCCTGAACATTTTCAGTCGGATGCAAGGAAATGTGGAGGCACGCTTTAGTGGAAGTCCCTGCTTCTCCAAATCATTCTTTTAATATAGGTTAACATAACACTAGAAAATACATACCGTGTTTTGTTCTGCAGCAAGGTGCTCTAACAGCTTTATCTTGCTCCCTGACCGTATTCTGAGCAAATAAAACAGCTAAAGTTTAAAAAGCAGCATAAGAATGCAGTTCTGTAGCTTGGTTTTTGGTGGTGTTTTCCCTCCTCATGGTTTCTGTTGCTGTGTTGCTTTTGCTTACTGTTTGACTCAGCTTGATTGTGTGCACAACTGCAGTCAGGTGACAGAAGGCCACAGCCTTTGCACTTCTTCAAGCTTTACGTTTCTTCAGTCCAGAATCTTGATCTTATCTACCGACCTGCTATCTACTAAACTCACCCGTTCTCTGGTAAGGATGAGATAAGGCACCTCCGTGCTTGGAGAAGGAAAGGCAGGAGGAAGTCGTGCTTACACAGGGCAAGCTGAGCTGTTTGCCTAGGCTGGGGAAGTGCTGCCAGGCCTGGTGTCTTCTCGCCCCTCTGCTTTCAAAGCACCTCATGAAACCCTCACCTGCTTGGGGACCTGTGCCCCAGGCACACGCAACCATGCTGCCAGCCTGAGGTATCTTTGCCATCTTGTACAGAATCAAATGGTCCCAGTGGGCACAGATCAGTATGCTCAACCACTGCTTTTTTTTTTTGTTCCCCTCCGACTGATGTTTTCTGGTTGTCCTGGCTATAGCCAGGATCCGCAAGTCCCCAGTGGGCCTGCGGGTGAGCGTCGGCAGTGCGACCCGCTGCATCCCAGCCCAGGCCCCACCAAGCAGCAGTGCAGGGGAACCGCACGGTGCTCAGTTGCGGAGGCATGGCAGGTCCCAGGCCGGCACACCAGCAGTGGCTGAGGCTTCCTGGACACGTGGCAGCAGCTGGCAGCGAGCCCCGAGCCACGTCCAGGCTGAGCTCACGCTGCGCCGCCACAGTGACTCAGGGGGAGCTGGGCCTGACGCTGTCAGGCGGTGACTGGTTCGGGCACCCCCACCATTGTCCTCCCTCTTCCCCCTCCCCGTGGTGGTTTGTCCCTGCTGGAGATGCCAAGATGAGGCCTGGGCGCTGGGGGATGTGGTCTGTGAGAGGTGTCTGGGGAGAAAAGGTCCCTGCTACGTGCAGGGCTGCTATGCGTGGAGGTCACCAATGCTCTCCAGCCAGCCAGAATGAGCCCAGAGTCCCAGCACTGTGCTGAGTGCAGCACAAAGACAAACTCAGCATGTTAGGCTGGTGGTCTCCTGGAGAGAGCTGGAACTCAAGGGATCTGCATCAGTTCCTGTCCCTGCCCTGGGCTCCTGTGGGACTCCAAGCAATTCCTGTGTGTGGGTCTGAGATGGCCAAGGGTGCACCATCCTGCCTGGGAGGCAGCTCATGGTCTCCAGGGTCTGACACATGTCCCTAGGGCTCAGCCCTACCTGAGCTTTACCAGGTCCCAGCTGCTTCTGCTCTTTCCATACAAGTGCTGAGACACAACCATCAGGTTTCTGCAGGAAACGTGGGAAGGGGACTGCCAGTGGGGCAGGGGCAGGGATGGGGCTGAGGACATGTAGCAAGGGCAGCTCGCCCTGTTCCAGCAGCTGGACTGGAAGGGTTAAGCCCCAGCCCAGACCCCCACCTCCTGCTGTCACTCTGGGCAGCAGAGCCAGTTGGTGACAAGAGGCTGATGCTGATGAGGGAGCATGTGAAGCCGGAGCTGTGAATGGGGCTTTATCCCCAGAGGGACTGGCCTCTGCTCCGTCCTGCCCCGCTGCCAGCACCAGCTGCAGGCAGGGCCCCGCGGGCAGTGACGTGCCAGTAGCCTCCGAGTGGGGCACGCGGGGCTGGGGAGCTGGAGACTCTCTCAGGCAAGGGCTTTGCAAGGGGAACTGGCCAGGTCAGGGCAGGCTGAGGTCTCCCTGCAGCATGCGGAGGTCTCCTGGGAAGACACGAGCGGCCCAAGGCATGGGGCTTTTGTGAGGACAGCAGGGGAAGGTCAGCAGGCCAGCCCCGAGCAACTGAGGTCTGTGAGGTCTGTCTCTTTTGAACAGCTGGGGACTGTTCAAAACAGGGAAGCAGGATCTCTGTTTAACACTATCTTCTCTTCTTGGCTTTCAGATGAAATTCACAGGAAAGGAAGGACACAGCCCTGGACGTTCTGGTACTGCGCTGCTGTGGGGATGCTCCACCATGTCCTGCAACCCTGCTTGGAGGGTGGGCTCAGCCCCGGCACACGGACCGTAGCTCTGCAAGTGGCACTGCCACAGAAGGGAGCTCCGCCAGGCTCCAAGGAACAAGACTGAACCCTCTGTGCTTGAGACATGTTGCTGCCTTCACAGCCACCGCTGCTTTGACGTCCCCCTTTGCTGTGAGGGTCTAGTTCCTCTGTGTGATCCCCCCCGTTCCGTCCCCACCCAGCCGCCCACCATGCCGGAGCTGGCAGAGCTGAGCACCCCCCGCACGCCCGCGGACGCTGACCACATCCAGAGGAACATCCTGGAGGAGCACGTGGAGCTGTGGTGGTTCCAGGACCCCAAGAAGTCCATCCTGTGCTACGGGGTGGCGGTGGTGCTGATCCTGGCCTGCGGGATCGGGGGCATCATCCTGCTGTACAGCACCAGCAGCCGGTCCGGGGAGTGGCGGCTGGCGGTGGGCACCACGCTCTGCCTCCTGGCCCTGCTCGTGCTGCTGAAGCAGCTGCTGAGCTCCGCAATCCAGGACATGAACTGCATCCGTAGCCGGGACCAGATTGAGCTCCTGAAGAGCGGGGGCTTATCGGACTGCCTGGTGCTGCTGCTCAGCGCCCTGGTGCTGCTGGTCTGCGGGGTGGTGCTCACCATCCTCTCCACCACCACCATGCAGCTCAGCCCGGCGCGGCCGCTGGCCAGCATGTTCACCAGCGGGATCGTCCTCCTGGTCGCCGGCAGCGTCATCCTCCTCTGCCTGCTGCTCTACCTGCTCTGCACCTCCTGCTGCCAGGCTGCCCCGCGGGGCCTGGAGACAGGTGAGATCCGGGTCTTCACCATCTCCGGCCGCCTCGCTGCCAACAGGCGCCTTCCTCCCACCTCCAGCATGGCCAACCTCATCTGACCCGCAGACACTCCGCCTGTGCTCGCTGCATACGGCCCCTCTCAGGGCTTTTGCTGGCCTTTCCCAAAGGAAGGGCGCGATTTGTGCCTCGGATTTCCTTCAGAGATGACTGGCATTTGCTGCACCTCGGCTAACAGCGCGGCAGGGACGTTGGGTTGCCTGGATAGGCTTTGTGATCCGGAGCTTTACGAGCACGGCGCTGGCCTGTTCTGCTTTTTATCCTGGCAAAGCCTCCTGCGACAGCTGCTGCCTGCCCTGCCGGCCGTGTCCCATTGTCACAGAGCCAGGTGAGCCCGTCCAGCACCTCGGGGGACCCCAAGATGTGTCTCCTGCCATTCTCTGGGCCATGCTGCTCCTGGCAGGAGAGGCTGCAACCACTGGTGGTGTAATCCCAGCCCGGCCTCTGAGAGAGTTCTTGTGGGGGGATTTGAGGGGGAGTCTGTGTGCCAGAGCCCCTGAAATGCCTCTTGATTCTGCAGTGCCAAGATCTTTCCCACTATTCCCTTGCTGCAGCCCCACCATCTCAGGCCTGGGGCTGCTGTGCGTGGAGAGCTGCTGCTCTGCCAGAGAGGCGAGAGGTGTCCGACCTCAGCAACCCCTGCAGAGACACCCCGAGTGCTGCGGCTCAGCCCAGTCCCCTCCGGGGTGCACAGTTTTGTGCACAGCAGGACAGCTGCTCCGTTACCATATGGGCCGTACCCTGAGCTTTGCTGGTTTTATCTGTGAGGTATCTACCACTGAGGTGCCTTTCCTAGGGGCAGGCTAACAGCTCACTCAGAAATTTTTCCTGTCAATTGAGGCTAATCTACCTGTCAACATTTTTATTTCCTCCATGGACCCATGAACCATTTCACTGCTTCTGCCCTTTCCATCCAACCTTCTTAGCCAAGCTGTTTTCCTGCAACCCTCTCTTTTTCTCTCCACCTTCCCGTCTACTCCCATCTCCCTTGACCTGAGCTGCTCTGCCCTTTTTGATCTTTATTTTCCAAGTTCCCCCTGAGAACTAGGGTCCCTGTAATAGAAAAAGATCAACCTTTTTCTTTTTGCTGCCTGGTAGCAAATTTATTTTGAAGAGGTTGATAGCTCGTTCCCTTATCACTGCCTGTATTACACCTGGAAGCAGTGCTGGAGGTTCAGCATCTGTGAGCCCCATGAGGTGCAGCTGGACAAGGAGGACTTCATCCCTGTGCAGCTCCAGACCACACCATCCATGACGCAATCAGATCATGAGGGCACTTCTGTCTTCATCTGCCCTTTCCCCTTTCCTACTGACATTCCTTCCCCCTGAAGCCTGGGATTGTTTTCCCCAAAGTATGGGAACATTGTTTTGTTTTTTCTTTTCTGGATCTCTGTTTCTTCTTCTTCTTTTTTTTTTTTTTTTTTTTTTTTTTTTCTCTGCCACTTTCATATCATCCATACAACTTACTAAACTGATGTTTTCTCCCCTCTCTGCACCACTTCCCTTAATGCACCCAAGAACTGATCCTGTGCTGCTAAGCTCAGGTCCTTCTGTGCTAAATGTTCTGTGTTTGTGTAGCAAAGAGCAGTCCTTCCCCACAGGGCTGCTTAGCCCCAGGTTCAGCAGGGACGGCTGTGTACACGCATGGAGGGACGGCCACAGCAGGACAGAAGTTCTGCACCTCCCGCAGCTGCTGCTGTGCACATCTGTGCAGGTGCACGTGCAGGGACACCGAGCTGCACCGGCTCTGCCTGCAGCAGTGCTTTTCCTGTTGCTCCCAGCTTCCCCGCCCTGCACGCGTGGACAGGTCGCAGGGACCTGCGTGCCAGCTGTTTTGCACACCTGGGCACTTCTGTGAAGACGCACGTCTGTGCCCAGCTCGCAGCTCTGTGCTGCCCGCCTGTCAATGTGAATCCTTCCCTCCATAACCCCTGCAAAATGTGCCCCAATGCACAGGAACTGTGCCAGGAAAGGATGCCAGGGGACCACCTCCCAGCCCAAGGAAGAAAGAGATAAGAACAGGCTGGCTGTGCAGAGCGAGGTTTGGGTATCAGGCTGCCCAGATGGATGGAGCCTGTCACTGACTCACCTCCTGCAGCAGCATTACTGTTTTGTTCCTTTCTCATTTCCTGTGTTGTGCATGGAAAAACATAATAAAGTGTTGCAGAAGTTGGCTGTGCCGAAGGCTGGTGCTTCAGCGTGGGCTCTTCTCCAGAGCAGGAGATTGCAGGGCTGTGCAGATCTGATCTCTGCTCGGGGCTGGAATCACGACCGCCTGGGGTCCATCCTTCGGCTGTGGTTTCAGCTCATCAGCTAGCAGGGCAACGCTGACACACTCCCCCAGATGCCTGTACTTATCTCCTGGTACGTGACTCCCACCTCCCGAAGCTCACACATCTCCCTCTGCTCAAGGACCTCGCCACAACAGGTCCCCCTTAGCACTGCCCCATGAGCCTAAGAGCCGGCCATGCCCCCGGCAGGAGCTCATTAAGCAGACAGAGCCACCTGAACGTGACGGTGCTGGCCGGGTTGTTTACAGAGAAGCTGCTTTGCCCTGCGGTGGGGCTCAGCCTCGAGCCTCGTGGTGGCAGCTGCTGCCTCCGGGGAGCCTGGAACCAGTCCTGCTGCATACCTGCTGCTGCTCACATCCGCCAGCCTAAACCTCCATCCTCTGGGCAGCTCCCAGGGATGACCCCTGGACGAGAAGGCTCCTCCTTTCCTGCTCTGACCCTCTTGTGTCCCCAGCTCTGCGGCCACATGCATTTTTCCCCGGCACAGGCGAGCTGCCAGGTGCTTGCCCCTGGCACTGGAGCTGCCTGGGGGTGGTGGAGAGGTGCTGGGCGCCCCGCGTGACGGGAAAGCATCCGTGCTGGTCGGTTAAAGAATAAACAGGTGGGCATCCGAGCAGGGTCAAAGTAGACAAGTAAGTAACCACTTGGTACTGAGGAATGAGAGTAAGTGAGATCCTGAGGTAAAAAAAAAAAAAAAAAAAAAAAAAAAAGCAGTTATGTGTTTAATCTCTTTTAAGACATTGTTGAGACCAAAAGTAAACTACTACATCTAGCATGAGTTCTTATTGTAAAAAGCATATTGAAAATCTCAGAAAATAGCCTCCTAAAGATAAATTAAATGTATTTTCCCAGCCCTCATATTTAAGTTTTCTATGTTACGTGAAATACGTTAGGAATTTCCTAAAATCACAGCATATAGTGTATCTTCAGAGTGAGGGGCAGAGGTAGAAGAGGGCTCTTAAGGTGAGGCCAGAAAGCAAAACTGCAAAACTAAAGCCAGGACGAGTTCAGTTCAGAGCTGTGGCATTTAAGAAAGAAAACTGAGGGACCACTAAAACAAGCCACCAGGTTTTGCATCTCCTCGTGGTTTCAGAAAAGACTTTCCCTCCCCGGAAGATGCTTTAAGCTACCACCCTGCATCAGACACCTGATCCGGTTGTGCCCTTTGTTTTACATTCTCTGACGTGTGTTATCTGCCTCTGTATACACTGCGCTGTATAAATACCTTAATATGTGCCAAAGGAGAAGATGGTTTACAACAAAAGAGAGGTCTGGAGGGCACAGGGGACTCAGTGGCAGGGCTGTGAGGAAGGCATTCCCCATGACCAGGCACCCTCAGAGCAGGGCGGGGGTTCCCCAGCTTTCAGGGACAGCAAGGACTGGGCTGTGTCATCTCATCACAGAGATGACAGGAATGCAAAAATTATAACATTTGCATAATTCAGGGTTGGAGATATGCAATCAGTACCGTGAGATGGGGTCATTTTGCCCCAGCGCACGTGCCTGCCTGGCACCACAGCCTTTCCAGGTGCCTTTGTAGCACATCTTGCTTTAAAGGGGGAAGAGAAAATAGAGAAGGAAGACAGCAGGAAACAATTCTGGAGAAAAGTACACAGGAACCCTGCAGCGACACGCCAGGACGGTGTGCACGAGATCACGCAACAGGTTTGTTTGCACAGGAACAGAAGTTACGCCGCGAATCTCTTCTCTCAGGGCACAAAGTGCACAGCAACGCCTGAGCAAACCCGAGGCAGCACCCATGTCCCAGCCCGGGCAGAGTCTGCGGTGGGGCCGAGCACCATGGGCTGGGGTCCCCGCTGAGGGTCTTGCAGTTCCTGGCTTTCCTACTCCATCCTCGTGGGCAAGCAGTGAGCCCCTCGACCTCACAGTACCCCACGGCCCTGCTGGGGAGTGGGGGGCTCCAGCATCAAGGGAAGTAGAGCAGGGAGATGAACTGGGGTCCTGCTGCCACCAGGAGGGGTTACTGGGGTAGGAGGGAGATTTTTCACAGTGGTTGCTTGGTCAAAGACACCTGGAAAGGCCCCTGTCACCCACCAGTGCCAGCCCGCCAGAGCCCTAACAAGCAGCTTACGTGGGATGGGGGAATATGCCTGGCAACTGGGACCTCGCTTTGTCTCCCATTTTTCCTAATTATTTTCATGCTTTAACCTGTAGACCCCAAAGACTCTGGTTCCTTAATGTCTCGCTGTCTGGGCGTTAATACAGCTGGAGGGAGCGGCAGAGGGCAGAGGGACTGCTCTGGCCGGCAGGCAGCTGAGGAGCTGGTTCTTGGGGCACCCGGCCCCGGTGCCTCACGTGGTGCTGGAAGCGGCCCCTGCTGCCAGAGCAGCCTTCCCGCACGAGGAGAGCACACTCCTGCCGTCCACAGCGAGGACACAGGATCCTTCCAGCTCTCCCTAGCTGTTCAGCCTCGCTTTCCCTGTTCTACCACCCAGCGAGCCGATCAACCGCACGTGCTGCTGGCAGCATCGGCGTGAACACCGCATGGCGGCGGGAGGAATGAACGTGATGCCAGCACAGAGGGAGGCTCAGACCCAGCTTCCTGACAGCAGCAAGTCATGCTGCACGTGGCAGAGCACGGGGAGCTGCAGACATGGCTGCTGGGGGGCCCGGCAGCACCGCTCCATGGGACATGCCAGCGTCCCAGCACTGCCTGCCCCTCGCAGCTCCGTGAGTGGGACAGGAGCCATGCTGGCACACACAGGGCCAACACGTGAAGTGTTTGCAATCTAAGCAGTGAGCTGGCTGACAAAACACTCAGCCATCAGAGCCAAACGTATAGGCCAACTCCTGGCATGGTTTCACCCAGTTGGCTGCAGGAGGCTGTTGACAAAAAGGCAGGTTTGGCAGCTGGACGCGTGCTGGTATGGCGCCCTTCAGCTGGCGCTGCAAGGCAAGCGGCCATACTCCAGGTATGGACTTCTGTGAAAGGGAATATAAAAAGATATTGCTAAAACTACACAAGTTTAGTCAGATAATTAACAACTTTAGTCAGACAATTAACAATTAAGCAGCTGTTACAGCCCTAAACTTTTCTCCTGTGGGCTGGTAAAGGTTTGCTGAACGCACAATGATGCTTCAACCTGTGGCAGAGAGCAGTGACACACACTGTCCCTACCACAGGAGAGGAAAGCCCAGGTGAGTAACTCTCCTTTGCCAGAGACCCAGCAAAGCTACCAGCGGTGCTGGCGTGACATATCCCCCATGCCAGGAGGGGTCCAGAGACCCTGCCAGGCAGCCCCACACCCCTGGTCAGCTATGGAGCCACAGGGAGAGCCCCAGAAAACCATCGCAGGCAGAGGCAGGGTTGAATCACACTTTAATCACATTTTAATCCTCCTCGTCCAGCTGCAGTCAGCACCATCCTGCTCCTCCTCAGCACCCGAGCAGGGCTGGGAGAGCAGCAGCGTGTCTGGTGTCTCCAAACCGGTGCAGCCCTGCTGGCATCACACTGGGGCATGGGGACCCCTTCTCCCCACTCCTTCCTTCCTGCTCCCCTCCGCATGGGGACAAAAGCCAAGGGTGAGTGGAAAAGGCAGGAAGGAGATGGGGGCGTGGGGATGGAGAGGGGCAGCAGCCTCAGATGGAGAGGTGTGACTGCCTCTCCTCCTCCTCCTCCTCCTCCCGCAGCTGCTCACTGGGCTGGATGTAGTTGTCCTCGATGAAGCCGTCGTCATCCTCAGCTTGCAGGCCGGTGACATTGGGCATGGGGTGGCTCTCGCCACCACCCCAGCCTGAGGAGCCCCTGTCCCAGCCCAGGCCCTCCTCCATGGGGTTGCCTCCAATCGAGCTGGTCTCAGGCAGCGGCCGGTGGTGGTAGCTGACGAAGTTCTTGTGGCAGAGCTTGCACTTGGCCACCAGCGCCACCAGGATGGAGATGCTGATGGCAGTCACCAGGAAGCCCACCAGGTATGGCCAGCTCCTTCCTCCCTTCCCCACAGGCACGGTGGTGGCTGCAGCAGAGAACAGGCATGTCAGGGCACCGTGGGCCAGGCTGCAGCACCGCGAGCTGCAGGGGAGAGCAGGGGGTCTCCACCATGGGGACATCACCCATGGGGGTGGGCAGGAGGGAGCTGGTTCTTACTGACACAACTTACTGTCATTGAGGGTGGCTGTGGTCAGCTGCCCCGGGCTGACATCCCGCAGAAACCGCTGCTTTTTTTGGCAGCCCAGGTCCTGGGAGTCCAGAGCTGAGATGTCCTGTCCCCACAGCTCTGGGGGTGATGCGCAGGTGACCTGCATGGCTGGGAGACACACAGGCCAAGGTGAGACGTGAGGGTCCTCATCTGTTCCCTCTCCTGCTCAGGGAAAGTGCTCCCTGCTTGCTCCTGGCTTGATGGGGTGCCTCACGAGGCTGTCCCAGCACTGCCCTCCAGCCTAGATGGTCCCCAGCTCGGTGTAAGGCACAACCAGAGTTAAAAATCCCTAATCATGGAGCTGTCAGCAACAAGCAGAGCTGCGCAAGTGTGTGTCCATGGTTAGCAGGCTCTACTTAACTGGGCAGTGCCAAATTCACAGACACTGACAGAAACCCCACAGACATAGGGCTGTTCTTGCCTGGGAGCTGAGCTCAGGGGGCTGAAGCCTGATCCTGCTCCTCAGGTGGAGATGCTGAATGCTCAGCAGGTTGTAAAAATCTGGTCCCTTCATGCAGATACATATATATAGATTTAGGAGCCGAAATGTATGTGCTGGTCATTTCCCAGAAAATTGGATAAATTACAGCTCACTGAATATTTTCCTTCTGTCTGTCATTCCTCAAAATCTTTGATACTGTCTGTAGCCGCAAGTGAGGAACTGACACCACAGCTCAGTTCTGTGTCCCTCAGCAGGGAGGTGAGAAATCCCTGGGCAGCAGCCTCAGAGCCTGCAGAGAGGCTGGAGAAAATGATCAAACTCCCCACACACAATTCCTCCTGTCTGAAACCTCTCCTGTCACCTGTCCCCTGACTCACCTTGTCTGCGCCTTAGCCACTGATGCAAGGGGTGAGCAGCACAGTCACAGACCCAGGGGTTCCCATCCAGCTGGACCTCAGGGACAGCCTCCATCAGCTGCAACATCGAAGCATCCACGGACAGCAGCGCGTTGCTCCGCAGGTCCAGGTGGAGAAGACCTCTCAGCGGCAGGAAGAACGGGACCTCCAGCTCTTGCAGACTGTTGTTTCTTAGGAGCAGTGTGTGCAAGCTTTCCAAGCCCTTGAAAGTGTCTGTATGTAGAGAGGTGATGCTGCAGCTGCTCACGTCCAGCAGCCGTAGTGCCCCCAGGTTGGAGAAGACAGCGGGGCTCAGTGTGAGCAGGGCATTGCCAGAGAGGTTGAGGGAGTGCAGGGAAGGAAAATGCATCAAAAGTGTCCCATGACGAGGCATGACCAAGCTGTTGAAGGAGAGGTCCAAGCCAGTGATATTTCTTGGAAGGGAGCTCGGAGCATACAGAAGGTTCTTCCCGTTGCAGTTGGCCCATCCCTGGGGAAAGAGCTGCTGTCTGTGATGGGCTCTCTGTACTGAGGAGGATCTCTGGACTGAGACTGCCCAGAAGTTCAAATGTGTTAATTAACTACACTTGCAGAGCTTAGAAAAACAAAGACACAAGTGGGTGCAAAAATACATGAGCTGCCAGTTTGATGTGAGCCAGGCTAAGTGGAGATAGACAGAAATCAGCCTGTCCCCACTCCTGGGGTAGTTGCCACCTGGGGTCACCTTGCAGCAGGCTCCATGGGCTCTGCAGCCCATGCCAGGAGCTGCTCCCCGGGCCCCATGCAGGGAAACAGCACCCACACCTGCCTGCTCCTGTAGCTACACAGCAAATAGTGGCTTAGTGCAGGTTGCCTGCATCTGTACTAGAGAATAAAACAGACTGGAGGCTGCTCTCTGTCCCAGAAAGCCAGCAGTCCATGCTGGATAGATCCATTGACCCAAGCAGATGGATTTCCTTTTCCCTCCAAAAAATGACATGGTCAAATTCAAGCTGGTTTGGGGAGCAGTCCCAGCACACATTACTCCTGCCTGGGCATTACCCGGGACAGGGCTGGCTGGGAGGGAAGCTGCCGGAGATGTAACACTGCCAAGGCACTGCTGCTATTTACTATTACTATAGGAGCCGCATGTGGGTGTCCCGTGCTGGACACTTGCTGTAGCCCTTGGTGCCAGGTTTCCAGTCTGGCTGCTCTCCAGCTAGCAGGCATTTCCATTCCTTCACCTCCCTCACGGCCACCTCTCCTTCCATCCTCCCATTCTCCCAGATCTCCTGCCAGCCCCTTCCATCCCTGCTTGCCAGAGACACAGACAGGCACTTACAAACCCGGACTGACAAGGACTGGATGGTGCCGGGGCCGAGCCGCGGTGGCACCGCACAGGCACAGTGCTGAGCTCGCACAGTGCAGGCTTGGGGCTGCTGGGGACAAGGGTCCCGCTGCGAGAGCTCCCTATCTGCCATGCTGCAGCCTCAGTCAGTCCCTGCGTCACCACACATGGCAGCAGGGACCGAGGGGCTCCCTGGAGGTTGCACACACCCTGTACAGACCAGATTTTGGCTGGGAGCCCCTCAGGTGTCCCTGCCTGCCGCTGCTCGGGGGCAGCTGCGGTGCTGCAGCTGAGCAATCCCCAGAGCCAACAACACGGCAGCCCGGGCAAGTCCCTGCCAGCCCCGGCGTGCTCCAGCAACCAGCAGGGACAAGGCAACCCCGAGCCCACCCCCAAGCCCCCATCCCCTACCTGGCTGTGGAGGCTGCAGGGGTGTCCCGCCACCGCGACCGCCCAGGCACAGAGCAGGCCGCAGACAGGGAGCAGGCCGGCAGGAGCCATTTGGCTCCAGGAAGCTGCCGGGCAGAAAAACAAGTTTGAGGGCGGGTGGCGGAGCCGACCGTGCCGGTGAGGCGCGGTGGTGACGGGGGACGCCCACCCCCGGCCAGGCCACGGCCACCACGACGCCCCGCGGTGCCGCTCACCCGGGGCCAGCCCGGCGGCCGTGCGGCACAGGGCAAGGCGGCGGCTGGGTTACACATTAACCACCGCGCCTCGCCGCCCCGGGGGCTGCTCCGGGCAGAGGCAGGCTCCTGGCCGGGTGGCTGGGGCAGAGCGGGAGGTGGGCATGGAGGTGGCACCTCAGGAGGGTCGCTCAGGAGAGTGGCTTGAGGACGGCTGACCTTGGGGCTGCCCGCCAGCTGTGCCCTGGAGTCAGCGAAAAACAGGGAAATGATCCTCGGGGAAAGGGTTTCCCAGCCACCTGTCCCTGATCTCATCAGTGTGGGGTAACTGCAACACAGACGGGCACCCTGCCTCCTCCTGCTCTGCCGATGCAATGGGCAGGCTGGGGATGCCAGTGGCATCGTCATGCAGAGGCACCGTCACACGGAGGCATCGTCACACAGCAGCAGCATCACGCAGCAGCCCCAGTGCTGGCGGCAGCCTTGAACCTGGCCTTGCAGGGCATCCCCAGGGCCCGCTGTGTGCAGAGAACAGAGCAAACCGCCCGAAAGGCAGGGCTAGGAAATGCTGCTGAGGCGGCCTGTAGGTGGACTCGCAGGGTGTTTGCGTTTCCTATCAGGAAACGTATCAGTGCATTATGGTTTCTGGCATGCGGTGCCTTGGATTAGAATGTGCAAATGATAACAGAAAGGGGTATTTTTGTCACTATTTTTTTTAGTCCATTATGATTCAGCAAAAACGTTCGAGTCTGTGAATCCAATAGAAACCGAGGTGCTGTGGAACCACCCTGTGGTCCTATGGCTCTGTGTTAGAGGACAGCAAGTGTGGTGGGCACGGCTGCACCAGGCTTGCTGGTTCCTTGTCTGAAGCTGCAGAGTCCTTGCTGAGCGTCCCCAAGAAACCTCCCAGAGAGGTCTCCTACCCTGCCTCTGACCTGGGGGATTTGTGCAGATAGAAACCTCTTCTCCAGAAAAAATGCAAAGGAACAAATGAGCTTGGGTTTGATCCCTTGGTGGATCCCTAAGATGTGTTCATCGCCTGGTGTGAGAGCTGGTGGCTAAATGGATCCGACTCCCCAACCGACCAGAGCAAAGCCCAGGATCCCCTTCCTGCAGTAAGAGGAGCCGTGCTTTGCTTCCCGGAGGAGAGCGCTGCAAGGCCCGTGTTTGCAGTGACCCCACAAAGTGTGCTTGTTCCACGTCAATAATCCCTTCATCACAGTGGTTCCTCACGTCAGACAGCATTTCACAAAGTGCTTCATAGATGATTGTTCTGCCTGCATGGCCACGCTGCTGTGACCGCAGAACGTGCTGCCTGCCTCCAACACAGATAAGCACAAGGTGGCACAATGGCAATCACAGTCCTGAGCATGACTGACCTCTACTGCCAGTAAACTACGGGAAGCAGCCATTTATTTGTTTTCATCTGCCTATCCCCCTTCCTGCAGCTGTACTGAGTGTGTGGATGAATCTCTGACCCAGAGTTTTTGCAAATCAGCTTTGGGTTTGACAGGCAAAGCTAGCAAAGGCAATCCCTGTGAGTGTGGAGAGGCAGCACCCACTGCAGGAGGAACCGGCTGCAGTTGCCCAGCCCACATGGGGCAGCCAGGCTTCTGGACATGCACTCGTAATTTAAATTAGAGACATGCCCCAGGATCTCCCAAAGACATAGCCCCTCACCTACCCAGAGCCCACCAACCAAGGAAGCAACATAATTTGTTTTCCAGGCAAATGTAGGCAGCTGCACCCAGCACCCATTTTTCGGGGTGTCTCCATCGCTCCCACTGGGGTGGCCAATGGCTGTGCTGGCAGGAGAGGGTGGGAGCTGGGTGCAGAGGTGGCGCGGCAGTGTCCCTGTCCGCTGCCATCACTCGGCACTCCTTGGGCCCCGCACGGCCCCAGAGCACGCTGTAAATAGTCGGAAACGATGAATGGATTTCCCCTTCCTCTCCATGTGTGCTTTAGATTTTTGGCCGGATACAGCATGGGTTTGGGACACACCAAAACACGAGGCTCGTGCCCCAGCAGCCTAGGCTTTCACATGGGAACAACTCAGTGTGCTGCTTGCAAAACAGCCTGTGATTGAGCGGGTGAAGATTGCGGCAATTTCCTCGGGAATGCCGTGAATTTACCTGGCTAACAGCCAGTGCCCAGCACCCACCTGAGGCCAGCATGGCCTTGCAGGTCCAGGCAGGAGCTCGGAGCGGCTGCCGCCGTGTCAGGGCCCAGAGCTTTCCCCTGGGTGTAGCCCAAGGACGGGCGGTTTCTGAAACAGGAAAGAGGGAGACGGGCTGGAAGGCGGTCAAGGAAAGCCAGGCTTTCGGCTGCTTCCAGCTTCCTCCCAGACGTGTTTATGGCCATGAGGAGGGCTTTTTTCTCCCCCCAGCAGCTGCTGCCCTCCTGCTTGGGCTGGCTGGCCATGGCTCATCTGCTGTCAAACCAGTCCTCTGCCCCGATATGGGTCTCTGCAGGCAGAGCAGCTCTGCAATACCTCCTGTGCTGCCACCCAGCCCTGCAGGGACTCAAATGGGGCAGGGGATGGTGGCATGCTGGTGGGGCTGCTCATACACACCGCAGTACCAAAATCTGGCACACAGAAGTGAAGGGATGAGTGGCAAGGGAAGGAGCAGCGTTAGGACTTCCCTACCAGAGGGGTGCTTGGACACCTCTCAGCCAGCATTGGGGATGGGGGCAGAAAGGGGCCAGATGGCCCAGCTGGGCTCATGGTGGCCAAAAGGTCTCGCACTGTGCACAGCCTCAGCACCATGGGGCAGATCCAGCACAGGGCAGCTCCCGCCCGCAGCTCCTGGAGTCAGGGCCGGCTCCAAACAATGGGTGGAGAGCAGGAAACGCTGCATGGGAAACAGGATTTGGCTCCGCCGCCGCCGCCAGCCGCGGCCCCTTGGCCCCCTTCCTTTCCCTGCTCCACAGAGCCCTTCCCACAGCCGCGGGGGCACACCAAGGGGATGAGGATGCTGCCGCCCGAGTGGGCTCGGGCGTAAGACCCTCACCATCGCAGGCGAGGAAGTGACTGGGACACCACCTAGCCTGGCTGGGTCTCAGCATGGCTGGGGACACCTTGAGCACGCAGCCCTAACCCCAGGGGGGAGCCCCCACCGGGCAGCCCCTTTGCCAAGCAGCTGGGCAGCTGCTGAGCGGGCAAGGACGAGGGCATCTTCGTCACCATGCCCAGGCTATGAGCCAGAGGAGGGGGTCCAGGCTCCCTGAGACACCAACCAGCACTACAGGGACAAGATGGGGGGCACAGACAGGGGGCAGGGGTCCTGAGCCCCCGCTCATGTGGATTCTGTAGGCAACTGCCACTGCCGGCTCCATCCCCCGTGGCTGGGGCACGGTGGGGATTTTCTGACCTGTGTCAGATTCAGGACACGCCGCTGGGACATGGAACTCCGAGTTTATCTTCTGCTTCTCTTCCCGTGGCTGGCAGGTAAATCTCCCCTTTCCCTCTGCCCTGGGGGGCAGCCCCTTGCTCAGGGAGCTTTGGTGGGACAAGGCAGCCGTGGCAGCTCAGTGGTGCTGGTGGAGTGGGGTCTCAAGGGGGGCACGGAGGGAGGAAACACCCCTGTGAGATCCGTGGCTTGGAGACCTCGGATGCTGGTGGTGCCGGGGCTGAGCTGCCCTCCGCTGCACGCCAGCATGGGGCTGGGGCACAGGCAGCACATGGAACAAGAGGGGGATCCCATTCTGCTGCATGCTTGGCTCACACAGGGACCTGAGCCCATGAGGGTCTCCAGAAGGAGACTGGAAATTCCCACTGTGCCATGCTGTTGGGCTGGGGGCAAGAAGGTTCTGGAAAATTAGTCATATTTGGGTATTGGGGTCTGTCACTGTGACTGACCTGGGTGGGCTCAAACCCTGGTCCTGCCATGATGTGCCCCAGTGCTCCCCCCCTCAGGGGCCATCCTGGACATCACCCTGATCGCCAACGTGCAGAGCCTGTCCCACTCTGACTTCTTCCTCTCCTGCGTCATGGGCGAGCGTGACGTGAGCTACCTGCAGATCGAGCGGGAGAACAAGATCGTGATGACGCACCCCAAGACGGGCTTCCAAAACTACCGCAACCGCAGCAACCACGTCCAGGCCAGGGGCTTCTCCATGCCCGACCTGGTGGGGATCCTGTACTGCATGGGGCGCACCCCGACAGAGCAGGCCCAGGTGGTCTACGTGCACAACAGCCACAACGGTGAGCGGATGGGGCGCTAGGGCAGCGTGACCCAGTCACTGAGCCTAGGTTTGGGCTCTGCTGGCACTGGGGGTGGCAGCTCTCGGGTCAGCAGGCAGCTCTGGTTCTTGTGCAGAACATGGGTGAGGTGGTGGACCACCACCACCACGAGGTCTTGTCTGGTCAAGCACTGGGCATGAGCAGCAGCCATTTTGGTGTGTGTAGGGTGCTGTGGATCAACCCACGGCATGCAGGAGATGGCATCTGGTGCGATGAAGTAGCGTTTGCACCCCGTGAAGGCATGAGAGCAGAGGGATTTTCAGCTGGAGGAGCGTGGCCTGGCCCCAAGGGCACTTGGTGGCCTCCTGCCAAGGCGGTGTGTGGGCAGGGTGGCCGGCGGCAGCCGCCTGGGGCGGGAGCAGTGCGCAGGAGCCGGGCAAGGTCCGAGCGGAGGGAAGCTGGAGGAGGTGGGGAGGTCTGGCAATCATCAACCAGGCAGAGGGGCCAGTGTCAGGGCCAGCCCCAGGGCCCTGCTGAGGGGTCCCGGTGGGGCTGGCTCTGCCCCAGCCGGGCTGCTGGAGAGGGCAGGGTGCAGGAGGCAGCACGAGGCTTGTCTCCTGCCCCTGCTCCTCTGCAGGGCCAGAGAGCCAAAAGGGCCTCCCCAGGCTGGGCATAACACCCAGGGATGCCCAGTCTCTGGCACTGCCCTTGCTGACCTCCTCTCCTTGTGGCTCTTGAGACTTCATGGAGCTATTGGAACTGAAATTTTCTGCCATAGGTGTTTTCTTCTGGGTGTTTTCTAGCTCTTTGTTAGAAAGATTTGGCTAAAACAACACATTTCCCTGCCCGTGTTAAAATTCAGCTCCACCACACTGTTTTGAGCTGCTCCAGTATCTCAAGCTGGGGAACAGACTGCGATAAGGACTGTGCTGGTGGGGCACGAGCATCCTCCGAGGAGCAAGGGCTGGTTTGTGTCCTCCACCAGGGACTTGCACTGAAAATGGCAGCAGTCTTATCAGGAACAGAGACGAACAGTCTGGGCAAACAGAGTGCTGGGGAGGAGCTGAGAGAGGAGGGCAGAGTGCTGGGAGGTGGTGAGGGAAGGCACAGGGATAACAGAGGTGCACAGGGAGGTCGTGAGCACGTGGTATATTAAGGGGGAGTGAGATCTGCACCACTATATTGCGTGGACGAGGTGGTGGCTGGGACCACTGGTCTGGTCCAAAGCCCCTGCAGGAGTCACAGGTGACCAAAACGCTGCTGTTGCTCCGTTTAATTTAGAGAAGAAGAAGCTTAGAAAAAAAATGAGGAAGATTGATCAAAGGAAAAAATAACAAAAAAAGTAAATCTTGCCAAGGGAGTGAGGGCTGTATAAAGAAACCACCTTGGAGACTAAAGTGCATATTGCATTGGCTCTCCCTGGGGGGCTGAGCGTGCACAAAAGCAGTATTGATAAGCAGCAGGTAGGGAGTGCTGTCAGAGGAGAGCTGGTATCTTCCAAGAGGCTGTGCACAGGTGGCAACACAGGAAGGATTTGAAACTTTGAAAGTTTTGCTGTAAAAGCACAGTAAAACAGACCAAAAAGATCCCAAAAAGCAATTTGATGAAGGGTTTAAACCTGACAATAAACTATTTTTTTAGAAATCCAGAGCAGAAAGGTGCCCAGAGAGGCCGCTGCAGAAAAATGAATTTATTTTATTTTTGTGTCTGTGAACACAATAGGGAAGTTCAGGAAATTTGTCAGAGGATCTGTCTAAAATTACAGGGCTGTTAAGAGAAGACAGGCAATAAATAGCATGAACGAGCTGTGCCGCGTTGCCAGGACCTCTCCTTAGCTTGTATTGGTGCCAGCAGGCTGCTGGTGTGCCACCGCCCTGCATTACGAGCTCCCTAGGTGGGGGCTTGTAAGAAAATTCCCTTTCAAAGGCAAAGATGCCCATGGGGACCCTGATTTGCAGGGCTAGATGCTGGGCTTTCATTTGGGGCATCGGACCAGAGGAAGGTCCAGAGGCGGGCAGGGGGACGTGCAGAGCTGTGTGAGATCCTGCATGCCTGGGAGCACCGCAGAGCGGTCAGTTATCCGATGTTATCTCTCCCACTGCAAGCACAGGAGAAAACTGGTAACAGGCAGGTGAAGAGGGGACAAGGAGGTGGTTCCTTGCACTTCGTGCCTTGGGTAGGACCAGGGCTAAATCTGCATGCCTTTGACAAGAACAAAACCTGTGGAAGACCAATTTTGAGTGGGGCAGAACAAAAAGAGATAAGAGCTGACTCAGGAAGCTGCCGGGCTGCAGGTGGTGCAGGCGGGGAGGCTCTCCTGGGGAATTACCGGGATGCTCGACCTGCTGTGCCCTTCCCCGGGTGTCTGCGGCGTGTGCCGCTGGCCCGCGCTGGGGGCAGGATGCGGGGCTGGATGTGCTCTGCTCCCACCCAGCACAGCCGGTGTCCGGGTGTGCGATCTGGCGCCCTGGGAGCCGGCACCTGAGTGTGCCCTTCTTTGTGTCTGCCCTGGCACGCCCAGGGCTTGGCTTCCCAGTCCTTAACATATTTATAGCCTGGTTTAGGCTCAAAGCTGCGCTCTGGCTGACTCACGGCATAGCTATGGAAGTTCATCGCTGTTGCATACCCTGACACTTGGGAAATCAGGAAAATGTGGCTGTGCCGTGGCTGAGTGCTCTGCTGCAGGCAGGGACAGCCGCTGCTCCTGCCCCTTGCTGCCCCTTGCCTGTCTGCATGGCTCCGCACCTCCCTGACCTGGCAGCAAGCGAGGCGTCCCAGGCTGTCACATCTCCCCAGGCTGCTGTCACCAACATCCCGTGCTCACGGGAGGGCAGGACACCCCATCCCTGGGCTGACAGCCCTCTTGCAGCTCATCTGCCAGAGGGGCGAATGGGGAAGTGCGTGGTGATGTCCCCATGGAAAGCTGGGCTTGGGCTGTGTTTTGGGGTGGCTGGTCATGGGGTGCCGGTGCTGCCCTCAGCTGCTCCTCCTCCTCCTCCGCAGCCCACCTCTTCCCGGTGAGGGCCACACAGTCCGTGAACATCGCCGAGACGGCCACCTTCTCTGCCAGGGTCCTCAAGAGGAAGGAGACAGACGTGATGTGGAAAAGAAATGGCAAGTGGCCCCGCAGCAGGGCTGCTCCCACACGGTGCCTTGCGCCAGCCCCGCTCCCAGCCCCGCTCACTCCCCCACCCCAGGGTGCGGTGTCCCCTGGTCACCCTCCATCCCCTCGCAGGTACCTACTACCAGACCACAGACCGGGGCGAGGTGCGGGGCGACCTCTTCACCCTGACCCTCCCCAACGTCAGCGTGAGCGAAAACGGCGTCTACAGCGCCACGTTCATGGGGGACAGCCCTCTGTGGAGTGCCTTCTACAGGCTGATCGTGAGAGGTGAGCGGGGCTGGGGAGGTGGCACCCTGCTGTCCCTTCCCGTCCCACGGGGACAGGTGGCCCTGATAGACCAGTGCCACCCCACAGCCCCTCTGCTCTCCCCGCAGCGTGCGCCGCGAAGAAGTGGGGACCGTCCTGCGAGAAGGACTGTCCCGACTGCCTGAATGGGGGCGTCTGCCACGACCACGTTGGTGAATGCATCTGTCCTCCTGGCTTCACGGGCACCCGCTGTGAGAGAGGTAGGGCGCCCGGCTGCCTCTGCTCTGCAGGGATGAGCTGTGCCCAGAGGGTTCCCTGCTGCACCCCCAGATCTGGGCACCATGGCCAGAAACTGTGCCTGCATCCCCAGCCCCCTGCTTCTCGAGCAGGACCATCCACCTCATCGGGACAAGCTTAGGGGTGGGGGCTCCTTGCCTGCTTGGGGTGGTGATGGGGGGCTTCAGGACCCCAAGACAGCACCACGCTGTGCACTGCTTATTTTCCAGCCTGCCGGGAAGGCCAATTTGGCCGCAACTGCCAGGAGACGTGCCAGAGAGCCCAGGGCTGCAGGGGGCTGAGCTTCTGCCTGCCGGACCCCTACGGCTGCTCTTGCGCCTCGGGGTGGAGCGGCTCCCGCTGCAACCAAGGTACGGGGATGTGGGCATCCGCCACCCGGCCCTGCGTGGGGGTCCCAGCCCCCATGTGGGACCATTGGCACACCGTGGCTGGGGATATCAGCGAGGATTTCTCTTCCCACAGCCTGTCCCCCGGGATACTACGGCCCTGACTGCGCCCTGGCATGCGCCTGCCGCAACGGGGGCAGCTGTAACCGCTTCAGCGGCTGCGTCTGCCCCGCGGGCTGGCACGGGCAGCACTGCGAGAAGTCAGGTGAGGCTGGCACGGGGCTGCGATGGGTCTCTGTCCCCTGCAGGGGGGCTCCAGCTCCTTCCTCACTGGGGACATGGCAGGAGCTGGTGCCAGCCTACGCAGCTGGGTGGGCAGCCCACCTTGCTGGAGGAAGTAGCCCCCAGCCCCATAAAAAACATGGTGCTGCTCTGCAAGGGTAGTGTGTACTCCAGCTCTCATGAACTAGCTGTGCTGAGAGCATCGCTGAGCCTGGAGCATGGGGCGGGATCTGGGATGGAGCCCAGAGCCCAGCACTGGCTCCACTGCAGACGTGACTGGGGAAAGGTCTGAGCATCTCCTGTACATAGGACAAAGCACGACCAGCCCTAACGCTGATTTCTCCACACCAGACCGCTTCCCCCAGATCATCAAACTGGCCTCGGAGCTGGAGTTCAACCTGGGCTCGGAGCCCATCATCAGCTGCGTGGCCACTGGCAACCCGCTGCCCGCAAGCGACGGCGTGGAGCTGCGCAAGGCTGATGGCACCGTGCTCAAGGTGCCGCACACCCCCCATGTCCACCCCATGTCCTCGCCCCACCGCCATCCCTGGGCACTGGTCCTGTACCCATGTTGCAGGTTCCCCCAAAATCAGCGGTCTCCCCACTGGCCTGTGCTGCCGCAGGCAGTGATGGATGGCTCCTCTGTGCCCACAGCTGGTCAAAGCCATCATCGAGCCGGGGCAGATCACCTGCGAGTTCCAGGTGAGGCACCTGATGAAGGACGACGCAGGGCTCTGGGAGTGCAGAGTCTCCACCACCGGGGGCCAGGACAGCCGGAAAGTCAAGGTCAACATCCGAGGTGAGAGTTGGTGGGGCATGGTGTGGCAGTGTGACCCCCCCGCTGGACTAGATGCCGCCCATCATGTGTCACAGTGCCAGCAGACAGGTTTGGGTGGTGATAAGACACTTGTTGGGGTCCTCTCTTTCCTGACAAAGCTGGAAAGAGCCAAGAGGTGGTGGATGTCCCCACACTCTGCTCCTCGTTGCTCCTGGTGCCACTCATATTGTTCCTTCACACCCAGTGCCCCCAGCGCCCCTGAGCCCCCCCCGGCTGCTGGCCAAGCAGAGCCGCCAGCTCGTGGTGTCACCTGTGGACTGCTTCTCCGGCGATGGACCCATCGTCTCCGTCAAGCTGCTCTACAAGCCCAAGGATGACACCTCGGTGTGGTCCTCTATTGTGGGTATGTGCCTGTCCTCACAGGTAGGACCTGGTGGAGGGGTCTGGGGTGGGCAGAGGTCTCCATCCTGCTCAGCACGACCCCCGGGACCCTCTGTGGTGATGCCAAGGAGGACACCGGTGGTGGGGCAGGTTGTGGGAGGGGGTCATGGCTTTGACATGTGCTCTTGGCCAACAGTTGACAACAGTGAGAACATCACCCTGATGAACCTCAGGCCGGTGACCGCCTATGTCGTCAAGGTGCAGCTGAGCCGGCCGGGGGATGGCGGGGAGGGCAGCAAAGGACCCGAGGCCGTCATGGTGACCGAGTGCCTAGGTGGGCCCTCATCCCTCTGACCCCGAACCCAACACTGCATGGCACGGGGTCTGCCAAGCCTCAGGGCTGGCGTCTGGTCACTTTTCGTTGCCTTTTTGTTCACAGAGCCCACAGTCAAGCCCGTGATTGAAGGCTGGTCCATCGAGGATAAAAACACACTTCACGTCAACTGGAAATTGCCAAGTAACCACGAGCCGGCACACGGGTTCATCGTCCATCTCTTCGACTCTGCGAGGCGGCTGGTCTGGGAGAAAAACATCACGTCCATCTCCGTGCTCTCCGCCCGCATCGCGGACCTGGAGTTCAACAAGGAGTACGGGCTGGAGGTGCTGGTGTACCACTGCACCAGCCTGGGGCCCCCCTCCGACCTCTACAAGGTCATGATCAACAGCAAAGGTGGGCACCGCGCGGGGCCGGGCGCAGGCTCACTCCCCCCAGAGCATGGGGGGCTTTGGGGGAGCCATCTCCTACCTGCACCTCATGGAGAAAGGGGCAGGAAACAGGGAGGTGAAGTGCAGCAATGTGTGATGCCTGCAGACAGATCTGTCCTGCATGCCCTCACCCAAGCCTTGCTGGGCTTGCCTATGCTTGCTGCCCTTACAACACCCCGTAGTGACAAGTTCCTCAATATAATTATATTCCGTGTAAAAAAAAAAAAAAAACATTTTCTTTTGTTTGCGTTCACCCCGGTGATCTCACTGGGTGGTCACATCCCATCAGCCTGGCCATCCCTTCTGGTAAACGAGGGGGAAGGAGCGCACAAGGTGTGACTTCGGTGAGGTTCAGCACAGCCTGGTACCTGCTGGGAAGGCTTCTTGCGTGTCAGGCCCGGGGGATGTAGTGCTGCCTCTTCTCCGTGCTTGTGAGAGCCTCGGGTAGTTGCGGGATGTGTGCTTTAGGATGTGGGCAAGGCACAGAGGAGGAAGTGGGAAAGAAAAAAACATCATGTGTGAGGAAGGGTTGAAGAAAGAAAATATCCCAAGAGGTGTTCGGTACAGAGACATTTAGCTTGAGGGTGCCTGAGGCTGGGAAAAGGGGGTGCAGCCCTATCCCGCTGTTGTGCCCTCCCATCCCCACCCACCTCTGGCCACCGCCGGAGGCAGGACACTGGGGAGGTGGTCTGACCAAGGTGCAGATCCAGGGAAGAAGGTGAGGCTGAAAGGTGGCTGGAAAGCCAGCTCCCAGCCCACACAGGGTCATCAGGAAGGGGACAGAGACCTGCTGGGGCTCGTGATGGCAAAGGGATGGACGAGAGGTCCAGCGCCCAGCCCCTGCAGCAGTGGGAGCCCTGTGCTGGGACTGACGCTCTCCTCTCCTCCTCCCAGGGCCCTCCTCCCCACGGGCACTGTCAGCAGAGTCCGTGTCCGACACGGCCGTCAGGCTGTCCTGGCAGGTCCCCGAGTACCCCAACGGGGGCATCACCAAGTACATCGTGGAGCTGCAGCAGGTGGGGGGCACCAGCGAGCCCCAGTGGATTGACACCGACAACGGCGCCGAGACCACCAAGATCGTCGGGGGCCTCAACGCCAGCACCACCTACCAGTTTCGTGTCCGGGCCAACTCCCACGTCCCAGGGGAGTGGAGCCAGCCTGTGAAAGCCAAGACCCTGGGGGACGGTGAGTGGGGTGTCCCCCGGGTGTCCCCACAGCCCCTCGGCAGGAGGTGTCACCTCCGCAGCCTCTGCCCACCTCGTCCCAGGAGCTTGGAGCTCTCTGCTGGAGCTCGGTGTCAGTGTCTGGGGCAGCAGAGAGAGGCCGGGCTGCTCATGGTAACCTCTGGAGCAGCAACCCAAGCCCAAACACTTGTGTCTGTCTTCAGACCTCCTGCTCCTCCTCCTCCTGAGTGGCTCTGCCTTGGTCAGAGGGTGGCACGGTGTGCAAGGGGCAGGGCAGAGCTGGCACAAAAGGGGCTGATGGCTGTGGAAACATAGGGAGGAACCAGAGCTGGTTGGAGGTCCAGAAACTGATGAGTTACTGGCAGGGTCCAGGCAGTACCAGCCTCCCCCTGTGCTGCTGGGAGCTGGGGGTGGGTTCTGGTGCCTTCATGGGCTCCCAGGGAGCTGGGACAGGGCCGAGGTCCCGGTGCTCAGCCATCTGTGCAGCCCCACGATGCAGGGCTTAGCTGTGGCCCACGATCCTCCCTCCCTCCCCTCGGCAGGAGCGCTGAGCGTGCCACCCAGCCTGGGCAGCCAGAGCACCGAGCAGTCGGGAATAGACCAGCAGCTGCTCTTGGCCATCGTCGGCTCCGTGTCCGTCACCTGCCTCACCATCCTCTTTGCCCTCCTGGCGCTCTTCCTCATCAAGAAGAACTTTTTCCACCGGCGCCGCACCTTCACGTACCAGTCTGGCTCGGTGAGTGCCGCCTGCCCCGCCAGGACGGTGTCCCCAGCTCCCCACGTCCCAGCCCGATCCAGGTCACGCTCCGTAGCCTCCAGTCCGGACGCAGCCAGGCCTCACCTCCACGTGGAGAGGGTGCGGAGCCCACCCTTGCCCACGACGCCTGCCCTGCCGGCCCCGCCGCGGGGCAGAGGGGTGCCCGGTGCCCCTAACCTCACCCGCTCCCGTCTGGCAGGGCGAAGAGACCATCCTGCAGTTCAACTCGGGGACCCTGACCCTGACGCGCCGCCCCAAGCCGCAGCCCGAGCCCCTCAGCTACCCCATCCTGGAGTGGGAGGACATCAAGTTCGAGGACATGATCGGGGAGGGGAACTTTGGGCAGGTCATCAGGGCCATGATCAAGAAGGATGGCCTGAAGATGAACGCAGCCATCAAGATGCTGAAGGGTGAGTGCTGCAGTGGGGTGGGCAGGGCAGAGGGCGCGGGGGGACACGGCTGGGACTCGAGCAGCACTCGGGGCTGAGGAGGGGCGGGAGATGCCCACGGAGGAGCAGAGGAAGGGTCCCTCCTGTAGGACCGAGGAGTGCATCCCTGCTTTGCTTCCAGAGTTTGCCTCAGAGAACGACCACCGGGACTTTGCCGGGGAGCTGGAGGTGCTGTGCAAGCTGGGCCATCACCCCAACATCATCAACTTGCTGGGGGCCTGCGAGAACAAGGGTGAGGGCTGTCCCCTGCTCCCTGCTGGGTGTTCCCTGCTCCTGGGGACAGCCCCACGAGCCCTGCCTCCCCTGCCCGCAGGTTACCTGTACATTGCCATCGAGTATGCCCCCTACGGAAACCTCCTCGACTTCCTCCGCAAAAGCCGAGTCCTGGAGACCGACCCGGCCTTTGCCAAGGAGCACGGCACCGCGTCCACCCTCACCTCCCAGCAGCTCCTCCAGTTTGCTTCGGATGTGGCCAAGGGGATGCAGTACCTGAGCGAGAAGCAGGTATGTCCCAGGGATGCAAGGGCAGGGGTGTGCTCCCATGCCACCATGGCTCACTGCTGGCCTCTCCCAGTTCATCCACAGGGACCTGGCAGCCAGGAATATCCTGGTGGGGGAAAACCTGGCCTCCAAGATCGCCGACTTTGGCCTCTCCAGAGGGGAGGAGGTCTATGTGAAGAAGACGATGGTGAGGCAGGGGTTAGGTGGCTCCACGGGGCCTGCACAGATGTGGTGGGCAGGACCCCCTGGCATTGGGAATGTCCCACCATGCTGGGACCAGCTGGATGCCAGCTGCCCACACCTCCCTCCATGGGATGTCCCCTGACAGTCACCTCCTGTTTCCCCAGGGCCGCCTGCCGGTTCGCTGGATGGCCATCGAGTCCCTGAACTACAGCGTGTACACCACCAAGAGCGACGTGTAAGTCCACAGGCACCGGTGTCGGGGCACAGACGTGGCCACCTCTGTCCCTCCAGGGCAGTGGGTACATCCCTGGGGAGCTGTGGGATCTGCCCAAGCCCTGGTTGCCCTCTTTGCCCTATCCAGTCCCACCATGAACCCTGTCTGCATGTCCCCCTACCCGCAAGTGGGACACTGCCACCGGCTCTGTCCCAGCCTCACCTCCTGCTGTTTCAGGTGGTCCTTTGGTGTCCTGCTCTGGGAGATTGTCAGCTTGGGTAAGGCTCTTCCTTGTCCACCGTGCCTGCTCGGGTCCCTTGTAGGTCTGCACAGCCCTCGTCCTGCAGCCCTGGAGGGGAAAACCCAAAGGGGTGGTGGCCAGGGGCCTGGGCACTGTCCCAGGGACCGGGTGAACATCACCGCATGGGACCTCCCCGGGGCTCTGGGTCAGGGGGATGAGGACACCCCATGCCCCACCACAGCCTCACATGTCTGTGGCCGCAGGGGGGACTCCGTACTGCGGGATGACGTGTGCCGAGCTCTACGAGAAGCTGCCCCAGGGCTACCGCATGGAGAAGCCCCGCAACTGTGACGATGAGGTGTAAGTGGGCAGAGTGCCCCGCGTCCCCCCTGCTACTCCTGGGAGCTCTCACTGGCTTCTGGCAGCTCCTGGCCGGTCCTCTGTGCACCCCAAACCTCCTTCCCCTTGCTTTAGCCTCCCACCTGCTCCTCCCCATCTCCCCCAGCAGCTTTTCCACCTGCTCTGCTCAGCACACACTGACCGCCCGGGCTCTGTCCCCAGGTACGAGCTGATGCGGCAGTGCTGGCGTGACCGCCCCTACGAGCGGCCACCCTTCGCCCAGATCTCCATGCAGCTCATCCGCATGCTGGAGGCCCGGAAGGTGAGTGGACATGGGGCACGGGGGGGCCACCCACCCTCCATCCCCGTGCGACCCCACTGAGAGCACCCCAGCATCTTCTCCTGGCAGCTCTGCGGGCTCCAGCCCCTTGCCCGTGAGCAGCGGGTACAGGAGGAAGCGGGGACGGGGACACTGTCACGTCCCGCTCCTGACTCGGGTTCCCACGCAGGCCTACGTGAACATGGCCCTGTTCGAGAACTTCACCTACGCAGGGATCGACGCCACCGCCGAGGAGGCATGAGGCTGCGCCCGGCTCCATGCCACAGGGGGACAACGCCGGCCCCCAGCCTGCTGGGACAGCACCGCGGGGACAAGAGGCTGCCTGTCCCTGCCGGGTGACAGCGGCCCAGTGAGTGCCCTCCTGGCAGCAGGACGGTGCCATCCCCTCCGGGTACCTCCCCGTGTGTCGGCAGCGCTGGCCCAGCACCGACACTGCTGGAGGACACGCGAGGATGGCCCCGAAGGACAAACTCCAGCTGCATGTAGCAGAGGGCAGGAGAGGGGCTCTGCCCCCAGGAGCCAGGGGACGCTGCAGCCCTGGCAGGACACAAAGACCCAAATTTTGGGGTGAGAGAAGGAAGCAGAGTCCTGGCAGCTCCCTGCCCTGCAGCTCTCGGCGTGCTCTGGTGCCAGCGGGGCTGCGAGCGTCGCTGTGGGTGTGGGACACGGCAGCCCCGGCGCAGGAGGAAGGACTGTGCGTGGCCTCCAGCTCAGCACCAGCCCCTCGGAAATCAACAGCTATGCTTTATGGTCAATAAACATAGTGCAACGGGCAGCCGGCTCTGGCGGAGGGGAGGGTGTCTGCTGCTCTGCTGCCGCAGCAGTGACTTCTGCCACCATCCTGGTCCTCTGCCCCAGGGCTGCCCCAGCGTCCCCTCTGCTGGCTCTCCGTGGGGGTGAGCCTGGCCCCCAGCTCATCCCCATGGAGCAGGGCACGTCCCCGGGCACTGCTGGCACCCACCTGCATATCAATACCATTTTGATTTCCTATTCTGGCCTCCAGTGCTGTTTGGTGTCAACTGTAGCCATCAGTGAGCATCTTCTAGGTTGGCTATTAGGAGGAACTTCTTTACTGAAAGGGTTGTTGGGCATTGGAATGGGCTGCCCAGGGAAGTGGTGGAGTCACCATCCCTGGAAGTCTTCAAAAGACGTTTAGATGTAGAGCTTAGGGATATGGTTTAGTGGGGGACTGGTTACTGTTAAGTCAGAGGTGGGACTTGGTGATCTTGGAGGTCTCTTCCAACCTGGATGGTTCGGTGACTCTCTGATCTCTGCTCCGTCACTGAGGTGCCCAGTGACCAAGTGACCAGGACCAGCCCCTGCAGGCAGCCCGGTGCTGTGTGCCCCTCGTTGCACTGAGGCTGCTGCTGGGAATGGCACATGGGGCTGCATCACCAGCCGTGCTGAAACCAAGTTTCAAGTGGGTTTTTTTTTTGAGTTTTGAGTTTTTTGCCTCTCTGACTGCAAAGCCCAGTCGCCAGATGGAGAAGGAAGTGGGATTGGTTTGACAGAACTTGACTGTGACAAACTGGTGCTGGCTGTTCCCCCCCTTCCCTCCGTGCCCCCTGGCTGGCGATGCTGCCCCCATCCCCTGCGGGGTAAGGAGACGCCGACTCTCCCGTGGCACGGTGTGGACATGTGCCAGCAGCTCCCCAGCCCTGGATGGTGCTGCAAGGCAGAGCGGGTCAGAGCTGCGAGAGGCAGCGTGGGGTGGAATGGAGCTGGAGCCGCTGCCTGGTGCCCCATGCTCCGACGTGCCAGCAAGGACACGAGTGTCGCAGAGCACCCAGCAGCCTGCCCAGCCCCGAGCAGGGGCCTCCCTGCTTTCTCGGGGTTGTTTTTCTTCCCACCCCAGCCTCCCGGCGTGCCGGTAGCCACAAGGGCAGGACGTGCTGCCTATCTGATGGGAGCAGTCTCTCTTGGCACTGCGGCTGGCGGCGCAGGGGCCGCGGCACGGTGGTTTTGGGCACGGGGAAGTGCCGGCGATGGGGTGGGGGGAGCCTCCAGCCAGGCTTCCTGAGCAGCACAGCCGACACTTCCCAGATAAAGGTATCGCCCCGAGGAGCCGCAGCAGCAGCCGGGGCGCTGGGAAGCACCGAGCACGGCACGCGGGATGGTGGTGGCCTGCCTGCCCCGGGGCTGGCTGCCCTCGCTGCTCGCCGTGGTCCTGCTGAGCCTCCGCAGCCTCACGGTGGCCCCCGAGCTGGTGACATCCCAAGGTAGGACCTGGGGGCCTTCTTAACCCCCCAGGAGGGCCAGAGGGGAGCTGGCGTGCTGGCCTGGCAGGGTGCAGAGAGACCCCCGCAGCAGGCAGGAAGGTGTGGGATCGGGGAGGGGGCACCCAGGTGTGCTCGGGGTGGGCAATGGAGCCCCCACTCACCTGTGGGGTGCCTCCCTCACTGCAGAAAGGACCTGGCAGCCCTAAGGAATGGTTTTGGGGTGGCAGCTGCCAGCCGTGTGGCATCATGTTGGGCTCCCGATGACAAGGTGTGAGCAAAATCCCAGGGCACGGCTCTGCAGCGCAGCAGCAGCACTGCTGGCTCACCGCGCTGCTCCTGTGCCAGCCTCGCAGCCCTGAGCGCCGTGACCTTACCTCCCCGGTGGGATGCTCCCACCCAGCCCTGAGCTGGCCCCACCGGGCTCCCTGCTGCTTTGCTGCCCGCTGCACAGCTCTGTTAGCCTCAGGTCCATCCGCATGGCCTTTGAGCCCCTCTGTAGGTCTTCTAACCCGTTCTGTAACACCATAAAAAGCATTAACAGATTAACTGAACGGTAGATCTCATGCTTCATCTTTTCACACCCACTCAGGGTCTCTGCCCACCCTATTACAGCAGGGTAGGCTCTTTAAGTCTCTCCCATAGGGGCAGTGGGAGGAAGGGGTTTGGGATCATGCTCTGCCTGCAGCCTCTACACCCCGATACCACTGCAGCGCTGCCAGTGCGATGCCTGAGGGTGCTCCGTGCTGGCTGCGGAGCACTGAGCTTTCCTAGGAAACTGAGCACTGAGCAGAGATGCTCTGGTACTGCAGCGCCGTGGGATGCAGCTGGAGCAGGGGGACACAGGTCTCTGCGCCACCGGGCACCATGTGCCACCCCGTCCCATGTCCCATCCCATTCCCCGGGGCTGGGGGAGGCGCGGTGCTGGCAGGAGGCCAGAGCAGGCCGGGGGGGCCGGGAGGGTGTGAAAAGGGAAGAGCAGGTAGGAGGGAGGCTGGCGGGGAGCAGCTGTGGTCTGCGGCCAGGGGACGTGGGCTGGGGGAGGAAGGCGATGCTGAGCTGGGAAAGGAGGAACAGGGCCAGGGGTCAGGGCAAGGTAAGGGGCAGGGAGAGCGAGGGGACACCTGGCAACGACATCGGGGGACTGCAGTACTCTTACGGTCACTCCCTTCTCCTGGGGAGGGCTCCGCTGGCAGCGCAGGGGAGCGACGCTCCAGTTTACCCCTGCAACAACCGGGAGGAAGCGGTGCAGAGCCCCAGAGCCCCCTGTAGACCCCGGGCCGGGGCTGACACCCCCCATGCTCAGCGCCGTGCGCCCCCACGCCAGCCCCAGGCCCCTGGGGCGCTGCTCCTCCTTATCGCACTTCCGCGCGCCTTCCGGCATGAGCGGGGCAGGGGTGCTTCCCGCTGATCTCCAGGGCCCGGCCGAGCCCCCTCCGACCGCAGGGCTATTTCGGGATGGTTGTTTGTCCCGAAGGACCCTGTGTGCTGGGGAGGGGGGAGCGGGGCCGCCAGCCTGGGTCGCGGTGATGTGCGTGTCCCTCCCTGCGGTGCCATGCTGGCAGGGGCTCGGTGGGATGGGGACGGTGCTGTGCCCGGGGGTGCCTTCATGCCCACCCTCCTGCCAGACGCTGCGCTGCTGGAGGAGGTGCGCGAGGACATCCTCTGCTTCTCCCGCTCCTTCGAGGACCTCACGTGCTTCTGGGATGAGGAAGAGGAGGCGAGCGGGATGAGCCACTTCTACTACTGGTACAGCAGGTAGGACGTGGCCCGGCCCGGCACAAGGAGTGCTGTGGGGTCCTCCACCTGGCCCCAGGCCCAGGGTGCTGGAGGACCCCGTCTGTTCCTCAGGGACGTGCCCACAGCGTGCGCAGTCTCCACGCAGCGCCGCGAGGCCGGCGGGACGCGGCACGTCTGCGCCTTCCCCAGCCAGGACGTGCGGCTCTTCGCCCAGCTCCACGTCCTCGTCCTGGACGCCGCCACCAACCAGAGCAGGCACCAGCGGGAGCTCAGCGTGGACGTGGTGGGTGAGTCCCTGCCGCGGCACAACACCAGGGCACCGGGACCGTCCCTACAGCTGGGCCCCTTCCAGGGGCTGGCAGCACCTTGAGCCTCAGCAGGGCCGGGGGTGCCCGTGCGGGGCTGCCGCAGGAGGGGAACGCGACGGCACGCTCCCTGCAGGTCTCATCGGCCCCCCGGTGAACATCAATGCCCGCTGGGCCGGAGCCACGGGGCAGCTCCACGTGTCGTGGCAGACACCACTCCCTGACTACCCCAACTTCTTCCTCTATGAGGTGCGCTATAGCACCGCGAGCCCCCACAGCGCGGCATGGGACCCCAGCAAGCAGCACACTGGGGATCCCCACACCCCTCTGAGCAGCAGCACCCACCCACCCACGGCCGGGGAAGCCGCAGTCTCCCTGCGAGCAGGGCAGGTAGGTGCAGGGGCTGGGGTGCTCAGGGACACAGCGGCCCCCCAAAGCCTCACGCCTCTCCTGCAGGACCTGGTGCTGGCCAACACCTGGGTGGTTCTCCAGCACCTGCGGCCGGGGGTGAGGTACCACATCCAGGTGCGCACCAAGCCCGACGGCACCTCCATGGATGGCGTGTGGGGGCCCTGGTCGCAGGCGGTGGCTGCAGAGACACCCCACTCCTCCGGTGAGAGGCCGGGGGCTGCCAAGCACCCACACCCAGGAGTAGGTCCTGGGGTAGGTGAGGTGCAGCAGCTGGGTTTTGAGGGGCCAGGGCAGGGGAAGCAGCCCCCTCCCTGCCCCGGCTCTCGCCTGCCCAGGGGACATCGGGCTGTGCTGCAGCACCCCTGACTTGCAGCATGTGCGCTGCGAGTGGAGCTGGGACCCCGCAGAGCACAGCAGCTCCCACGAGCTCTTCTACCAGGAGACTCCACGTGGGGCTGGCATAAGGTGAGGGGCACGGTGGGGATGCAGTGCTGGCATGGAGCAGTGGTGTCCCCCATCCCGCACCATGCCACCAGGCACTGTGCCCTGCTCCACCAGCATCAGCCTCACACCTCCCCGCCACCTCCCCTGGCCTCGCTGCTGCTCCGACCCTGACTTTCCTAGGCAAGAGCAGGAGGGAGGCAGCGCCGGCTGGGGGACAGGGGGCTCTGCCCCAGAGTGGGGCTGGCAGAGGGTGATGGCAGCGGTGCCACCAGGGCAGGGCTCACAGCCTGCTCGCTCACTGCGCAGGGAAGACATGTGGCAGCGCTGCGAGGAGGCCAGCGTGGGGACGCAGGGAGCCCACTCCTGTACCTTCCAGCCCAGCAATGCCAGCGCCATCGCCGTCCTGCTGAACGTCACCCGGCCCCACGGGCTGCCCGGGCTCAGCTACTTCCAGGAGCCCTTCTGGCTGCACCAGGCCGGTCAGTCCCAGCGCCAGCACAGCCCCGGCCCTCACTCGGTGGCTGGGTACAAGGTGCTGGGGTAGGGTGCCAGTAACACATCCACTGTCCCCGCAGTGCTCACGGAGGCCCCGCAGCTGGTGGAGGCGGCGGTGGCACAGGGCCAGCTGAGCCTGCAGTGGCTGCCGCCCCTGGAGCAGCTGGCGGAGCAGCTGGATTACCAGGTCCGCTACACGGCCGAGAGCAGCCCGGACTGGAAGGTACCCAGCACGCAGCCCCGCACCCCGCGGCAGCCGGGGGCCGGAGCAGCCCCGTCCCCAGCCGGGCTCATCCCGCAGGTCCTGCAGGTCCCGCGGGCGGCCCGGGGACAAGTCCTGGACCTGCGGCCGGGCGCCCGCTACCGCGCCCAGGTGCGGGCCCGGCCCGTGGGGCCGCGGTACCGGGGCAGCTGGAGCGCCTGGTCCGAGCCCGTGGCGGTGGACGCCTCGCCCGACGCCGGTAAGGGCCGGGGCCGGGGGCCGGGGGCGCGACGGGGCCCGGGGAGCGCCCGTCCCACGGCCGCCGCTCCCCGGGGCAGGCTGGGTCGTGCCGAGCGCCACGCTGCTGCCGCTGGGGCTCGCGGGGGCGCTGCTGGGGCTGCGCTGCGCCTTCCCCGCGCTCTGCAGGTAAGGACGGGGCGGGGGCAGGGGGCAGGGGGGGCAGCGGGGGCAGCGCCCGGTGCCTGCCGTGCCCTGCCCTGCCCTGCCCTGCCCTCCACGCCCGCCTCTCCCCGCGCCCAGCACCGTGAAGCAGCGGCTGTGGCCGCCCGTCCCGGACCTGCAGCGCGCCCTGGGCAGCTTCCTGCACGACGGCGGCAAGCAGGGGCAGGTGAGGGGCGGGGAGGGACGGGGCTGGGCTGGAGCCCCCCCGGCTCCCCCCACCCCGGGCCGCCCCAACCGTGCCGGCCGCCCCCCGCAGGCCCTGTACAAGCAGCCGGCGGAGGAGGCGGTGCTGCCCTGCCTGCTGGAGGTGCTGCCCGCCCCCGCGGCCGCCCTGACGCCGCCAGCGCCGGAGCCCGCCGCCGGCCGGCCGCTGCCCCGCGCCGGGGCGCCCAGCACGGACATCGCCAACCAGTCCTACCTGCTCGTCAGCGGCTGGGAGCCGCGCGGGCCGCCCTGAGCCGCCCCCTCCCCATAAACCACGACCACCGCTGCACCGCCTCCCCGCCTCCTCCTTCCTTCGCGCCGCCCCCGCAGCGACAGCGACACCCTCCCGCCCCGTCCCCCACCACCCACCGACTGCCGAGCCGGGGGGCAGACCCGCCTCCTTACCCGCCTCCTTTCCCCGCCCACTTTCGCGCGGCTCCACCAATGGCGGCGCGGCGCGCGGGAGGGGTCGCCATGGCGACGGGCGGCGGTTTGGGTTTGAAAGGGCCAATGGGAGGGGGAGGGCGGCGGAGGGGGGATTTAAAGGCTGAGGGGCGCGGCGGGGCGCGAGCCGCCAACGGACGGGGAGGTGAGGGGACGGGGTGAGGGGGCGCTGAGGGGACCGGGAGGGTCCTGAGGGGATGGGGGGGGGGAGGGGAGGCGCTGAGGGGATCCTGAGGGGATGGGGGGGCTGAGGAGGGGGCCGGGGGGCTGAGGGGGGGTCCTTGAGGGGATGGGGGGTGCTGAGGAGGGGTTCCTGGGCCTGGGGGGGGGTCCCTTCGCTGAGCCCCCCCATCAGGCCGCTGCCGCCCCGCAGCGCCATGGCGCACCTGGTGTTCGAGGCGGACCTGCACGGGCTGCTGAAGCTGGACACGCCGATCCCCAACGCGCCGCTCGCCCGCTGGCAGCGCAAGGCCAAGGAGAGCGGAGCCCCCGGGCCCGGCGCGGATGCCGGCGTGTCGCCCATGAAGCCGGCCAACCGCCTGCCCAGCGGCAGCAAGACGCCGGGCAGGACCCCCGGTGAGAGGCGGTGGGAGGGGTGGGGGGGCTGCTGGCTGCGGCTGGGGGCTCCCGGCCCGGATGGGGGCTTGGGCACGGCCCCTGGGGTCGCCCCCGTCTCGCTGGGCGGGCAGAGCCGCGTGGTGGGGCTGGGATCAGCCGAGCCCCGTGAGGTGTGAGCTGCGGCTCCCTGCTGGGGCTCGTGTGGGAGGGCTGTGCCTGCTGGCTGCCTCCTGCGCTGCCGCAGCGGCCCCTGCCCTCCCTCAGCTCTGGGCTCCGGAGATGTTGTTTCACTACAGCTCAAGGTGTTATCTCCTGTGAGTCCCTGAGCAGAGCTCAGTGCCTGCTCTGCAGGGAGGAGGCGAGAAATAGGAGATAGCTGTGACTCGGATGGGTTGTGTGCTCTGAGCCTTGATAAGGTCGTGGGACTTGTCAGGTTGGATGTAACACAGGCTGTGCTGGCAGAATGCTGGCTTGGTTTTGTGGAAAGCTTGAATACAGACTGTTCAATACCTCTAAGACAATGTGTGTGTGTGAATGCAGGTAAATCTGGATCCAAAATCCAGAGCACTCCAACAAAAGCTGGGGGGGACCGTTACATTCCCAACCGCAGCACGATGCAGATGGACATGGCCAATTTCCTCCTAACCAAAGAGAATGACCCTGCTGAAGACTCCCCTACCAAGAAGGTGAGCACATTGCTTTAGGATCGTGGCTGTTGCCAAACACCTTGACCTCCATGACCTTTCATGGGTAAGCAGGCTTCAAAAGTAAACATACGGGGGTGACAGCACCAGGCACTTGCTGCACTGGGCTTCAGGAGCCTGGGGTAAGGTGGAAGCTGTAGTGCCTGCAAATGGGACAGGTACACAGCTGCTCTCTAAGGATCTTTGCTTATGCACAGGGAAGAAGAATGTAGAGCCTTAGACCTCTGCTTCTGTTGCAGTCTGTGTGGTTTCTGGTAGCAAAACTTGGGCTATTGATCCTTTTAAATAGGGCATGTTACAGAGACCAAAGCTGAGAGCCTGTGCACAGTGAAACTGCTGGTGGTAGCTGTTCTAGGACAATGGCTGCATGGAGAGCTGTTCTGGAATGTGTATGCTGTGCTCTGCAATGTGTTTATGAAGCATTTGGTCCCTTGTGGCTGTGGCTTTCCCCACTGGCCATGAGACACTGAATTTGCCACACCTCAACATGAAAATCTGAGCAAGATACAGTGCCAGTGTCTGAGGAAAAAATGTGCTAAATCTGCTTTGAGCTGCCTGTGTGCAGCTGACTCCCACAGCACAGCCCAATACCTGATTCCAGGAGAAGGAAGAGGGCTTGGGTGTATTTTCTACTAGCTGTAGTTCTGTCTAAGGGGTGGCATGGGCTTTGCGTTTGAAGTGAGTCTTGCTGAGGGTGGTTTCTCTCTCTAGGAGCAACAGAAAGCCTGGGCAGTGAATCTTAATGGCTTTGATGTAGAAGAGGCGAAGATCCTTCGCCTCAGTGGGAAGCCACAGAATGCTCCTGAAGGTACGATGCAGGGTCTATGCCAAGTGGGTCCACTGGGGAGGTCTGGGCTGGGGGGCTGCAACATAGAGGCCCTGTGTTTGGCCGTGGGAGGGATCAGCTGCCTGCTTCTCAGAGTTCTGTGCACACTGGGTCTCCCATCCAGGTTTCCTGAGGTCAGCTGATGACTGCCAGCTGTTAACATGTCATATGGGTGCCAAATCTTCCTGATGTCTGCAGAAGCTTTAGACTCCCTAGGCCAGAAAGTGTGCTGCAATGGTCACTGAACATACTGGGATTAAGGAACTGGAACCCACCTTAGCTCAGCAGTTAATTCTGTCGGTGATGGTAGCACACAGTGCTGTTCTGAGTAGTTCTCTTCTCTAGGACTTCATTTTCACTGAAGGGGTTTTCTAGTTGAGTGGGTGGTCAGGAGGAAACTAGCTCAGGATAACCAAGCTGTTTCTCTGCACGCAGGCTATCAGAATAACCTGAAAGTGCTCTACAGCCAGAAGACTACACCTACTTCCAGCAGGAAGAACGGTAGATACATTCCCTCAATGCCAGACCGGATCCTGGATGCACCTGAGATTCGCAATGACTATTGTGAGTAGCCTGCAGTGCTGAGTGCTGGGATCACTGCACAGGAGTGCAGTTCCTAGGGTCAGTGTGATCTGAACTGGACATCTCTAACTGGGCTGTTGCAGTTTCTCATGCACCCAGACTGGCACTGACTGTTTCTGAGGTGTAGCCTGTGTGTAGGCAGGGCTCTGTGGGTCAGCACTGTGTGACCTGCATTCTCTTCCAAACTGCAGATCTGAATCTCATCGACTGGAGCTCTCAGAACTTCCTGGCGGTGGCTCTGGACAACTCCGTCTATCTGTGGAATTGTACTTCTGGGGAAATCATCCATCTGCTGCAGATGGAGCATCCAGACGATTACGTGTCCTCTGTGTCATGGGTTAAAGAAGGAAACTACCTTGCTGTGGGTACAAGTAATGCTGAGGTCCAGGTGAGTGCAGTGGAACCAGAGGGGCTGTCTAAGGGTTGCTGGAGCTGTGGGGCCTTGGAACACAGGCTTGGCTAGCACAAGCAGGATATGGTGCACTCTACTTGCCTGTACCCTGAGGCTGGAGGAGGGAGTACTCTAGGGCTGGCTGGAGTTCAGTGAGCTGCAGCTCTTGGTGGAGAACTGAGGGGTGAAGTGGGTGACTTAACAGAGGCCTGTAGGGAGCATCTCAGGACAGTGTGCCCTGCCATGTCAGCAACAATAAGTATTGTCTGAAGGTGTCCTCGTGTTCATGTCATCAGGAAGTAGCACAAATTCAAATTGTTTTACCAGCTGTCATGTGCTGCCACTCTCCAAAAGGCTTTAAGGGCCCTTCACTGCAATGAATCCTTTCTGCAGCCCTGGGACCACCAGTGGTCGTAGCCTCTGTCCTGTGATGCTGAGGGTGCAAAGACCGTTACAGGGTAGAAGTGTTCCCATCCAGCTGTGGCTGGTGACCAACTGCAGCAGCAAGGCAGAGCTTCCAACACCTGCAATAACTATTCTGTGTACATGAGATAAATTTCAGTTTCCATACTGAAAAGGTTGAATACCAGAGCCTGTGTAGTAAGGTTCCCTGGGCAAAGCAACAGGGCCGAGTTTCCTTATCCTTTGGAGAACTCATTGCTCTGTCTCTCTAGCTGTGGGACATACAGCAGCAGAAACGTCTCCGAAATATGGTCAGCCATTCTTCCCGTGTGGGCTCCCTCAGCTGGAACAGCTACATCCTCTCCAGGTAAAGCTGTGTGTGGCACTGAAGGACAGCATCCAGCTGCTGGAGCTTCCTGTTCTAGATCTGTCAGCGCTGTGGATTAGCGACTACAGGAGCTGCTCTGGGCTCAGGGGTTCTTACCTCCTCTCTCAAGGCTCTTACTCAGCCTGTTCTGTTGGGATTTTGGGGAGGCCTCTGCTTTTTGCCCTCTGTGCTGAAGTTATGAAGTTTCTGTGGCTGCCTCACTCATGTCAGGAGGCCAGTAGTGCTGGTTGTGCAGGCTGAAACCCAGCAGCAGGAAGGGCAGTCTTGGAACAGCACAGAAATGGCTTTTGGTGAAAATGTGCCTCTCTGACCCTGCAAAACTCCTCCCTACAGCGGGGCACGGACTGGTCACATCCACCACCATGACGTCAGAGTGGCGGAGCACCACGTGGCCACACTTTCTGGCCACACACAGGAGGTGTGTGGGCTCAAGTGGTCCCTAGATGGCCGCTACCTGGCCAGCGGCGGCAATGACAACCTAGTGAACATCTGGCCAGCCACCCAGGGGGACAGCGGTGACTATGCTCCTGTACAGACCTTCACTCAGCACCAGGGCGCTGTCAAGGTGAGTGTGGTTCTGCTGTGGGTTGGGTGCATGTCTGTGTGCGAGGTGGGTGTGCAGCACTCGCTGTACCCCTTGCCTCGTGGGAGGGAGGCTGCTGTGTGCAGAGGCTGCTGTGGAGCTGTTGTGGCCTGGGCGCTGGGATGTGCAGCTAGGGAACAGGCTGCCTCTTGTGCCTCTTACAACGAACCCTTTCTTTCTCAGGCGGTGGCCTGGTGTCCATGGCAGTCAAATGTTCTAGCCACTGGGGGTGGAACGAGCGACAGACACATCCGCATCTGGAATGTGTGTTCTGGCACCTGTCTCAGCGCTGTTGATGCTCATTCCCAGGTGAGACACAGGCATCAGCTCGGTGACGAGTTCCTTCTGGCAGGGCCCCTACACACGTACTGGCCCCTGATTCCTGGGGCAGGGGGAGCCATCAGGGGCTCATCCCTTGGTGGTGAGCTTTGGCACAAGTGGCTTGTAGCTTACCTGCACTTCTGCCTCTTCCCAGGTCTGTTCTATCCTGTGGTCAACAAACTACAAGGAGTTCATTTCAGGCCATGGCTTTGTACAGAATCAGCTGGTGATATGGAAGTACCCAACGATGACCAAGGTCACTGAGCTCCGAGGTAGGCTGGGCCCTTTGCCTGGGGAAGGGAGGGCTGTCAGGGGGAGGGTGGGTGTAACCCTCAGCTCAAGCAGCCTGCTGCAGGTCTGATCTGAAGTACTGGTGGTAGAGTGGTGCTGAGGGACATGCTGCTAGAGGGAGGCGTGCCTGGGGGATGGTCAAGCACTCCAAATGCATACCTAGGATATCAATTCAGAGGGCCTCAGCCTGATGTGGGGACAGTGATGCGGACTGGTGGGGCTTATGGGATGCATGGGAGCAAAATGGGGAGGAGAAGGGGAGCAAATGTGGTTGTGTTCAAAACACAGCCCTGACTGCACACCTCCTCAGGTCACACTGCAAGAGTCCTGAACTTGACCATGAGCCCTGATGGCTCAATGGTGGCATCGGCAGCTGCTGATGAAACGCTGCGGTTCTGGCGCTGTTTTGAGATGGACCCCATAAAGAAGAAGGAAAAAGAGAAGGCAAACAGTGCCAAAACCAGCATCATTCACCAGGGCATCCGATGAGTGCACAGGGTTGTTGTGGGAGGGGGGTAAATGAGCTTATACACTGTACAGTATTTTAAGTGGTAATGTTAATAAACAGCTTCAGTTTGCTTTTTTCTTATGGAGTTTCCTGGAAGCAAAGAGCATCCAACTCTTCCCCAAGGTTTTGTTTTCTGGGCAAGCTGTGGAGCTCTCTGTCTATAAAGACAGGGTGCAGGCAGCCTGAGCCCAGCACAGCCCTCAAGCTGTGGCAGATGCTGCGGGGAGGCTGTGCTTCTGTCCCTCAGGTAGGGTGGGTGTGTCACCTGCCACATTCTTGAGCTGACACTGTGCAGTTTCACCTGTGGGTCTGCAGCTTGCTTGCACCCCACATGGGGACGCTGTAACAATGAAAGACGGCAGCTTGTGGCTCTGCTTTTGCAGCAGTAACTTCTTCAGCTGAAGTTACTGTCTAGTATCATACTGAGCCCTACTTCCAGCCCTGGGGTGGAAGAGGGAATACCCCAGCCTTGTCAGCTTCCGCAGGGCTGGGGACCTGCTGCTGCCTGCTCTGGTAGCCAGCTGTGATGGGTAGCAGCGAGGCTTCAGTTAAAAGCAAAAGCACAGCTTCTGTATCCTGCCTCTTGGGTGAGATGGGCCTTGGTGTGCTTGTGCCTCCACACACAGACAGGGGCAGAGGTTGCCCGCTGGGGAGCACTCTGGGGCCTTGACCTTGGCACCGTAAGCCTGTACACTGGTTCTGCTGCCTGTGTGCTGGAGCGGGGAGGTCCACAGGGGCAGAAATACCTGTTCCTGCAGAGTTCAAGAAATATCAAGTAGCTGGGGTTTATGAGCACAATGTTCCTGTTGCAGAAGGTGGGGTAGAAATGCAGCTGTACTCAATCCATTAACTGTGATGCCTGATGCAAAACAAAGGTGCTGTTAGTTTACATTGTCACAGCCAGCCTGGTTGCCATGTGCCATCAGTCCAGTTCACTGCACTGGGTTGTCTCTTATAGCAGCCCTCATTGCTCTGGGGGTAAGACCTAGTGCCAAGCAGAGCCTGGGCACAAGGCAGCAGTGGTCAGCTGGGACTAGGTGCAAAACTAGACCTCCCAATGCTTAAAATCCCATGCTTAGCTATGCTGCAGCTGAGGTAGATGAATAATTGAACCTTTACCAGAGCAATGAGCAGCCTGCCCAGAGCTGCTCTGCTCCTCAGCACGCTGGAGCTGTGCTATCTGAGGCTGTGGGGCTGCACCAGCCCCATCAAGCCTGTCCTTCAGCTGCACCTGCCTCAGCACAGCCAGGGGTTGTTTGGGGAAGCCTGAGGCACTGCACAGCCTGATTATCACCTTGGCCCATGCAAAGCAACACAACGAAGCCTGTGCCACCCATGGGCCTGTAATTAGCTGCAGGTGGATTAGTGTTTTCCCCTTCCTCTTACCACAGCACCATGCTGTATGGGGTGCCAGGCTCTGCCTCTGCTGTTTAAGCTGACCAAAGCCTTCACAGGACCGCAGCAGTGGTACCAAGCTGTGCTGTGCCAGGGCCAAGCCAGCACATCTCTGCCCCCACCAGGGGAGGTCTGGACCTGATGGGGGCACAGGGCACGGCCTCAGCAGGACAAGCACCTGAGCCAGGTGCCTTCCTCAAGGGGCTGTTGGGGCACCCCACTTTGGCCACCTGGAAGCGTAAAGAAAGAGAAAGGCCAGTGGAGGAAAAGGTGACTCTTTGAGAAGCAGAACGCTGGGTCCCATGAGGAAGAACCCAGATAAAAGGTTTGGCCTGTCCCAACCCAGACCTGGGCTGCTTATTTAAGAGCTGTGGTGCCTGAAGTTAGAGTTGCCCTGTGGCATCCACTGCTGAGCCGTGTTTGTCATAGGTGCCTGTCTCTAGGAGAAAGGCTTTGCATGCCTAAAAGCTGGTGTAGTTTTTCCACCTAGCCCAACGTCAGAGCAGTTTGTCTTCCTCAGGGCTCATCTTGCCTCTGTCCTCAGCACACACCCACCCCCAGAAACTTGGCCTCACCCACCCCTTGAAAGCCCTCTGAGCATTGCTGGCAGGGGACAGCCATGCAGCGCTGTGTCCTGGGTGAGAGGAGGAAGGCGCTGGGCTCTGACACAGCAAGCCCAGGAACCGGCCATATAGGGTGTGAATGCAGCTCGGAGCAACCCCTGTCACGGCTGGGACAGGGAATAAATCACCAAGTGCTGCAGCCAGCCCATGGAAAGATCACAGCGAACTGGAACAATGGGAGGAAGGCAGAGCAGAGCACACGGAGGAACAGCCCCTGTTTTAAAATACCAAGTGCAAGTAGTTTAAACCACTGTTACTATTTTGGGCAAAAATAAAGACAGTCCTGTCTTTACTGGGAGGGGCAGGGAGGGGAAAGGAGGCTCAGCAATGGCAAAGAGCCATTGGGGCTGGCCTGCTTCCTCCAGCTCCTGAAGCTGCGACTCTTGAGACCCCAAGTAACACTACACAGACTGCAGCAGGGACAAGAACTCCCCTGCCTCCCCAGGCCCATGGAGCAGTAGTAATTAGGAGAACACTTGCACATGGCAGTAGCCTCAGCTCCCCTTTAGGGCTTAATTAATAGGAGGGCAATGAGCCCTGTCTAACTGGGCAGTGCAGAGCTTTCTCTGACACCAAGCCCTGCCACAGGGCTGTGGCTGTTTCCACTGCAGCCCTCCCACACCACAACCCAACCTACACTGAAACTCGGCTTTGGCAGCCTGCTGGGCTGAGCCGTTCCTCACAGCCAGGAGCAGCAGCCAGAGCTGGTTACCTGCTCCACCTCACCCCACAGCTGTGAATCAGCACCAAGGCCTGCCCCGCTCCTCACACAGTGATGGGGAAGGCAGCACTGGCAGCCCTGAGAAGCAGGCTCTCAGCTGGTAGAGAAGAGCAGAACACAGCTGGGGAGGATGCACCACTGCATCAGGAGCAAGTAGATGCACCCCACAGCCAGCCTGGGCTGCTTTCTGTACCACCCCACACTGCCATGGCACTTTATGGATGGAAGCTCCTTCAGCTTAAGCAGACTGCCCGTGCCTCTCCCTCCAGAAAGCAAAGGGCCAGGGTCCTGCTTTCCCCTCACCTGCTCCACACTTGGGGCCAGGACAGGATTTCTGAAAAGCAGCAGCTTCTCCTGGCCCTGGTCCCAGCCCACACCCCTGCTCCACCCCAGCCATTCTTTCACAGGGTGGAGCCACTTTCACAACAGGAGCCCTGACACACTTCCTGCCCTCAGCACCACTCTACCAAAGCACTTGGAAACAATCTGCCATCTGCTTCATCAGCACCCTGCTATCACCCTCTCCCCCCAACACAAACCTGCTACACCAGCTGCTGCTCCCAGCCCTGCCTCCAACCGCGCTGGGCAGGACCAAGCACCTGGAACAGCTTCAGAGCACAGCAAGCCAGAAAATAAGACAGAGCCTTTTCTCCTTCTGTCTGTTTATTTATGATAGAAGAGCAGCCCAATCTGACTGGGCCTGGCTCCTTCACCTCATCCTCAAGGCCATTGTTACAGCTTTGGTTACAGCCAGAGCAGGTGATGGGCACCAGGCCCAAGAGAGCTGCTGCATTGCCCTGCAGAGTGGCAGAGGGCACCTTCACCCAGGCCCAGCAGGATGGATGGGGGCAAGAGGCGCTCGCTGTTACACCACAGCGGGGCACGCTACTGCCATCCCCCACTGCCTTCACAATGGGACAGAGGGCTGGGCCCAACAGCAGCCAAATTCTAGGGGCAATTATTGCTCAAGTCTTGAGTTTGCAGGAATGGAAGTTGTCCAATGCAAGATGAGCCCGGCCTCCCTCACTCTGAGCAAGCCACCAGCTGCCCCCCTGGATCCTGCAGGCTGAGCACACGCTCAGCACCCAGCCCAGGCACAGAAAGGCAACGCAAGGCAACCTGGGCTTATGTGGCAGAGGCGTTTCAGGCTGTCACCACCCCACTACGTACCAGGCACTGGGCATGTGTATTGTACTGGGCAGCTCCGGGCCCGAGTCCGGTACTGGCTGCCCCTACATTCTCCACAGCCACACCTGAGCACAGACAGCAGGGCAGGACCCCCCACCTGGGCACACAGGGGCCAGAAGGGACACGCAGCACTGTGGCACGGAACAAGGTGGCACGAGGCATGGTAGAGCAGAGCACTCACACTGGAGCTGGCAGCAGCAAGCAGCCAGGGACAAGTCGGTTCATCCACACAGGCTCTGATGAGCCTGGGAAGAGGAGAGGGCACCAGGACAGGGACCAGTCTCTTCTTTTTGGTCCTACTCAGAAGGAAATGGCCCCCAGGCAGAAGGGCCAGATGCAGGCACTTGGGGGGAAGTTCCTTTGGAAAAACACTGGAATGGGACTGCAGCCCCACAGCTGTGATGCAGGCAGCTGCCTCTCTGCTCAGCAACAGCTACAAACAGCACGAGCCCTCCCGAGAGCAGGAGAAGTTGCCCATGGCTGCTCAGAGCAGAGGGGCCGGGCATGCAGACAGAGGACAGCAGGGCTGGGCACAGGGGTACAACAGTCTGTAGGCACTTGACTTGGCTAGTGGCACCCAGGAGCAGGGGAACAGGTCCCAGCTGCCTCTGCCCTGGGGCTCTCATTGGCTCTGGGAGGGCCTCGCCCTCTAGTTGGCTTTGACCTTGCCGTTGGTGACAGTGCCATTCTCATGGATGCTGCTACCGTTGTGCTGGGCTGCTTGCTGAGCCACCCTAGGCAACCGTTTGCCCTTGGTGTAGGACTGGTACCAGAAGTTGGAGAAGAGGATGAAGAAGATGGTCCCATAAATCCAGATAAGGTGGACGAAGATGGGGAACTGGTACTGGCAGCTGGGCATGAAGTAATACTGGGAGATGTGGACAGAGACGATCACGAACTGAGCCTGGGAATAAGGCAAAGGTGGGGACAAGTTATTCATGGGATCAGGGCCAGGGATCTCCCACCACAGATCTTTATAAGTTAAAGAAGAAGGCTCCTTGCCAACCCTACAGTACAGGTCAAGCATGATGAGAAGGTGAGGAGCAGCCAGAAGCAGCTGGAAGAGACAGGGACAAGCCTCAAGGCAGTTTTTGCCTATCACCCTCCCAGCATGGCCCTGGGGCAGCAGGCTGAGCAGCACCCATGCCCTGTTGGAGGCTGCGATGGGGCAGTGCTGCTAGAAACCCAGGGTGAGAGGCTGTAGGAAAGACAGCTACAGCGCCTGGCTGCATCCAGGATATGTACATCAGAAGTGAGGGCACACACCCCACCCCACAGCGGACTCACCAGCTGGATGGCCGTGATGTGCTTCTTCCACCACAGGTACTTCTGGAAGGCAGGGCCCGCTGCTGAGAGCCCGTAGTAGAGGTACATGACAACGTGCACCATGGAATTGATCATGGCATGGAACGAGCCCATTCCCCCTGTTAGACAAGTTCACATGAGCATAAATCAATCATCTGCAGTAATCAGTACAAGCAGCTCCTAGGAGCCCAGCAGGGCCAAAAAACCCTTCCCTGGTTAGCTGGTGCTAACCCCACCCTCCCCACAGCTGGGCACACTGCCACTTTCTTACCTGGTCCAAACTTGGCTCCCCACCACCAGCTCCAAGGCAGAACAGAGTGGTGGAAGAGGTGCAGGAATGTGACCTGTTCATTCTTCTTCCGCAGGACAAAGATCACCTGCAACAAGAGCCCAACGCATCAGGGACCAGCACCCCCAGCAGCAGCCAGAGCAGGCTGCACCACGCATTCAGTGCTGCTCCATCCCCCAGCTCACTGCCACCACAGCTTCCAGAGTTGTAACACTCTGCAAGTGGCTTCTGCCATAGTCCAGTGACCTCCCTGGCAGTGACACCAGACAGAAGCACTGGCAGCCCAGACGGGAAGGGCTGAAGGAAGCACCCACTCCAAGTCCCTGTCCAACAAGCAGAGACCAAGCCTCCCCCCAGCACAGGGCCTGCCCACTCACCGTGTCTGTCAGCTCGATGAACTTGGAGAAGACAAACAGCCAAGCAACACTGACCATCTGCAACAGAAGAGGGTAACAAGAGACCCATCCCAACCTGAACATGCTGCCCCATGGCCGAATGCTTCCATCTATCAGCCAGTTACTGAGTCAGCTGCCTCAGAGCAGAGGCAGGTAGCTGCGATCCTGCTGCCCTGACATTTATCAGGAGAGGGAAGAGAACTCACCCTGAGGGCCTTGGGGTCCTGTGAGAAGTCCACAGGGTCACATCGCCAGGTGTACCCAGTGAGCCACCCTGCCATCAGGAACTGCAACGAGAGCATCATCAGGGTGAAGATCAACACATCTGCCACTGCATCTCCCCAGCCCCGCTCAGAAGGGCGGGGAACAGCCCAAAAGCTCCCCAGCACCCACGCAGCCTGCACGGAGTGCTTTATATACACGCACCAGGCAAAGCCTGCTGTTGGCAACTCACCTCATAGACTATGTAGATCGAGAGTCCCACCAGGAAGAAGTTATATAGCACCATGAACTTCTTCAGGTTTAAAGGCTTCCTGTTTGCCATTAGCCGGGGACCCAAGGACAGTACAAAGTAGACATATGCCAGAAGGATGCCCATCACGAGGAACGGGGACTGCATCAGTGGGTAATCAGCAATGCGGGGGTCTGTGGAGAGCCACGGAGCAGAGCAGTGAGCATCCAGTCTGCTACACCAACATCACTCACGTGGAGTGGAGGCAAGGACACGGAAATCCTGTTCTAGGACAGGAGCGCAGGCAGGGGGCAGCCTGGTAACAGAGGCTGGAGAGCCCAAACAAACTGGGGAAGGAACAGCCTTGAGCTGAGCTGCAGGAGGGCACAGGTGCCCCAACAGGCACCGAGGCAAGACACTGCCAGGCAGTCCCCAAAAATACAAAGCTGCATCTACACCAGGGCAGAGGCAGAAGACAGCTAAACCCTGACTGCTTCAGGGCTAAAAGTACATCCCCACAGCCGCGGCAGCAGATCACGGGGCCACCTGCCCTGCAGCTGGGCAGAGCCGAACACCCACCTGCTTTCTTCATGAAGTCCTGATACATGGTCACGATCCCCTCAATCCCCTCCATGGTGGTGGCACTGTCTCTGTGGAGAGAGGAAGGCAGATGAGGCAGCTGCTCCAGGAGGGCAGCCTGCAGAGCACGGCCCTGCACAACAGGGCACTGCGAGCACAGCTGCACAGGTCCTGAGTATCTGGGCAGCATCGCTTCCAGCCAGTTCCACACCAGCCCCCGCTCTGCAGCAAGGCCACGTGCTCCCCATCCCTCATCCCTGAGCCTCACCCACCCCGCACACTGCTCTGCCTCACCCTGGCACAAGGCCCCCAGGAGTGGTGCAGAGCTGTGCCTCCCACCCACTGGTTCCTGCCAGGGTAGCACCGCAGCATCACTGCCGGACCCGCTGCACACGGAAGCAAAGCCAGTTAGTGCAGAACTAACACAACAGCAGCTTGCTGCTCCCAGAGGTCCTGGCTTCACAGCCAGGCACAAACAGCTCTGGACAAGTACTGCCATCCCATAACCCAGCACCTCAGGGGATAGGCAAGCCCTACAAGGCAGTGACACTTCCCTTCCAGACAGAGGCAGTACCCCAGGCTGGGGATAAAGCCCCAGGAGAAGGCTGATGACCACAGGCACAAAGGCTGGCACCCTCCACACTCGCTCAGCCTTGCTAGGAGCACAGAGCAGCCCAGCCACAGCCTCCCAGAGGAACAGGCAGGGGAGTTTGGCACATCCTCACCCCAGCCTCCCCTGCTCCCCCAGCCCAGAGGGCAGCAGGACAGGGGCAGTGCAGGCCCCAGCCCCTCCCGACCCTGCAGCAGGAGGCACTTTCCTGCAGGGCTGCTGCCAAGCAGGCACTCGACCTGCCCCTCCAGGAAGGGGCACAGGAATTGCTTCCCATCCACCGGGTCCCCCTCCCAGCCTGCTCCAGAGGATTGCTGCTGCCACCACCAGGAAGCGTGCAGCTCCTGCCAGGCCGGCAGTGGGAGGCTGAGGCTGGAGCAACCTCCTGCCCAGCAAGGTCCCAGCTGGGAGCAGCCACCCACCCTGAGCCATCGCCAGCATCTATCCTTCAGCCCGAGGACCCATGTGGTGCTGCCAGGCACCACTGCAGCATCGCTCAGAGGACAAGCACCCTCCCAGGGCGCCGTGCAAGCTAACAGCAGAGCTGTCCTAGCCCGTGCCGTCCCACAGACCCCACTCCTCTGCACCGGGCAGTGACACCCAGCTCCCTGCAACAGGGGCAAGGTGCGACACCTGCCCCTTCACCTCCATCCCCCAGTACTCACTGGCAGCGTCACCCTGATCTGAAGTATTTAAGGTCCCAGACACACCCAGCAGAAGCCTGAAGAAGGCAGCAGAAACGGGAGCACCCCTGAGAGCCGCTCAGGCCCCAGCTGTGGATGGGCAGCACAGAGCTCCAGGCTTTACGCTGCGCTAATGGCAGAGAGCGAGCTCCAGACCTGTCTGTCGGGTTGCAGCTTTCAGCCACGACACCCAGCTACACCTTTATTTGCTAGATTGAGGAGCCCTCAAGAGTCAGTTCCCAGCACCGGTGCCGGACTGCTCAAGCTGTGTTTATCTTATCAAGCCAGTGAGTCAGTCTTACTACAGGGCCAGGGCAGAGACACGTCTGGGGTGGAACAGGAGCCTATTTTGGGCAGGCTGGGATAAGGAGATAGTATCAGTCACCTACAGACCTACATCTCTCGCTGCAGAGGGACAGCGCTCAGGCACCACGGGTCCCTCTGAACCTGATGCCAGCAAGGCTCCGGCACCACCCAGGACCCCAGCTCAGAGCAGCTCAGGGGTCCCAGGGCGGTCCAGACCCAGGTCAGAGGGCTCGCTGCAGTTTGGCCCTGGCAGACTGAGGGAAGGCCTGTCCTGAACATGGGCTCTGGGCAAGCACCAGGACCTCTACCAGGGCACAGCTACGCTCTAGACCCTTATGAGAGGGATTTGAGCTTTCCCACAGCTCTGTTAGGCAGAACAACATCCTGCTGCACTCAGCTAACAGCAGCCACACCTGCAGGGCCTCCCCAAGGTCCCCGGGTCTCCACAAGACCTGGTATCCACCCTGGCACACTGCATGGTCCTGCAGCAGGCAGAGACCAAAGCCCACCTCACAGATAGAGGTGTCTCAGCCACCTCCATCTCCTGCGGGGCAGCCCCTGCCCTTGTGCAGCTGCAGAGGGGCAGCAGCAGAGCAGCCCCAGGCATTACCTTCCACCACGGAGGAGGATGCCAAGTGCACTGGCCAGCCTGGGCCACGAGGGCTCCATGGCAGCCTTCCTGCTGCAGGCAGGGGTTTTCCAGCACATCTCCAGGACCCTCAGCTCACCCCTGCCATTTCCTCTGCACATTGAGGTGATCACCTTTCCACCAGGCACCTGCTCTTACATGCTGCACATCACAATGCAGGTTACAGCTCCCTGCTTGGTGCCTGCCCCCTCAGAAGAGGAGAAACTCTCCTCAGACTCCTCCAGGATCCTGAGCCTCTTGTGCAAGAGATTGGGAGGAGATGGGGGAACCCAGAGATGAGCCTTGATTAGCTGAAGAGAAATTAAGCAAACAGGTTCAAGCATCCCAAAGCACCTTGGGGCCCAAACACACCCCACACAGTATCTGTAGGCCTTGCAACACACCTGCACCTCTCATCAATAGGGTGTCACTGCCCTCCCAGGGGAAAGTTCCAGCTGTGGGCCACATTCTGCCCCAATAACCAACGCTGAGCACCCGATACCCACGCTACGCAGTTTGTCCACCACAGCCTTCCAAACGAGCTGTGCAGCTAATTAGTGCTACTCCAGCAAGAAGCCAGCCCCTCTGAGAAGCCCCAGCAGCCCGAGAGCAGCCAGACCCCAGCACTGACAGCCCAGCTCAGCCCACTCCCCCGGGCAGAGGCACGCTATCTGCACGCAGCAGCCCCAGCCCTCCCGCCCCATCAGCATTCAGGCCGGGGACCAGCCCTGTAATAAGGGAGGAGGAAGCCACCCGAACTCCCCGCTGCTTAATTACAGACCCCAGAGCCGTCTGGCCGCAGGGAGGGCTGGCACCGTGTCCTCACTCGGCTGGCTGGGGCAGGTCCGGCCCCGTGGGGCTCCGGGGGAGCAGCAGCCCTCAGAGGTCAGAAGATAAGTGGCTGGTCAGAGGCTGTGCCAGCCCTCCGCAGCCCTGGCCTACAAGCTGGCAGCGAGGCTCGCTGCTCCAGGGGAGGCCTCCGCCAAGCTCACCTTGCCCAGCTCCTTCACAGTGGCCTCCCAGCACTGCACCAGCCCCTGCCCCACCTCCCTGAGCTCCAGAAACCCCCCGGGGGGCCAGCGGTGCCCCCACAGCTCCAGGCACTCAGGGGACACCCTGCCCAGCAGGGAGAGATCTGCTGGGGGCAGCTGAACAGGATGGGTCAACCCCGAACAGTCTGGGGGCTCCAGAGCCACTGCAGACAGGGCTGTACGCAGCACCAAGGCTGCCACCTCCAGATGTCACCAAGAGCTGTCACAGCTCCGGGAGAAGCTCCCCTTAGCTTACAGGGACAAGCCCCAGCCCCTGCCATGCAGCAGCTCTCGCAAGGACTGTGGCTGAGACGGAGCTGGGCACCGCTCCTGGCAGCGCTGCTCCCAGTGCGGGAGGTGACCTGTCTGGAGCAGAGCAGTTTCTCCATCAGAGCAGGTGGGTGTTAATACCACACCACTATCTCAGGCAGCAGCTGTGAAACCCTCAGGCCTTTGGATGGCATCCGACAGAGATTACGTCCTGCCCTTCGCAAGCTCGCTGGAAGGAAGAGCAAGAAGAGACTCCCAGATCAGCAGGCGAGCCCTGCGCGCTCTGTGCAGCCACTGCATCCCCCGCAAACTTACAGGGGAAGGAACAAGCCCGCTGCAGTAGGGTCAGGTAACCTCGTACAAAACCAAGCAGGTAATGGATACAGAGGGCCCAGAAGAACGCAGCTCACAGGGAGAGGACTGCACCCAAGCACGAGCAGTGTTTTGCCACAAACAGCATCCCCAGGCTGCTCAGGCAAGCTGCTGGAATGGGCTCACTCCTGGTCACGTCCAGCACTGTGCCGGCACGCTCAGGGAGCTGCTGTCAGCACAGGCAGGAGCTGCCAGGGAAATGGGATACTAGGGGAAGCCTGGCAGTACAAGGAACAGGGCACTGATGAAGTGAAGGAATAAAGAAACGGGGCCAGACACCTACAGAAGCAGAACCAACATCTCCCCAAGCTGGAGAGCGACCTGTGCTCACTGGAGTAGCAGGGAGGTGGAGGCAGCCCCACATGGCGCCTGGGAAACAGCCCCTAGGGAGGGCAGGATTAAGCTGTAACAGAGAACTCAGGGATCAGCCCTGCTTGGTCCAACCCTGACGCCAGCCACTAGAAATAACTCGAGTCTTTCAGAGCCCTCCAGCAGAGGGGATCACCCCAGCCTGTACGTGGGACAGCACCAGAGCACCCAGCTGTGGTTTTAATCAGGCAAACACCTCACAACAGGCTTCAAACCCATTCCCACAGCAGTGTCTGTATCTTCACCTGGTGATCAGCGTGCTGTCCCAGCCAGGCCTGGGCATTAACTGGACAGACACTAACACAAATGGACATGAGACGTCTGCAAAGCAAGAGGCAGAAAGGAGACCCCTGAACTCCCTCCAACAGCTCTGACCACTCAAGAAGCCTGAGTACAGACTCAGAGCCACTTCTCATCGAGACAAGGGGACACTGCCTAGACCTCACTACACCAGCAGCTTTGGGCCTCCCTGCCCTCTGCACCGAGCAGGCAGCGGTCACACAGCCACCTTCAGACAGGAGGTTATGTTTGCTGGCAATACGAGAGGTGCCAGAGACTCCAGCAGCAGCAGAGCTGCACCACAGATAGCTCAGGGTCCATTCAGCCCTCCACAGGGAGGCACCTCATAGCATTAGGCCTAGTTATCTCCACAGGCATAGGGGAAAGATCAGGGCTATTGCTTGTCCCACTGCTCCTGCACAGAGGGGGAAGCCTCTCAGGATTAAGCAGCAGCAGCATGGGATCCAACTCCATTTTCCCAGAACAAGCTGTTAACAAACCATGAGCAAGGTGGTAACTGGCACAAGGTTCGCAGGCTGAGAGCACCCCTTGCAGCAAAGCTGGAGAATGTGCTGCTGCTGTGACAGCTCACCACCCTGATCCATCCCACGCAGGAAGGATCAAGCCGAAATTAAGCAGACTGAGGCACCGAGGAAGACTCCAGAGCAATCAGAGCTGGTTGCTATCTCCACCAGCCCCAAGCTACCGAGGTCCCCAGCCGAGGTGTGGAGCTGGCTGTGACTGCAGCAGCCTGTCATCTGGGCAGCAGCAGCCCCACAGCTCCTGCAGGGACGAGCCCTGGCTCCTGGGGCCCAGCTCCTCCCTGCAGGAGCTCAGGCTGCCTCACCTGTTGGACGGGCAGGAACCAGACTTTCCAGCCCAAGTCCTCCCACCATCTGACAACCAGCAGGGCGCACGCTAGCACAAACCCAATACAAAACACAGAAACGCAGGCGAGATCTCCCAGGCTGTCACAGGCTGCCGATACCGCCTGGGAGTGCCTGCTGAAGGACCTCAGCCCGAGAGCTGCCTGCGCTGCAGCCCCAGCAGGGAAGGGAGGCACCCACCTTCACCCACAGCAGCAGGCAGGCAAGAAAGGCAGCTTCGTAGTGTCCTGGGTATAAAAAGCTTTTCTCCACCAGGAAAAGCTGCAGACACCATGCACCTTGAATAAACTCACTTGTTTTCACCTACAAAACAGGCTTCAAGACACCTCTGGGTCAGAATAAGTTTTGCTCCCCTCCCTCCCCAGCTTCACCAGGGCTCCTTTATCATGCTCCTGTCCCAGAGGGCCATCCACCCCCCGCATATCTAACAGAACTTCAGGAAACAGAAGTGAGACTACTACACAAGGAAGGACCACAGGGGCCCAGGCTGCGTGGGTGGCATGGCTTAACCCCTACAGCAAGATGCAGCAAGAGGCTGCTGCAACAGCTGGCACAGAGCTGCTTCTCAGAGGAACAGGCTGTCATCAGCAGCAAACACCCAGGAGCTGAAGGGGCTTCCCTGGAAGGAGATGAGGACACAGCAGCCTCAGTCGAGCCCCAAGGGCTCAGCCAACTGTTTGACTCTTTAAACCATCCTTAAGAAGCTGCCCAGCAGGTCTGGTGGGAAGGTCAGCTACATCCAGCTAGGAATCTGCCCTGGCTGCATTCTGGCAGGAGAGAAGGTGGACAGCACCTTGGGGTTTGGACAGCTGCCACTGGGGCAGCACAGCAGGATGGATGCACTGCTACATGGCAATTGAGTGGATGAGATGCTCCAAAGGAATGCAGCAGCAGTGAAAGCAGCCTGTGTGATCCCACACCATCCACTGAACCGGTGAGCCTCCAGCTGGAATAGGAAGGGGCATTCCCCTCACTTCTTCCTGCCCTTAGGACTCCAGAACCAAGGCAGAAACTTATGGGGACAGCATCAGGCAGCCCCTCTGTGCTGCCCCAAGTACAGCTGTGGGAAGCAGCCCAGACACTGAGGTCCAGTCTGCTTCGCCACCTGTTGCAATGCCCTTTGGTTATGCTGCCCCATTAGGCACTGGGAGATCAGAGCAGCAGCTTCCCTGGCTGCCCCTGCACAGGACCCAGAGGCAGAGCCCAGGACCACCTACAGCAGGCCAGATGAGCCCCTGACCACGTCCATCACACCTGCAGCCACCAACAGGCACAGCCCCGTGCATGAACCCACCAGCAGCAGCACTGCGGCCCCCAGGAGGCTGACGGGGCCCTCCCTGCCGCTGGCACGCCGGGGCGGGCGGCCGAGCACCTACAGCAGCCGGCGCTCAAAGCCAACATTGTGCTGCCGGCCGCGGGGGAGGCCTGGCAGTGCCATGCTGCCCGAGGAGGGCCGGGGCACCTCTCAATGGCACATTGATGCTGGCGGCCGGGGGACGGTGCCGGCGGAGGCCGCTCTCGCCCAGCACCCGGCCGGGGGCAGCCCCAGCCCCGCCGGCACCGGGCGGGGACAGCCCGGCCCCCCCCGGCCCCTCCCGCCCCGCAGCGCAGCGGGCGGCGCCGGGGCCCCGCGGCGGGGCGGGGAGAGGCCGGGCCCGGCCGGGGCCTAGCGCGGCCGCCCCGAGCCCCGGAAGCGCGGAGGCCGCCGGCCCGGGGGCAGCCCCTGGGGGCTGAGGGGGGCACCCGAGGCCCGGCGCCCCCAGCCCGGCGCGGGGCGGGCGCTGTCACCCCGCGGCCGTGCCCTCTCCGGGGCGGTGACAGCCGCGCCCCGCGGCCCCGCCACCTGCCCGGCGGCACCCGGCCCTTCCCGCCCGGCCCCGCGGGGTGACGGCGGCGCCCGGCCCGCGCAGCGCCTCCACGCCGGGACGGGCGGACGCTGCCCAGAGCCCCCTCCCCCGCCGATCCCGCCCCGCTCCCCCCGTCCCCAGCCCCGCCGCCCCCACGTGCGCGCGGCGCCCGCTGCCACCCTCACTCACCGCCGGCCGCACCCCGCTCTGCCCGCCGCCACGGCCGCCCCGCGCTTAAATAGCGCCGCCCTGCCCCCTCCGCCGCCGCGGATTGGTCCTCAGAGGAAAGCTCCGCCTTTTAGGGCGGGGCTGTGCTCTCCCGAGGCCAATCGGCGGCGGAGCCGCAGCCCGCCCGTGTGGTGGCCATGCCCACGCCGGCAGTACCTCAGGGCTGGGGCTGCGCGGGGAGCTGAGGGGCTGTGGGGGTTCCTTTGAGGGGGGGGGGGCGGATTTTGGGGCTGTTTGGGGTGATTTGGAGCGGCGAGGCAGCCCCCTGCGGAGCCCGAGGGGCAGCAGCGAGAGCTGCCGGCAGCTAAAGCGGGGGGAGAATGTAAAAGTGCGCTGTCCGAACGTACCTCCAGTGGCACCTCACGCAGCACCCCCAGGGTGCGCTGCCCCCGCAGGGGCCATCATGGCGGGCAGGGACCCGGACACCGCAGCCTGCAGCCAGCACAGCGCCCACGGCACCCACAGCACCCGCAACACCCACAGCACCCACAGCCCCCACAGCACCCACAGCGCCCACAACACCCACAGCGCCCTGGCAGCAGTGTGCACCTGCAGCAGAGCCGGGTGTCAGCTCACTGTTTTAGGGGGGCTCTTCCAGTCAGGCTTTTGGGAAGCATCCAGCTCCCGCTGCCACCTGCACTCCTGGCTGCTCCTCCAGTGACACCACAACGCTGAGCACTGGGGAGCACAGGGCGGGAGGCCTCAAAGACATCGAGTCTGGCTGCCTCGCCTCGCACACGGCTTCGTCGTGTGTTGTCCTCACAGGCTTATCAGGCTTCATCTATAAAAGTGTCTGGGCTTGGGCTCGCGCTCTGATCTGAAGGCAGTTTCAGAATTCACTTTTCTAATTGTTAGGAATCATCTTCTCCTTTCCAGCTTAAATTGATTCACGGCCAGTTAATATCCATTTGTTCCTGTGCCAGCGCTGTCTTTTATCTCACACAGGGCCTCACCTGGGTATTTGTGCTCCAGTGTGTTTGTAGGCAGCAATCACCTCCCTCTCGGCCATTTCATGGAAGTCTAAACAAGCTTTTCCAGCATCCTCTTGCTAGCCAGCCTGCCTGTGCTCCTGCTGCCTGGCAGTGCTTCTGGTCACGCTGCTGTTCAGACTCCCTCTCCTGAAGGTGGGTGACCAGATGTGGTGGCACGCTTGGTGCTTGCCTGGTGAGAATTCCCCATTTGGACAGACCAGTGCTGCACTTGTAACTGTGCTCCAGGTGCTTGCAGCTCACAAAATCCCAAAACTGAAGTACAGAATTGCACTCATGGTGACTTTCACACCTTGTACGTGTTCCTTTCCTGCAGTGCCAATGCCTCACGACACTGGATCCCAGCAGATTTCATCCAAATACTCCTAATATTTTTAGGAGATGGTCCTTAAGGAAATTAATTTACGAGAACATCCACAAAGTACCTCAGCAGTAACCTTCAGCGTGTCCTGATATGCTCCCTTTCACCAGGCTCTGCTTTCATCTTGACCTTAACCACTCCTTCCCACATGAAATTCCTGTGCTCACCTCTGCCCCCACCACCTATCTACCAAGGTTTCTCTTGTATCAGCTGCTTCCCTGCAGCCTATACAGGGCCAATTACTTTGCAGAAAGGTTAGTCAGACATAATAGACCATATTTTATCCCACTTTCCATTTCCTGTCCATATGCTGAGTTACTCTTTAATTGAATGCTAACATCAGTCTGGCAGGCCTGCAGCTGTCTGGATCGCTTTTTCTCCCCTGTTAAGTATAGGGATCAATCTTGTTTGTTCTGTTCACCTTTTATTTTATATTTTTGTTAGCTTGTCCTCCTTTTAATTTGAACCATCAATCTTTTAGTTGCTTCTTGGTCCAGTTAAGTGGAAATCTTGTTGTGTTGTTTGTCATGAAATGAGGCATCACCAGCAGATTCCTTCCCATTCCCTACCAGATACTTTTCAGCCCTGTATCCCACATCTCAGAGCTTTCTCCAAGCATTCCTTCTCTCCTCTGGATCCACCCTTGCTGGCAGGCTTGTCAGGCTCTAACAATGAGCCCCAAATTGCACAGCCCAGCCTCTTCCTGCTGGTGGAATAAATTTCCAGGTCACTGTCTTCTGCTCTGAATTAAATTCCTTTCTCCTCTCTCTCAGTCCTGTAGTTCCTGGTTGCGTCTGCTGTCTCCACCACTATTCCTGTTGGGTATTTGCTCTTTAGATTTTCCTTGCTTCCTCATCTTCTGTTTGTGTTGTCAGCTCTCCAACACAGCAAATGTATTTCTTCATTTTATTTCTCCTCTATTAGTTGTGTTTGTTTGTTTGTTTGTTTGTTTCCTTTTCATGGTCATTTGCTTAATGGGTTGCCCTTGTCTGCGTGTCATTTGCACTTCTCATGCTCTGTGGGTGTCTGCAGTTCCTTGGAGTCCCTCTCCCACCATGTCCCCAAAGCTGTAGCAGCCGGGGCAGGAGCTCCAGGAGGTGCAAGGACCCATGTCCACCAGAGCACCCAGTTACTGGGGGGATGTAGAGCCCCCTCCTAACCCTTAGGGTCAGGTCTCCAGCAAGGACTTGGTTAATCTGCTGCGTGTTGTGGAGCTCCTGCCTTCTGGCATCTTTGGGAGCGGGGTAGCTTGAACACACAGAGCAAAGAAAATCCCTCAAAAACTGGGGGAGGTGAGGATGAAGGAGGCAAAACCACAGAGTGGCACAGCCTGTCATGCACAGGCTGATATTCCCGGAGTGTCTGGAGAGACACTTTTATAAATGGATAATCTGCTTTGATCTGGAACCCTGCCGGCATGGAGAGAGGCTGTTAGCAGCCAGCCGAGCGTGTCCCTGGCAGCAGCCGGGACTGCGAACCAGAGAGGATCGTGTCACACACGTGCAACCACTCCTGCAGTGGGCAAAGCCCTGCGGGTCATTAACTCTTCACCTGCAATTCAAGAAACAACCTGGCTGTCGTGCAGCAGCATGGGCTGCGTACAGCCTGGCTGAGGCACACCGGGCACCAGCTCTGGGGAATTTGGGCTTCTTCCTCCATCACTCATCTGGGAGAACGGCACAACACTGGTTTTAGTGAGGGACTGCTGATCCTTCTCAGCATGGGAGTCCGCTCAGGTGGATGTGGGTGTGAGTCTCTGCACTCTGCCTTTCTGTTTTGCCATCCCCCGGCTGTTACCTTCACTCTTGCACAGCCAGATGTGGCTCTCCTTCTCCTCGTTGCCTCCTCTTGGTGCAAAAAGCAGGTGTGTGCTAATGGAACTTGCTGAAGGCGCAAGGCTGGAGGTATTCAGCACAGAGGATTATCGGACTATCAGATGGGAAGGTCTGGAGGAACTGAGCAATAAAATAGGAATGAAGTTCAATGAGGGGTTATGACCTTAGGGATTAGTGACAATAATTTCGTCTGTATGTGATGAGAGATGCCGGTGCGGTTTCTCAGTGGGAGAAACAGCAAAGTCTCTCAGCTTTTCTGCTCCTGCCAGTCTGGGAAAATGGCTTGGAGTCACCCTGCAGCTGGGGGGATATGTGGGGCCTGAGCCCCTCCAGGCACTAAGATCAGTCAATGTTCTCCATTAATAACTTTTCAGTTTTTACTGCAGAGGTAGAAATCCTCAAGATCTTGGATTTCTAAGAATCTAAAATGCCTTCTAGCTCATGTCTGATTTATATAATACATTTATATTTTCTTATCATTTACTGAATTTATAGCTATGATATATTTTTTTTAATACTCAAAACTTGAATCATGAGTTTCTTGTCGGCAAAATATTGACATTATTCAACTCAAAAAATCTAAAAGATAATAGATAAGATGCATTAAGTGAAAAGTAAGCATAGCTACTCTCGGCTCTCTAATTCTTCTGTGACTTTTGACACACATAATTAGCAAATTCATGTACCTAATTGGGGATTGAAAAGATGATGTCCAGGTTCCCCCTATCTTTTTCTTTTTAATCCTGAAAAGCCAGGGATTATGCATGCAGTCAGATAGAAACCCTGCATGTAAATTAGCTCTGTAATGTGGTTTAACCCTTCTCCCTTTCTCCTGAGGTTGGATCCTAAAGCACTATCAGTCATGTATCATTGCTGCACACTTTCTCTGTAACTTCAAGATGAGAAATGAGAAGCTGATTATGTTGAGAGCCCCAAAGAGATGCTCCTACATCACCTGTCTACTACTGAAAGAATAAAGCAGGGCTTTCGTAGTCACTAAAAGCGGAGATATACGCACTGCTTGGAGCCTGAAAGACTACAAAATGCCACAATGCCCACTCACGGTTTCGACAGCTGAGGATGGGCAGATAGGCTGTGTGCAGTGCGCATGCGTGGCTGAGACGCTGCCTCCTTCCAGGGCTGTTATCAGCATTAAGTGACTCATCTCTGCAAACCTGCCTCTCTTCATGCTGATCACATCAACCTGGCAGTAAAGGCCCATTACCCCAGCACTGTCAGCACTGCACTCTTCCCTTTGGCCAGAGGAACGAAATACCATCAGCCTCAGCATCCCAAGTGCCTGGAAGCCCCTTGAGCTATCGGGACACAGCTCACGCTGTTCCTGGAGGCAGCAGCCACGAAATGACCCCGCTCAGATCCCAGCTGTGGCATGGCGCTGTCGTTTCCCTTTAAAACATCACCTGGAACAAGGTGTCCTGTGAGACAAAAGCAAAGCTTGTGGGCACTGTGGTGGCTGAGCTCGGGTGCTTTGATAGCAGACTTTCACCCTGCTGTGCTTAATTGCTGAACTTTGCCTGCTGGCCGGGTGGGCAGCATGCATGACTGCGGTTTCCTGCCATGACGAGAACTGTTTATCAGCTGCATAGAAGCCAGCAGCCTTGCTGGCGTGAGCCCTGACACCCCAATCATAGGCTGCCAACATGACTTCAGCAATACATGACACCCTGGGACCCTCTAAGGACATGCCAGAAGCCGCCAGACCTGCTAAAACATCCCCCTTCTTCTTCCTTGCCAGTGCCAACCTTCACACGTGTCCACCTGCAGCAGGAAACCACAGCAGCTCTCTGAGCTCTGACCCCAGTAGGAACCAAAAAACTGCCCCATCACAGGGAGCTTCCAAAGCTGCCTCACGGGCACGTGGTCAGGAAGAGAGAAAATGCAGGTGATGGGAAAGCCCCAGCCTTGCTCATCCCCAGCATCTCCCTCTCTCACTGAAGCCATCTCATTTGGGCTCTGCGATTTAGAGCCCGCAGCGGTGGATGGGCTCCAGCAACCTGTCCCAGACTGCCTGGAGCCTGGGAGCTGCTCCTCAAAGCCCGGCCACTTCTCCACTCCCAACGGGTGGTTGGGGATTTGGGCTGATGTGGTGACTGCCACCCCTAACCATGCTCCAGGGCTGCCCTCCCAGTGTGTGCTGCAGCATCGCCATGGAATGAGTGAAAACAGAAGAAAAACACCTCCCAGGTGCCCTCAGCTGTGCCGTGGCTTTTCCTGGGAAGCCTTTGCCTTTACCTGCAGTGTGCACAGCCTCGTGCGGAGGCTGGCTGGCCCCACAGCAGTGCTGGGTGCTGCACCTCGGCCGTGGGGCTGTGGGCAGGCGCTGCTGCAAGCTGCCAGGCATTGGGCTGAGCGCACTGCTGCTCGCTCTGCGGGGACTAAGCCACAGAAAGGACATTGTCAGAACGGGGGATTGTTCTGGGAGAACAGGCTGCACAAAGAGGGATTGTTTTGCTGTGAAATGAGGCCGTGTTTGAGCTCCAGCCCGCGATGGGCTTTGCCTGCCTGTCCGGGCTGCAGCCTGGTGGGGGACGCTGCCTGCTCCCCGCTGGCTGCTGTCCTCCCCAACCCTCCTGGCATCTTCTCTGCTTCTGATGTTCTCCCCTGGTGCGGTCAGTGGCACAGCACATCCCTCAAGACCCACAATGGGAGATGAGGAAAAGCAAATTGAGAAAAAGAGAGCCCATGGCGGGTCCTGGGCTCCCACACCTGCCTGGCAGGGCCCAGGGGCACAGGGACAGAGGAGAGCAGCAGCAGGGCAGCTCCCACCGTGAGGGGCTGCAGTGTTTCTCCCAGATAGCTGGCAGCAACCGTCCTCCCTTGAAGGGACAGATACAACCAGGAGGGAAACAGAGATATGCAGTAAACTGCTCCAAGATAGTGGGCAGAGAACATAGCAGCCTCCTTTTTGCAAATGCTCATCTCTCCAAAAAAGTCTTGCTCCTGGTGAACATCACAGGCTTCCTCGGGTGCCCTCCTGCCTGCACAGTGCGTGGGGACAAGCATTTTGTATTCGATCTCAGGAAAGACACCGAGCACAGGGCATGAAGATGGAAAGGAGAGAGGTCTGCATGTTCAAAACATGGGTTGGAGCACAGCCACGAGGTCTATTCCTATTTTTTGGCTTTCCCTTAGCCTGGTAGTAGGCATTGCAGGGACAGGTCTGGGGTCAGACCAGCAACATCCTGGGAACACTGCAGCTTCAGCAAGGAAATTACACCCATCACGCAGTAGTGGTGCCCCTTTGGCCCCCAAACTGGCCCATGAACACTTGATGAGAAAGGTTTGGAATTACAGTGGGGCACAGTCCTTGCTCAGAAGAAATGGAGCTGCCATGCCACAAAGCACAGCAGGGCCTTAGCACCACCTCTCATCTGCAGAAGCTGCTGGGACGTGGAGGCAGCAGAGGAAGAAGCCTCACAGAGAACCTGCAAACCAGGGACAGGATCAGAGCAGCCCGGACAAGAGAGCCGCTGCAGGAACCAGCTCCTGATCCCCTGACTTTGGAAAGTATGTGTCTCCGTCAGAAAAATACACACAGTAATTTCCTTTCTTAAAAACAAAACAAAAACCACATTGACACACGGACAAAAAAAGACAAACGCTTCTCCTTCCAGGAGGCCAGCCAACAGAATTTGCGTAGGCCTTCAGCATTCCCTCGTGTGCAGGGTTGCCCCCAAATGTTTTGCAGAAGGTTTTTATTAATATCTAAGTGCAGGTTTTCACCAAGGCGACATTCATGGATCCAGCCAGACAGCTACAGTGTCGTAAGGGCAATAAATACACTGTGGGATCACATCAGTCTGAACTATTCTTACGGCACGTATTACAAATATTTCCAAATATCCTCCTCCGGAGCATGCTTTTACCTCTACAGCCTCTATGTGAGGCACAAAGCGGTAACATTTACCTCTAAGGTAGATGAAGATTTATTGTGCTGGGTTGAAAGGCTCTGGGGGATTTTCCCAAAGTGCCCCTATATTCATTTTTAGACACCGGCTGTCACTTGGACAGGACCTGGCTCTCCTGGGGCCACCAAGCTCACAGGCCCTGCTTCCACCTCTGCCATTTTCCTCAGTTTGTATGTTTGGCTTACGAGCAGTTTTCGAGCTGTTTGGCTTCCAGTTTGTTTTGCTGCCGTGTCCATGTGTTTGTGCCTCTGCGGACTGCAGGTGAAGCTGCTTTGAGGATGATGCAGATGCAAAACTTGGCTCATCGCATCCTGGCAGCACACACCCCATTGTCTGTCTTAGTGAGAAAGCACTCAGGCTCCCTCAGCCCAACCAGCAGAAACCTCCAGTCCCACAGACAGCGGGTCCCTGCCTTGGCTTCAGTATGGAGAGTAAAGGCCTGCAAAGGCTCCCTTCCCTCGGCCGTCCCACTGGCCTTTTCAGTCACATCTCCACTACCCTTACGTACCTCACCTTTTCCATAAAAAGACCTGCAGGTTACAAACCAAACACCAAAACCCATCTGTGTTTTCTTTTTTAATGAAAACGAGACACCTGCGGGCACATCTCTGCCTGGGGACGTGCCAGGAGAACAAACACACAGCAGATGTCAGCCGTGCTGCTCAGTGCATGTGGAGAGGATGCACCTCAGGAAGTGGAGGCACCCTGCCAAGCCTCCCCAAACCCCTCCAAACCTCCCCAAACCCCTCCAAACTGGAGGAGCAGCCCAGGGCAGCAGTGGGACAGGCCGCAGGGAACGTGGTGGGAGCGGTGGGACTGGCGTGAGCTGGGCAGGAAGGAAAGGCAATAAATCCCCCGGTCCTGTGCCCAGGAGGAAGGCAGATGAAGTGTTCCTGTCAGAAGGGTGAAACACTTTCCACTCTGACAGTAACTCAGGAAGATCTTCAACAGCGTTTGCACAAGGAAAATGGTAAAAATACAGAAAGTCTGCATACCCTGCACCTCTAAATTTAAACACAGATACGTATTCTGAATTAATATATATATATGAATTATTAAAATGCTGACATTCAATGAGACAAGGAGGACTGGAGAAGCTCCGGAGGCCAAGAAAGCTGATGTTATGCCAGCATTTTAGCAAAGTAAACAGGATGGCCTTGTAAACAGGTGTGTCTGTTCGACAGTCATTCCATGCACAGCAATGACAGGAAAATATGCGATCGTATCAATAAACGCTTAAAGCAGAAAAATATAAATACCAATCATCAGGCAGTAAAGCTGTCAAACTAACATGATAATTCTTCTGGCACCGTGTAGCCTTAAATCTCCAGGGGAGAGCTGGCTGGGACGACAGCACTCAAGGAACAAGCTGCCGACAACCTGGTCGGGCGCAAGGCAGCAGAGGCGATGCTCCCTGGGGAGTTGGCACCGCCGACCTGCTTCTATCAGGGAATGCGAAACAGCATAAAGCTGATGGCCTGGAAGGAGACGAAGCGATGACAGGTAAAGCGTGCTGTCCTGGGAGCCGGGGGCACGGCAGCAATGTGGAGCCTTCGGGATCCCCAGGGCAAGAGGTGTCCATCGCCTGCTGCAGGCCGGCCTGCTGCCCTGGGGCTGGGGGAGAGCAGCCCAGACAGCCCCGCAGCGCCTGGTGTGTCGGGTGAGCCTCCTCCCTGACGAAATTATCCTGCTAGGAGGAGGCAGGCTCACAGGGGGTTGGGACAAGGCAGGAGAAGGAGTCCCAGGGGCTCTGCGTGCAGCACGTCCCTGTGCTGGTGGGGAGAACAGCCGGTCCCGAGCATCTGCTGGGGCTGCTGCTGCAGCAGGGCTCAGGGCTCGGCCCTGGCCATGCAGGGCTGTGCTTTTATTCTGATACGGTGCACTGGGAATGGTGAAACCCCCCTGGACTGACAGGCCACAGGGACAGTCAGTGGACCGTGTATTTCCAGCATGGCTTTGTGGGTGAAAGGCCCATTCCTATTCCCTGCGTCCACGTCTGAGCACGGTCAGCGGCTGGGTGAGGGGTTAAAGTCTGCCTTTGAAATTCCCATTCCCACAGCTAGAATGGCGTGTCCTGGTCCCACGTCCCAGAGGACACGAATGCATAAAAATATTTGGATGAGAGCCAAATGCTGGAAACCAGAAAAAAAAAGAAAAAAGAAAAAAAAAAAAAAGCCTTAAAGCAAAAGGCTCTGGGACCTCCATCAGCTCAGTTTGTTGTAAAAAAAGGATCAGGAAGGCTCGAGTGTAACACCCTGACTCCTCTCCATGGGGCTAACAACTCAGGGGCTCACTCCCTGGCCAGGATCCAGCAACTTGAAGGGAATTAAAGCAATACAGCCTCAACTTAAGGTGCAATAAGTCAAGAAAATTAACCTTTGCGACAACCAACCAGCCGCTGCAGGGCTGTATCAGCTCAGGATCAACTGTTTTCCTAACAACGATTTACACAAGCGCTAATTCAGGGCAGGCTGTGTCATACAGGAAGTTACGCTGCCGAGCTTGCCGGCCTCCCCAGCTCTATAATCTACGGAAAAAAAAAAAAAAACCCTGCCTGTATTTCCCTTACTCCTGTCCAAGTGTGTGAAAGGTCTGGCCTGCCCCACTGGAGGCGTTTTTGGGAGAGCCAGGTTAGCGCGGGTGGCAGGCAGCCACGCTCTGCCCATGTCCCATGCTGCCCCAGCCCCGAAATGTTTTAGCTTTATAAGGAAGCCAGGCTGGGGACAAAGCGAAGCAGCATCCCAGAGCTGGGGCTCTGCATAGGACCACGAGCGCCACGCATCTGGCACAAGTTCCTCGGACATTTTTCCGCCTTCCTTCCCAGCCTAAGCAGGGGCGTGAGCTGGAGCAGGGAACAGCCGTCCCCGCGGCGCTCAGCCCCTCGCGGGGCACACGCAGCCCGTCCGTCAGCCAGCTCCCGGCGCTGCCCCAAGCCCTCACAGCGGGGCCAGCAGCACGGCCCTGCCCTCCCAGCAGCTCGCTGGGGGCAGAACGCAGCCCCATCAGCCCAGCCAGGAGGATGTTGCTGCAGACACGTAGCCGGGCTCGTCTGTAATGGAGCCGCTTTGCTTATCGCACAGGCTGCGCTGCCAGTTGAATTTTCTGCTTCCCAGCGCAGTGCTTTGCAAGCCATCTGCAGAACCTCAGTGATACAGGGCTACTTCTAAGCAGTGACAAAGAATACCTTGGCAAAGCACCTCTTTGAGGAACAGGTTTTAATTCATTAGTGTCCATAACTCCGGTGGACAATGCCCAGGCTCTGCACATCAAGATGGGTTGGCAGCTGCCCTGGTCACAGTTTTATGGAAGGTTTCATTTTGGGAGAACAGCCTCCACAAATAAGCTGGATCTGATTAGCTCAGAGGCAAGCAGTGCAGGAGCAGCTGCAGGCTGTATCTGCTGAGTGGAGATTTCCTCACCCTTAAGATTGCTGACAGATGCTATTGAGTAAAGCACAGCACCGGCTTTCACCACAAGTCAAAGGGGAAGTCCAGGCAAGAGCAGCAAGAGGCAAGATGGCTCTCTTCTGGATCGTTAGTATGTACCAACGTGCTCTGTAGGCATCTGTCCCCACCCTTAATTCACAGAGGAATCTTCCATTAAGCAGATTACATGTTACAGCTAAAGGGCCAAAATTAGAACAGGGATGGCTTCACAACGTCCGGTTCTGAACAGAAATAGTCAGGTCTCATGGCCTGGCTAATTCAGAACTTTATAGGAACGCAGAAGCAGGGAATTATCAAAGTGAAATCGGATCCAGATGGGATTTGCAGCAGCATCAGAGTGCAAAAGCTCTGTGCTTCTGTTCCTGAAATGCTGCCTTCTTGCTGTGGGTCCTGTAATAGTCGTTGCCGGTATTTTGCTTTCCGGGGAACAGTTGTAATGGGTTTACAAAGAACAAGAACAAGATGTTTACTACTTATGTTTGTACTCTGCTGATTCACTTTATAACAGCTCTTTACACACAAGCCTGCAGCTCCAGCACTCAGCCTCTAAAATTTATTGTTTATTTCAGATCAGAGCTGCTCTGTAGCCTCACCCAAAGGGAAATGAGACTACTTGCGACCCAAAAGATGGACGCCAATGTCTCACAGTGTGCAGAACAAGGTCTTTATTCAACAACACGGAGTACAGTTAGGAGCATCTCAAATCAACAGACAGAAACAAGAAGCAGAATGATCCATGCTGCTCTTCACGTTCTGTATCAAGAAAGGGTAGGTGCATTTCAGGCCAGACCTGAAGAAAATGAGATTATTACTACAAAAAAAGCTGCTCTGGCTGAACAGAGTACTTGTCTCCAGGAGACATGGCTCCTAGCAGCTCCACACAAGCCACCCAGCACTAAATAAAACCCAGGAAAGGGTGTCATAACTCCCAGCTCTGTGGATATGGTGTATGGATGTGTGAAGCTACTCAGAAGTCCGAAAAGGAATCCGTGTGTGGTAGCTGCAGCAGGAACAATGTTGGTAACTGCTGTTCCCTGGGTCTGGTTCGCGTTGGCTCATCTCTGATACGGATGCATTGAGGCAGATTTGATGTTTGTTTTTATGCCACTTGGCATCTTTCCTAGAAAAAGAAAACAAGCAGTGCAAAATCAGCTGTAAGAAAGAATATTTGCTTTCCTGTCCAAGCTTTTCCTTTTCCACCCCAGGCACCACATCAGGCTTATGAGCTACAGCATCGTTCAGCTTCTGACCTAATTCAATCACTCTCTCCTATAAATCAGCACTTTTCTCTGTTGAGAAATCTCCTTGACATCAAGTACCGCGTCTCCCTACCAACTCTGTCCTTGTTCCACCTTAAACAAGCTTTTCTCTTTGTCAGGAGGCTTCTACAGGAGTGTGGGGCTTGCTCAGTTTGACAGAAGTTGCTACCAACAGCCCTGACACAAGAAATCAAACTGATCTCCACTTCATTTCAGAGAGACAAATGCAACTGGCTGTATCCCCCTCCATGTAGCGTTATTTGTAGTCAGGGCATATATTTGCGTTATTAAACCCCTCTCAGGTCTCTTAATTTCTCTTATCCACAACCAACTCTTGGGCATTACTCTTTGCTGACACCAATCACACATGGGATCCTAGCAGCCCAGGATAACTGTACATGGGGTACACAGGGAGGAGAACATGACAGAATTCCAAAATATGAAAACTAGTATGGAGAAGGTAACCGAGGAATGATTATTCACTGTTTTACACTACACGGGTAAAGAGGAATCATCGAATGAAATTATCGGGAAAAAGACTTAACCATAAAAAGGAAACTTTTATGCAATTCATGCAGTAATGCTGTGGGACATTTTGCCACCAGCCTTGCAGGAGTCAAAACTGTAGTTCAGAAAGGAACTGCAGAAACTGATGGTTCTTACACCCACTGGTCTGAAGCCAAACTCCAGCTTAAAATTTGCCTAAACAACAGCTGCTGGAGGTGCCTGTCAGGATACGCTTCATTCTTGTACTCTTCCAGGCTCCACTGTGGGCCGCTATCAGGACCAGGATAAGGGGATTGACCTTTGGCCAAACAGCACAGCTGCTCTTATCAAATCGGAACTCCCTGGTAACACGAGCTGGACAAGTGCTTGTTACCAGCACATGGAGCTCGGTGTGCAGATGCTGTATAAGAGGGGATGTCTTCCCATCATGGAGACAGTGTTTGTGGGTATGCAGCCAGAAATCACAGGAGGCTTCTTTGTTTCAAAATTACAGTGGAAATTACTTTCTAAGTCTTACATAAATACCCAATTAACTTAGGATTAATATCGTTGCTCAAGTTCATTTCTAAACAACACGGTCATTATGCAGGCAAAAAAAAACCACCAATTAGAATATCCAATATCCAAAATCTCCATTAATATGAACACAAGAACGACAATATAGGGTTAGGCCTGCAAGTCCCCCAAGCCAAACCCATTTCCCCATTTCTGACAGAATCTAGCAGGGGACATTTATGGAAGAATACCAGAACAGGGCAAGCCTAGAGTGATACTTCCCTTGGCTTCCAATATTGTAGCTCTAAGACTTTGGGTCAGAGATGGTGTCTTCAGGATTATTAGCTACTGACTGATTTTTCATCCAGAAATTTACTTTTCCATTCCATATAAACTTTGTGTGTCCACCACACACTTGGGCAACGTGCTCTACAGTGTGATTATCTAGTATTCAGAAAAGTGTCTCCCTTTTGTTGTGAACCTACAAGCTAGTATTCTCATTAGTGCACTTCCATTGATCCTTCTGTTTCATGGGAAATCATGAGTAATCATTCCCCATTTGTTTCCTCTATACAATTTGGGATTTTATAGGCTTTCATGTTTTCCTCCTCTTACTCCCAGCCTAACCTCAGTAGCTATTCCCAGGATGAACTATCAGAACTTTTCAGAACTCCACATAATATTGCAAATGTGGGTGCCCAATGGAATTATATAATGGCCTAACAATATTCTCTGTTTCCCTGTTCCTCTCCTAGTAATTCCTTACATTCAGTTTGCATTTTAGCCCCAGCTGAACAGCTACTTTATGTTTTTACAAAACTATTGTATCATGTATTAATTTCCCAAATGCAGGCAACTAAATTAGAGTCTAGGTACTGGGCATGTAAAGACAAATTGCTTTTGCTCATTGTGCTTCACTTTCTATTTAATACAAATGTAACCTACTATAATTAAGTGAAGTCACTTTGAATATGAAATCTTTCTGTGACTCTTTACAGACATCTTTTTTTTTTTACCTACCTTAAATAATTCATTACCATCAAACTTTTCTACTTTACTCCCTACCTCGAAATCTAGTTTGACAGCAAAACGCCCAGCATAGATCCTTACAAAACCACACTGTGATCTCCCTCCATACTAAAGCCTATGTTCACTAATTCTGTTATTAAACAGGTATTGCAGTGTGAGTTAGGAAGCTGAATGACTGGGATCTACTTCAACCTCTGAGCCAATTTGAAGCAGGTATTATTCCACTGTTACAATCTGACTTAAATTATTAAGGCTAGAAAGGACCCTCTTACTCAGTTGTATTTAAAAGGTGGCTGGGGAAGGATCTCTGCACCTGCATTTATCTTTCTTGCTCCTAGCTTTTCAACCACTCTCAGATACGCAGCATATTTACCTGGCTGTCCTGCTTGTGCCATCTGCACTCCTGCCAGCATTGGCTGCTGCTGAGCTGGTGCACCTGACATTGGTACCTGCTGCATGCCTGAAGCCCCTGCAATGATGGCACCAGCTCCTGGTTGCCCTGACTGGACAGATCCCCCAGAGCCAGGGGGGCGCCGGTTTGACAATCCTTTCCCAAAGGCCACAGCTGCTACCAGGGCATTGGTATCTGCAGGGTTGAAAGTCTGCTTGTTCTGCCGTAATCCTGTAGAAAAGAGAATATAAGAAAAAAAAAAATATATATATATATATATTTTTTTTGATCATTCTGGCTGTCAAGTCCAAAAGCTAGCATAGCTTGTCCTGAATTTACTTTTCTGATAGTTTCCTGCATGTAATACAGATCAGCTTCTAACACGTTGTATGACAAGAGTTCTGGGAGGGCCAAAGAAGCTGCAAAGTCCAAGGACAGTGGTGTCCCAAGAGCTTCTCCACTGAGAGCTGGGTGCATGCTGCTCAAGAAAGGGAGTCAGAAGAAGCCAACTCCACTATTTTCCATACTGAATCCTATGGCAGGTAACAAGCATTAGGTTCTAAATAATCAATGGCAACATCCCTGTTGCAAGGCTCAGCAGCAGCATGGTGTCTGTAAGTGTCCTATGACGTTCTTAAATCCTGTTTTCTACAGATGTATTTATTTAGACTGTGACAGTGAGTCTCATACTGCCTGCAGTGACCCTTTCCTATTGAGAGCTCTGAGCTATCTGCTTAAAAAATTTTGGATTCAGCAACAGAGGACTAATCATGCATATCTCTGTGACAGTGCTATCGTTTCTCTCAGTGTGTGAAGGGAGAAGTGACGTAGCAGTGAGTCGCAGGCCATTATTAAGCAAAAGGGCTGCCCTCTGCAGCCTCCACTCATATATACCCACATCATCAATTTTATAATTGCTTACATACACTTCTGTATGTATCCAACACTCCAAGAAAAAAAAATTGTAGTTTTGGGGAGACACTAATGTATGCTTCTACAACTGCCCCTCCTTTCCATTTCACAGAACTTCCTACTCCTTTCCATGCACCCACAGGACTCCTTCCCAATGAGGGGACTCCAGGACAGCCAGCCTTGCATGTTCCTGAATGTTTTTGTCTGTGCTAATCTGCATTTCCCATGCTTTAGGCTCTCTGCTTTACCTACTTTGCCACCATTTCTCAAGCTTGTTGCTTGGGTCCGGCACCCCACTCCCACCTCAGTGACATACCTCCACTTTCAGATTCCCGCTCCTCCTTGCTGATTTTCTCCAGCAGATTTGAGCACATTTTATTCAGACTTTGGATCTGTTTCTGCAAAATGGAAACCAACAGTAACTGCCAGGGTATCTCCACCACAGTACAAGTCAGCAAGGTAAATTAACAGTCTGTGTAACCAAACAAATCTTTTGTTAGCAAAGCTAAAGAGTCCAATTCCAATGCATGCAGGAGGGCACTACAGGGGTGAGATAGCCTTCGTGTTTCTGTGGTGTGATGGTACCTCTTGTGAGCAGGTAGTGGGCTGGACACCCTTGTTTTGTGAGACTGAAGGAACCCAAACCTCAGCTAAGGTCATCTGGAGAAATCTTAGGCAGAAAAGGGCATAGTAAAAAAGATAACTGTCAGATAGAAGAGTGAAGGGAACAGAGTTAAATGGCATTTGTGCCCCAGGGCTAAGAGGCAGAATTATCAAACTCTTTTTCACCTACCTGTGCCACATCGGGGCTAATTCGAGCTGCATCTGTGATCAGTTGCTTTTCCTGCTCCTCCACCTCGGGGTCAGGCTTTGTTCGAAGATGGTCAGGCACTACCTCATGGCTGAACACGGGCACGCGCCCCTCCGTCTGCCGCTGCAATAGTCGGACAAGCCACGCTCAGGGCCTCCTCCTCCAGCCACGCGCTCAGAGAGCTCAAGACCAGGGCACAGGCCATGGAACAAGGCTGCTCGCATGCTGTGGGGAAACCCTGACTGGGGAGCACGAGGAACTTTCAACCTTTTGTCTAGGAATTTGTACTGTGTCTGGTCAGATCAGGAGATGGCAAGGAGGCCTTCCAGCTACAAACTAAGACACCATCTCCTTTGTCCCTGACTTTATGAAAATACAGTATTTATGAAGAGCACATCCTGTAAAGTATATCCAGAGCAAGCTTTGGAAGGTGAAAGCCCCTGAGCAAAGCAGCTCCAAGGCAGAACTACTCATCACCTTTTATTTCTTTACACCCAGAGCTGAGGAATGCCAAGCGCAAGAATAGCAAACTGAAGTGGGTCCATAAGCACATCGTAACACTCCAATGAGTCCAACACTCGTTGGGAAGTTTCTTACCATGATCTCCTCATCGCGGTCTGGAGACAGCACTAAGGGGATGATAACCTGGTTTCGCAACAGTGGGGTCTTCTCATGCTTCAGCACTTTATTTAAAGTGTTCAGCTGTCCAGAGAGCAATGCGAAGCTGTCCAGAACGGAAGGCCTGGGAAAGCAAATAAAGAAGACAGAGCACGCAAACAGATGGCTTTTATCTGTTCCTCACTCAAATGTCTGGAAAGTGAGGAAATAACATTATTCCTCCAATCAGTCTACTCTGGACATTAAGGAGTAAAACCTAGGGCTGAGTGTGCAGGTGTGGACAAATCCCTGCGCACAAAGCTGCAAACAGCCCAGGGACATCACAAGTACCACTGGAAGTGGCAGTTGTTTGGGATTTCCGTACCATACACAGAAGCAATGCTTTTCTTATCACTAACTCTCCCAGTAAAATTCTAAAGCAAGGTCTGAGACACAATTTAGCTCCTAAGCAATACAGCCAGGAGAGACAGTATTTATAGCTTGGCTATCCAGACTAGGGGATAATGAAGCAAAATAACTGATAATCTTGTCAAGGAGGTCCCCCTCAGCTTGTTTTCTCTGGGGAATTCATCACCTCTCTTTCCTCCTGCAACATTAATACTAACTGCCTGTGACGCTTTGCTTCAGTGGCAGCTACTGCATAAGATGCTGCACAGGTTATTAATCTGCAGATATATCATCCTTATGGTCCATCAGGACAAGAATGCCACCTTGAAAGCCTCTCAAAATGTCTGGCAAAACATGCTGAAGCAGCAAACCACAAGCATAAGAACTCAATTTATTTTGGAGCCAGAGAAAGCCAAAAAGGTCAAGAAATGCAGAAAGAATGATTGCTCATTTCACAGCATATGTGGGTCTTAAAAGATATTTTATCCAAGGAGTTTCCATTCACTGCAGATGCAAGCATCTACGCTAGCTCCCTTAAGTGCCTAGCTCCCAGGGTGTTGGCATGACCATTACTGCATAGTGTGGAACAAATGGTTTTCAATTGTTTTTTGGTTCAGACATTTAGTGGCTCCTCCAGCAGAAATGTGAAAAGCAAATTTAAGTCTACTGACAACAGGCTTGTGGTTTTTGATTATACTTTGTGGTCCTTTGAGCAGAGCCTGGAAGAGTTTCAGCAGGAATCAGGAGTGCCCCGTCTCCATGAGATGCCTTACCACGTGAGCCGGTCGTACTCATTCTCCAGCTTGTAGATAAAGCTGACCAGTGAGTTCTTCAGGTCAGCCACCTGGCTGATGAGCGCCTCCAGGGTCAGCTCCAGCTGCTTCTCTTCTCTCTAAAAAAAAAAGGCAGGAAAGACAGGGATGAGGACAAAGCTTAACACCTCTCCAAGGACCACTCCGATCCACACACGCGCATCCATAGTCCAATCTCTCCCACAGAGAGACTCCTTTGCAGGGGAAGGAAATAGAGACCCTGCAGAAAACAATACTGTATTTTCACATGGAACATGTCTCCTTGGGAAAAAAAACTTAGGCAGGAGACACATACCTGTGCCAATCCCTGGCTAGCTGTCCTTTTTAAGATCTAGATGAGAATAGAGAAGACATTATCTCTTACATCTGCTTTTTTACCACATTAGGCAAAGTCATCAATGTTGGCTCACGCCACCTTTGTGAGCTATTTATGCTAACCCAGCTCAAAGCAGATTAGGATTCTCTGAACCCTTGCTGACAGCAGACGTGGGCACAGTGATGTGTTCACAGCCATTTGCAAAACGAGTATCAATCAGGTCTGTGGCCTAAAGATTCCAGTTTCTACCCTTAACCTCACTTTTTACTTTCTTCCTGCCCTAGTGCCACTACCAGCTGCTAAAAACCAGGGAATTCCTATTTGACTTTTCCCTTCCCAGCTATGGGAAGCACTGAGTTGACAGACCGTATGTAGCTGGACACATGCAAAGTCACCTCCTGCCTTTACCTCTGGACTACACTGCTTAAATCACCTTTTCTCTGGGTGAGGGGGTGTCTGGTGATCTGTTGCCACAGGCAGCACGTCATACCTTTGACTCTTGCAAAAACCTTCTAAAATCTTATCTATTCTTACTTATTCATAAAACAGAATTGCACAAAATGTAATTAAAGTCCCAGCCCTAATGAACTGCTAATTTAAGTCAGGCACTGTACAATAATCCATGAAGAGGGTGGGACAAAGCAATCAAATAATAGAAAGGGAATGCCGATTGGGAAAGCAGATGGGGTGACTCAGGCCGCTTGCATGCTTGCTGTTGGGTTAGTCGTTGTACTGTTTAAACAAACTCAACTAGCACGAGCTTCATGGGAGAGACTATCAAGTATTTTGCATGTACACGAGAAAGCTACTCTACTTAATTTATAGTCTAGCTAGACTGCAAAGGCTTTATGTTTATTTAAAAACTGCTGATCAGACTTCACTTAGCCATCTCAGAAGAAACGGCTGAGTCCATTTTGTTAAAATCCACTCCCTGTCCACAGAGTGGCTTCACAGAGCAGGCTGGGGACTGTTACACCTCAGGAGCGCAGCACAACTCCCCTCCGTCCTGTGCTGGGGCAGTCAGCTCCTGGCTGCACTGAAGCCATGAGTCTGCACCTGCTCGTGTGCACTGTGTTTGTGCAAGGTTAACCACCGGCAGCACTACGAGTTCTCCCATGTGCCTGGTGACAGGATGAGAGGGAATGGGCTAAATTTGCACCAGGGGTGTTTTAGGTTAGATGTTAGGAAGAACTTCTTTACTGAGAGGGTTGTGAGGCATTGGAACAGGCTGCCCAGGGAAGTGGTGGAGTCACCATCCCTGGAGGTCTTTAAAAGACGTTTAGATGTAGAGCTTAGGGATATGGTTTAGTGGAGGACTGGATAGTGCTAGGCCAGAGGCTGGACTGGGTGATCTTGGAGCCCTCTTCCACCCTGGATGGGTCTGTGTCCCTGCGACCACCCGTGCTTCTCCCGGCAGCTCTCCGCAGGGTGAGTTAAACCCACCACACGCAGCCCTGCGGCACCCCTGGGACCCCGGCCCCTCGCTTTGCAGGCTGTCTCCAAAGCCGCTGGGAGCTGGATGTGCCGGGCCGCGGGCACCTCGCCACCGCCGTGCCGCCGCCCCGGGGCTGTGGGGGCGCTGCGGGGGCAAACGGGGCGGGTGGGGGGGACGCACCGCGCCTGGAAACAAAGGGGAAACAACCGCGACCGCTGCTGATACAGCGCAGCGGGCCGGGCCTCGACGGACTGCGAACGGCGGCGGGGCTTGGGGCTACGGCTTGGGGCTACGGCTTGGGGCTACGGCTTGGCGTCCCGACACGTCCCGCCCCGTCCCGTCCCTCTCCCACCCGGCCCGGCCCGGCCCCGGCCCCTCACCTGCATGGCGGCGCGGGCCGGTTGCTAGGGGAGCGCCGCGCTTCCGGGTCATGGCGGAAGGCGGCGGGGCCGGGCAGGGGGGCGGGCGGACATGGCGGCCGCCGAGAGGGCCGAGGGCGAGGTGAGGGGGGCGGCGGGCGGAGGGGGCCGGGAGTGGGGCCGGGCCGGGCCGGGCCGAGCCGAGCCGAGCGGCTGCCGTGGTTGTCCCCGCAGGTGGAGGAGGCCGGGCACGTGTTCCTGCTGATGAAGAAGGATTACCGCATCTCCCGCAACGTGCGGCTCGCGTGGGTGCTCAGCCGGCTGCACCAGGTCATCTGGGCGCTGCCCGAGCCCGAGCTGGTGAGCGGGGACGGGTCTGGGGCTGTCCCCGTGCGGGGTGTCCCCTGGGGTGCTGCCCCTGGGTGCAGGGAAGCCCCGGCCCCGTCTCAGCGCCGTGCCCCCGCCGCAGGTGCAGTCGGAGAACGAGCTGGAGGTGCTGAGCATCCTGCCCCACGGCTGGCAGCCCGACGAGCCCGTCCAGCCCCGGCCCTACCTCCTCGTGCCCTCCACGCGCGTCACCTTCCTGGCCCGCCAGTACCGCTTCGTGATCGAGCTGGACCTGAGCCCCTCCACGGGCATCGTGGTGAGCGCAGGGGCTGGGCTGTCGGGGTGGTACATCCGAAAAGGAGAAGCAGCCTCCCTGCAGAGCAGGCTTACTCCTCTCTGTGTTAGCCTCTGCTTCTGCAGGGCTCTTGCCTTATGCCCTAGGAGCAAGGCATGGGATGCTCCTAGCGAGGCAGCCCCTTGGTAGCTCCCATTTCTCTGCTGAATGCCATGTGCATACCCTTGGCTTGCAGGAAGCTGTCACTTTGATGCAGCTGCTGCTGCAGAAGGAAGTTTGTTGCTGGCTCCATGTGGTGGTGCAGCGAGATGGAAAGTCCTGGAAGATGCAAAAGCTGCCTCATTTCTCTGTTTCCATAGGATGACTCAACAGGGGAGATCATTTTTGATGAGGTGTTCCACGCTCTTTCCCGATGCTTGGTGGGATTGTTGAGACCCTTCCGCATCCCTGGCTCAGACATCATTTATCGGCCAGAGATCTTCGTCACCATCCAGGCGTACTCCTCCATCATCGGCCTCCAGTCCCACCAGGTAAAACTTGGCCTCACCCTTGGCGCATCTCGGTGTGCGAGCAGCTTGCAGCACTGCTTTCCTGTGAACCCAGAGGAAAGAGGGGACATCTGTTAGCCAGGCCCTGTTAACTAGGATGTTGTAGCCTTGATTCACGTGTAGCCTGGGGCGATGACGGAGTGTAGGTGAGCAACTTCTCTTTTCTGGGAGGAAGCTGAGTCTCTTTTGGGGGAGCAGGGCCCTTCTGAGAAGGCTCCTGCAGGCAGCGTTCTCTGAGTTAAGGCATAGCGCATCTTGCCTTCATGCTTACTGCATGATTGTTGTTGTTTTTTAAATCTCTGTTGATTAATTCTTTTTGGCCTATGATAATTAGTTTGAAGCATTCAGGAAGAGGTGGTGTGCCTAAAAGCTTGACTGCCTGCTCCAGCTGTGTAGCAGTACTTTATTCAATGATAATTTTCTCTTCTGGCAAATCTTGCTCTCTGTTTGCATTGGTATGAATGCATTTCTCCTTGGTGGTGAGAGCAGCCAGCCCCAGTAATCTCACACTTACTTGAGCCAGGGCAGGTCTGTTTAGTAAACTGAAGTCTGGTTTACAGTGTCTGTAGGGGTTTTTGAAGTTTATCCTCCCTGTGTTGCTTCCTTCCACCTCCCAGTATTTTCACATTTCTGATGGTGTGTTTCGTTCCTCTGCTAAAACCAGGGAAAGTGGGTGGCAACAGGATGAGCCTGTAAGTCTCTTCTTGCTTCCTCCCTCTCTCTCCCCTGGCTCACCTCTACTGAAGCCTTCTGGGCAGTCTGCAGGCTTTAATGGTTTGTATGTTGCTTGAAGAGCATTTGCTTGAAGGGCTCTTGCTTTAGTCATAGGTACTACCAAAATAAGTGTAGCAAGAGTTTTCCAATTTGCTAGCGATGTTTCTGTGTGTTGTCTGGTCCAGCTCTCTTCCAGGTGTCATCATGCTTTGGCTCAGTATCACCTCTATTTACACTAAATTGAGCACAGAAGTGGCTATGGTTTTCTTCTCTGGATGTCTCTAAAGACCCGTTTCTTGTATGAGACCGGTGGCTGTAATCTGTGGGCACAAGTGGAGAAGCTGCGTGTGCCTTTTGTGGTGGAAAAGGCATGTAGGCGTATCACTCATCCAAGAAAACTCATCTATATTGTAGTTGTTTACTTTTCCCAAGTTTTATGAGGTGTTGAGGGAATGTGGATCACGTGCAATGTCCCAGCTGTCTGTTGAGTTCTTTGTGTACACATTGTGTCCTCTTCACCTGCTTGTTCTGCAATACCTAATTTTGGCAGGGGTTTGCCTGTACAAAGTCGCTGTAAATACAAGCGTTGTTCCTGTCAGCTTAGGGAGTTTCTTTGGTGGCAAGCTCCCTCTGTTATGTCTCACAGCCTCTTCTGTAATGTCTGATTTAACTTTTTTCCCCCATTATTTCAATTTACTGTTCTTTTATCCAGCCACTTACTGGAAGATAATTGGATCAGTCAGTAGCTGGGTTAGATTGGAGTGAACAGGTCTTCCTTAGAAATGGCGGGCCAAAGTTAATGCCTTCTAACAAGGATCTCACGTTAATTTTTCCTGCCTACTGCTTATCTTAGAAGAAGGCAAAAGTAGAAATTTCTTGCCCGAAAGGGAGACTTCCCAGAGACAGATGTGAGCATCTGCTGCGGAGTGCATTGCAGTTGCCACAAAACACCACTGCACACAGGCAGCTGGCCGCAGGCAGGACAAGAGGCCTGTGCTGTACCTCTCCTTTGTCAGGGACGTGCCTGAACTGTGCTGCACTGAACTGTGTTCCCGTGTACCATTGTGGGAGCTGGCACTATAAAACCTGAACTTGGTGACTGACGTGTGTGTCCTCGGGCCAGGTACTGTTCCAGGGCTGCCAGCTGGATGAGACGAAGCGAGAAGCCTTCCTGCACCAGGTTTACACGCAGCTGTGTGCCTTTGAGAACAAGGTGGCAGAGATGCTCCAACAGCAGTATGAACCCAAACCGCAGGTGAGGAGGGCAGGGGTGGTTGGGGTTTCTTGCTCGCTGGAGGCCTGCTCTGTGAGGTGAGGAGCAGTGGTGTAGGTCTGGAGAAGGAGCAGCTCAGGAGTTTGGAGGAAAACTTTTTGGAATCCAGCAATAAGAAATGAACACTGAATAAAGCAGAACCAGTAAGTTTTTAGGAGAAGGACTGATGAAAGCAGTTACCTTCCTCAAGATTACTGTAATAAAGGGCCTGACTAAAGTACAGTAAAGCAGCTTGACTCCTTTGACATCGTGGGACAGACAGTAGGATGTGCTTTCTCTCTGAAGAAAATGGTGGGAGAGGTGATTACTTCCCTATCATTAGTCTATAAATAGCTGTGAGTATGCCCTTGGCCCTTATTACAATCTTGAGTGAAAATACTTCCTTGTCACCACAAAAACTGACCATGAAACTGAATATGCAGCTGGTGCAGTTCCTGATACTCCTTGAAATCTGAAGCAGATGCTCTTTAGTAGCTAAGGATACAGGTGTCAGCCAGTTAATGACAGAACTTTAAACTACAGCTGAGGAGGAAGGTAAAAGTGTGACTTTGTAGGAATTTGGGGTGTCTATGAATTTCTCACTGAGAGGGTGCATTGGGGTGCTGCCATGCTGCTCTGCAGTTGGAATCTTATCTGTGAGGACTCTACTCACAGTCAAAGGCATTTTTGGCCTGGTTGAGGTTATTTAGTCCTTACTTAGTGTTAGTTTTTAGTGTTTGAGTTCAAGGCAGGAAAAAAAAAAGGTTCCAGTCAGATGAGCAAAAGGCTATTCCTGACCCCTCACATTTATCTATCGGAAGTGCATAAAATCTCACATTCTAGCTGAAATTTGTCTCTGAATACAAAGACTGTCAGTACTGGAATAGGAAGGGGCTTGCAGGAAGTAAACAGTTTTCTGGCATGACCAGCTGGTGTTTTGCAGTGCTTTGTATGCATTCCTCCTTGCTGCTGTATTTCTCTCATAACAAACTACCCTGTAACTAATGCCATGCAAATCCAAGAGAGAGACGCACTTGCAGGCCAGAGGAACTGGCGAGTTCTGCCACAGGCTGTGGGGTGGAGGTGGGAGGCCCCAGGGGAAAGGCAGGAACTGAAACTTTTTTTTTTTTTAACTTTTGAAGTTGCATTAGCTGTATCGCTGTCAACAAGAGTCTGAACTGAAGGCATCTAGCAAACCGAAGTGATGGATAGTCAGGTTTTTTGCTCACAGCAGCAGGCTGCTCCCATTTGTGCAGAACAAAAGATCAGTTTGTTCTAACTTTTGTTTTCCAAGCTCCAGTCATCCCTGTAGCTGTATAGGGGGGGTCTCACCCATTCTCTGTGTTAGCAGTAAAAATGAAGCAATAGTTTATTACAGGGTTGCCCTGTCAGAGCCTTCTGGAGATGAGGGGACTATAAACACAATAAGTTCCTCACAACTATAATTATACAAATTTTAGCCTTTGCCTGGGGAATACTTTTGATAGAAAATGCAGGAGAAGCCTACTTGCATTTGCTTATATCAGCACTGCATAACTAGTGCTGGTTGAACAGATAAATGTGAAGGCACTAGACTTTGTCCTTACAAGGCCTCTTATACACTCTGCTGCTGTGCTTCATAGGTGAGATGCAGCTGTTTGAGTGTCTTCTGCCTTTCTGGGTTTTACGTGAGGAATTGCTGAGTGGCTGCAGCTTCTACTAGATGACAAGGAAAAAAATAAAGGTATTCAGCATCTCTAATTGAGAGCTGTTTTGTTCCACAAAGGAGCTTGGGTGACCCCAAAGTGTCTCATCTTTCCCATAGTGTCAGAAATCAACTTATAATAAAGTTCTGAGCATGTTGTCCCCTTCCTCCACCCCCAGGCAGCCTTTCCCAGCTGTTTTAAGGGGCCCAAGTAACTAGGACTTCAAGAGCACTTGGAAATTTAAGCTAAAAGTGGAGTCTGCCAAAGCACAACAGGGCTGTGGTACCATGGGGCTGCTAGGCTGAAGGCTGTTTGGGAGTGTGGGATATTTTTTATTTCCTTTTTTCCTCTCCCAGGTGGATTTATCACCTCTGAGCCAAGAGGGCCCTGGCGATGTGCAGGAGCCATCAGGGAGGAAGCCCAGCGTGTCTGTTGTCACTGCTGACGTTGGCCTGGTCAGCATGGTCCGGCAGGGAATACTGGCACTGCAGCTGCTGCCCTCCAACTCCAGCGCAGGTTGGCTTCGTTCTCTGGCTTTCAGGGTGCCTGGCTGTTTGCAGAGGGCTGCATTCCTCTTGCTGTAGGCTGAGATGAATTTTGTAAGGGCTGGTGCGTGGACACTTCGGTTAGGGATGAAATTCCAAAGGCAGCTTTTGCTCTGCGCTCTGTGGGCTAATTGTGGTGGTGGAGTGGAGAGGTAAACAACGTTGTCACACACCAGGTGTCAGCGTTGGAGAGTTTGTGAGGTAGCATAGCCATGATTGTTGCTTGGAATAACACAGGGTGTGCGGAGCTGTGCCCAGGCTGAGTGCTTCACTGTGCCTTGTTGGGAAGTTTGCCAGCTCTAGAATGCCTTGGAAGCTGTTGGTGTCAGTCCCAAGATTTTGTTGGTTTTTTTTTTTTTTTGTGTTCCAAGACATCCCAAGGTTTTACGTTTTACCTTTGCCCTGCCTAAATTCTATACCAGGAGAGTGGTAGCTGCTTGAGGTGGAAGATGTGCTAAGATAACGCCTTCTTTACAGGTATAATAATAATTACGGATGGTGTGACCAGCGTCCCCGATGTGGCTGTGTGTGAGACTTTACTCAACCAGCTCCGCAGCGGCACTGTGGCCTGCTCCTTTGTCCAGGTATGTCTGCTGTTAGCAGGGACTGTGGGGGCTGCTTCCTGCCAGACGGAGGAAGGTGAGTTGCTGCTGGTAGTGTTCACCCTCCAGAGGGGAAGAGGGGACCTTGCTGCCTGTCTGAGCTCTTCACTGGTCCTCCCATGTCCAGTGCTGTGCTTGCTCAGGTCTCTTCTTTATCCCTCCATTAGGTAGGCGGTGTCTACTCATACGATTGCAGCTTTGGCCATGTTCCCAATGTGGAGCTGATGAAATTCATTGCCATGGCCACTTTTGGTGCTTACCTCTCCACGTGCCCTGAGCTGGATCCCCTGAGCCTGGATCTGAACGTGTATCACAAGGCATTTCTGCTGTACTCCTTCCTGCGTACCGGAGAGTCTCTGAATCCAGAATACTACTGTGGTGAGGAGCATGCATGTCTTCCTTCCAGCAGAAGAGTGTCTTCTGCTTGGAGTGTCTTCAGGCTTGGTTATGCTGATGTTCCCCCTTGTCCTCTATGGGCCCTTGTGAGTATTACGGAGGTGAAGGAAAGGCAGCAGTCTGTGTGGCTTGGCAGGAATGCTGCCTTCCCACGTGGGCAGTTCGTGCCTGTGTGAGACAGAGGGCCCCAAGGGTGCTCACTGTCTTGGACTCCACAGAGCTCCGTGCCTCCTGTAGGCTCTGGGCACTACGTGGCCATGCAGCCTAATCTGTCACTGCCCTCCTGGTTCCAGGAATTGGGTGGTTTGGGGAAAACTAATGCCAAGTTTTGTGCCATTCCCCTTCCTTTGGACTTCACTCAGCAAACTGCCATTAGGCCTTACATGTTGGAACTTGGAGGGGGTGAGAAGTTCTCTTCCAAGCCTTCCTCCACACCGGCTAGATCACAGATGGGGACGTCTTGGAAAGCTTGTCCTCATCAGGCTTGCAGATGGTGGTTTGGATAGAAAGATTAAACTCCTGAGAACCACCCCAAATGCCTCTCTTGGTTGTTCTTATGCCGTGTATGTTAGCAGCTGGGAGTATGCCAAGAGATTAGTTACCAATAAAGCACGAGACACCCGTTAGTGCCCGGCTATAGTGCTGCTGCCATCTGTGCTTTCTGCAGCTTGCCAGCAGAAACCACACAGCGAAAAGTTTGAAGAGAGCTGGCCTGGGACTGGGGGGCCTTGAATCTGAAAAGGATCAGGTGGCAGTGGTTTAAACTTAAAGCTCCCACAGCCTGATACCTTTCAGAAAGTACTTGGGAATTTGAGGCTTTCCAGGGAAAGGGGTAAAGCCCAAAAGCTTCCTGTGTGATTATTATAACAGCAGTGCATTTCCTGCTTGTCTAGGCTAAACATGTAGCTCTAATACATGCTTTGTCACAAAGGCTGTCCCATAGGAAGCAGGGCCTGACACCCCACCCCACGCCAGCAGACCTGTTTGCTGTGTTGCAGAACCAGGAGTAGGTGTAAGTGGTGCCTGAAGGATGTACTGTTCTCCGGGCCACTGGGTGTTCCAGGCAGCTCCTGTAAAGTACCTGGGGAAGGCTGCTGCTGTAGGAAGAGGAGCAGGGGATCTGCTCTCTTGTAAACCCCATCTCTGTTCGCAGTGTCACAGCACCGACTGTTCAATGAGCACCTGGTGTCTGCCAGCAGCAACCCTGCTCTGGCTATGAGGAGGAAGAAGCACACAGAGAAGGAGGTGCACGCCGACCTCGTGAGCATTGTCTCAGTCCGGCTGCGCGAGGGCTACAGCATCCGGGAGGTCAACATCACAAAAGGTGACAGCTCTGTAATGGGCCTGGAGGCTTGCAGAGGGCTCCGTACCAACTGTGCACAGCACAGTGTGGGCTCTGCCATCTTAGCAGAGTGCTGGTACAGGAGGAGAGGAACCTTTTTCCCCAAACCGTGACAAAGTTTTTCTGTAACAATTGCGGGGCATAGATTGTTACACACAGATTGCTCAGGATGTTTGCACAGTTGCGTACTTGCTTATTTTATATGTGTGTGGAGGGACAGACAAACTGACCTTTTTTATCTTGGTAATGAGTCCTCACAACTGCAAGAAAACTAGTGACATAACCTGTTGTGTTGGAGAGTTTTCTGTGCTTTCCTCTTCATTTCTTTCATTGCACTCCGAAATATTAACACGAAGTTGAGCCCTTCAATACAAAAGATTCAAAGCCTCCTAACTACAGCATTCCAAATAAAGAAACTGGGAGAACCAAAGAGATTGTTTGGTGAAAATGTCCCATCAGTCAGAACTGTGACCAATGCTAGAAAAACACAAAAGTGTTCAGTGGTCCTATTCTGTCTGACTTGCTGGAAGTTGTTACAGCACCTTGAGAAATAACCACTGACAAGGGGACTGTGAATGATTTGAGTATCCCAAGGAGTGCCCATAAGCCCTACTTTCCATCTCCAGCTGTGACTGGTGGCTAGAGCCTCAACGGAAGGGGAGATGAGAAAAATGTAAATGCAAGTTATCAGTTGCAAGCAAGGCAACAAATTACTTTTGACTTCTTCAGGGTTTCTTCTGGTCATTGTAGAATAAAACTTGTTTACACAGTGTAAACATGTACGACACCTAGTGATCCGGTGTCTTCACTATCCTCTTTAGGATATTAGCACACAGAATACATTTTGTATGAGAGAATCAAGTCTGTGATATGATTTGAAAATAATTCCAAACATGCCATGTGATGGCACGTTCTTCTGCCTTAAGACCATATAAGTTGGTTTCATGCTGTGCTTGGAAGATTGTCCCAGAGCTGCCTTGCTCTTTCTCTAGCTTCCTTTCTAAACTTACTCAGACCAAATTAGACTTGTGTGACTTTATTATCCTTAATTAAGTTTATCCTCCTCTGGCATAGCACACACTTATTTAGGAAGAATGCCTTTCTCCATTTAACCTTCCTTTCTGCAGGTTAGGCAAGCCAATGTTTCGGTCTCCTTCTGCAAGGACAGGCTTTCTGTTCTGTTTATTTTTCTTAACAGTTTTTTTTTTTTTTTCCAATTCGTTTTCAGTTTGGTTTCATATTTCTTGAAGCAGTTGATGAGAGTGTTGTAAATGTGGTTTTATCGGTGCCTTGCTTAGTAATGCTCGTATTTCTGAAGTTAAATACCCCATCTGGAATCGCATGAGCTTTCCCCATGATTGTATTATATTGGTAGCTCAGAAATGCCTGCATCTTTTCTGTACCTGTGCTTCCAGCTGCTGAGTCTTACGGTTTTGTTTGCTTTTTAATAGTCCCTAAATGTGCTGTTCTTCACATCACAGTAGACTTAAATTAATCTCTTGTTTCAGTCTCAGTGGTCAGTTCACTCTTCCTGTGTGGTGACTGGGAGTTGTTCTTCTGGCCTGCTGCTTTTTACAAACAGAATGAATCTGAAACCAGCTGGGGGGGGGAGAAAGGTGTTGGCCTTGCTTTGTTTTGGTGTTGGTTTGTTTGAGGTTTGTTTATTTTTTGTTTATTTTTTGTTTTCTGAGCAGTGTGTTTTGTTGTTTGTTTTTTTTTTGAATGTTACTAACAGTTAGATTACATAGGGTAATTCCTAAAGATGGTCTTCAAGGAACACCCAAACTTTCTTGTTTTGGGAGTTTTCTATTTAAACTAAGAATCTCTGGAGGTTTCCCACTGACAAGCTCCGTTTCTCCTTACAGTGTCCCCAGGTTGCTTTCACTAATCCGTAGGTGTGGCCTGAGATGCTTCTGTTAAATCCAGACAGATTAGGTCCATTGCGCTCTCCTTGTCTATGAATGCCTACGAAACATCCCGACAAGTCAATTCCTGCCCAGGCTGTGCTCAGTACTACGTCTTTTGTCCTTTTGTGCACCCGCTCACAGCTTACTGCTGAGAGCCTTTCTTAGATCTGCCAACAGTGGTGCAGTGCTCCTGGTGATAGTGAAGCCCCAAATGCTGGAAGAGGCAGCGGGCGTGAATCATTCCGAAAGCAGTCAGACAAATCCATGCTGTACCTTTTTGCACAAGGGTGGAGCTACAACCTCTAGCTCATGATATTGTAAGGCAGCAAATTCCTGGGCTCTGGAAGAATGTGTCAGAAAGATCACCGCATGCTTAGCGTGCTCCGTGTGCTTTTCTCTAGGTATCTTCCTGCCTTCCTTCAGCTGTTGGACATCGAGTTGGTCGTTGGTTCTTACGAGAGCAGAAGAGTGGCTGCACTGGGTTGGTGTTGCCTTTGGTGATGAGTAGCTAAGGGCAGGGAGGAGTAAGGATAGGGTGAATGTAGATACTCCCGTTCTTGTTTCCTTTGTTTTCCCTTTGAGCACCCTCGATCTGTCTGCAGCTCAGGGCCAAAAATACTTCCTGTGTATTTCCATGAGATCTTTTTAGAAGGAATTTGAAAACGAAATGTCTGAACTATCAAAAATACAGCATGTATTTCTATGCCAGCCTTCAGAATAGTAGCAGATAATGTTACTTAGCCTTTGGAAAGGCTAAATGCCCTGGGGAATTGCTGGCTCTGATCAGAAAAAATTGTTGAACTAACATCTTAAAGTAGAATTTATAAACGATCAAGACATTTAGACATCCAGCATTGCCTCTGCAAAGTAAAAGCATGCTTGGCTAATCAGGGCTCTCTGGGCCATTCTGTAGAGAAATGTCTAACAAAGAACAGTTAATTAACCTGGATTGCCAAAAGCTTTTGCCAAAGCTTGCCAACTAGAGGCTGTTAAAGAGCCAACCTGGCTGTGAAGCAAGAGGAAAGAGTGCAGCTGTGGACTTTGACACTGTCGCTTTTCTGCTTTACTTTGCCAAAGGCAGAGTAGAATAAATAGCTAGCTTTGTACTCGGAGGTGCCCGAGAGGTTGGTTGTGGTGTTTATAAGTGCTCTGGTTACCCTCATGATTTAATTCCAGATACTTAGGTGTTTAGAAGGCTACTATAGTTAGTTGGGAATACAGAAGTGCTTGTGAAAGGGGAAGAACTGGGAAGTATGGAAGAGAGAGAAGCTTGGCCTGAGAAGGTGTGACAGAGCTCAGCTCCTCTCCTGTTTCTTTCTGGGACAGTGTCAGAGGACTGCTGTCTGTAAAAATCAAAATTAAAAAAAAATAAAAAAAACACTGTGTTGCTGAGCACTGGGGAGAGAAGGAAAGCTTGGAGGACTTCATTTTTTTTAAACTTCATATTCTGTGAAGCCAGTCCAGCACCAAAAATGGCTGGGCATAGTCTGGTCAGTGAGAATAGCAGTTCTCAGTGTTTTCTTTTTTTAAAAAATCTCTGCTTTTCTAAAAAACATAAACCAGAGCTGGACTCATGAAAGAAATCAAAGAAGTAAACACCTTTATTAGCTACAAAGTCAGGAAACAGAAATGGATTGCTGAGCAGTAAGAACAGGCTGAAAATCCATCTAGGTATGACTTCAAACTAAGTAAATGTTTCTTGCCTGTGATTTTAGTTTTGCTTGTGTTGGATAGTAAGAGCAAAGCCAGGATGACTAATGGAAACAGTTGGAAGTTTCCTACAGTGTAAAGAGGAAATATTTTCATTAATGATCTAGACGAAAAATAAGTAGGAATTTACTTATCATGTTTGCTGTTGATGAAGTAGGAAGGCTTTGTTATGAGAACCAAAATATTGTGCAGAAAGCAATGGATGAGCAGTAGGAATAAGATGCACTTTAGCAGCATGAAATGGGAAGACATCCATTCATAAATTCTTGCTTATACATCCATTTATAAATACTTGTTTGTGGATAGTTCGTCATAGGCTGCTGGCTGTGGTTTAGTTTAACCTACACAGTAACAGCTGAAACTGGATGAGGATTTCTCCTCCTAGTACATGCTTCTTACCGATTTTCTGGTAATGAAACTTCTCAGAATATAAAGAATTTCAGCAAAACAGCAGCTAAGCATGAATTGGGCATGTATTCTGAAAGGCTGCTTCTAAATTTTGGTGGGTGCTCTAAGGCAGCCTTCTAGTAGGGACCAGGGGAATAAAAAGCGAGATAGCTTTAAAGTGTCGTGTAATCAGCCCATGAAGGAGGTGGCGTGATGTATCTGTGACAGCAGCAAATGCAAATTTGCAGGAAACAAGATCTAGGCTGATGCCCTGTTCGGATGGTTTCCAGCACATCTAATCGCTCACCTCACAAATTCTGCAGGTCTGGCAAACTGGAGAGCAGGCTGGACATCAGAACAGATGATCGAGCAGTTGAAACAGCAGCATGGTGCTGCTGTAGAAAATCATGTGTTCCCTGGGTTGTTTTGGTACCAAATACATGTGCACAGTCAGCAGGACTGGGACATTTTTTGCTCTTCTGGCTCAGTGAGGCTTGCTGTCGGGTGTTTGCGTTAATTGTGCTAGAGATGCAACGGCTGTCTGAAAGACAGATAAAACTGCTGTGTGAAGAGTGGGTGAATATTAAGTCTTAACTTACTCACTTTGGGATCAGCAGAGGAGAAGGTAAGCATGGTGAGAAGCTCTTGATACTTGAAGATTCTTGAAGATTGCATGAAATACTCTCTGTGCAGGAAGAATGTGCAGTTTAAATCAAGAATTGGCCCTCACCTTCCATGGCAAGGACCTTCCTTTTTGATCAGGTCCCATCATGTCCAAATGTCCATGTTTCTGCGGTGGGATAGATTTAGGTGCAGTCTGCAGAGTTAAGTTTTAAAGGCCTTGCTCATCTGTGCAAAGCAAAAGTTTTCATGGAAACAAAACTGAGACTAAAGATAGCCCATTGCAAATTTCAGCACCTCATCCAAGTTTTGGTTGCCTTCTGTAGTTTAGATAGTATGTGTACATGTAAAAGACTGTTCACCAAATGCTGTTGAGCAAGCACAGCCTCCCTCTGTTGGAGAGGAGAGAGAATGACTTTGGTTAGAGCAGCCAGTTTTTAGATGACTTTGCCTTCCTCATGGTCAATAAACAATCTCTGTGTCCTTGGGAGCCCATGGTCAGAGATAAAGCTCAGCTGTTTGCAGAACAAGCACTCCTAACTATTCCTCTGCTCTCACGCAGGTGGGTCTCAGCTGGAGGTAAAACTCGTGCTACTTTGGAAGCACAACATGAGGATAGAGTACTTAGCTGTGACACCCTGGCCGCTGGACCCATCAAAGCGCAGCACGTGGGTAGAGGTGACGATGGAGGGGAGCTACGACATCTTGCACGACATCAGCTGCACCATGAGGAAACCCATCACCAGTCTGTACCGCACGACAGTCATCCGGCGCTTCTGGAACACCTTGCAGAGGTGAGCTGCACCATCCCTAGCAGTTCTGGCTCCATTGTAACCAAAAAATCCCCTCCTTGGCATGCGTGGGCATGGGTTATGCAGGTGGCCTTCCCAGCCCAGGGTCCCAAAGGAATGTGCTTCCAAGGCAGAGGCACCACTGGCAACAAGCTTGTCTTCTGGCCAAGGAAAATGTTCAAACTGGCCTGTGACCTAGTCCATAATGTTGCTTCATGGCTAAGGTACTGCTTCTTCTGAGTCCTGATGCTATGATGTGAACCTTAAGTCTGACTGCCATCCCATGGAGGTGGTGTGTTCCTACAGCTCTGCCTTGCTCTGAAAGCTTGTGCTGTAGTAGGTTTATATGCAGTAGCTGTGCTGCACCGTGATGCTAGGAAAACCCCTCATGTCTCCTAGGCCTGAGTGTTATAACAATTTCCTGGCCAGGGTGACCATTGCTCCCTGCTGCTCTGCACATTTCTTCCTTAGCATTTCTTTCCTAACTTTGATCATCTGTCTTTTGAGTTGGGGCAGATGGGCTCCCAAGACACAGGGAGTGTTGCATGTGCAGCCACTGGGTGACTGAGGTATTGAAGGGGAGAACATGGGTTTGTGTGGCTAACTGCCTCTTCTCTTTCAGCATCAACCAGACAGATCAGATGTTGGTTCATCTGCAGTCTTTTGACACAGTCCCAGAACACTTCACCATTCCTGAGAGCACCAAGAATGGGGTACCTCTCTTCTACATCCCCCCAGGCTCCACCACTCCGGTACGTCCCCTCTCTGTGCCGTTTAGTGTAGGGCAGGTTGTTTCTCCTGCCTGTTCTCTACTGCACCCGGACATGCTGAGTCCCGACAAGCAACCAAGTTCTGTAACTCAGTCTTCATCTCTTGCTCTTTTTCCCAATCAGTAACAGCTCAAGTACAATTCAGTACCTGTGAACATCCCATCCCATGATTTTTCCCCTCTGTGACATCACTCTGTCATTATAGCTGCAGCTACAACTCTAAGCCTCACAGCAAGTCTCCTAAGCATGCTGCAAGGCCTTCTCTTGCAGAGATGTGTGAGACTGATGGGCAAGCTGACACTACTGCCATGCTTTTTTCAATGATATGCATGGAGTTGCTGCTGGCAGCCTTGTACCCTGGTGATATATTACAAGGTGAAGATAGGTTTTACTAAATGGCTTTTATTTAATAGGCTCATTGCTCTGAGCACTTGTGAAGGGTGAAAGAGACGTATTTGTCACCAGCACAGCAGAAACAAAAAATGATCAGCTAAGTTTCCACTGTGAAGTTCACAGAGCAAAAGTGCTAACATGCTACCTGATCCTTGCTAGTAGCGTCCTTGGCTTTGGCGGAAGATGATGACTAGCAGATATCAAAGTTAGGAGAGCTTTCATTTAAATTTCATTGCTCAAGCCCTTTACTCCTTAAGCTTTATGTAATAAATTTACTCTCTGTATGAATATACATCCCGTGGTGTGTCTGGAGCATCCCATCTTATGGCTAACCACTTTATTCCTGTGTCAGCAGTGTTGCTGTAGTTGGTGGAACTACAGTGTTACCATACAAGCATGCTAGAGTTGCCAGGTGCCACCTATTGCTGGTACGCTATTTGCATGTGCTCTCTCAGGTTGGTTTTCTCAGTGTTTAACTGTTCTGCTGACACAAGCCAAATATCCTGCTATCAGAAAAGGCACCATTACATATGCAACCACTTCTGTAGTTGAATTACTTGCTGTTAAGTAGCTAAATTCCTAATTAACTTGACATTTCAGAAGCCTTATTTATTTTTACCTGTGTTGTACTGTTTCAATGTGAACACGTTATTTTCTGTGAGGCAGTTTTTGAAAGCCAGGGATGTGGCTAGTCTTCTAGACCAACACAGCTGGTCACGAGAGAAATCCCTGTGCTCTCTGGGTGGAACCAGACAGGTTCTTGCTGACCATTGCCTCTTACCTGTCCATCCTGTCATTTTTCTCAGGTGCTGTCCCTGCAGCACAGCGGGTCTGACTCGAGCCATTCCCAGTTTGCCTCCTACTGGAAGCCTATCCTCTCCATGGATGCCAACTTCTGGCAGCGTTGGCTGCACATGCATCGCATCGTTCTCCTCCTGGAGCATGACACGTATGTAACTGGCAGGGCTGAGCCTGCGTGCACAGGGTAGGCCAGCCAGGGAAAGCACAGCTTCGAATTGTCCAGCCAAACACTGGAAACTACATGCCAATTCAGTCCTGCTACAGAGCTGCAGGTGTCTGTGGCCAGGGGAAGAGTTTTGCTATCTGGATCTGACAGATGGTAAAGCCTCGCTTCTCTGAGAGGGACTGTGGTTGGGAGGTCAGCTTTTGATGAGAGAGAGTTTGTTCTTGAGAGTATAAATTGTTTCTCAAGTCCTTGGGTTTGGATTGCCTGACTGCAGGGGATGTGGGCCATACAGTTAAAGCTATCCCACAGGCTTTTGTTTGCTTTTTGTATGGAGGGAGTTAAAAACAGTATGAGTGTGCTCTCTGCAAGCTGGAGAATGGGGTCCCTGTGCTCAGGGAGGGTGGCTCTTGCTCACGAGCATGGGATATGTTTGGGTATGGGTGGAAGGAGGGTATGTGCCGCAAGAAGGCTGTGCTGGTTGGATGAGTTGCAATGAATGTAGCAAAGTCTCTCTAAGCTTTCGGGAGAAGAGAAACTGTGGTTTTTAAATGACTGTTTGCTGCACTCTGCAGGCCTGTGCCCAAGCACCTGCACACGCCGGGCAACAACGGCCGCTACAGCACCATCCAGTGCCGCATCTCCCACTCCGCCCTTACCTCCCTGCTGCGGGACTGGAGCAGCTTTGTGCTGGTGGAGGGCTACTCCTACGTCAAACTGATCCATGGGTGAGTGGCTCGGAGACAGTCCTGTGTGGGGAATTGGGCGCGTGGCCAGGCCAGAGATCCAGTTAGACCAGTGTGCTGTGGTGGGCCAGAAGCTGATGTCTAGAGCAAGGCACACGGATGTAAAACTCTATATTCTGAACTGCTGCCACGGGGTTTCAGCAGAGCCTGGAGGGAGAGGGAAGGTAGCTGGGGTGTGTGTGCTAGAACTAATGAGTTGCTGTCACATTTTGTTCAGCCCTGTCTTAATCCATCCTCCCTAGCTCTGAGGATCCTACTCCTTCCTCATTCTACGTGGTGCGGATCATCTCCAAAGCTCCATGCATGGTTCTCCGACTGGGCTTCCCCATTGGCACACCTGCACAGGCCAGGAACAAGGTGAGAGCTGGCTGCCTGCCTCCTGGGGTAGGAGCAAAGCAAGTAGTTTTGGATGTGGAAGTGGTGGGTAGATCACAGGCAACGTTCTAACACATTAAGGCTTAGGTAGGTGTGAATTTACTGTTACAGGAAGGAACAGTTTGGACAAAGCTTTCTTTGTTAAGTCTGTGAAAGATCTAAACCCAAAAACTCGAAGATCAATAAAGAGCTGGTCGCATGAATGCTCTTCCCACTACTTAATAGAATTGTGGGCCTTGAAATGACTCACAGGTTATCTAGACTATCCCTGTGACCAAAGCACAATCAATACTGTTTGTCAGGAGCAGCAGATACTTGTCTGACTCATCTGTGGAGACCTCTAAGATGGATGTATTACATGTTCCCTAGGCTATCTGCTGCAGTAGGTGGTAAAGTGCAAGTATGTATTGTATAATCTAGGCAAGGAGGGGTTGGAGTTAAGATGCAAACAATGCCCTGCGTGACCACTACAGGGATGGAAAAAAAGTGGCACACAGAGAATGCTTTAGAGAGATGCAAGTCTGCTAGATAGACTTTTAATAACCCCTTTGTGCCCAAAGAAACGGGCTGCCCCGGTCAGATTCAGAAAGTAGGGTAACTGTCTGAACTGCTTCCCTAGATCCAGTGGCAGAGACAAGTCTAAGTGTTCCTAGGTAAAACAGTAAGTGTGACAGAGATGTCCTACTAGTAATCTGTGTGAACCTTTTGTTATAAACAAGGGGTTGTTCATTAAACCTTGATCTTTGGGCTTCATGAAAAAAAATCTTTGGTATGTCTCACTTAACTTTAGAGTTAGATTAGTCTGAGGAGAAGCTGACATACACGAAGGACCACTGCTTTTTGAGATAATGATGACCCTAGATAACACTGACTGCTCTGGCAATCGGGGGGACCTGCCCTTTCAAGTCATTAGGAGATCCAGGCTTTGGGTGCTGGTTGCATGGACAGGTTTTATGAAGGAGTTCTCTCTAGCAGGTATAAGTTAAAACCTGCCTCTTGAAGAAGGTGTGAGCCAGGCACCATACCCTGCAGCTGTGGGCAAGCTCCAGAGCATTGCAACAGGAGCTGTAAATCATAAATTGTATAATGCACAATCCTTTTTCTATTCGCTTTTCACCTGCCAAAGGTCGTTTGGACAGTAGTTTGGAAAAAATAACCTACCTTAAAAAATCAGTTAGTCTGTTGAAATCTTTTACTGTAGAGATTTGACAAATGAATATGATAGTGGGGGAATATATCAGCTGTGGGAACAGTGGCCCTGTCTTAAATGTACTAGTTTACATTTACTACAGGCTGTTGATGGGAGGAGGAGTGAGGGTGGGTATTTAGCCTGCTTCGGTGGAGGGGCCAGCATGCAATTAATTTATTCCTTAGAGTTATGGAAGGTGATTTCTCCAGCCTTGAAACCTTTTTTGGGTTGTTCTGACCTTTTTTGTGCTTTTTGAAAATATTTGTTGTGGTTGTTAAAATGCAGACCTAAGAACCTTGTGTCATTTTGGTCTTGGTCTTACTAGGGCCTCAGAAATAGAATGACCTTTAATTCTTCTTCAGCATATTCGAGGAGTGTGTTACTCCTTTTAGTCAAGCTCTTGTTCTGGAAGTTCATTTTGCGTAGCTTGTTTCTCCAGATGAAGGTGGTCATGTTTACCTTTTGCTTCTGCCATGACAGATAGTGGAGGAGTTACGGGACCGAATCTTGCAGCTCCGCTTTCCCCACAGGGTCCAGAGCAAGGAGGCAACTCCAAAAGCGAAGAGGAAAATGCTTGGCAGCAGTTCTCCCTCCAAGTCTCCACCGGTGGCTGGGGCCCAGTCGGCCCTGTCGGACAGACCCTGCCTTGTCGTGCTGCACAAGCCTCTGGAGAAGCTGCTCATCAGGTAGCGATGGAGAGCCGGGCGGGCAGTGCGGCCTCCTTGCCCTGGGAGGTGGGAGGAAGAGGGGCCGTGGGTGGTGCTGCAGGTGGCAGGATGGGAGTGCTGTGAAGCCTGGGCTTGTGGTGCTTTGGGTTGTGTGGCCAGGAATGGTGGCAGTAGTCTGGGGGGCTATGACTTGCAGGGAGCCTTGTTAGACAGGCAGATTGGTTGCTCTTACCAAGTATGATGCAGAATTAAGCTTAGGCACCACTGTCTGAGCAGGATACTGTGCTGGGCTAGCCACACTCTGCTGCTGGAGGGCTCCGTCCCAGGCCCAGCAAGCAGGCTGTGAATCCAGGCAGCTCTGGTCCGGGGCAGAACATCTGTTCTACCTCAGCAAGCCGAACTTTTCTTTCTCCCAGGTATGAGAAGCTGCCTTCTGACTATCGAGCTCCCTTCATTCTCAACCTGGAGCATCCTCCGGTGTCCGGCCCGCTCACCATGGTGGCCAATCGTACCGCCTCTTCCACCCTGGCCTCGCTGTCCCGCTACTTCTACCACCAGCGATGGATATGGAGCGTCCAGTCGGGGCTGGCACCAGCCGTGCCCATCACAGCTGTAGCCCAGCTCCTTTCCACACTCACAGAGTAAGTTGCACACCTGAATGAAAATGCTTTCTCTGGGGTCCTGGGGTGCAGATCTGAAGCAGAGTTTTGGTCCTGCACACAGCTTCCAGAGCTACTTGGGCCAGTGCTTTACCCAGATCTGCGTCTGCAGTTGAGGAAAAGGAGTGTTCTGGAAGGCATACAGAAGGGCAGGGGGTGTTACTATGCCTGGACTGTGCTGAGCTTCACTCAGGCTGTCCTGTGCAAAGTGCCACCTTGCCACATTCTCTGTGTGCAAATCCCTCCCTTGGGAAGGGATGTGTTATGGAGTCAGGGGTTGAGTCATTCTTGTATTTAAGGCTTGCAGTACAGGTAGTGAAATCCTCTTTGGCTGACTGCATCTCTGTTACCAGGGTCCGTCTGTCAGAGGGTTTCCACTTTGCATCCAGCGGGGATGGAATTATCAACATGGTGCTGGAACTGCCTATACAGGTGAGCCTGGAGGCTGCAGTGGGGATGCAATCCTTTGTGGATTCACCTTCCTGTGGTGGGTGTGTGGGATTCACCTTCCCACCCGCTCCTAGCATGTACCCTTGGTGTGTATAGGGAGAGTGACCTCCTCCCCTGAAGAAAAGCAGCCTTTGGGTTGGGTCTTTTCCCGTCTTTATTGACAGTTAGAGACCTGCCTTGTTGGCAGTGACAGGCTGTACTGGAGGAGTTCTTGGGGCTGGTGCAGGCTCCCTCTCTCCACCACCATGAGCTGAAGGATGGGGCTGTGCTGTGTAGCAGGGCTCTGGGTAGGTGCAGACTGTTGCTGCTGCCCAGGCTCATGCTGTGTCTCCCCTCCAGATCGATGGCTCAAGTGAGAGCAGCAGCGGCAGAGAGAAGCACACCTGTGTTGTCCAGTACATCCTCTTCCCCCCGCATTCCACTTCCACCAAGGACAGGTGAGGCAGGACTCCCTCCTGGGGAGGGCTGGCAGCAGAGGGGGCACAGCTCCAGACTTGCCCTTCACAGGTAGCACCAGAACAGACACCTGTCACAGATAGCTCACCACAGATGGGGCTTTGCCCGCATACCTGCAGTTTTTGTGGCTCTTCTTGCAGCTCTGAGAGGAGCTGCACTAAGCTTCTGCCTCTGTTCTGTCTCATAAGACATGTCTTCCCTACAGCTTTTCCACGGATGATGACAATGATACAGAGGTGGAGGCCATTGAGGTGGACACAGAGCTGAACCTGGTCACTGAGTGCTGGGTAGAGCCACAGAGTGGCTACGTGCACAGTACTGCTGAGAACTGGAAGCACCTCCACGGCTTGCCCTACCAGAAAATACCCAAAGCGGTGAGTCCCTGGAAGGGTTTGGGCATGTGCTCTATTGTGAAGAGAGAGAGGGCTTTGTTGCAAGTGCACCACAACACTGCAGGTAAGTCACTGAGGGCCAGAAGAGATGGCAGTGCTGGTAACAAGAGGCTGAGATTTCTGGAAGAGGAACTGGGCTGCTGGACAGAAATGGCTTCTGAACTGCAAGGCAGGGGGTGCTCTGGGATAGGTGGTTTCAAGAGCCATTCCAGTAGAGGGGAGTGGGCTGGGTCAGAGAACAGATTGCAGGCAGCACTGCCTGTGTACCCCCTGCGCAGGGCAAAGGGAAGCTGACAGGCTGGTGAAGCAGCGGGGAGCTTTGAGAGTAAAGGGGTCAGGGGACAGGAACGTGGGTGTTTCCTCTCCATGCCTTTAAAGTGCTTTCTGCTGCATTTGGGGACAGCAAAATTCTGCGTACAGCTGAGCCTTGACTGCTTATTGCAGCTCTATCCACGGGACCTTGCGTGCATTGCCACCATGCTGACATTTGAGTACATCAGCCAGTTGTGCCAGAACAAGGAGTGGGTCTGCCCTCCTTCAGACACCAAAGCTACTGAAGGTGAGCACAGTGTACATGTCCTAGCAGTTCTGAAGGAGCAAAAGGCAGCTAGGCCCTGAACGTACTGGGGAATGCTAGACACTTCTGCAAGGTTGAACATGTACTTTTACAATGACTTTCATGGCTCTGGGTCACTGTCACACTTGTGCTAAGCCACTAGAGATGTGGCTTCATCCTGGGAAGGCCAAGAAAGCACTGAGACTTTCTGCCCGGACTGGGGAAGTGACGAGGTGGCTCTGCTTGAACAGGGGGTTGGACCAGATGACCCACAGAGGTCCTTTGTGACCATAGCTCTTCTGTGAGAGGGGCTGGTTTCTGGAGCAGAAGGAAGATGAGCTCGCCCATGCAGTGATGGGCAGGGGATGCCTGGGCAGGTGGTTGTACAGAAATTGCAAATGATGCAAGCAGGAGCTCCTCCGTCCTCTGGAAACTCTTGAAACTGAGCAGCTCATGGGATACTTCTGTTGTGGTGGCCCTGTTCATCTCTAAACCCTCTGTGAATGTTCCATTATCACATGAAAATAGGGAAAGAGCTCTTGGGAGGTCTGGTCTGTCCTCTTCCTCCAGGGTAGGATTGTGCTACTCTGATCTGACAGGATTATCGTAATTCACTGAGAAATCCAGGAATGTGTGGGGGGGTTCACTCTTGCCAGGCAATCTGTTCTGGTATCTCACTGTTTTTGCTTTAAAGCTTTTCCCCAATATCTAGCCTTAATGTTGCTGCTAGTTAAGCTTCTTGTCACTAGTTTATCCCATCCTGGATCTTCCGTTTGCTTGCCTTCCAGTGGATAACACAACAGGTGTTGAGTGGTTTTGAGGGAGCTAAGATCATCCCAAAGTCTAGGGGCAGGACCTGAAGGAGCCCCATTGGGTCATTTCACTGGTCCTGTGGGAGAAGGCGAGGGCCAGGCAAGCTCAGGGCATGGAGGAGGTCAGAGACTCCTTCCTGAGTAAGAGCACAGGAAATGTCTGCAGGGATGTGCAGAGCCTGCCGGGTGGGAGATCGCTCGCAGGAGCTGGGAAGAGAGAGGTGTCCTTGTCCATGGCATCTTTGGCATCAGAGGCTGCCTCTGGCTCCTAGCATGGCCGTTGGCCTCCAGCAGTGTTTTCTGTGACACTAAAGTGTGGTTCTTTGTGGGCCTGGCTCTGCTGCAGGCGGCGTGGGCTGCGTAGGGCCTCGTGGTTTCCCAGTCCCCTGGGCTTAGTGCCATTGTATGAAGATGGCAGTAAGCCCAGGGGACTCCAAGAGGGAAGTACCTCTCTGCAGGTACCTCACAACCAGGTTCCAGCAGGCTTTGATCTTCCCCCACACTCATTCTTTGTATTCCTCTGCCCTCCCAAGCCGGGGGAGTTGGGGCAGTGTTGCTCTTCGCTGTCACTTGTGCTCGTGTGCTGTGTTTCGGGCTGGCGCCGTGCATGTGCAGGTGACCTGGGGGGCAGGACTCTGTGATGCCACGAGGAATGTCGTGTTCCCAATTTTTCTTCTAGATCCGGACATGGGGGCTGGTTTCCGAGTGCATGAGATCCCGTTCCAGTTCAACCTCATGAAGCTGTTGCCCAGGTGCCAGCAGGTCGAAATGTTCTTCCTGATGCTGACGAAAGGTAAGTGCCTCTTCACTGCCTGCCTTCTCCTGTCCTCTCTGCCTGGCTTTGGGCACCCCGCTGTGTGTTCTTGTCTCCCTGGGAAGCAGCTGGGGGGGCTGCTGTGCCTCTTCTGTTCTTCCCAGCTCTGCAGCCCGAGGGCTGTGCAGATACATGGCTTTCTTGGGATGGCGTTTTTGTTGAGCTGCTTTTGGAAGCATCCAAGCTAGGCAGTTGCTCTGTGTGGCAGTTTCTTGTCCTTCTCCCTGGGCATCAGAACAGTTACAGTAGCATGGCGAGTCAGGGCAGGGCAGTTCGTGAGGCTGGCACTGCATCTCTGCATCCTCCAAGGCAGCCCTGCAGGGGTGCTGGGGGAAACTTGTGGCTGTGTGCAAGTGTCACTTTGCAAGGGGCTGCTTCCTGGGAGCCTGGGCTGGTGGTGGCTGTGGAGATGCTGTCTCTGAAGTTGCCGTGGTTCTGTTTTGGAGCAGAGAATGAGGAGGTGACCAAGGACTCTTCATTTGTGCCCAATGAAATGCTACTAAACCTCTTCCATGGCTGCCTGCAGCATGACCTCAGTGATCGGGAGATCCCCATGGCTGATGCTGATCACGTGGCTTTCATGGAGCAGGTGCTGCAGCGGGACCGTGATGGCCATCAACCACCCTTCACTCTGCCCGTGATCCGAGGTAAGGGCCAGGAGCATGGCAGCAGGGACGCTGGCGGCTGGGGTGTCTCAGGAGCCTTGCTTTCTAGTCTTTTCCTCAGCTGGTGTTCCTCAGGTTGGTTTCTCTGCTCCATTCCAGAAGAAACCTTGAAAGCCTCTGGGACCGGGGAGCAGCAGGATGCTTCTGCATCCTATCATCTGGTTGGCAGCAATGGCACCAGGGATATGACTGGCTCCACGAGTACTCTGCAGGTACTGTTATGCTGCTGTCCCTCCCCTGAGTCCTCTCTGGGGCAAGGCAGCAGCTGTTGAGGATGAGGAGAGTCAGCAAATGGGTTGAGAGCATTGAGAGGCTGCTGTTTTCTCCACAACTGGCAGCAGTTTAATCTGCAGCCTGTGGCTGAAGTCAAGCAGGTATCCAGTAGATATGTGGGCAGTTGCACTCACCATGGGCCTAGCAAGTTAGAGCAGCACTGATGATGCGCTGCAAGGAGCTCAGAAACCATAGCCAATCATTGCCTTGAGGTCAGAACCAGCCCCAGCAAAGCTGGTTGGAGTTAAGCGTCTTGTGACTGTGTGCACTGTGCTTCCTGGAGCCAGGCTGCTCTGAGAATGCTGCGTGGACTCGCCACAGAGTGATTTCAGCACCGTGCCAACCAGCAGTCGTGGAGGAACTTGCTCTGTGTGGTTGCTTCTTGCCCTGGGGTAGGCTGTGCCATGTGCTGTGAACTTATCCAGCTTCTGCTCTTTTGTCAGAGCCTTGGCAACGCAGAGCTGCCTGAGGATGATGCGACCCTCAGTGATGCTTCGGGGCTCTTTCCCCCGCAGTGGCGATGCTACGCGAAGCTGGTCAACCCGCAGCACGTCTTCCTGACCTTCCTGCCAGCCACCTTCTCAGGTGAGGCCCCCTGTTGTGGGGAGGGAGAAGATCCAGCAGTCCCAAGCACCTCCTCGGGAAAACAATAAAAGCAGAATCAGCTCTTCTAGGATGGAGGGAAAACTGAACAGCAGAATCTAAACCCAGTGTTCTTGCTCTATATGGCCAAGAATAGAGCAGTGCCAAGTGATGAATGTCTTGTTCTCTCCTTGGACGTGGTTATGCTCACTGCTGATGGGATGGTTTGGGAGAGTCCCTGCTTCTGGGCATTGGGGCTGGTAGGCTCAGCTGGAGGAACTCTTTGGAACACAGGCAGCGGGAACCTCTGCGCTCTTGGGGATGTACGTGGAGGGGTTAAGCTGCTCACACTGAACAGAGGAGGATTGTTGTGTGTTTTTTTTTTCCAGATGTGCAGAAGCTGATGGCGTGTGGATTGGACAAACCTCCAAAAGATGAGAGTAGATCTGGAGAGGATACCCTGAGACCTGTCCCTGCAGAGCGAGGCAGGGCTGAGCCTGAAGAAGGGGATGCTGCAGTGCCGTTACCCACCCTCAGCATAACGCCAGCGCATGGTACTGCCCTCACAACTACGCCCGGCTAACATTAGGGCAAGGCCTTTCCTTGGCTATTCCCAAGCACCCCAGTTCCTGCTGGTGGGCAGGTTGGGTAGCAGGAATAATGCCCCACTGCAGCCTGTCAGCTCCTGCCTGGCAGTCAGCATAGTCAGGATCAGGACAAGGGGCACAGCAAAACCTCAGCCAACTTTCATGCTGTTTATGGGAGAGTGAAGGAGAGCAACATGAGCCAAGTGAGCATGGCCCAAGGCTGGCTCCTTGTGGACCAGGAGGCTGCAGGCTTATAGAGGCTACTAGGAATGGCAGTCACTGGTTTGCACAGGAAAGTCAGCAACTATCGCATTATGATCCAGGCTGGCACTACCAGCAGCGCATTGCCTTAGGGAGCAGGGCACAGGTGGTGTCTTGGTGTGTGGCATTTGGGTGATCAGCCCCTGGTGTAGTCAGCCAGGTCTGCACTGGGGATGGCGGGTTGTGCTGCTGCAGGAGGTGGTGACGGTGGTGACAGGTCACAGCTGCCCGGGAAGGACATCAGCGTGGCCGAGGCACTGTGCTGAGTGGTTGGGTGCTGGCTGGGGGAAACGGCCCAGGGGTTTGCATGGTGAGAAGCTTGTAAAACCAATACCTGCCTGTGGATGCTGCTGTAGGAGCCATGACCTTGCAGGCCAGGAATGAGGAGCCCGTCGAAGGCCTTTGTCTCAGGATTCTTTCTCTTGCAGAAGTGAGCCGTGACACTGGAGAACAGGGTGGCCCCTCACGGAGAGATGTCCACATCTCCTTCTGTCGCCAGAACTCACAAAATGAGCTTGGCGAGTGTCGCAGATTTCGCTGCCCCATTTATATCTACAGCTGCTCTCTGGAGTTGTTACGGGAGCAGCTTGTCAGCCCACGGACACATCGTCCTCCCCGGGACATCTTTTTCAGGTAATGCCAACCATAGTTGGCTCCTAGACAGAGGGCAGAGCTGCATCCCTTGTCAGGAGTGCCCCTGACAAGAGGCTGGCTCTAGCCCTGCCTTCTTCTTCTGGCTTGGCTTATCTACCTTAGAGCAGCCACTGCCTGTGCACGTGTTATGGCTCTGCTTTACTGGCGCCAGAGCCATTTACAGTCTAAAACATGCTTTACAGGTGCTGAAGGCTTCTGTGGCTCCTTTTTTCCCAGGTCCCAGTCTCTGGAGCGTCCTCCTGCTGCTGCTTGGTTAGACCACAAGCATAAGGAGCTGGTGAGTTACTGCACGCTGCTGCAGGAACACTCCCACCAGTGCTACGTGAAAGGTGAGGAGTAGCATGATGGGGTTTGAGGCAGCGTTGGGACTGGGCCCTGGGTCTCCTTTAAGAAAGCAACGTCGTATTTTTCCTGTGATGTTACCCCGAGGAAAAAGGGAGATGTTGTGGGACAGCTCTCTCACCAGGAAGGATTTAAAGATGCCTCAGTATATTCCATGTAGGCCTTGCACTGGCTGTTCCTGGATCTGTGCAGTGCTGTGGTGGTGGGATTCCTTCTTGGGCTTCTTCTCTCACCTTCAGGGTGAGAGATCCCTAGGCTACTCTTGGCATGGCCAAAGCCAGGCTAACGCACAGTGTTAGACGTCCTGACTGAGTCTTGTCTCCCAGCACTGACTGCATTGACAGCAGCTCTGTGCTGGCACTTGGTGAAAGCCTGGTCTTTGCTCCCCAGAATGTGCCTATTGCATGATTCTCATGGCCTCACGTCCTTGCAGTGGGCTCAAGAGCTGTGTTTGATCCGTAGGGCTGTTCAAGAGCCTTCAGCAGTCACACAGCATCAGTTCCCAGGACCTGCTCACAGCCATGGACTACTGCGAGGAGCTGCTCCAGGAGATCGACATCACCAACTTCCTGCTGACAGTGTGCAGCCACGTCCGCTCCTTCCGAGAGAGCCACCAACACTTCCGTATGCACCCCAAGGCGGCCAGTTTCCAAGTGGGCAGCGTAGAACAAGAGGAGGAGCAGAGCTCTAGGGAGCGGGGTGTCTTGGTCTCTGAATCCAGGTAGGGGCCCGCCTTGGTCTTGCTTGTGTTCTGAATGCTGGGCTGGGACAGATCAAGAGTCTGCTGCTGCTTCTAGGAAGGGTGTCATGGGGCAGGTGTTAAGAGACGTGTGTAGGGAAAGATATTTCCACTGGAATATGCACCTAGTATGGTGTCTACCAGGACCTTCTTGTTTTTATGATCTCTGGTGACATGCATCTTCTACCTGTCTCTTGTAGTCTTATCTCGTAAGTCCCAACTGGCCTGGGCTGAAGGGCAGTTTGTCTGCAAGTAACACTCTCAGATATGTTGTTTCTGGAGCATGTGTCTCCTGCTGCCTGACTCATTAGAGATTTGCTGTTGACTCTGGTGAACAGGACAGGTGACATCAAGCTTTACCATTTGATCATAAACGTCTGTCCTGCTAGGATATTTCTGAGTTTTGTGTTGCCTCTGGAAACCTAAGGAGGGAGAAATACTCTGCCTTACTATGCTGTGTGCTGAAGAAACATTCTAAGTTCTTCATCCTCTGTTTGCTCTTGGCTATCCTTGGTTCCTTCATGTGAGTTCACTAGAATTTGTTGGGAATCCCCAACCCTATTTCTCCTCATGTTGTCAGTCAGCGAGATGAGGCTCTGTTTTTGAAGAATACTCAGTGTTTGGATAGTGCAGTCACTTCGTCAAGTGCAACTTTCACAGAGAGAAGCTGTGGGAACTTTTCTTGGTTTATAAAATACACAATCTGAGTTGGGACTGGTGATATATAATAAACATTTCTGAAGGATGTATCTGCCATCTGTATTACTACTTTGGGCACCTGGCAGTACTCTGACCAACCTTCATTGCACTCCCCAGATCACTTTCTCTGAGTTGTAGGGACTGATTCTGTCACAGAGCCGATGTGTGTGCGTGGGCCTGAGCTTTGTGCTCTCTGTGCTGCCAAGACATCAGGAATGCTGGCGTGGCAATATTTGCTGTGAAACGCCTTGAACTGGGTTTTGGGAATTCACACTGCTCCAGGCTGATCTTATACTCGGCCACTTGTCTCTGTTTCCCAGGGAGGGGATAGTGTGCTGCAGAGTAAGTGACCACAGGACTGGTGTGGTTAGGCTGCCTCTGGCCTCACTTCAGACAGTCTTGGTGCTTATCTGGGTTCGTGGGTGGGAGGAGGGCTTCTGGGGCTGCACGGGTGGGGACTGTGGGGACATACAAGTCACCTTGTGTTTACACAGATGAGATGTGAGGAACTGTGAGGTGGGATGCTTGCTGGGTAGATAATACATATAACTACTGCTTCTTGACTCACCTGTCTGACCTGTCTGCAATCCTTTCAGTGCGGAAATGGAGGACTACAGTGAGCAGGACTCCCATAATGTTGCTAGCCCTACAGAAGAGCCGAAGAGCAGTGGGGGCACCAGTTGCTGTTCAGAGTTTCCCCTTTCACTGCTTGAAATTGGACAGCCCTGCCAGGCACACCCTGACTTGCATAAAATTATCCAGGTGAGGAACATGGGAGCTTGGCTTGGCTCCCACAGGACAGTGGAGTGAAATGTCTGCCTCATGTTTGGGATTTCTCTTTTAGGAAAAATTCCTGGAAATTGGAAGTTTACATTTCAAGCCAGTGCCATCAAATCCTCACTATTTCTTCTACTGCCCACCATCAGCCAAGAAGGAGGTAGGCATGGTGCTGCCCTGGCAGGCACCCAGTCTTTGTGGAGCGAAGTAGCTTTACTTGTCATCAGATCTGGATTTTGGGCTGGTGGACTCCTGGGCAGACTGAGCCCTTGGAGGGCATCAACAGCCTGCTTTGCTGCCTGGCACGGTTCTAGTACCTGCCCTTCTCCTCTCCCCCCAGGAAGAGGCATCCCGGGATCAGACAGACAGGAAAGGCAGTGAGGAAATGGAGGGATCAGAGGCAGAACTGGCAGCTGAAGAAGGTAAAACTTGCTTGGTCTGCCCTGGAGAAGAAGATATCTCACTGTGGTTATGTCTGTCAGAGCTTGGCTGTGTCTGGTGGGGTCTGTTTGCTAACAGGGATCCTGTGTCAACAGGAGCTGTGTCTGGGTGCTGCATTGCCACAGAGAGTGACCCAGAGCTGGAGGTGGAGTACCGTGAGAAGCTGGAGCATGAGTTCCCCGACACAGATTCCCTCTCAGATTCCAACACAGTGAACCAGGATGATGACTCCTTCAGCGTGCTGGGAGGGGACTCGCTCAACGAGCAAGAGTTCCTGGAGCAGGAGATGCCCCCGCTCTTTGTGCACCTCACCTGCTCCGTGAAGCTGCGCAGCCAGCACAGCTCCATGCCTGTGCAATCCCTACCAACCTGTCTAGGTAAGCACAAGCCTTGCTGTGAAGTTACAGGGCAGCAGGGCATCTGTGGAGTCCCAGCTGGGGGAGCACCCCTGGAATAAAATAAATGTGCTGTGTCCTGAACAGCACTCTCGATGGACTAGCCCTCCCTGTACTGAAGCCCCCACGGTCTCCTAGCATCAGAGAGAGACATTCTCACCAGGTCTCCCACTTGCTGTGGGTTTAATTATGGAATTACCATGGATGGTGATGTTCTTGGGCCTGTCCAGGTGTGGGACAATAGCCACCTCTTGCAATCTCTCTACTTACCAGCAGGCTGTGTGTGTGTGCAAGCAGAGCTGTTTGTTGTATGATGTCCTTCATCTGGGATCTCTTCTCAGGGGAAGTTCTGGGCTGTCTGGAAAGCTGCCAGGGCTTGAACACGATTGATCTGGGGGACCTCTGTGTGACACTGGACATCTTTGTGCTGACGCTACCCCTGGAGATAGAAGTTGTGAATACAGACATTCTCCACAACAGGTAGGTGGGGAGAGGCCCAGCCTTTACCCATCCTCTGCCTGCCCTTCCCAGCAAGACAGTTTCAGGTCCTCTCTCTGTACTGAGACTGGGAATTATCTTCCTCACAGAGCCTGCCACAGCCCTTAGAAAACTAAGGTTTTTCCAGGATAGGCTCACCTTTTAGAGGGATCCTTTCTTTTTCCTCTGGAGACTGTCTGTTTATCCTCTTTGGCTCAGAAGCTGATGCTCAGCCCGCTCTCTCTCCTGTGGCAGATGCACCTCAGAGAGCAGCGTGTCCTTCACCCGCTCTCCTGGGCAGCCATCCTCTTTCCGGTCAGATGAGGATATCATGCACAACTTGGACCGGCTCCCGTCCACAGGAGATGAGAGGTATGGTGCTGCAGCTTTCTGTGGGCTCCTTTTGCTGCGCTGTGGTGGCTGAATGAACGAGAACAACAGATAGATTATTCTTGTGCTATTTCCTAGGCACCCTGCACTTTCCAACCTCCCTGGAGTGCACAGGCAGGCGATTGAAGCCACTATGAATGAGGTGAGGCAGCCTTGCCCGTTGCTTGCTTCTAACTGGAGCAATTTGCCACAGCACACAGTTGCTGCTCCACGCTTCCTAGCCTGTTCCAGGCTGTAGCCTCTGTCAACCGAAGTGACTTTGCTTGTATCACACAGGCTGTTGGCCTTGTGCTGCCCAAAAATGTGTAAAATCCTTACTCCAGTTGGGGTGGGACGGGGGCCTCTCTTCCAGAACCCTTTTCTTAGGTACAGTAAGAAAGAAATGAATAATGATGGGACTTGGGTGAAAACTGGGGCAGCCTTGCAGCTGGAGGTGACTTAGGTTGCTCTGTGTCCCTGCTCTGCTCAGATTCGCTGGCTTCTGGACGATGAGATCGTGTCTGCGCTGCGCCACTCGCAGGTCATCAGCACCTCCATCCTGCACCGGGTGGCCACCCACATCTACAACTCCAAGGGGCGGCCCAGCTGCCACAGCGAGGTGGTGCTGCTCCAGTTCGTCTTTGGACCCGAGCACTCGCTGGAGAAGTTCAAGGAGGTAAAGAGGGGGCCCTGAGGCAGCGTCCTACCCATAGTTAGCGGGATGCTTATTCTTCCCTGTGTTGCAGGAGTTCAGAAGAATGGCTCTACCAGGCTACGTGCTGAATGCAGAAGGCAGTGACTACCACTACATCTCCATCAGCCGCCTGCACCCCAGACGGGCAGCCCCAAACCCAGCAGGGACACCGTGCGTGCAGCAGCAAACTGGAGGGAGCACCAGGACAGCCCTGGGCCAGGCGGGCCGGGAGGGGAGCAGTGAGGCAGAGGCAGAGAGCTCTGCGCTGCACCATGCAAGCTGTGCCCTCCCAGAAGAAGCCCAGGGTCTCTGGGGGTGGCCAGAGAGTGAGATGCGCGTTGTGCCAGAAGCTGGAAACCCTGTAGGTGGGGGCAGCCACGTGCAGGATGAGGTGAGGGACACTAAGGTGGTCTGGTGGTGGGACGGTGTGGGACCTTCTGCTAACTGAAGGTAGAGGGATGCAGGAGGGTGATGTGCAGGGGTGTGGTTGGGTTTTGTGCCTGTTTTTCTGGTCATTTTTTGCGACTTTGGCTTGTGTGCAGGTCCCAGGAGAAGCACTGAGCCTTGAGCAGAGCAGAGCACCTGGCCATGACTCCCTGGAGGAGACAGCTCTGGAGACAACCATACAGTCCCTGCCATCCTCGTCTTCTGAAAAGGGCAACAGTGAGAAATCACCGTTAGTGACACCATCTGCAGCAAGCCTAGTTGAGTCTGTAACACAGGGCAGGGAAGGTAGGAGCTGCAAATGTGGGCAGGGTGTACCTCAGCCTTGGAAGTTTTTAAGGGAAGGGCCCAATTTTGGCTGTAGTGCATGAAACACATCTGTTATTCCTGTTCCAGTCCCCAGACACCAGAATCAGCACTCAGGGCTACTCGTCTCCCCTTCCCTTGCCAGGGTGCAGACAATTTGCTGTTTAATGTTACCTGGGGTAGTCTGTGCTGCTGCACTGATAGCCGTAATGACATGAAATTCCTGGTGTTACCAGTAATGGCTGCCTGAGGCCTGTACCCAGCACTGCCTGCCCGTAGCACTTCTCTAATATGTGGAGCATGTGAAGGGGCTTAGCGGGTGCTTTCATCGGCTCCTCTTCCCTTTGCAGGCTCCAGCAAGCAGCGTCCCAGCCGCGTGCAGAGCCTTGTGTCAAGCCAGGGCAGCATGGACTCTGACCACCTGGGTGAGTTCGGTGCTGACAGCAGCAGCGTGCAGCCAGGCGCTGGCAGTGAGGTGGTAGCAGAGGGCACGGGGCTGTGTGTCTGGGCTGGGCTGAGCCCTGAGGACAGGGCTTGGGAATGGCTTTAACCTCCCAGAGCTTGCAGCCTGGGACTGAAGTGAGGATGCGTTGCAGGTTACGATGGGGGGAGCAGTGACTCGGAGTACGAGGAGGCGTTAATGAGTGACCAGGAACCCAGGTGTCCCCTCATGCCGGACTTCTGGCTCATCATAAAAATTGAGCAGGACCGAGTGGAAGTCTATTACCACACACGGTAAGGAGGGTCCTGCTGTCTGGCCTCATTGTTGCTCGCTCATCTTTGTGGGCAGGATCTCCTTCCTGCCCTGTGTGGGTGGGGAGCTGCAGGACTAGACCGGTGCTCTGTGTGGGGAAAGCCACCATCCTTTCTGCACACACAGATGGGCACTGTCCAGGTGCCCTACTGACCCCTCTCTCCCCTTCCCTGTAAAGCAGCCTGAGCGTGGAGAAGGCAGCAGAGACAGAAGAAGAGCAGCCAGGGGAGTGCCAGAGTCTCAACCAGATGGTGGTGAAGAAGATCAGTGAAATCTGCAGGGTTGTCAATCAGGTAACAAATTGCAGAGGACAGGGGTAGAGCTGCCAGTCATTAGATGGCTTAGATGAGAAGGGACCTCTGGAGTTTGGCTGGTCCAGGCCCAGCTCTGAGCAGGGCGTGGGAGCCAGTTCAGCAGGTGGAGTCCCAGCTTGGGGGTCAAAGGAAAAGGGACTCTGTCTGGCCCTAGGCCTTCCCCGTTGCTGTCTTGTGTGGCTGTGGAAACAATAGGACTTGTCTTTTCTCATCTGTTGCAGCGCTTGCTGCTGCAAGACCTGCACGACAGCCACGTATGCAACTCGTTGCTGGTGGCAGAGAGCGAGGAGGACATTTGGAAGAGTGAAACTCCCTACAGGCAGCGTGTCTTGCCCACAGATGGTACGAATACTCCTTTTGGCTCTGCCTCAGCAGCAGTGCAGCTGACTTAAAAACAAAAAACAAACAAAAACAAAAAAAACACCATTGTGTGATGGCCCCAAGGATGTGCTATTTTCTTTGCAGATTACTCGGTAGAGGAGAGCTACCAGCCCCGGGACTACCTGGCTGCCACCATGCAGTTCATGCCGGGGCACTTTGCTTGTGACGTGGTGTGGAGCACGCTCATCCACGTGCATTCACGCCTCAAGATGGGCCCCAACATGGGGGTCTCGCGAGGTGTGTACAGCCCGGGTTCCTCCTCGCTTTGTGTGTCAGGAGTCTGGCTTCTGGCTGGACTGGCACGACAGGAGGGGGTGTGGGGTAGCTAACGTCCCACGTTGCCCACAGCTATCCAGGCGCTTCGGTCGGTGCTCAACGCCTTCTCTGTGGTGAACAGGAAGAATATGTTTGTCTACCAGGAGCGTGCCACTAAATCTGTCTTCTACCTCAGGTAAGAGTCAGCTTGATGTGTTGGCGTGACCCTGCCCTGCTACATATTGCACCAGGCGGAGAGCTCTTTGGGGCAGGAAGTGTCTACCCAGCCTCAGGGACCCTGCTGTGACCCAGGCAGCAAATGTCTGGTTTCTGGTGAATCAGAGTCATGCCAAACCAGACCCCTGCTGCTCTTCCTGCACTAAATCTTTACCTGGAAGGAAATTGTTGTTATGTGAGGGAAACAGACCCATTTTTGTACAAGCTCTGTGCTGTAAGGACTGATTCCTGGGAAGTCCTCAGGGGGGAGAGTAAGGAGGATGTATATCTTCTGGTATGATGCTGCCATTCTTGGGAAGGGAGGCTGACATGTCTTCCTCCTATATTCAGGCTGACTGAAACCACGTACAGCGGGAAGGTGTGGGAAGCAGAGAGCACTGGTAATCCAGCATCTCGCTCCCTGGCACTGACACGCAGTCAGGAGCCCATCTACACTGAGGATCTAACAGTGAGTGCTGCTCTCTGGGACTGCACGTGGGTTTTGGTCACAGAGTGTGTGTGTGGAGTAGAGGAGGATGGGTGTTTGGGGAAAAGGGGAAACTTGGTAGTTCCAGCTACCTGGATTTTATGTAGGGTAAAACTTATATTGCGGATGTGTGTGGGGGCAGCAGTAGGGGCTTCTGCCTGACCTTGCTGACAAGTATGGCTGGTACTGGTTCTGGGATTCACATGGGAACTGCTTTCATGCATCTGTTTTTTGTTGTTTGTTGTGTTGTTTTTTTTTTTTTGCCTTTCCAGGGCTCTCGTTCCTCTCTGGACACAGCCTCGTGCCGTAGTGTGGACTCTGCTCGTCCAGTGGGACAGGTAGACAGGCACATCCAGCTGATGGTCCATGGAGTTGCCCCAGCAGGTAAGCATTACAAAACCAGGCAGCAGATAAACTGTACTGCTGCAAAGCAGAGGAATGAAGCTCTGGTCCTTGCCCTCTTTGCTTGAAGAACAAAGAGAGAACATTCCTCCTGAGCAAGCTGCTCTTCCTTAGACCAGAGCTGCTCTCCGTTCTGCCTGGATGGAAATATGAGGAAAGTACCCATGATGAGACCTCTTGCAGACCAGGTGGCTTATGCCAGCTTTCCTTGTGCAGAAGTACATTTGTCTTTGCTTTGTCAGTAGCCTTTTGTGTTCAAGAACAGGTGGAAAATGATGTCTGAAGAAGTTGATGGTGGGGAAAGATAAGTTCCCTGTGAGAAGTGTTTGTGAGGGTGGTACATTCTGGACAGGTAGAGGGAAGTGGCTGTGGTCATTACAGGATGAAGTGAAAAAGTTGTTTGTGCCTCTGCTTCCTTGTTAGGGCCTGAGATCACAGATGAGTTGGTGAAAGTGCTGCGCAGGCGCCTGGATGAGGCCACCCTGGATATCATCACTGTGATGCTGGTGCGGAACTGCAAGTTGACCCCAGCAGATGTTGAGGTATATACCAGGATAACAGCTCTGCTCATCCTGTCGCACATCACTCTTTTCCTTCTTTTTGACCCATCTCAGCCCTTCTCTGCCCCAGGGCGGAGAAGGCCAGGGCAGTCTGCTGCACCCCATCCCAGCTCCAGTGGTTGCTTAGTCTGGCATTCACAGACATACACACTGTGTGAGTGCCAGGGTAGTTGGTGGGATCACCTCTGCTGGGGTTCCCAGCATGGCAGGGCCTCCCTGTGAATACACATGGAACATTAGCCCCATGTCTGTCTCAGGGTGCTGTCTGAGCTCTGCACACCGTGCTCTCCCTTTGTGCACCCAGCTGGTGTCATTCAGATGCATATCAATGCCCCAGGGCATCCTGCTAGACTCAGCTGAGCTTTAAAGCCTTCTTTCTGCAGTTTATCCAGCCCCCTGGGACGCCACCCACAGAAGTCCTGCAGTTTGTGCTGCCACCTTCAGCTCTACCTTGGCTGCATGCAGTGGCCTACTACCTGCGCCAGAACCTGCTCATCTTCCTGCACACCCCAAAGTACACGGACAGCAACGTGGAGCACCACTTCAAGGTGAGGAGAGTGACCCAGGGTGAGGGAGCTGACCCAGCTTCCACCTGCTGCTGGGGGGTGCTTGCTGGGGCAGCTCAGCTGCTGTGTTCCCAGCTCTGCCATGTGTTGGTAGGGAGGAATTGACACTGAATAGTAAAGTCTGGAGGAGTTGTGCAGGGCAGCAAGCAGATCCTGTGTGGCTTGGTGTAAACCCGGACAGGCTTCGCTTTGTCTCAAGCGGTCATTTGCTGTGCAAAACGTAGCAGCCATAAAGCTCATGCTTTATGAGCTTTAGTCTTCTCCCAGGAGCATGAGAAGAGACCTGCTTGCAAAGTTGAGCTTGGTTCATTGCACAGCCAAGCTCTAAAGACAAACATCGGGGTTAATAAAAGTTTGGGAGCAGCTACCCACTCCTTCAGCATGGCCATAGCAAGAATAGAAGGTGAGGCCAGATCCAGATGTGCAGTGCCTTGTAACACTGCATAGAGCTGTAGGAGGGTCCTTCTGCCAAACAGTTGCCAAGACTCCGCTGGTAAGTGGTTTTTAAGTAGGTATGGACTGCCTGCTACATACTGGGAAATGAGCTCTGCACATGTGGACCTCTGCTTCTAGTCAGTGGAGGTTCTCTCGTCTCTCACTTTTTTCTTTCTTGCTCCCCTCAGCACTACTTCAACCACAGTGGCAGTGTCCCTGACCAGGATCTCTACCTGTACAACAAGCCAGGTGGCCAAGGCACTGGTGGCAAAGGTACTGTGCTCAACTCTTTTTTTTCTTTTTTTTTTTTTTTTTGAAGGAGGGTATGGGGCTGTGCACTGGGGGGTGACTTCCCATGTTGGAGAGCTCTGAATGACTGAGGAGGGCCAGTGTCAGAGGAGTGGCTAAGGGATGTGCAGGGCATGTGCCTGGGAGACTGCAGAACTGCATGGATGGTAGAACGGAGCTAAGGAGTCCCCCAGAGCAACTTGCTAAGCTTGGCTTGTGGGTGTAGGAAGCAGCTCTGGATTGCAGCTGCTGTGGGGCAAGACAGAGCCTGGGGCACAGCTGTAGGGGCAATGCCTTTGCTCTTTCCTGTGGACTGCTGGAGGAAGGATTGGATAGGGCTAATCCTGCAGCACGCTGTCGTGTCGTGTTGTGCCAAGGCCATGTGGTCTGTTACCTGGCCATCGTGAGTCTTGTTGTGTCCCTTGTGCACAGTCTGAATGTTCTTCTGTTGTGTAGGTACCATGTCGGACCTTGTGCAGCACCTCTTTCCACTCTCCCACTTCCAAGGTAGCACCTCTGGCTCCAAGTACTACTCTAGTTTCCCCTCTCATGCAGATCCCTGGTCCCTCTGGTCCCTGCTGTTCTTGTTCCCCTCGTGCTGTGGCTTCAGCTCTGACTCCTCTGTGTTTCTGTGTGTGTGTCCTTCCAGCTGAGTCGCCTTTTTCTTGCTGGCTGGGTAAATGAGCAAACAGAATAAATGAGCAAACAGAACAAATGAGCAAACAACCTGCTTGCAGGCAGTGAGCTTCAAAGTTCTACAGCCCTTTTCCCTGCAGGCCTAAATGGCCATCTCATCCCTGAGAAGGACAGGGATTGTAGTCTTCCAGTTGCAGTCCCAAGCCTCAGGGCGTAGCACCATCATGCTCCCTGTGTGTGGGCTGGGGGCTGCCTTGCACACCGAAGGACTGGAGTGTCCGGGTACCTCTAGGCGTGTACTTTGTCCTTCAGGGAGCCTGGGTTGGAGGGGGCTTGGAGAGCCCTTCATAGCTGGGAGCTTGCAGGTCACTTGCACCCCAACATCTTCACAGGGCGCGATGGATGAATGCGTAGCCAAGCTCCAAGGCTCTGGGCAGGAAGGTTTTTGGCAGCCCTCGCCAACTTACCTCTTCCCATAGCTACACAGCTCAGGCTGTGTCCACCCTGTCAGGGCTGTTTCTTACCTGTTGCATTTCTGCTTCTCTGTGCTCCTGTGACAGAACTGGCAGCCTTGTTCCCTGCTGGCAGGGCAGCAGCAGCCGTCGGCTCTGCCCCAAGGGACTGAGCCTGCTGCGGTGCTTGGCGCTTGCTTGGCAAACCAGCTCCTCTCGGGAGCACGTGCAAAACGAGCATCTGCTCCTGTGGCTGCTGACCTGGCCCGCTTGAAAGCACTGCTGTGGGTCCCCCCTTTTCTGGAACATGTGTCCCTAGCATGAGGAGGACATGGGACGTTGTGCTCAGCTGTTATCTCCTTGCTTCAGGTGGACTGAAGCGGAGTGGAGCTCCAGGAAGGGCTGTGGTCTGGAGGCCTGCCAGAGACTTACTGACACCTAAATCCCAGAGAGCTGCCCTGCTGCAGCAAGAGGCCACGTGAGGCAGGAGGGTCTTGAGCGAGGCTCCAAAGGGGGATGAGACTGGGTGAAGTCCTGATTTCCTCTTGCTTTGATATTTAGGAAATGATAAATTTCTCCGTTATTTGCTGGATAAAGGGTTGTTCCTGTGCCTGGCTAGGGGAGAGAGATGTCAGTCTGGTGCAGAGCACCTATGAGATAAGGCAGCTTCTGTATTCTTCTGCCAATGCCTTGTAGATTAAGATTTCCTCGGCGTGAATGCAGGGATGCTGCACTCTTGCCTGAATGCCCAGCTCCCTCTTTTGGGAGCAGCGCTCTCCATCTCAGTGCCCTCTCCCTTGCGCCTGGCATGTCTTGGAGGAAAGGGTGCTGAGGAGTTTACACTTCTCTAGGCAGGATGGAAGCCAGGTTGTTCGGCTGGTTAGATGTGGGCACAGGCTGCTAGGGCTGTGACAACACCCACCCTGCACACCCTGCCATCCACGCCTCGGGGCAGCTTTGCCATCCAGTCCCCCGAGTGCTGGCTCAGTTGGCTGGGGGGCTTTGGACCTTACAGCTCCATCCCAGCTGCTGTTCCCCTGGTGTCCTGGCCAGGAGATGGGCTGTAGGGGGTGAACTCCTGGTTTTTGTCCCCCAGCTGTGCTGATGTGTGGGGAAGGCACCCTGTCTGTAGTCATGTGCAGTGGGAAGCAGGCCCTGAGCGTAACCTGCAACAAGGTGTTGCGTGTAGTGTTCCTCTGCAGGGAGTCAGTGTCCTGTGAGCCCAGAGGGGGCTGTTGGAGAATATCTGGGCTCTGTCTGTACTCTGTCCCTTGGGAGGACAGGGACGGTGAGCCCCATCCCAGAGGGATGCAGGAGGGAGATTCTCAGGGTGATGGGGACACCCAGTGCCAAGCAGCGTGCTTCTTGCCCTGCCTCCTGATGAACACAGCTAGTTACCTCTCCCCTGGCTGCTTCCCTTCCTGTGGGCTCTGTTTGCCGTGTGCACCCGTGGCACTGTGAAACCCGAGTGGTCAGAGGACAATCCCAAGCCCTGATGGGCAGGCGTGGGGTGGCCACTGTGCCCCTTAGGGTGACAGGGGCTGTCTGGGGCTCTCCCCACAGGGATCGCGTGCATTGCCCTGACGTTTGTGGATGAGAACGGCAGCCCCACGGTGCTGCCCCACGGGGAGAGGCCCGACCACCTGAGGACGGCTGCTTCCTCACCCATCGTGGGCCTGCTGCAGGAAGCTGACTTCGAAAGCCTCACTGCCGTCAGCAAGCACCAGCCTGAGGCCGGCACCCTGCCTTCAGGTAGGCAGTGAAAATTGCTGATTCTCTGCTGCCTCTGCATCCCCTGGGGCGCCTCCGAAGGTTGGGGGTGCAGAACCATACAGGGCTACCCTCTTCCCAGCAGAGCCCTGCGTGCTGGTGCGCCTGGACATCTGGGAGAAGGGCAACATCAGCCTGCTGCAGCTGTCGGAGAAGCTGCGCGGGGCCCTGCGCCACGCTCTCTGCGACGCCGTCATGGAGTTCCTGGTGCTGCCCGCCCCGCTCTGCCTGGAGGCCGCCTGCCCCCTGGCTGCCACTGACGTAGAGGAGCTGAGCTCTGCAGGTGAGAGTGGGATGGGATGGGACGGGCACCCTGAGCCCCCCACCAACCTTTTTTGTCCTCCCTGTGGGAGCTCAGCTTGTGCTGGGAGGGGATTTGGGCTGGGGAGGGAAGAATTCACTGTCCCCTCTGCCAGCTGTGCTGTGTGATGTCCCAGGGGAGAAGCAACATAAAAACAGGGTTGGAAGAGATCTTTAGAGGTTGATCTCTGCTCCAGAAGACCGAATTAACTTTGCCAGGTGTTGCTGAGGGCTCCCTCCCTTCTCTCCATCTGGCCAGCCACGGTGGGGTACAGAAGACATGGGCACGTGGATGTCACAGTGGGGGCTCTGAGGCATCTCATTTGCTCTGTCTCCACAGGAGGCCTAAGGAGGACCATGTCAGAGACCAAGGGCCTGGCCATGAGTACCAGTGGGACTGGCAAGAGCTGCCCTCCACCCTTACAGTTCACATCTGCCCCTTCAGCCAGCCCTGGGGAGCCAGTGACACCCACAAGCAAGCTGGGCCGCCGCAGCTTCTGGGATATGCTGGTAACACTGCTGAGGGACTGGTGGGGAGCAGGGCCTGCAGGGCCTCGCGGTGTGTTAGGCCAGGAGGGAGAGAAGGGAGGGATCTGGCTGGGGTAGGGAGGCCAGGCTTGGCAACCCGGGTGTTTGAGATCAGGGCAACAGCTGGGCTGTGGATATGCAGAGCCTTAACCCTGCACCGCTTCTTCCTAGAGCAAGGCAGAGTCCTCAGAGCTGGGCAGCCCCAAGACTACTGATGACATTGTGCTGGAGAGGCCAGAAGAGGCTCGCACAAGGCGGCGACACAAGACTGAGAACGTCAAGCAGCACTTGAGCCAGGATCGGGCCACAGCCACAGCTGAGCTGGAACAGGCACAGAGGTGAGTGTGGGCTGTGGCCAGGCAGCTGGGGTGTCACTGCGCAGAGCTCCCCGGCCTGACATCCCCCTGGCTCTTTGTGCAGCTCAACCCTCTGTACAACATCCCCTTTCCTTGCAGTGTCTCCCTTATGCAGCCAGCTAGGGGAGCTGCCTTCCACACACAAAGCTGTGATCTGTATTGCTGCTGGGAGCACAGCTGGCTCTCCCTGCCAGAGGTCCCTTCCCCACACAACACCTATGGCTGCAGACCCAGGGGGACAAAACTCAAGCACTATAGCAGCCCAAAAAGGGGATTCCCTGGGCTCTGCTCTGGAGCTGGGAGGGAACCATTGCACCTTTTTGCCTTTGTTGGTCTTGATTTTGATCTTGTATAATGATGCTGCTCTTCCCAGGCGCCGAGCCTGCCAGTTGGAAGAAGGGGATGTGGGCACCATGCACCCTCTTTTCAGTCAAACCTGCCAGCAGTGGATGGCATTCATGAACCAACTGGGTATGTATCTCAGGCCACAGCAGCTGTGGAAATGATGGAGCTCCCAGATGTAGCAGGGAGGGAGGATCTGAGCCTCTGAAACACTCTGGGACTGTGAAGCTGCATGGAAAACCCCCACCCATGCAAGGAGGGAGAGGAGGAGGCAGGCAGCAAAGTGGAAGAGGGATGCCCTTCAGATGGCAGGATCTGGGTCTTTGTGGCTGCTCTGTTGCTGCTTTCTGAATACTGCCCACTCCAGCATTTGTCCTCACACCTCACACTGGCAAGGCAGATCTGTCCACCCTCTCTGATGAGGAATAAGGCAGGAAACAAGGAATGTATGGAGGAATGAAGTGCCAGGCTCAGGGCATGTGGAAATTTTGTTTCAGGCTTGACTTCAGGCCAGAACCTGAAACAGGGATGATCTCAGCTTTTATCTTTTTTGTATTCGTTGTTCTACAGCTCTGTCTCTGCTTCAGGCCAGGCAGGAACTTGGCCTGCCCTGGGCAGCAGCCCTGCAGTGGGGCCCCCTTGGCCTTCTGCACTGCCAAGGACAGGGCTTGGGAGTCCTGGCTGAGTCCAATAGTGCTTCTCCCCCACAGGGTGCCCGTCCGTGCAGCAGTGCTCAGCAGAGATCGTGTCCCGCTTCCTCCTGTCCTCCATTCTGGTGGAAGTGGTGAACCTGGTCACTGCCCTGGCAAGCGACACCACCGTCAAGGTGTTTGAAAAGATCAGGTGAGTTACGTGGCTCACGGGGGCTGTTCTGCACCAGCAGTAGCCCATCAGCTGTGCCAGCCTCTGCTCCCATGGCTCTGTTTGTCACACACCTTTGGTGCTCTTCCCTGCAGCTGCCATGGGAGCACTGCCTTCCTGCCCTATAAACCCGGCCAGAGTGCCAGTCCTCGCCCCGCAGCCGTCAGGCACTTCATCCTGCTGGGGCGCAACTTCCACCAGTGGCGCTGCAGCACGGAGCAGGGTGAGCAGGCTCCATGGGGTTGTGTGCTGGGGACTTTTGGGGTGGGAGATGTATGGGCAGGGTGCCTCTCCTTGCTGGGACAGGCTGCCTGTGCCCGGAGGTGGGCAGTGAGGTGTCCATTGTCAGCTGCTGGGATCTTATTCTCAGATTTGCTTTTAACTGCCTATTTCAAGGGGTATCTCAGGGGGAGGTATGCAGGGAAAAATATGAAGAACTGGGCAAATAGGATTGAGATGAAAATCGTGGGGCCTGGGAGGTCTTTGGTTGGACATGATGAAGCAGAGCCAGGGTGAGCTGAGTGATCACACAGGGTTATCACAGCAACGTAAGTAATAAAGGTAAAAGTGAACAAAGGCCCCAAGAGGGGAGGCTTTGGGTTGTGATGAGGAAAATACCAACGCTGTTGCTCAGGGTCTTGGTTAGATGATGTGTGGACTGTGTTCAGATGTCTTCTGGGAGTGATGAGCTGAGCAGTAAGTACCATGGCACAACATCCTGCTGTCCTGGGATGGACTGGTACTGAGGGTGACAGCTCTGGGTACTGAGGGTGACATCTCTGGCTTCTTCCAGCTCACAAAGGGCTCCAGCGCTTCGAGGCCATGGAATTGAGCTCAGCAGAGAGAGGCTCTGACCCAAGCCTCACTGGACGAGACCTGGCACCCCGGCAGAGGTTTCTCTTCATGGAGATTATTGACAAAAAGGTAGCCATGATGCCTGTGTGATACTGCCTGCTGAAAGCCAGCCTTTTCCCAGCTGGCCCAGGGCTAGAAAGAGGAACAGTGCTGCTGTGGGCAGCCAGCCTGCCCCAGGCAGGAGCCCTGTGCCACAAGCAGAGCAGCAGTTCCCTGCAGCTGTCCCTGGCTCCTGCTGTCCCACTGTGGATTGCAATTGCCTGTTGCCCACAGCAGGGCCCAAATCAGCCATGGCACTTGTGCTGCCAGTTCAACACTCTCTGCTGTGGCTGTTAATGGGGTGGTGTAAATGGGTGGCTGTCACTATTCCTGTCCCAGCCTCACCATCTGAAGCCACCTGGAGCTGCAGCAAGTCCCTCCCAAAGCACCTGGAGCAGCCTGTGTCACTGTGCAGGACTGAGCAGATCTTTCACCCTTCCTCCCTCTCTTCTCTCTCCAGCTGACACTTTACACCTACAACTGGTCCCCAGACCTGGGAGCCAACTTGAACTGCTCACTCATTCGCCTGCTGCAGTGGCAGAATGCCCGGTCGCACATCGTGCACTGCCTCATCAGCCAGAAGCTGGGACTCTTCCACCACCACTGCTTCATGGACACGCCGTGGCATGAGGACAGCAAGCAGGTAGGGCACCCTGCCTGGCAGGGCACTCCTTTCCCCATCTGGAGGGGCCTTGGCAGCTCTGGGGTCTGAGGAGGTTTACAGACACTTCTGTGCTTTTGTGCACCAGTTGGAAGGCATCCCCAGGAGCTTGCATGCCCAACTGATGACAGAAACTGGGTTTACTCTGTTCTTGTGAGTCTTTGCTCCGAGGCTGGCAGTAAGGAGGCTTTCATGGCTGTGTCTCCTTGCTTAGGAGCCAAATCCTTTCCTGAACTCCACTCTGGAGGTGGATGCACTGATCCGGAGCCCCACTCCCCCACCCAGCAAGGACCAAGGCCGGCTGAGCAGCTCCGCACGCAGCCTGCCACCTCTGCACTTCCATCCCGATGTGGTGCCCTTCGACGAAGCTCTGCGGGATGTTACCACTATCAAACACATACCCCATGGGCCCGAGCTGGGACCTTTTGACCCCGTGTCTTGGCATGGGGCCCAGTTCCTGGAAATCAAGAGCATGGAGAGGAAAGGTAAAGCAAGAGGCGTGCTGTCACTGGAGTCTAACTGCCTCTTCCCACCCCTGCTCCTGGAAAAGGAGCTCAGAAGGAGCAAACTGGAAGTTCTGGCAGAGGAGGCAGTTCTGAGCTATTCCTGTGGGGTAATGGGATGGGTTGTGGCCTGTGTAAGTAGAGTGGGGAGGATGGGAGTGATATGCAGTGACAGTATTTGGGGATGTAGCTTGATACAGCTATGGCTGCTCTCTTTCCTCCAGAGCTGGAGAAGCAGATGAAGATTGAGAATCTCTTTGTGACCTGGCAGCAGAGATCAGCGCAGTCCAACATGCCGATCAGTGTGAGTGCAGCTCAGGCAGGCAGCAAAGTGGGCCCAAAAAGGAGCAGCGGAGCTCGGAGTGGGCTGTGTACCGGGGGTGGTATCTGGCCGTGGAGCAGTGTGTTCTGCTTGAACTTCTGGGTCTGCTGGGCTCTAGTGCTGGGATTTTCAAATGGGGCTTTGCTGCCCAGCACTGGAAGAGCTGTAAAAGCAGGGTGGTTGCCTAGAAAGTTTGATCCCCACTTGAGCAGCACGGTAATGTTACAGACAGCTTGTTCCTGGTCTTGATGAGTTATGCATGTTTGTAATGTTTGTAACTGTGTTCCTCTTGTGCTATGCAGCTGGCAGACCTGGAGACCCTGAAGCAGTCCTCACGCCTTGTTCACTACTGTGCTACCCCTTTGCTCTTCGACCCAGCCTTCCGGCAGCAGATCCAGACTGACCAGCAGGGCAAGGTAGAGGGGAAGGTGAGTGCCAGAAAGGGACAGTGGGTTTGGTTTTATGCACTGGAAAAAAGAGGATGGCTTTGCAGTCTTTTTTCCAAGATATTTCAGAGGAGAGCTGACCCCTGCATTACAGGATGAATTTGTACCCTTGGCCCAGGGCTTTCACCATGGTGAAGACAGAGACTGAGAAAATCATTGGGTCATCAAAGCCTTTTTCCTGCTGTTGTACCATCCCTAGGAAGACTTGGCTACCCAGGGAATCCAGGGGCGAGTCTAGCAAAGCCAGCTGTCTGGCTCTAACCTGTTGGGGAAACAAAACTTCCCCCTGTGCATTCAGCAGCCAGACTTGGTAGAACTTGCCTGGACCCAGCAAATAGCTGGAACAATTGAAAGCAAGCTGCCTGAATCCTGAGCAGGTTGCAGCCTGATAGAGTCTAAGCAGTGCAGATCCTGTACTGGCCATTCATGGTCTGTACGTGTGAGAAGGGAAGAAAAAGCTGTTGTAATTTATCTAAATGTCAAGAGGATTCTGACAGGGTCTTTAAGCAGAGGTTGCTACAGAAATTGAGCACTCAAAAGAGAAAAGAAAAGTATTACCCCAATGAAATCTTAACTTTGTGTTTGGAACAGAGCAAAGTGAAAATTGGCTATTTGATTTGAAGAGCCTGGCAGCAGGGGTTTCAAGGTTGTGTATTGGGTTCTGTATCTGCAGATAAGTTATCGCAGCACATATGAGCTGCCAAGCTCGGAGATGCTGTGTAGCACTTCAGATTGCTCCGAACAGAAGGGCTGAAAGGAACTCGCCCTTGAGAAGCCTGTGAAATGAGGGGTATTTTGGAGCTGGGACCTGGTTCCCAGGAAAGCAGAGCACAATGTGGGAAGAAACTTTAATTCCTCCTGTATTGCACACTAACTGCAGAGCCTGTGTGAGCAGAGTAGACAGCCCAGTGGGTTTCTGCAATTCGTGGACAGTTTGATACAGAAGGCAAACCAATTAGAATACATCAGAAAATTGTGTTATTGTGGATGATATTCTAATATTTTTCTAAAATACTAGTGGATGAATGTCTTTGTTTGGACAAGTGAGACACCAGGCATCTTGTGGCTAAGGCAATGAACTAGAGCAACTCGGAGAAGGTTAGAGAGAAGCTGGAGAGACTCTAGGTAAAGAGACCTACTTCTGGGGCAGGTGGATGAAAGGGCAGATAGAAATATGTGAGAGAGCCACAGGCTCAAAGGAGGGAGATCAAGAAAAGAAACTTCAGTGTCTCATAGCACAAAGACAAGTAGTATTCAAATACATCAAAAGGGGAACTGAAAATGGTTAAAAGGAAACATTATTCATACTGTGTTACTGAACTAGAAGTAAAACCTGAGATGTCATCAGGATTCATAAAAGAATTGGACTGTTGCATGGCAGCAGAAGCTGAGGCACCACAGAGCTCTGTGTGAACCGGCTGAGAGTGAAGCAGGACTTTGCGTAAGCCATTCTGTGGGGGGAGATGTGAATTATCTATCCCCTTCTGCCAGTGAACCTCTTCTGGCAGTCTGTTGCAGTGCTGTTAGGTCAGGCAGGGGCTGGGTAAGCCTTGGATCTTGTGTTCCAGCACGTGCAGTGTCAGCTGTTAGTGCTCTCTGGCAGCGGGAAATCTGCCCTCTGCTCAGCCAGCACAGCTGGTGGTTTCCCAGCGAGCGTCCCCTCACACAGCAGTCACAGCAGCTCTCCTCAGGAAATTATTTTTCTCTCCCAGAAGCGCCACCGCTCAAATGACTCCACAGCTTCAGGGAGAGACCGCAGCCACAGCTGTGACTCGGCGGAAGGACTGCCCTGCAAGCTGAAGGAGGAGCCCTGGCTGCAGGAGATGTGCAACGCCTTCTTGCAGCAATACATCCAGTACCTGCAGAGCATGGGCTTCATCCTGGTCCAGGTGCGGCCACCGTCACCCACCACTCGCAGGTCAGTGATGTTCTGGGAGAGCTGTTGGTGGAGAAGGGCTGACCCAGAGCCGTGCCCTGGGTTGGCACAACTGGAGGGGTCGGTTCCCCTGCTCAAGGCTCTCTCTTGTCACTTCCAGTAGCACAAGTCGGATCCGAGCTCTGGCAGCAATGGGTGTGGAGGGGAGAGGATCCTTTTCCTACACAAAGCCAAAAGCAGAGGGGAGTCCCAAGGTGAGTGCTTGTGCTGCTAGAGAAGTGGAACTGGGATGGAAGTCAGGCTGCAGCGTGGGGCACTTCTGGTTGGCTTTTGAATCAGTTTCTCATGGAAGGGAGGTGTGAGAGCCAGGAAAGGGATTGGCTACCTGCTGTCTTTTTTCACTATCAAATGAGAACATTGGGGGCTAGTCTAAGTGAAAGGAAGTGTTTCTTCATTCATCAAGTGGCACTGGTTTTGTGAACATTAAGAGCTTATATGGGTTAAAGAGAGAATAGGTAAGTACCTGGAAGAGGAATCCATCAAAATTTCTAGGTAGGCAGAATCCACTTGTGGGTCACGAAACCCGGGGTGAATGGAAGCACAGCATTTGCCAACCCTATTGTCACCCTTTCCTGGTACCTGCTTATGGGGTATGCTTGGGGGCCCAAGTTGGTACAGGACTGGGCAAGACAACACCTTGCAGTTAAAACAAGGAGAGAGCAATCCACGGGAACAGCTTAGTGCAGGGGCAAGTGAATTTTCTGGCAGCAAAGCTCTAAATCCCAGTTGGATGCCTCTGATAACTGCTGTGTGAGGCAGATGTGATAACCTGGTGAGTGCTCAGCAGGGAGAGGTGGGAGTGAGGCTCTGTGGGCAGCATCACCCCTCAGCTCACAGGGCCTTCAAACTGGAGACCTCCCCAGTGTAGGCAGGAGGTGAAGGGAGCAGCATCTCAAGGGCTGCTTATTAGCTTTGTTAGAATTCTTCTCACAGTCAGCTCTGTCATGCCTGCTCACCTACCTCCAGTGAGGTTGGTTGATGAGGTTCCTCTGTTTCCACCTCTGCCACAGAACCTCATGGCAGCCCTGCACCCTGGTGTGGGGGCTGCTCTCCTGTGCCAGAGAGCTTCTCCAGCTTTGTTTTTCTCTTCCCAGAGCACAAGCCCTGCTGTTGCCACTTATCATCTGCAGAGAGCTCTTCCAGGCGGGATTGTGCTGATGGAGCTGGCCTTCCAGGTGAGACAACAAGAAACAAAGTATGGGCTGTGGGAGTCTGGGACAGTCTGAAGAGGAGGCAGCGTGAAAGATGAGGAGTGCAGCAGGAACATATGATTAGTCCTTTCTGGTCTTGCATCTTCCACAGTCCTGCAGGACTTTGAATCAGTTAGGGACAGTTCTGAAGGGCTGAGAGCAGTAAGAGTTGCCTGGAGTGGAACTGACACAAGCAAGAACTTAGCACCAGGTAGTGCTCTCTGTTTTCAGACACATGTTGGCTGGTCTTCCCTGAGGCCTGCTTAGTTCAGACAGGAGAGGAGATGAAACAGGGAGCAAGAGTGTCAGGGACCCAGCCCAGAGGATGAATTGACGAGTATGAAGTGCAGCCAGCCTTGTGGGAGCTGCTCTCCTTCCTTGGAGAGGCCCGAGGCCTGTGCTGTGCTCAGTGTGCTCTCTCCTCCAGGGCTATTACTTCTGTGTGAAGCAGTACGCGCTGGAGTGCTCGCGGATCCCCATGGGCCAGTCTGTCAACTCCCAGGTAATGGCTTTGCAAACACAGCTGGTGCTCGTTGGAGTCAGGGGCTGCTGTGGGACAGAGCGGGCATTTCGGGTGCAGCAAGTTCTGGAATGCTCGGCTCCCTCCTGGAAAAGCAGAACCGTGCAGAGCTTTCTGCAGCCACATGCCCTGTGTAGCAGGCTGCTTGAGCAGACCTGGAGTGCAATGCAAGGGGATGGGCGATTTGACAAGAGGATGACTCTTGTCCTAGCTTTGGGGAGCAGTTTAGAACATGCTGGGAAGGAACAGGAGCAATTTTGGCCAAAAATGGCTGCTCCAGAGAAAGCCAGTGCATGGAAAGCCAGAAGCTTTCTGCTTCCATTGAGCAAGAGGGAAGCAGAATGGGAACAGGGATCTGTGAACATGGCTGGCTGCCCTTTGCTGGAGCAGATCACTTTCTACACCATGAGCCCTGGTTCTTGAAACCTCTGTGCCTTGTTCTACAGCATCACGTGGCTGCCTGCACCCTTCTCTTTTGGTGCGTTAGGGTGTCTCCTGCCTGACCCCAGGGCACTGGGTTGCTGCCTAGAGGCTGGCTACCTCCAGCCCATATGAGGCAGCAGAAACATACGACCATAGTTCCCTTTCCTGGGTGGCTCTGTAGCTATATTTTGTCTTACATATGTCAAGAATAGCTGTATAAGCTTAGAGCCTACGAGGACCTTGCTGTAGTCCCTGAGAGTTGGCTGAGGCTTTCCTGGGAAGCCTGCATTGCATAGGGCAGGGTTACCAGTCTGCAGCTGGCATTGCATGGATCATCCAGGCTCTCTGGCTCACTTGGGAAAAGGCTTTGCTGGGTTCTGCAGTGGGAGGGCACGGTGCTGGGAGCAGCGGGTGAGAGGTACGGGGCTTGCTGCAGGGGGCTGGCCAGCCTTGCCACGTGCTGGAACCAGCCCAGAGGTCCCTCAGGTGGGGCAGGGCTCCTCTGCCCCGTCTCTCCCCATGTCCCACCCTGGGCCTGTGTAGGACGGGCTGGAGCAGGAACAGGGCAGTGCTTTGTCCTTCTTCCCACTGGCTGTGCATCTCTCTCCATCAGGGCACTCTTGCAGCCAGAGCTCGCAGCAAGAGCTGCATGGGACCCAGCTCCGTCTCTGAGTCCGCGGTACGTCCTCTCCTCCCGCTGCCATGCTGGGCACAGCAGGGCCTGCCCAGCGCAGGGCTGAACCCACGGGCTGTGCTTTCACCCTTTGTGCCCCAGCAGCCAGCCTCTCACCTCCTGCTGCCGGAGCAGTGTGTGCCACAGAGGGCAGCACAGCTTGGGAGGAGGATGGGGTGGGCCTCGGGTGCTCGCATGGGGCAGCGCCTTGTGTTCCCTGCTCCTTACCCTGCCCTTTCAGGGACGGAGCTATAGGCTCCTTGCCGGGCTGGTCCCGGCTGTGCTGGCTGCCCTCTGGCTCACGGGGCAGAGAGCAGATGTGTTCTTGTGCCACTGCCTCCTGCCTGCTGGTTTCCCTGCTTGCCCCATCCTTAAGCCAAGAGGTTATTAGGGTGTGGGATAACTGCCAAAGAGGGCAAAGAGCTGAAAGACATGAAAATGGCACTGCGGGCTCCTGGCATGAGGGCAAGGCTGAGGCTTCACCAACACCATTCCCCGCCACAGCAGCTGTGCTGGGGGCATGGCTGAGGGCGTGTGTGTGTGAAGGTTGGTGCTGCCTTGGTGAAGGTCCAGCATGCTGGGCAGAGGGGACAGCAGTGCTGGAGAGGCTGTGACACACCAGCCACGGCTGGGTCGCTGTTTTTTATGGGGCATTAGCAGCTCTGATGCCCATCTCTGGGTCAGCCACTCTGCCCAGGCTGCAGTGCTGCCTCCTGCTCCCAGGGCTGCTCAGTGAGTCAGTCCTTGCCTGGGGATCCAGAACTTGCTGGGGCTCCAGCCCCGGTGCATCCTGTACCTGCTCAGGGACGAGGCAGTGCAGAGCAGCACTTGGCTGAAAGGAGGCTGTGTCCTCCTTCACGTCCACATGGCTTTTGGTTTAAGGGGGAGAGGTACCAATGCCAAAAAGGAGGCAGTGCTGAGCAGTCCATGCTGCTACTGGAGACCAGTGATGGGGGCAGGTTTGGAAATTGCTACCAAGTTGGCTCCCTTGGTCCCAGGGGCCAGGTCTGCACGTCTGCTATTTGCACTGTGCACACAGCTTGTGGGCTGCATCCTGCTGTGGTGTCAGGGCAGGGGTGACTGCACTGGTGCTGCCGTGCACAAGGGTGTGAGGTGCCTGGTAACATGCCTGCCTTGATTCCTTATCCCTCCACAGCTCTCCATGCTCTTCACGGAGGAGTGTGACAAGGTGCGGGACCTCATGCACGTGCACTCATTCAGCTATGACTTCCACTTGCGTATAGTCCACCAGTACCTGCTGGGCTCCCACATGACTCTCCGCCAGGGCTACCATCTCACCAGCTTCCTGGAGGATTTCATCGCCCATCACCCTGACATCCCCAAATTTGGCCGCAACCATGTTTTCCAGGGTAAGTAGCTCAACGGGTAATCAGTCAGGGGTTGACCACCAGCCCATGACTTGGCAAAAGGTTCCCAAGTATTTTACAAATACAGCTGACCCTGCAAGCATCCAGGAGGAGGGTGACATGAGGCCCTCCTCTAGGGGAAGTCCTTGCTGCCCCGCTGTGGAAGGGAGGCTGGTTGCTCTAGAGCTGTGTCCCCCAGAGCAGTTTGTAGGATGCTGCCCTGCCCAGGCAACAGGCATCGAGCGACTCCCATGGTAATAATGTGTCCTCCTCCACCAGGCATGCTGGCCCTGCCCACCAACATGATCACTGCCCACCAGCTGTACAACTACATTGCTGACCACGCCAACACCTACCACATGAAACCCCTGCGCATGGCCCGGCCAGCTACGGGCAGTGACAGCAAGAAGGGGACGCCAGGCACCGAGCAGAACGAGTACGCGCTGGTCTCTATCTGGAACAGGTGAGTGCATCGGCTGCAAGCTCCTGGAGCTGCCTCAAGTTGCCCAGCACCACCCCAGTCTTGAGGAGTTTGCCTTCAAAGGTGCCAGCAAAGCTGACTCTGTCCTACATAGCGCCAGGCAGCGGTTCTACCCAGCCTTTTTGAGATGATGCCCAGCAGGGGTGGTGGCCATGTGTGTTTGTGTATGCACATGCGATTGACCTGCTTCCTGCAGTGCTTTTGAGGGGTCCTGCTGTGTCAGATTTCACATGCCCGGCAACTCTGTGCTGACCAAGAGCTCTGTGGGAACCAGGTGAGATCCCCTTCACTCTGATGTGCTTTTGCTCCCAGCTCGGGCTCCTACAAGGACTCTGAAGGCCTGCGTCATCACGACGACTTTGACGTGTCCCTGCTGGTGTGTCACAGCGCAGCACCGTTCGAGGAGCAGAGTGAGGCAGAGAGGCGCATGCTCCGGTGAGAACCGAGGGCTCGGAGGCATGTCCCTGAAGCTTCCTGGCTAGGGAAGAGGGCTCTGGGAGGGACTGGCCTTGTCTGGGGCATCACAGGCAGGTGTGGTGCTACCTCGGGAGATTCCTCACAGGGCAGTGCGGTATCTGCCCTGCCCTGGGCAGAGGAACACCCTTACTGGTGGGGGCAGAGCTGCCCTTCCCCAGCTCACAATGTCTCCTTGCTCTCAGCTTGCGGTTCTACGTCATCATGACCAGCCAGCGGGAGCTCTTCCCCCGGCTGACGGCCGATATGCGGCGCTTCAAGAAGCTGCCCCGCCTGCAGCGAGAGGTGCTGGAGCCGGTGGTGGGCCGGGCGGCCTGGGAGGCCGCGGAGCCAGAGCCGAGCCTGGCACGGCAGCAGCCGGCCGAGCAGGAGCTGTGGCAGGACGTGGAGGACAGCAGCGAGTTTTATGCGGGGGGCAAGCAAGTGAAACTGGGACCCGGGCTCTTCTACACCTCGCCGCTCTTCCCCTTGCTGGCCTCAGAGGTGGCCTCGGCCCAGAAGCAGCTCAGCAGCATGGTGCAGCTGGCCAAGTGCCACTGCCGCAGGGACAACCTTTGGAAGCGCCTCTTCCTCCTGGAGCCGCTGGCCTCCGACAAGCTGAAGCTGGGCAAGCTGTCCCTGGTGGAGCTGGAGGAGCTGCTCGACGCCGTGCATGGGAAATCCATCGCCGACGTGGATCCCCAGCTGGTGAGCAGCAGGGCTGTGATCCTGGTGCCCAGCAGTGGCCGTCCTGTGCTGGGGGATGGAGTGGGGCTGCAGGTGGAGGGCCTGCAGGGCACGGTTCTTCTTGCTTGATGGGGGAGCAGAGGCAGGAACATGGCTCCTAGCTGGCAGGGGGAGGCCACACAGATCGGTCTGTGGAGAATTACCGGCCCTGGGCCAGCACACCTCAGTGGGCTCTGGGAGATGCTTCTGGTTTGGTTCTTGAAGGCTGCTGTAGCGTTGTACGGCTGAGATCTGCCCCTCTCCACCCACAGGGCTGCTTCCTCACCATGACAGTCTCGTGGTACCAGAGCCTCATCAAAGTGCTGTTGAGCCGCTTTCCCCAGAGCTGCCGGCACTTCCACAACGCTGAAACCGGCACCCAGTACCTGGTAAGATCCAGCCCGTGGCCCATCTGTGGCTTGTCTCCCCTTTTCCAGGGCCCTCTCCTGCTGTGGCTTCCCACAGCAAGGTGCCTGGTGGGTGCTGTCAGCACAGTTGGGGTGTTGCTCTCTGCTGCTCCTGATCGGGCCCCTCACCCTGCACATCAGCACGTCCCTGGGTGGGTGTAGTGCATAGCCCTGCCCTGGGGTTTGTGCTGTCTCCTTCCCAATGTGTGCTGTGGCTTTCTTGACAGGTTGTGCTCAACCAGAAGTTCACAGATTGCTTCGTTCTCGTGTTCCTCGACTCTCATTCAGGAAAGACGGTAAGAACTCACGAACACAAGAGCAGTTTTATCGGCTCAGGCCAGCAGTCTGCCTGGATTCATCCAGCAGTGGCTGAGACCAAGTGCCCGTGGGAAGAATAAGAGCAAGTCAAGATGCTTTTGACACCTTTCCCAAATACTGTCCCAACATCTGACCATCTGGCACAGGGTTGTCCTGAGCTAGAGGCCTTGTATTTAATAGCCCTCAGTGGCTTTATTTCTTTTGGTTAATTTCTAATATCCGTGACTTCCCCGACTTGCAGTTCCATGATGCAATTACAGCCTGGGTAAAGAGCTTCCCTGGCTTGTTTTTTTGGACGTACTTAGGCTTTTTCTGTATTTGATGCCCCTGTGTTCTTATATTGGGAAACAGTGAGCAGTTGATCCCCTCTTCTTTCACAGGGTTGCTTTTAGATCCCTCAAGTTGTTTCTGTCCAGGCTGAGTCCTTCCTATTCAGTCCAAAGCTAGAGCACACGTAACTGCAATATTGGAGGCTGCTCCTACCTGAGCAAAAAGGAAGGGGACCTGAACTGTGAGCAAGGGTCACAGCAAAGCTGCATGGGCCTTGGCCTTCAATGGACTTGAAAGCAAAAAATATTCTGTTATCAGCTGTGCTGCAGGCAGGGGATCAGGTGGGTCACAGGGAATGCAGCTCTGCATGAGAGCAGGGGATCTAAAGGGTGCTTCAGTCCAGTGAGGCTTTAGCAGGGACTGCAGCCTATCTGATCCTTCTGGAAACAAACTGCACACCATCATCTTACGTGGCTAGGGGAGACTGAAGAGGTGGTGCCTGCTGGAAGGCTGCTCAGTGCTTCTTGCCACCTGATGCCACCTCCTTCCCATTTTGAGCTGGAGCTCTTGTTGCAGCCACTTTCATCTGCCACTTCTCAAGCCAGTGGCAGCTCAGAGCTGAAACAGCTCTTTACGTGTACCTGCTGCTTCACAGCCCTGTGTTGACCTCCACGTTTAAAGGCAGAATTTTCTGCTAGCCCTGTGCTGCACAAGCTTCAGGCCTCCCTTCCCTGACAGCTTCCTTGTCTTTCACAGCCTGAAAGGCTCGGGTCAGCCCCTGTAAACACAGGTGTTTGGGACTGCACGCAGTGTGCCTGAGAAATCTCAGCAGAGCCTTCTGCAATCGCAAGACAGGCTTTGCTGTCTGTCCCTGCTGGCTGCTTCTGGTACAACCTGGGGTGGTTTTGCCTTTTCGTGGTTGTCGTGCTGCTCGTAGTGCCACCGCGTGGTCACTGACAAGCCAGCCCCTGTCGCACCTCCACCACCTCTCCCAGTGAGCTCCATCTTAGGAACATGAAGGATTTGATTTCTGTTATAACCGTGTATTTTCCACTAAACCTTCATCTTTTTTCCTGTGGCCTCTCAAAAAATCTCTAGGGCTTTTTTTTGTATTATCCCAATCCACTTTTGAATTAGCGCCTCAAATTTTATCAACGTGCTCCTCATCTTTGTGCCACTCACTAATGTACTCGGCGACGTGAGTCCCTGAACCCATCCTGGAGGAGCTCCATCTGTAACCCGTCTCCAGCCAACCACTTCCCCTTCCAGCACTACCCTTTTCACCTTAATTTTTTTGCATTAATTCCTATCTTCAGCTTACCTAAATTTCCCATGTGGCCCTACATCAAATCCTTCCCGAAGCTCAGATAAGATGTGCCATGATTCCTTTGTCTAGAAATATGACCTTATCAAAGAAAGCTCTCCTGTTAGCACATCGCTTTGGTACCACAGAGCTGCCTTTCCCTTGTTCTTTCCAAGCCTGCTTTAAAGCCTTGCACACTCCTGGAGTTAGGCTCACAAATCACTTTCTCTTCCCTCCTAAGTGGCAGCAGTGCAGTGGCTGTTTTGCAGTCAGGTAGCTGTTCTCAGGGCTTCACAAGTTTGTTGGGAGGCCCTGGCTGCTAGGTGTGCTCTGCTTCAACTCTGGAGAACATCCAGTCCGTGTCTTGCCCCCACGGTGCTGCTCTGAGTGCACTGAGTCACTTACGTGTTTCTTCAGCTTCGGTTCCTGCAACCTTCTCTTCTGCACCCTGTTCTCTGCCCCCCTCTGCCCCTGCCCCACCTTGTCAGTACAGTTATTAATGAGAACAGAGCAGCTAGCATTTATTTTTAGGATTGCAGTTATTACACCTAATCTCCTCCCCTTCCCCATTCGCTCCACTCCTACTCTTTGCCTTTGTAGAAGAAATTTCCCTCTAATTTCCCTGGAACCCCTTATTACTGTGGAGGCAGTAGGATCCCCTCCTCTCCCGAGGCAGCTGCTGGGGTTTGTGTAACTGCAGATGCACGGGGGCTGGGACGGGGGGTGGGCACGTCCTTGCACCTAATTTCCCCCGTGAAAATTGGGAGGAGGCTCAAACATGCTGTCACAGGAGGAGGCACAGCTTAGTGCCGCTGGCACTTTGGGACTTCTCCAACTCTCTGCCTGACTCTGCCAAGCGGGTGCCCACGCACCTGCGCTAGGGGCTACGCGGTGCTCCTCCTGATCCTATCCCCTGACCTGCTCCTTCCTCTCGGCAGTCTCTCACCGTGGTTTTCCGGGAGCCGTTCCCAGTGCAGCCCCAGAACAGCGAGAGCCCCCTGCCACAGCTCGTGTCCACGTACCACCACCTGGAGTCGGTCATCAACACCGCCTGCTTCAACCTCTGGACAGGCCTGCTCTAGCGCTGGCACCCGCGTCCTGGAGGGACACACGTACCGCATCTCTGCACGCCTGTGCCGTGGGTGACAAGGGGGAAGGACAGACCGCCGGGCAGGACCTGTGCTCACCACTGCTGGCAGCACGCATGGGTACCCAACAGGAGCTTGCGGATGGGTGCAGGCAGCCCGGCTGCTCCTCGGGGGCTCCAGCCCCAGCTGCACCTTGGTCTCTGGCTGCCTGCTGGGGCCCGGGGTGCAGGTTTGAGTGACCTTGAACCAAAGCGCAAGGACAGGAGCTCGGCTGCTGCAGCCTGGCTGGAGCAGAGCAGCTCTCAGGGATGTGCCTTGGGCACCTGCAGTGAGTTCTGCCTGTCAGGAGGGGCTGGAGGTGCACAGCGGGCAGCACTGCTCAGCACTGCACGTGGAAAGACTGCACCGCTGGGCAGGGAGGCCTGCTCCGGGGCCTTTGCTTTCGTCAAGAGAGCATCAAATGGGACAGGAAGGGTGAACTGGACCAGGGGAAGGTTTTATGGAGGTGTACATTAAAGCCATGGACATATCTGTGAAATAAACTCAATCAGATCCCTACTTGTGGCAAGCTTTCCCTGGGAACAGAGGAGGCTGGGTTTTCTCTGTAGACTCCTACCTGAGCAGGAGCAGCAAGCTCGAGGCAGAATGGGAAAACTCACTCATTTCCCTAGAAGTCACTGCTCCCTCAGCACAGGGGCCTGGAAACTTCTGCCTAGATCCCCCCTAGAAGTGAAGGTGCTGAGTATGGCCTGGGAAAGGGGAACAGGACACAGATGCTCTTCATGCTAGGTATCAACACTTTCCCTCCCTACCTTCTCCTTCCCCCAGAAGACAGACACACTCCTCGGTTAGGCCATCGGTTTGATTTTTTTATTCCAGTGATTTCCTTTACTCTGTTGCCTTGCTGGTCCCACCAGGCTGCAAACCGCGGCTCTCCCAGTACGAGCGCAGCCAGCCCAGCCCTTCCACCGTGTCTCCTGCAGTGACAGACAGCGTCCTGCTGGCAGCCCAAAGCGAGCTGGAACAGCTTCTGCTCTGCTGTCCCCAGGTAGGGACTGTGTTGTCCCTCAGTGCTGGTCCATGCTAGGATCTGCTGGGGGGCTCAGGCCATGCGCTGCCCCCAGCCCTACTCACCTTTTGGAGTGTACTCACACCCCACGTAGCCATTGTACCCGAGGGACTCCAGGAGCTCAAAGATGTAGGGGAAATTCAGCTCCCCGGGGCTGTCGGGCTCGTGCCGCCCTGGCACCTGTGCTATCTGGATATGACCTACGGAGGAAATGGGAGGCTGTGCCCAAGGCCGCCCTGCCTGCAGCCTTCTGCAGGTACAAGGTAAGCTGAGAGAAGCCCTTCATCCCCAGCTGGTGTGCAGGAGGGTCCCCTCCCCGTCCCTCCTGCCCCCTGGTCGCAGAGGAGCCAGTCCAGGAGCAGGGCTCTACCGATGAGCGGGAGGTACGTCTCCAGGTTGCGGGACAAGTTCCCATCCATGATCTGGCAGTGAAAGATGTCCTGTGTAGGAACAGAAAAGGTGGTGCAGCTGTTTGGGGATGGCTGTGTCAGGTCCCTGACCCTCCCCTGAGCCTCCCCTGGGGGGCCAGGCACCATGCTCCTGTGTGCTGTGTTCTGGGGCTGCAGGAGCAGGGCTGCCCAGCCCTGAAGTGTACCCCTTGCCTGTGGCCCTCACGCTGCTGTGCTGGGTGGCTCCTGCCTCCTGTTCTCAGCTATGCCCAGGTACTGGGGTTGTTTTGCAGGAGGGATGCAAGGTGGGAGGTGGCCCCTGGAGCTGTCAGTGCAGACTCACCAGCTGCAGCTTCAGGTTGGGCCGTCCCACCTTCTCCAGGATGGCAACAGCTACGGGGGCAAGAAGCGAGAGCCCGTCACTGCCGGGCTGGAAGCGTCAGGCTTTTCTGCTGTACAGACCAGGTAACAGCAGGGGGTCTGCCTCAGAGGAGACAGGGGGAGAGGTGCCTGCCTTACCTTGCTGCGGGGTGTTGAGGAAGTAGCGAGGGTCGGTGATGCGGCTGTTAATAGGCTCCACCAGCCCCACCATGTCCTCCTGGAACAGCAGTGTCACCCTGCAGCACAGCCCCTCACCTCCACAGCGGGGAATTCTCCTTCCCCCTGCCAGGCTGGGGCATCCCTGTCCTCGGTACCCTAACAGCTGCCCCCATGGAGGGCTCCTTCCCTCAGTACCTGTGCCAGGAGGTCAGCGGCGTATCTGAGGTTCTCGATGAAGGTGGCCTCCATCTCCCCTGCCACTGCTGCGCGGTCAGCACCCTGAGGCACCCGCCCGGCCATCAGGTGGATCCTGCAGACACAGATCCAGTCCCCAGGTGGCTGCTGGCTCTAACACAACCTCCCCTTGTGCAGGGGAGCAGGGTCTGACTGCTGGGGCTGTGAAGGGAGCGGGCAGGGGGGGATTTGTGTCACTGCTCACTGGGGCCAGCTCCTGGGGATGGCAGCCAGCTGCAGGGCCACAACAGGCTGCATGCAGGGAGCAACTGTAGGGTGACAGCAAGGTGCTTAAACTGTCTGAAGGGGGTATGGTGCCCACACCCTGGCTTTCCCTCTCCTGTTAACGGGAAGTGCAAACTGCTCGGGGCAGCTGCATGGGTTGGGTCAGAGGGACTTTGCTAAAGCAACTCTGGTGTCAGAGGGGAAATTACAGCTGGTACTGGAGGCAAGGGGGGGAAAGGAGGGTTATGATAGGGACTGCTGAGAGGATGAGAGCCCCCGGGGGTTATCACAGGGCTGGAGCAGAGCCCCGGGCACCCTGTGGGGGTGGATTTGGGTCCTGCCCCGGGGGCGCTCTGCACAGGGCGCTGCGGGCACAGCCGGGCCGGGAGACTTCGGACTCTGCCCGGGGCAGCCTCCACCGGGGCTGGCTCCTCGCGGGACCCCGAGCCCGGCTGCGGGAGCCCCGCGGGCACCTACCTGCTGCAGCCCACCTCCCTGCCGTACTGCACGGCGGCGGCCAGCCCCTGGCGGAAGGCGTCCTGCCGGCCGGGCACGGCGCCCAGCCCCAGCTCGCCCCGCTCCCGGTCCCCTAGGAGAGAGACGGGAGGAGAGGGGGGGTCACCGCCAGCTCCCCGGTGCCCCCCGGAGCCCCCCCAGGTGCCCCCCGCGCCCGTCCCCGCGGCGGTACCGGGGGGGGCGTTGAGCAGCACGAGGCGCAGCCCCGCCCGCTGAGCGGCGCGGCGCAGGGCGGGGGCCGGGCACCCCTCGGGCCAGCCCAGCTCCGCCGCCGCGAAGCCGCAGCGGGACGCGGCCTCCAGGCGGGCCGGGAGCCCCGGCAGCTCCGCGAACAGCCACGAGACGTTGGCCGAGAAGCGCAGCGACATGGCGGCGGGGCGGGGTTATGCAAACGAGGGGGCGGGGTTATGCAGAGCAGGGGGCAGCACCGCCGCCATCTCGTGGCTCCGGAGCCCGCCCGGGGCTGGGGGGGCGGGTGGCTGCTGAGGGCTGGCCCCGTGCTTGTCCTTGTCCGTGTCCTTATCCCCATCCTTGTCCTCATCCTTGTCCCCCAGCCCAGCACCCATGGGAGATGTGGCGCTGCTCCCAGCCCCATCACAGCAGCACAAGGATGTGGCTACAGCCAGCTATCGCCTCCCTCAGTGACGAACCCGCCAGGGGACCCGAGCCGTCCCCTGAGGTGTCCCCAGGGCCCTGCCTTGCTGTCCCCATCTGCCTCCACCCGCGGCTGGAGGGCTTGGGAGGAGGTCGAGGCACATCAGGCAGAGGGGAAGGTGGCAGCAAAGCTATCCGTTAAAGAGTCTCAACTCAATTAAGGCTATTGATTAATCAATTAGGAGAAGCTTGACTCGACTTCTCAGCCATAATCAGAACTGTCCCCGCTGATGGACAGCAGCAGGCACGGGGCTGCCGTGTGTCCCGGGGGCACGTCCCCTGAACGAGCCTGGTGCTTACCCCAGTCCTTGCTCCTGGCCCTTGTGCCTGGCCCTTGCTCCGTGGAGCCACAAGGCTCCTGCCGAGGCCGTGCCCGCTCCAGCTGCAGGAAACCCGGCCACAGCCACGGCTCCAGGTCGGGCACGGGGCATGGTCTGACCCCAGGAGGCCACGGGTGTGAGCACAAGGTGTAGATTTGGGCAGCCTGCACATCAAACCTGCCCTGCCGGCACCGAGCGCATCTGCTGGGCTCTACAAATTAATGGCGTCTTTATATCTCCGGTAATATATTTCATTGATTTTCTCTTGTTATAACTGCAGTTCCTGCATTGCAGTCGGGTGTTTTGTCACTTTACCCTGACAGGGTGCTGAGGATTTACCGCCGCTCGGCTGGCCGGGGCAGCGCCATGCCGCCGGCACCCCCAGCCCTGCCCGCCCCGGCAGCCGCGGACGCATCCCTGCCGCGAGCTTTATGGTCCCGGGGAGAGCGCAGCTCCGGCTCGTTTTATTAGCGAGCTGACATTTTGGCGCAGACCCGCCTGTGGCCTCTGTGACGGCAGGGATGGGGAGGCGTCAGGGATGGGGAGGCGGCAGGGCCCTGCTCCCCGGCACGGTGCCTCGGGGTGCCCCATGGCACCAGCAGCAGCCAACTCGGAGCCCACGGGGACAGCGTCCTCACAGCACCCCCTAAATCCCCCAGCTCGCTGTGCTGTGGGCAAGATTTCATCTCTCTCTCTCTCTTCACAAGCCGTGTTTTAATTTAAAATGATGTTTCTGGATTTTTAACTACCTGTCCCCAGGCTCGGATGCCACCCTCAGGGACCAGGAGGGCTGCGCCACTGCGGGCTGGGGTGGCTGGGTGGCACGTCCCACCCGCGCCCATCACCCTGCCGGGTGGGCAGTCATCCCAAAACCCATCCCGACTGAATGAGGAGGTACCAGCAGACAAAAAGCCAGCAGCTGGCCCCCTGCCAGAAGTGTGAGGTGTTTCCTCTTGGGATCGGGGAAACTCGCTCTCATTCAGCTGGATTAACAGCCCCTTTAATTCGGCAGAGCTGGGGGGTCGTTTTACTTTTTGGCTTTTAGCTGTAACCTGTAATAGTGTCACTGCTGGGCACCACATGGGGAACCTTGCCAACCTGTCCACAGAGCCTGGGTGAGGATTTCTGCGGGGTGCTTTAGTGAGCTCGCCATGTTGCAGCCTCCGAAAATGCTCAGATGAAAATCCATACATCACACATGGGGGAACAAACGCACACCGCCGCCGGTGCTATGGCTATCCTTCATCAGCGAGCATAGAGCTGGGGCTGGACGTGACATCAATCCCGGCAAGGCCAAGGCAAGGAGGTGAAGGCCCAACACTGCTCACCCCCCAGCCCCTCAGCATCATTTTCCTGCTATTTGGCCGCTTTTGGTCCATCCGCCTCGGCCCCAGCAGCACAGGTGGGCTCGCCCCACGTGGGGCTCTGGGCTCTTCGTGCCATCGCAAGATTTCACGGGAAATTAACGAGGAGGCCAAATTCTCCTCCAGCTCTTGGAGGAGGCCGGTGCAGGCGGTGCCTGGGCCTGCTGAGCTGGCAGATGTTGTTTAACATTCCCGGCAGTAATTAATAGACGGCTTCATCACTCTTGTATGATTCAAACATGTCGTCCCGCTTCTTTCCAAATACAGAGCAGAAATATTTGTTAAACGTGTCTGGCGTTTTTGCATGATCATTAGCGCTCGAACAATTCCAGCGGGCTCAGGATTTATAGCCTTGCCAGGATTTCTTTTGGCCTTATTATGCCTTAGACATTCCTCCCTCCTCTGCCGGTCCCTTCCCAGCAAGAGGCTCCCTTTATCAATTTCCCCCTGATTTATGCGCTGCTGCTTGTAACTTCTCCTTTACCATGATTATGAATTTCCCCATTTCCCACCCGTTTTACACTGTTCACCCCCTGTTGCCCCCCACAGACACCAATTTTGGGCTCTGCAGGCTCTGCCCCGGGCTTTGCCCCTCTGCAGGGCCGCCTGTGCCGGCGCCGTGGCTGCGCCCGCCTCCCTCACCCCCGACACGCACGTTTGTCACAACTATTTTGTCAGCTCCGAGCGATTCCCCTGCACCCCTGTAATCTTGGTGCCAATCAGCCCCGTAACAGCCACCTCGGCGGGGAGCGATTTCCCCACCAGCCCAGGGCTTTGTCGCTCCACACAAATATTTAAGCAGACGCCTGCAATCACGCTGTCGGCGGCTGCCTGCACCCGGGGAGCACGCCCAGCGTTGCCACCAGCCCCAAATCTGCTGCAGGGCACCTGCGGGCTTGTGCCATCACCCATCGGCTGGGGAGCAGCTGCGGGGTGCACAGCACCAGTGGTCCTGGTGGTGGGACACAGGGAGGGATTCCGTCCCCTCCTGCAGCCCTGTGGGGATTTGGGGATGGGACTGGCCCTGCTGGCCCCCAGCAGGCTGCAGCCCCGTGGTCCTGCCTGAAGTGTCCCTCTGCAGCCCGGTCACCGTGTTAAGCCATCTCTTAATTAATCAGGCTGATTGTAATGTGTTTTTAGGGCATTAAAATTCAATTGTGGAATTCTCCGCTGGCTGGGCTCGCAATGAATACAGAAGTTTGCCTAATTAGAGCTGACACGCAGCCGGCGGGAGAGGCAGGCAAACAGCCCCGGCAGTGCCGCCCGCCTCGCGCCCAGCGCCCCGACCCCAGCTCCTGGCCCCCTGCCGAGCCTCACCCCACAAGCAGTGCCCCTACAGATGCAGGTGCTGAGGACATGGTGGGCTGCAGGATCAGGCCCCGTGGCAGAGGGCCAGCCACAAGTACTGAGTGCTCCCAGCCGGTGCCTGGTCCCGCACCCTGGGGTGCCAGGCACAGTCCAGCACCGCACGGAGCTGCAGCATCCCCGCCTCTGCTGGGACATGCTGCGGGTGCTGGGGAGCCACATGGATGGACGCTGGGTGCCCCGGTGCTGCGGGGGGCTCCTGGGGCAAAGGCGGTGCTGGGACAGCCCCGTGCCCCCCCAGCAGCAGCGTGGGAGGGGAGCGGTGCCTGGTCACGGCGCCCTGGGGACAGTCCCTGCAGTGCCACCCGTGCCAGCCCTGGGCCGGGCACCAGCCGAGAGCAGTGGAGATATTTCCTTATCCGCAGCATCAGGTCTTCTTCGCTGTCATTACCACGGCAATTATCATCTCATTTGGAGTCTTTAGCTGCCATAATCTGTCTCCTGCGCTGATTTATTCTGCAGGCCTCTTCCGAGAGGGGAGCAGGAGGAACGGAGCCATTCATTAGGAGGCAACAAGGGCCAGGAGGCGGCCCCGGCCGGGGCAGAGCAGAGCAGAGCAGAGGTGCCCCTGCACCCCGATGGAGCTGCAGCATCCTCCCTGCGAGGCAGAGGCCCTGAACATGCTCAGCCAGACATTCCTGGCTCTGTATGGGATGTGAGCTCCCCACTGCCCCCAGCTCCGGGGCATCCGGACCAGCGCAGGATGCTGCCCTTCCCTCTCACGCCAGGGTGAACCCATTGTCCTGCACTCAGCACAACCTAGAGCAGAATTTCTGCCAGGCCACAGCTTTGTCACCTTTCCCTCACCTCCAGACCAGGCTGCTGCTGCCTGCAGTTGATTTTATCTCAGTTTGCTTCCACAATTATCTCCTGCTCCCCGCAACTCCGCCAGCCGCTGGCTCTCATTGATATTTTCAGCATCTGCATTTGCCGACTGCCAGCTTTCACTCCCTGCTCCCAGCTCTCCAGCCTCCACGTGCTACCTTCAGCTGCCATCTCTTCTCTCGCGTCTCATCTGGGGACAAAGGGGTACCAGCACCATTTGTCCCCACGTCCCCATCTCTGGGGTCCCGCAGGTGCCCTGGTGCTGCCCCTCGACATTCCCTCCGTGGTGGGGCTGCCCAAGAGGGGCTCCCCGAGTTTGTCACACAGGAGTGATCCCACACCCCAGAGGTGCTGGTGTCCCCTTTTGGTGGCAGCCCTGGGGACAGCAGGAGGGAGAGATGGTGACAGCCTCTGGGCAGCACGGCTCTCCTGGAGGAGAGGCAGAGCGATGGGATGGGGACACCAGGACGGCACCAGGTGACTCCCAGCCCCGAGCAGCATCACCCCAGCCCTACACTAACCGAGTGCCCCCGGGTCTGGCCCTCGAGCAGCTGTGGCTGCAGCAGCCCTGGTGCCCATCCTTGCTCCCGCTGGGCTGCCAGGGGCTGGGGACGGGCAGGAGCCAGCAGCCAGGGACGGGACGGGACGGGACGGGACGGGACGGGACGGGACGGGACGGGACGGGACGGTCACCGCACCGGGGGCAGCTCTGTCCCAAAACAGCTCTGCTGCCTTCCCACCCGCTGAACCTGCCTAATGGAAGCCATTTATATGCAAAATCCCCAGAAAAAAAAGCGGTAATTAATGAAGTCCCTTTCATTACCATTATGCAAATGCGATTAATTTCAGCTGTTATGAATATGCAAATATTACAATTATGATCTAATTGCCAATGTGTGTAGGGGAGCGGGCAGAATATCAACTCTCAGCCCGGGCCCCAGGAGGAACTTTGGGTTGCAGTGGGAGGGCAGGGGCAGGGGCTGGCATCCTGGGGGGTGCCCACCTGAGGGGTGCCCACCTGGGGGCTCTGCCCACCCCTGCAGCACAGGGCCAGCAGTGGGGGCTCCCTTCCTCCCTGGGAGTCGGGGCCAGTGAGGCTGGGACCAGCTCTGAGTGCCCGGGCTGCCGAATGAAGCTCAGTTGTGCCTGGTGAGAGGAACATCCCTGGGCTGCGAGGAGGAGGAGGAGAGGAAAAGGAAGAGGAAGAGGAGGAGGAGGAGGAGGAGGAGGAGGAGGGTTACCAGGCAACTTGGTGCTGCAGTGCTGGAGGCACACAGCAGCGGCAGGCAGGGCCCTGCCCTGACCCCACTGTCCCGTGCCGGGTGTCACCGTCCCCACTGTGACCACCCCAGTGGGTGCTGTCCTCTGAGCCAGCTGGGCCCCCCAGCCCCTCACACACCTCCCCGTGGGGGCTCAGTGTCCACTGGGCCTCGCACCTCTCCTCACACCTGGGCAGGAGGAAGCAGGGAGGACGGCAGCACAGCGGGGGCACAGCCCCCACGTCCCCAAGCCCCCCGGCCCCTTCCTGCGGGCCCAGCTCGGAGGAGGAGGAGGAGGAGAGGGAAGGCTTTGCAGTGCTGCTGCTCGGTTTCCAAGGCAATGAGACACGATGGCTGTTCATCCCGGCAGGGTCATCGTGCCGCGTTGAAGCCCCAGAGCTGGGGAAGAGCCAGAGCCCCCAGCCCCAGCCCCCCAGCTCCCCATGCTGTCAGGACCTGCTGCCCTCCCCATCCCCTGGGGCCAGGGTGCACGGGGCCAGCCCTGCTGCTTATGGGGTCAGCACAGACCGGGAACCTTCCTGAAGTGCAGCCACACTTGGGGACACGTGGGCAGCTCCCGGTCACTTGCCGTCCACCCAGGGGACACAGAGGGCACGTTTAATTCACTCCCAGCTGCGGGTGCCAGACCCGGGGTGACCTCCCTGGTACAGGAGAAACACCGGTGCATGGCGAGGGCGATGCCTCCACCCCTCCAGGGCGCTGTGGGCACCCGTGGGTGCCATCACCCCGTGCCTGGTGGGTGCTCACAGAGGGCAGCCACCTCCCCGCGCCGCCCAGCATGTTTTCCAAGCTAATTGAATTCAGAGAGATTTCTTCCTGGCAGTGACAATCGATGAACTCTGTGTTATCAGCTCCCCCCCCACACCCTCGGCACTGGAAATGGATATGGACGAGGGGAAAAATTGAATTTGCAGCCATTTTTATTGGGATTTAATTGGGCAGTCTCACCTCGTTGCCTTAATCCCGGGCGCTGACGCGTGCAACCGAGCCGGCAGCTCCCCTTATTTATCACTTTTCAAATATTTGGCTCTTCGCAGCAGAGGGAAATCGATGCTCCCGCCTGGGGCATGCCGGGAGCGCCCCGAGCGGGCGGCTGGGGATCCATCAGCCTCTGCCACCGCTATCGACAGGGCGATTGGGGTTTAAGAGGCACTTTGATAGCAGAACTGGCACACATTAAGTGCTCGTCATCAGGGGATGATCATGACTTATTACCGCTAATTCTCCCGGCGCAGTGGCGGGGCCGCGGGGCTCGTCCTCAGCATTGCTGCCCCGGCGCCGTGCCCTCGGCCCTGGGGACAGAGCTGACATGTGCCCTTGTCCCCAGGGCCTGGGCGCTGTCCATGGGGCTCAGGGTGATGGTGGAGAACCTGGGGGCTCCCACACCACTGCTTGAATCCCCAGGCAGACAGGTTTGGGGGGTGCCTATGGAGGGGATGAGTCCATGCTCATCATCCTGACCTGCTCCCAGCCCTGGATCCCGTCCCCGGGGTGCTCTGGGGTCCCCCCGCTGGGAAGCCAGCTGGATCAGTGTCACCGAGCCGCCTCGCTTGGAAGGCAGCCAGCAGCCAGCAGCCGGGGAGCGAAGCTGGGTGGCAGCAAACAGACTCTGCTCGCCCGCGGGCTGCCAGCTTGGCGTGGGGAGCCGGACCCCCGGGCAGCGGGTGGCCCCATCCTGTCCCCACCGCCTGGGGATGGGGGTCCTGGGCTCCTCACCGCAGCACTGGGGCAGGATTTGGGATGCTCCCGTGTTGCATGGGGTCCCCCAGATGTGGTGCAGAAGACAAGAGTCCCGTCCCACTGCCCCGGGCTATGCCCTCCCTGGGCAATGAGTCCTGCACACCAGAGCCCATTTCTGGAGATTAAATATTCAGGGGAGGCTGAGCGGGGCCTGGAGTTTGCAGGATGGTAATTTGTTTCCTTGTTAAGCGCTACGTGTTTTGTATTTTTTTTTTTTTTAGCAACCTGTTTATGGGAACAGAACCGCCCCATTGTGAATTATTCATGGCCCCTCGCAAGCTCATTCTCAAAATATCAATTTTTCCCAGTCATGGCAAGCAGCACTTAAGCTTGAAAGCCTTGTTAAAATGAAAGGCTGGCCCAGTGAGCCGGGGAGGGGACAGGGGACACTGAGGGGCTGCAAAGGGTGTGGGAGTCCTGCCCTGGGCCCCTGCACCCCCCTTTTGTCCAGCCCCACTGCTCCGTGCAGCTGGTGGGTCCCAGAGCCATGGGGTGCCCCCAGGAGCTCAGGGGGCACCGAGCAGCACAGAGGCCAGGGCACCACAGTGCCACCAGCCCTGGTGTCCCGCCCAGCACCGGCTGGGGACACCCCAAAGGGCATGGGCACAGCCCCATGGCCCCGACCCGGCCCCAGTGAGGGCAGCCCCGAGCAGCAGTGGGGACCCTGCAAGCAACAGCTGGGCCAGAGCAGCACTGCTGGTAATTGCTCATTAAAATGCAGATGCTCCCCAAACTGCAACTTTTAGTTTCTCTAGCAACTGCTAAATCAAAAGCAACGAGGCAGGGAAACGGAGCTGTGCAGCGGGTGCCACCGCGCTGCTGCCATGGGCACAGCAGAGCCCAGCCCAGCCCTGCAGCCCCGCTCTGCTCCCAGCTCTCACCTTTCGGGGCTGTGCACCAAGTCTGGACTTTAGGAGGGTCCCAAAATGCCTGCCGGTGCTCCAGCAGCTGCACTGATGCTGCAGAGGGCTGCACGGGGGTCCCAGCTGGTTGTGTGCCCCACGCTGGGCATGGGCACCCTGCCCTCGCCCCTGCTCACCCAGGGGAGTAGCCACACAGCCGGCTCCCTGCAGCCCCTGTGCCTGGCCAGGCTGGGCCTTCTGCTGCCCCCAGCCCCTCTGAGCCCACCGCCCGCTGCCAGAGTCCTCACCCCACTGCCTTAACCCCAGCTGAGTCTGCTCCCTGCCCTCAGGGCCAGACCAGACATCCAACGCTACCACTGGGGGTGTTTTCCCCCAGGGCCATCCCCTCCATCCCCTGTGAGAGCAGCGTGTGTTAGGAAGGAGACCCCATTTCTTCCCATAAAGCCTCGTGGTGCCACCCCTTGCAGTGCAGGGAGCTCTGCTGTGCCCCCAGCTCAGGCTGCGATGCTGCAGCAGACATCTCTGTGGCTATCATCTCGCAAGCCTCCGTATCACCCGCACAAAGCCAAGCCAGCAAAGCTTCTGCATCCTTAGCTTGCCTTTTGATGGAACGTACAAATAGTTTCGGTCCGGCCTCGGCTGCTGCCCTGGAGGCAGCGGGGCTGTGTGACAGTGCTGGGCTGGGATGCGCCCCGCTGTCCCTCCGAGCTCTTTGCTGACACAATCCCAATGAATGCCCCACTGCTTGCCAGAGCTTAGCATCTCCTCAGCTGCCCTTTGCTGTTTGCACTGTCACTTTTCCATCACCATCCTTGTCTGCATTGATGGGGATCTCGTTCTCCATGCTTTTTGCACACAGAGTTGTGAGGACAGGCTGTAGCAGGGAGCAGCAGCCATAGATGCTCGCGGGTTGCCAGACCTGGAGAGCCAGCGTGGGAGATGCCCCAGCTACATCCCAGACATGGCGAAACCTCCCCGGTGCCTCTGCCTGATCCCACGGGAGGACCCCCCCATGGGGAGCTCACCTGCTCCAGCAGCCGGGGTTGGTCTGCAGGCTTTGGGCCCGTCTCTATTTTTCCAGCATTTCTCCAAATGAGCGGTTTGTGCCTGGGGGACTCATCCGTACCCGTGTACCCCTGCACCTGCCCGTGCTGTGCCCAAGAGCCGCTGCTCCATCCCCTCCCATTGGGGCAGGGCGTCCCGCCGGCATCCCCAGGAGCCCACATGCCTGCGGGGCCGCATGGTGCCCGGGTGCCTGGGGCTGGAGGATGGCTGCTTGTGACAGTGTCACCATTTCCATGGCAACTGTGTGTGGCAGCGCGAGCGCGGCTGCCTTGTGGGGTTGGTGCTGGTGGCTGGCTCCTCGCTGCAGGCAGGGTGATCCCCGAGGGTGTGTTCATCCCGACAGGGGGTGTGCGGGGCCACCCACGTGCCCTAATCCATCAGCCAGAGGGCACGGCAGCATCCCCACGTGCCCTGCACCCATTCCCCAAGTGGATGCAGCACCACCAAGGCTCAGTGTCCCCCTTTGGAGCAGAGCCACAGGGCACAGGAGCCCCACACCCTGTTCCCCCACGCAGGCAACACCTGCACCCATGGGTGTCTGCACATTTTGGGGGCTCGTGGTGGGCTGGGGGGAAGGCAGGGAGGGCTGGTGAGTGGCACGTGAGCGCTCGGCCGTGCTCCAGTCCCCTGCCTGCCTGTTGCTTGGAGAGAGCTGCCAGGGAGGATGGAGTGGGCACTTAATCTCCCCCTATAAGTTTAATTAATGGGCTGCAGCGCTCATTCTGTGCTGCCGCCTTAATTGGTACAAGCTGCAAACGCTGTGGAGCCTGGAAAAAAACATTTGGAAATGAAAAATATATTAAGCAGGAAACAGATCAATGGCTCTTAATGAAGCTGATTCGGGGCTGCCTGTCGTCCAGGGGCTGGGGCCGGGAGGCTCGGCCGCCGCGCAGTCTCCACTGCCGGGCACGGGCTGTGGCGGGCTGGGTGCCCTCGCTGCCTGGCTCCCCGCCTCGTTAGGGCTAACGAGCAGCCCTGGGATGGGAGCAGCAGCCCCGCTCTGCTCTGTGGGAGAGCGGCCTGGGATTGTACCCATCTGTGCCGGGCCGTGGGGCTCCTCGGGGGCAGCTTGAGCCATCCCAGCACAGCTGGAGCACCCCTCGCAAGCACAGCTTGGGGGGGCAGCCCTGTACGGCTGGAGCCCCATCCCGTCCCTAAACATCTGGAGAGGCTCCCCACACGTCACGGGAGGCTCACCCCCCAACATCTGCAGCCCCCAGCACAGCTGGAAGGGAACCCAGCGCCCAGCTGGTGGGGGCAGCCCGAGCACAGCAGGCAGGGCACCCCAGCTCCTCTGGCCAACCTGGGGCTTGAGCAGGGCTGGAGGAGCATAGGGGTGCGGGCAGCTCAGGGCCGGCTCTGTAGGGCTGAATCCATGGGAATTGCTCCCTGCACACAGGGTGTGGGGGGAGCCGGGGCTGATTTGCATTGAGGGGGCCGGGGGGGGGGGGTGGCAGCGCTCTGATAAGGGCTGTAATTGCCTCGGCTGTGCACAGAACATTAGCTGCGCTTCCCAGATATTTACACAGGGGAAAACAAAGTCATAACTCACCGAATAAATAATCGCCTCAGCGCGGTGCTCGGGGAGTGCTGCCCCCCGCACCTGCACGGCCACCGCCACTGTGCCGTGAGGCCGAGGGTGCAGCCGTGCGGGGGGCAAAGGGGGCACCTGGGGGTGCGGGGACAGAGCCCTGTCGTGGGGCAGAGAGGGGAGAGATCAGGGAGCGTGTGGAGGCAGGGAGTGGGGCAGCCCCTGCTCTCCTAAACCTGTGGGGCTGGGGGTCCTGTGGGTGCCCCCCTGCTGCTGTCAGACATCCCCAGAGCAGCTGGGAGCATGGGAATTGGCTGGGGTGTGCAGGAGAGACCCACAAATGGTCCCTGACGCCAGGGGAAGCCAGGTCCCAGTGCTGGGCCCTTCCACACCACACCAACTTCATTTAATATTTGGCATTTAGTTTTAGCTACTTGACAGCCTGCTAACAAATTAGCGCGGCGTGGTATCAATAGCTCCAGACTGCGTAGATTGAAATCTGTTTAACTGATAGATCCCAAGGAAAAAAAAAAAAAAGAAAAAAGAAAAAAAAAAAAAGTAAATGAGGCCAGGTGGCCAGGGGGGAGCTCCCTGTGACCTGGAGCTTTTGGGGCTTCAGAGCAGAGCATGGCATGGCCGGGTCCTGGCCAGCATCCCTGGGGGGCCCAGCACCTGCAGGGCAATGGCAGCAGGTGGGCACGGCACAGCCCGGCCCCCTGCAGCCACGGGTGAATGAGCGGCTCCCTGGGTCCCTCGGCTGCCCGGCTATTGACTGGGGTCTGCAGGGAGCACTTTGATTTCCTGCTGCTAAATCCCAGCCCCACTAATGTGATTGCGAGCAGCACGCGGCCCCTAATGGGGAGAGCACGCTGCAGCCTGCCTGGGACAAATTGCAAATCTCATTACGGCGTCGTGTCCAGATTTTTAACATGGTAATAGTTCCCCGGCTCAATTACGGGACTGGCGTGCTCCCGATGGTCCCCAGGAAGGGGCCAAGCAGCTGCACCCCGTGTCCTGCCGGGGCGAGGGGATGTGGCTGGGCTGGGGACATCCCGGCGTGCAGCGGCCCCGTGGTGCCACCAGCCACACACGGCCCCGACGGTATTTCTGGAGGCCACACTGAGCGCTGGCACAGCCGGGCTGCTCATGGCCGGACACGCACAGCTGCTCCTCGTGGCATTGACTTAGAAAAAGAGGGGGAAAAAAAATAGATAACTAATTTAAAACACGAATTCCTTTGCACCTGTTCAGTGCTTTGCACTTTCAAAGCCCCGGCGCACCCATTAACTAATGAACCACATCAAACGTGCTCACATCTTGCATCTCGCCAGCCTCTCCGTTCGCCTCCCAGCCCCTCCTGCACCCTCGTCCCCGCTGTCCCCAGCCTCTGAAGGGGCAGGGGGCTCTGCGTGGCCGTGGCCCTGCCCGGGGCGGGGGCTCCCCGTGACTCACCCCGCCGTGGGCTCCTCTCCGTGCTGCTCCGCTGTGAATCAGCGGTGAGCGCTGTAGCAGGGGGACTGCGCCTGTCACCGCCACTGTCATCACGCATTCATTTCCTCAGCATCTTTTGCAAGGTTTAGATCATGTTGTGGAGTTAGGACCACGTAAGTACAGGGATCATTTTCCCTCTCCCACCTCCGAAAAGCAGCCGCCCCAGAGCAGGCTGCGGTGGTGTTTGGCAACACACGGTGACGTTACTCAGCAGGGACGGGCTGGGGTGAGGGATCCCACTGCCGCCCCAAGGTGAGGGATGCCTAACTTGAAATTACTCAGAGCAGGTGCTCTTAACTGTTCCTTGCACAAGCAGAAACCGTGGGATGGGGCCTGGGATCAGGGCTCTGGGCCCCACCTGGCCATCCCAAAAGCAAAGGGTCAGTGTCACAGCCCTGCACAGGGACACGGGGGGACCCCAGCCTCCGCGGGCAGCACCGGTGGGACAGGCAGCAGGAGATGGGGGGGGGGTCACTCCAAACAAAGGGGTGTTTTCCGAGGTCTGAAATTAATGACAAAAACCCTAATTTAAAATTATATTAGGCTATCAATTACTCCCTGAGCGTCCAAGAGCTTTGCTGGCAGCATCAAATTGCCAGCTGTGATAAATGGTTTTATTGGAATTTCATAAGGTCTGAGTTATTTGCAGATAGGAAATTTCCGTGGATTAATTAAACTTTTGTAATGAGCCGGAGCAGTTAGCTGCAGCCCCCCCTCTGTGCTCACCCAGGACTGGGCCGGTGCTGTCCTGAACCAGGGGGCTCAGCAGAGTGGGGTCGGGCAGGGGTGGCCGTGCCGAATTGGTGGGGTTGGTTGGGGCAGGCAGAGCGGCTGGAAGACTGCAACGTGCTCGGCGTCAGCCAGCACAGCTTCTGCACAGGAGCATCCAGCCTCATTTGTTGTATTAGAGTTCTTCTAATACTCCAGTAAAGAGTGGGTAGAAGAAAAACCACTCGACATAGTTTATTCAGATTTTCAAAAGGCCTTTCGACAAGCTCCAGCACAGGAGGTTACTATAGAAATTAAGTTGTCGTGGAGTGAGAGGCAAAGTATTGCCACGGATCTAAGGCTCACGGAGAGCCAGAAAGCAGAGGAGGAATCAACGGGCAGTTGTCATCCCAGCACAGGGCAGCAGCGGGGCCGGCAGGTTCCCCACAGGCCCCGTGTCACTCAGTGTACCTGTGGGGAGCACGGGGAGCAGGAGGCAGCAGCAGCGGGGGTCCCCATGGGGTGAATGCAGACCCGTGGGGCACTCCTGGGGTAACGAGGGCAGGGGTGGGGAGCAGAGCCAGGATGCTGGGGGTCAGGCATTGTCCCTGGCCCCATCCCTGCCCCGTACCTGGCCCCACAGGTGTCTGCAGCCACCGCAGCGCTGGCGCCTGGATCCCTGCTCCCCCACCCCCAGAACCTGCCCTGCGGCTGAAGGGGCCCCACGGGGCAGCAGATAAGGGAGGGAATGCAAACACCCTCCTCGGCACAGGCATCCCAACTATCTGAGGCAGCAAGTGCCTCACCAGCAAATTCCTCCCCTCCGCCGCCTGAGTCAACTGCGGGGCCCCTGCCCTCGGCTGGGGACGTGGCCTCCCCTCACCACCCTGCAGCTCTCCCAGGTCTGTGTTAACCCCATGGACACATTGACCTCCTTCCCTTCTTCCCTCCCATCATCCTGGTGGCTCCTGGGGCACCCCATGCCCTGGGCGGATCGCGGTGACCACCCCTTGCTCCCTCAGCCTCCTGCTCAGACAAAACCCCACAGTGTAACAGTGTGGGTGTTCAAGGGGCAGGTGGGTACAAACTCCTCTCCCCACCCTGAAGTGAGGACAGGCAGCACCCTGATGCCCTGCTGATGTGGATGCTGAGGGCACCAGCTGTGGGCTCAGGATCCCACAGCCCACCCGGGTGGCGATGGCACCCGAGGGGGACGTGGGGCTGGGGTGGAGCCCGCAGCAGCTCGGGGGCTTGGTGCCAGCCAGGCAGGCTCACATCAGGGCTCCCACGCCTTCCAAAAATGCTGCATCCACAGCGAGGGTCTCTGCCAGGGAACCTGTTGATATGGCAACCCCGTGCAGGGGGAGCGCCGCCCCCGCATCCCCCCGGCGTCCCCTCGGAGCCTGGAGCCCCCTGGAGCCCCCCCCGGAGTGGCTCTGGGACACGGCTGGGTCACAACACGGCTGGTGGCAGGGGTGGGTGAGATGCAGCAAAATGCCACACGCGGTGAAAAAACAACCCTGGCGTTTCCATGCGCTGCAAGGCTTTGCATTTCCATTCAGATACCAGACCTCTGCGTCCCCGCGGGTTCCTCGCTGAAGCGCTAGCAATGCTCAAAAAGGCAAACAGGAGGGGGATTTAAGGATGCTGAAAGGAAAAAAAAAAAAAAAAAAAAAAAGCAAAACATGCTTCGGCAGTGTACGCACAGCAAAGCCACAGCAGGAGCCGTGCCCCCAGCCTGGGGGGCCGAGCATCGCTGGCACCACTATGGCGAGGTCTGTGGTGAACACAAAGTGGCACCGACCCCACTGCAGAGCTTCAGCCCAGTGCTGGGAGGGCTCAGGGGGAGGCAGGAGACCCCAGCACTGGGGAGCAGCCACTGCATTTGTAATACATCAGAGAAACAGCTGGCAGACGTCACCACAGGCTGGAGCACAGGGCAGCACAGGGGCACCGCCAGCTTTGGGGAGGGTGCGTCTGCACCCCCTCGGGAGTGGCTGGTGGAGGCAGACTCCAGCTCTTTAAAATCAAATGGAGCTTAAAATGGATTCTTATTGCTGATGGGAGAAGTCTGATGGACAAAGTGCATTCCTCTGTGTTTCCAAGTGAACTTTTGCTCACTTTGACCTCAGTGCACGGGGACAGCATGGTGGCCTCTTCAGAGGGACCCCTGAGGCATCGTGCCTCCTGTGCCAGTCAGCATCGGTCATGCACTGGGTGTTGGTGGGTGCCAACGCCCCGTGTCACAGCCCAGACACTGGGAAAAGGACGCAGAAGTGACCTTCACGAGCAGTGGCTCCTGCAGGCAGCATCAGCCAGCAGCACTGTGCCGGAGGGGGCTGCTGGGGGTGTCAGGTGTCCACGCCGCTCTGGCAGTGCACTGCCTGGCTCCACAGCCATCCATTATTGATGGGGTCGGTGCTGCTGAGGGGGGTGCAGCTGGGCTGACCCCATCCTTTGCAGCAAGCACTGCGAGAAGCAGATCATGCACTGGCACTAAGCCCATGCCCCGCTCTGCAAAGCAGCACCGCAGATGTTGGAGCAGGGAATTCTGCGTCCCACGGTGTCCCAAGGCTGAGGATGGCACTCCTTCACAGGAATGCCTCCCTTCTCCCCTGCAGGCTTTGTGCCATTTTATTTTATTTTATTTTATTTTATTTTATTTTATTTTATTTTATTTTATTTTATTTTATTTTATTTATTTTATTTTATTTTATTTTATTCACTTTTCACCCTCTCTCCTCCTGGCTTTGCCATATGCAATAAAAAGTAAATAAAGAACACTGAAAGAAAAGAAGGAAAAGGCTGGGTTCCCTCTGCTGGGCTCTCACTCGCAGCAGCCCGGGGCTGTGGCCACCTGCTCTGTGTGCCCTTCCTGCAGGTGGGCAGCCCAGCTGGTGCCTGTGTGTGTGATGGCACCAGGTGCCACTCGGCGCCATGGTGGTGGGGACTCAAGCAAGGGAGCCCCTTGGAGAGATAAAAGAGGTAACTCGCATTGCAAGCACCTTCAAGTCACTGTTTGGGTGATTCTTGCAGTATTTTCCCCCAGCACGTTTCATGCAAGACTGTCTGGCTTTAATCTGTTCTTTGAGTAGCCAGGGAAAGAAGAAAAGAAGATTTCTGAATTTCAATCGGAGCACCCTTATCTCAGCCTCCCCCATCGGGCAGCTCCCCTTTCCCTGCCCTCCGGTCCCCCTCACGCAGTGATTTACATGGTAATGGGGCCTTTGGCTGGGGGTTGAATCAGGAATTGGTGCTATTGCCAGGCTGCAAGCTTGCCCTTGGGGCAGGGAACTCGGGCCGGGGGTCTGTCCCTGCTTTCTGAGGAGGGCCAAGGAGTGGGGAGAGCCCTGGGCAAGGCACCACGCCGTGCCCCACGTGTGTGCGGGTGGTGGGGACGGCACGAGCATCCCCACGGAGCACTCGAGCTTGGCGCTCAGCACGGCTCCTTGCCTGCTCTTGCCAGATGGTGACTGGTGCAGAAAGGCAGAAATGTTTAGTAGATATTTCTGTTCTGTATTTGGAATGAAGCAGGAGGATATATTCATCTCCAGATGATACTGTGGATGGAATATAAATCCTGCCATCTGTAACAATGGGGGATGTGAGGCATGATCTCCTCGAATTCAGCATTTGCAGATCATCCGGACAGCTGATGCTCAAGAGTCTAGAAGGAACTAGCTCAAGCCAATGCTTTGGTTTATCAGATCTTAGAAAAGTGGGCAAATTCCAAAAGATTGGTGAAATGTCAGTGTAGTTCCAGTATTTAGAAAAATTTAAAGGCGCAGCCCAGGGACTCACATATCAACCCTGCTGCTTATGTGTTTTTGTGGGGTCCCTTTCTGGACAGAATTATAGGTCAGGCTGATAAAGGGAAGCGTACCAATAGAGCAAACTTGGATTTCCTCAGAACATTTTGCTTATTATCACATGCAAATTGGATTAAAAACCCCACACTACATAAGGAACTACCAGGCACACGCTAGAAGGACTCACACCTGTCTCAGGCAGACCTCACAGTGTGAAGGTTACTGAGGGATTTCAGGGTTTTGGTCCTGGGGTCCCTTGGGGAACCTACTCCTGCAGTAATGCTGTGCGTGCTTCTGTCTGGTGGTCACCATGAGCAGGAGGGGCTGTGGTGGTTGTGAAGGGGCTGTAGGGTCTGCAGGTGATGCAGAGGCTGGTAGGGATGTTAATAACGAGCAGGCCAGGCTGCAGCTCTAGTATGGCCTCAATTGCCTGGTGAAATGGCTGTAATCCAACTAAATGCATTTTCATACAGCTGCGTGCAAGGCACCTGGGAGGGAGGCATGCTGCCCTTATCTCCAGGACGGGGCTTGGAAAGCCGCGACGCAGAAGTCTCAGGAATGATTGCAGGTACCTGCCTCTACATGAGCTCGTTTCAACTGCACGCTGAAAAGCAGCCGACACCTTCCTGGAATATATAATGGGAGAATATCAAAGAAAAGTAGGGGAGCAATCTTGCCTCTATTCACTTTGCTGCTGAAAGCATTGCTATGGATGTTATTTCCAGCTCGGGTGTCCAGAATTAAGAAGGACACAAATTCTGCAAAGGAAGGCCATGCAGGCAGTCCAGGTATCAGAAAACAAGCTCCGGTACAAGACTGGGGGTGCACAAACAGCTCAGCTTGCAGGAGAGAAGACTGAGGGATGCCCTGATCTCAGTGAGAACAGTTCTTGACAGTTCAGCAGCCTCAGTCTTGCAGAGAAGTGCATGACAAGATCTGAAAGCCAAAGCAGAAGTTGGAAAAATTCAGCTTGGAAACTATACAGAAGATCCTAGCAGGAGATGCTGGAAGAACTGACTCCAAAAGGCAGCACGTTTATTGATTTCACAGCAAATTCACATACGGGAAATGTAATCCAGGTTCTGGGAGAGGCTCCTTAGCCCTGGTGTGCATAAGAGGTGCAGGTGACTCCCTCTGCACCCAGGGGTGCTTCTGCCACCCCAGGGACACCAGGACTGCCCATGCTGGCCTTGAGATGTTCACGGCATTTCCACCTCTGCACTTCAGGGAAGTGACTCCTGCTGCTACCAGGCTGGGGGCTGTGACTGTGACACCCCAAGTCCCCTGCCAGGGTGCTGGGCAGCGGGGCACCCAGCCCGCACAGCAGCTGTGCAAGCATCCTCTGGACACATCTCACCAAGCATTTGTGTGAAAAAATGCCCTGGATCAAAAGCAATATTTTCTCCTTGTGCATTTTCTCATAATTTATTAACAAGAAATTATATCTATTCTGTTGAAATGAAGAAGTTTGGAAGTTTGGTGTGTTATTTCCCTGCCTCATCTCCCATCTCTTCCCGTGACTTGTTCCTGCTCCGAAGCGGAGCAGACGGCTGGTGGGTGGGGGCTGCCTTCTGACTTTTCCCTTTCGATCTGGAATGGGGCCAAACTTCCTCAACTTTGGAAAAGTGACAAGAGGGAAAAAAAGAAGTACTAATTCTGGTGATCTGGAATGTCAGAATAAGAAAAACTGTGTGTGTTTTTTTTTTTTATTGGTTTATTTTTTTTAAAAGAAGCAAATGAGGGGAGCAAAAGGAAAATCCACAAATGATTAGATGGACAAAATGTGGATGGGCAAAAGAGAGGGAGGGTGGGTGGAAAGATCTCAGGCTCAGGTTTTGAAAAGTGAAACTAGCTGAGGAAAGCTTTCATTGGAACTAAGCAAAATGGGGACAAGACTGGGATTTTTGATGTTTTTTGTTTGTTTGTTTGTTTTTGTTTTTGTTTTTTTGTCTCCTTATTGGGCACCAGCTAGAGCCTCAGTGGGAGCATGTCACTGTGTCACTGGGGTGGTGCTGCTGCTTCTGTTTGGGAAATGCTTCGCTAGGGAGATCCAGGACCTGTTCAAGGCAGCCGTGGGTGAGAGGAAAGCCCAAGCAGCCTGAAGGAGGTGGCTCACCACAACAGGGCTCTGCATGAGGGTTTCTGGGTCTGCACGGGCAGGGAAATGAGTCTGTGATGAGAAGAGGAAACTTTGAGGAAGAACTAGAGAGGGAATAAGCAGAGTGTGTCAGAGCTGACTCTAAAAGCGAGGGAATAAGCAGGAGGAAGGAGAGGTTCTTGTGCGTGACGGCAGTTGTGATGTGGCTGGCAGAGCAGGGGCCTGGTGGGATGCTGTGCCACGGAAATACCGTCGGGGAACCGCGTGGAGGCACCGCGGGGAGGAGCGGCGTGCCAGCCACCCCCATGCAGGCATGCCGGGGGGAGAAGCAAGCAGAGTCCTGGAGATGACAGCAAAGGAACGAGGTCATCTGAGGCGAAGAGGGCCCTGGAGCAAAGCCAGGGCTGATCCAAATGCCCGCTTGTGCCTGGGAATCGCAAGAACGTCACCAAAAGAGATGGGGAGTGAGGAGCAGTTGCAGGTGTTTTCCATTGCTCCTGGCTCTGCAGGTCCTGGGTCCACGTCCTCCAGTGCCACCGTGGCAGCCATGAAGAGCTTTCATGTGGGGATGAGGACCTGGTGCCCATCTCAGGGCGTGTGTGAGGTTCCACAGCAGCAGGAAAAAAAACTGAACAAGTTTAGAAGCAGAGCTCATTTCTATTCATCATTAATTGCCATGCAGATCAGTGGATGCACACGTGATGGGCTTAAACCTTAAAGCTCAAACGCAGGGTTTTTGAAAACTTAGTGACTCATTAATAACAGACAGGCTTGTATGTGGAATATCATTAGGTAAATGAGTTACGGAGCACCAGGAGGAGCTGCCACGGCCTGTGCCTTGGCCAGAGGCCCCTGGGCTGCAGCTTGCCCTGGGCAGAGGGGCGGCCGAGCAGCTGCAGGTGCGCACAGGCTCTGAATCCCCCACCACAGGACAAGCAGCTACTTACACTGTGTCGTTCCGAGCACAAAATGCTGAAAGATGGGGAAAAGCAAGTAGATATAAGACATTTTCTGACAGGTGGAAATCCCTGTTTGCTAAGTTTTGTTGAAGGCACAAGGCAAGAATCATGTATTTAGTCAAACATACCACAAATAAAGCAGAAAATAATTGTCTCTGTGGACACGCTCCCATGCCATGATGCCTCTTGCAAAGAGGGCTGCCTGTGCCCTGCATATATCAGTGGGGTGAACCTTTCCAGGGGGGCAAATATGCTCAAACAGGCAATGCAACTTCCATGGGCAAAAACTGAGAAACGTGTGTGCATCCTCTAGAAGTCAGCAGTACTGCCTAAACCCCATGGAACCGACCTGGGACTACACATATGTGGGGTTACTTGCCTTCAGGCGCTGAAGGCGACAGTTGCAACATGTTTTAATGCCTTTATCCAAAACCTTGTGGGATATGAGCAGCAGGCGATGGGTGTTTGGGCAAGAGGCTGCCTCCTGCACTGGAGGGGAAGTGTCAAGCAGTCACCTGGGGTTGGGAAAAGGCAAAAAACATCTCCAAAATCACCACTCCAAGGCAACGCATGGTGCTACAGATGAGAGAATTAATCAGGAGCCTATACACTGCAAACACTGCTTCACATTTAGGATATAAAAAAGAATAATAACAGACAACACCGTTTGTCTTTAAACAAACACCAGGTAATACATTCTCAACAATTATATCCAGATGCACCACTTGAGAACCTCTCCTAATTGTGAAATTAGAAATATTTTTACTGCAAATGCCAAGGGATGACATGTAGGGAGATATTCAGCCGGCACCATTCCATGCTCTTTGCCACAGTTGAGTTCCACTTTCCTTTAAAGGTTGTCATTTACATTAAAAAAAATAAATAAATAAATCAGCTGCCAAGTAGGCAAAGCATTCCCTGTAACAGACCCAGCCTGGGGGCGTTCTCAGGTATCTGGTTGGGCTGGGGCTGGCTGGAAAGGGAACATGGCACTGAACTCAAACAAGGGGTTACTTTGATGAACTCTCCACAGGAAAAAATCCCACTTCTACGGGGTACAGTAAAAATGTGGCATAATACAGAAAATCTGGGAGTTATTGAAAGGATAAGGAATTTCAGATGGAGCTAATTCTATGTCTGTCATTGAAAAGCCAGCTTAAGGAGGGAGATGCTTTGGTTTACATTATTTAAATGCAGCTGCAACACGTGAGCACTGCTCTGTGAAAGCCCCGCATGACAGGCGCGTTCTCAGGAAAAGGAAGAAAAATCACTGTGAAATGAAGGGCATTTTCTTCAGTGAATAAACTGTGAAGAGACGAGCTTAAATCTAACTTCAACAAGATCTTTAATATGCTGTTTAGGTGTTTTAAGGGGATGAGAATGCCCTTTGATATTAGTCCTGCTCCTGAGATATTTTACACAGTAATTGCCTACGTCTTTAAGGCACGATGTATTGAAACTATGGTGACTGCTGTTTTAAATTGGGCAATGGCTCCGGGAAAGGAGAACGGGAGACCCAGGCAAGAGCTGCAGCGAGTGCAGCAGGCACTTCAGAATGAACTTTAAAAGGTCAAAATTTGGTCTAGCAGAATTACCTGTACCAGCTCCGAGCTGAGCTAAGACGGCTTTGTTGCCAATTTAGATAAAACAGAAGCAATAATTAGAATGTCTAGCCTCCAGGATATAAAGCAGATCTACAGAGATTTATGAAAACAATATACTGTTTGGCAATATCCATTCCGAAATCTATGGCCGGCGTTTCCTCAGGAGAGCAGCGCTGCAGTCCGAAATTGCCTGGCATCACGCAGGCAGACAAGCGAGCGCCGAGAAGGCAGAGCCGCGGTGACGGGGATGCTGCCAGCACGCCGGGGGACGCTGCCAGCAGGCCTGGGATGTCAGCCGGTACTGGGAGAGCTCGGCACAGCCAAATGCAAAATACCAAGGGTCTGGCACATGCACAGCTGGCTTTGCAGAGCCTGCCTAGCACAAGCCCTGTCCTGTCGCCTGCACCGCAGCAAAAGGGATTAAAGCAGGCGGTGGAGTATTCCTTCCTTAGGAAATCTGCAGTTGCTTAAGCCAAGAGAAAAAGCACTGCGGGGTGTCCTGGGGGAGCAGCCCTGCTCCAGGCTGGGTGGGAGCACGGGGTGCTTGGGCTGGTCCCTCTGTAACCACAGTCACCTGCAGCTGCTGCTGTCAGCACCTGAACCTGGCCTCCCACGCTCCACAGGTGAGCAGGATGCACAGAGGGCTTCACTTAAAAGACTCGACTTCGGGATGTGCTAGGCACCAAGTCCTTCCTACAGTTAAATGAGTGTCTGAAACACTGCTGGAGTCCTGACATGCCTGTGCTGGAGGTGTAGGCCAGGTGCTCTGCTGTGGTTCTGTCCTGCTGCTCTGCACCTCGCAGAACCAAGCCCACAGTGACCAGCAGAAAAGAGTGAAGGCAGGAGGACAGCCCAAGCACCCAGCGAGGGCACAGAGGTGGCCAGGCCTTCACCCACACACCTCCACCATGCGATCCAGGGCCCGCAGGTTGGTGCCATGTCCTCAGTCTGTCCCTGCTCGGCTGCAAGCAGCCATCGGGCCATGTCACTTGTGGGCCATGACCATGGGACACCCTGTGGGAGCGCTGCACTCAAAGCTCCTGGGCCCCAAGCCTGGCTTCCCATGAGCAACTCACAGGTAGCCCACTGGTATACATGGCAGACAAGGAATGCATGGTTAGAAACCTAAAAAAAAAAAAAAAAAAAAAAAAAAAAAAAAAAAAAAACCACAAACCTGCATCAGAATTACAGGAGAGAGCGAAGATATGAGAAATAAGAAAACAGCCCATAAACGTGGGCAGAACCGTGACCTATTCATTTAATCTATCAAAAATATAAACACGCCGGATCCACATGAAGGCGAGCAGGTGACAAAGCGATGCATACCTGTAATATACAGTATGTGCTTGAATTGTGCATTTTAAACATCCTCCATGGGGACAGCTTTGCTCTAGTCACGCCGCAGTGTTTGTGCATTAATATTTTTATTTAAAAACAGGAACAGAAGGGCAGAGGAATTGGTGAATAAATTCGAGTCCTGCAGCAACTGAAGGCTGAGCTGGGCCGACTCCAGGGTGGCTTGGGCTGGAGAGATCTATTCTAGCTTAGTTTCAGTAATGATAATGAAGAAATTGGGGATTCTTGTGCAGGAAGCAGAGGATTTATGAGAGAGCAGCTGGAGAGGCCAAGAGCAAAGGATAAACACGGAGATGGTAAAAGAGTATCTGACAAAACTCAACCCACATACTGTAAATCTGCAGGTCCAGACACAGCACACTGGAGAATTTTAAAAGAAATCTCTGAAGACTATCTTGAAAAATAATCTTCCCTTCATCACGAGAGTTATCTGGGGCCTGGGAAAGGCCAAATGTGCATCCCATTACAGGAAAGATTGAGAAGATGGAGCAGGAGTCTGCCGCCCACCTCCCCACAGCTCTGGCAGGCAAGTTTCAAACTGATTTTTTTTCTCATCCCTAGTCTCCTCCTTCCCTGCTTCTCCTTGTTACTGTCTCACCGAGCTGGCAGCCTCTGCCCAGGGCTCCACACAGCTGCGGGGAGCTCAGGGATCAGGAAGCCTGCTTGCAGCAGGCGCTTTTTTCCTGCATACACAAATATGCTTCAGATCTTCCAGTGTGTCAGGAGCAGGTATGTCTGCACTCCACCTTTGCTTTTGCACATGGACCCTTTATTTTCCAAAATAAGAAGGTAGCTTGGTGCAAGTGGGGAATGGGGAAATAATCCATAGCCTTTTTAAGTGCACTCCCCTGGAAATAAGAATTTCAATAACCTCCATTCTCAGGTACCCCACTGAGCTGCTGTGCCTCTCGTTCCCCCTCTGGGAAGCAGATGCATCGCGCTCCCCAGCCCTTCCTTGTTTTGGGAAGGGAACAAGATGTGAGAGAGCTGCTGTGATCTGAGGAACAGAAGCTGAGAGAGGTTTATATAGCACTGTAAAGCAGCATAAACTTTAGTGAGGATGGGGAAGCTTCTCTTTGCCCAGCTCCTTCCTGCACACAGCTCACACCAGGGATGCATCCCAAAGAGCTTGCAAGTGGAGCACACAAAAACTTGGTAATTAGGAAGACAATGCAGGATGCACCTTGAACCTTGCAAGCAGCTTGCATTTTTGGGATTTCTGAAGTAATCAGGGCTGCTTTGTAATCAGTGGCTGCAAGGCACCCAACTGCATGCTCTAGGCAACCCAAAGGGTTACTCTGCACCCTGTACAGGTGTGGATGCACTTTCTCTGAGCCACCCCACCTCCAGCTGTTACAATAAATCCTCTTCCCTTCCTGAGAAGGCTGTCCCCCATGTGCAGCCAGCTTCTCAGCTGCCTGCGTGGCTGTTATCCTTGGAGGAGTTCTTGTTGTCGTGTTATAACAAAGTTTTCTTAACAACTGGATGAAAATTCTATAGTTACACAGAATTTGGTGTGGGCTAGGAATTGGTTGATGAGTCACAGTCTCAGATAGTAGCCAGAAAAATGGAACTTCAAAATTGGGAACAATTTTAGTGACATTACCACAGGAGACAGGACCGGCACCTGTATTTAAGGTTTCATTAAACGGAGAAGGAATTAACACCATTCATACCAGCGTCACCAGCGGGCACCCGGCACAGACTGGGACAAATCCGAAGCAGCCTGGAAATATTTCAGCCATGGGCTGAATGCAGCAAGACACAGCAGCCTGTGACCTCGGAGAGAGAAAAGAAATAGCTCAGATATCTGGAAAGCAGTGAGATGGAGGCTAACAGGTGAGAGCCAAGCTAATACCACATAATCTTGCAGTTTAACAGCTCTGAGTAGAGCTGACGCCATTCAGCTGCAAAAGCTGGGAAGAGTGCTGGTTGTGTGGCTGCTGGCAGTGCTGCTGGTGTGTTTGCCCTCCCTGTCCCTCACCCCGCTCTGTCCCCACCTGCCTGGGGTGCCAGCTGTGCCCCAGCCATGGGGACAGAACCCTCTGGCTCAGGGCTTTTCCCTCCTGGAAGGGCCCAGGCGGCAGAGTGGTGGGCAGCACGGTGCGTACTTGTCCGTGGGTAAAATACAAAAAATATCCCTCAAGGTTTTGGAGGAACAGAGGTATGCCATAGGAATGAGACCAGGACTAAACCACATGCTCATGAAAGACTGAAGGAACCAACGTTTTATGAATTAGCAATGTTGAGAGCCAGAGGAGATGCAGTCTCGGTCTATAAATACCTTCAAGGTAACAATATAAATGAAGGAAGGGAATTCATCCAGAGCCTCGGAAGATGGCCTCAGCAGAAGGACCAGCCTGCAGCCAAGGCAGGGAGGAGGAGGCTGGGCGCAAGAAGCCCCCAGCAGCCAGCACTGGCAGCAGGGTGCTGGGCTCCAGGTGAGGCCATGAGGAGCTACCTGTGATGTGCTGCTGCCAGCCTGCTCCTCACACGCTGCTAAGCTGCTGGCAGATGGAAGGCAGAGCAAAGTTTGGAGCTCTGGTTCGTCTACAAGGCAACACTGGGCGCTGCAACCTGGCCACGTTGCCACCTGTCCCCGCAGCCAGGCCACAGCAGCTACCTGGAGGCTTGGGTCCCACCACCACGTCCATAAAACCAGAGTGTGTTCTGGTTAGTGCGTCCTCAAGGACAAATGCAGTATCTGGTGCTGCCACACAGTGGTGAAGAGGCAGTTCAGAAGGCAACATCTGCAACCGTGGAGGATCTTCAGAGCCTGAGACAACCCTAGGCTGACCCCAGGGGACAACTGGGAAGGAGCTGTGGGGAGCTGGCAGGCACAGCCCCAATTTAAAGCTCTGCGGTGACCAACCTGACTCTTCCCTGGTGGACACGATTCCCTGCATGGTGCTCCTGAAGGTATGCTCTCCTTTCCACTATTGGTGCTGGGGATTTGTCCCTCATTGTAGCAGTATCACCATGAGGAACACATCAGTATTATTTGTTAAAGCAAATAATACTTTGATTTCAGCACAGAATTTCTGTTTATATCCTCTCATGTCACCCAAACCAAGTAGCCTCCCATGCTGGGCCTCACAGGTTTGACAGACTCACAAGCTCTTTTCAGGTCTCTGGGGTTAATGCAGCTGCCTTGCTCTGGGCTACTTCACCCAACGAGACCCTTGGGACAGGAGCATGGACGCTTTGCTATGAGTTACTGTGCAGATGGGGTGTGCTAATGGCACTGATGGCAGCCTGGGTCCCCACAGCTGCCTTTACCTCCCTCAGTGCCACCTTCTCCTTGCACGGCTCGGAGGCCTCCAGCAGGGACCCTGATGAGATCCACCCTTGACACATGAGCTCCTGACCAGGCCAAATGCACTCATTTTGAGATTCTGGACAGGGCCAAATGAAACACAGGACTCCATTTGCCTGTGGTCTGAATGACTCCTGAAATAATACTTGTCCTTCCAGGGTGTACTTACTGTGGTATTTCCTGCTCGTATTGCTGAGGTTCGCAGCTCTTTTGTATTATTTATCTCTCCTCACTGGCGCTTACAACACCCTGAGCTTTGGGATGAGCTGCGTTCACAGTGTGCTATTAATACTCCATTGCAGATCATTACTATAGATGTTAATTAATACTCTAAGTATTAGCCCTGTGGCAACCTGCTGGAAACTCCATACATCTCAGCAGGCCGTAGCTCACTGGTGCTCGCTGCTCAGCCTGCCGGCATCCCACTTCCCCCATCTACGCCAGTCTCAAGTAACTTCTGAACTGAGGCAATAGCTGAGCTGTAGGTGAGCCCACCATCCGGTGGCTAGGAAATGTGATCAAAAGAAATAATCCCGTCAAAGGAAATAATATTTTTTACATGTTATGAATTTGAAAATAATAAATAAAATGTTATATCACATATATAAACCATTATTATTATGTATAACAACAAAGCAGCTGCACTAGAGCCAAGCACAGGGGCCAGCATTTGGGTTCTCCATTTCTACACCCTGAGTTTCTCCAGCTCTTGTGGCCCCAATCCAGGCTGGCAGCTCCTGTGCAGGCGATCCTCCGCCAAGACCCGCGAGTCCTTCTCAGAGAGGCTGCTTCCAAAGTCCTCGTTCCCCGTTTGCAGCCATCCTTCTTTGCTTTCAGATAAATGAGTTTACTATTGCTCATACTAAAACAGATATTGTTTGCCTGCTCTTGTGTTATACACAGCAGTCTGGATTGCTGAGTAAATGACTCCTTGCTGTTTATCACCTGTGACGCCAGGAAGGGTGGCTGTGGGGTAACAGCCGCGGCTCCTGGCAGGCGGAGTGCTGGTCCGTGCCAGTTGGAGGGACCTTCTTCCCCAGAGCAGGAAACTGGCAGCACAAGCACTCGCTTTCCTCCCTCACCACCCACTTACCCTCAGCAGGCTGGCAAATACCATTTGCTGGGTTCCCTAGCTCCATCGCGGGCGCACAGGTTTCTCAAGACATCTTTACAAAAATCTGGAAGCAGAGGGTGAGTAGTGAGATGACACAGTCTGAAGATGATATGAAATCATTCAAGTGACTGAAATGAAGCTAAACACAACTACAGCTGATTGCAAAGAGAGGAGGGTGATCACATAATACCAAGTGAGTGAATCTTTAAATGGCAAATGAAATTCAGTGTTTGTAGCTGCAAGATAATACGCAGGGGGGAAAATAACCTGAACTCTACACATAAAATCATGGACTCTTAGAGAGCTGCTACCACCAGGAAAGGGGTTGTGGACTCACTGCAGAAGATTCCCTGGAAACCACTCAGCGTTGGTCTATGAAGTGAATCTAGTAATGAGAATTATTGAGAAACTTTGCCCTCTTAATCCACCCTCAGCCATGTCTTGAATACTGCAGCCTGTACTAGTTCCTTCCCTCTTCTTCATTTGCCTTCCCTCCTTACTTAAAGATCATGTCAATGTATTGGAAGAGATATGAAAGCTGGCATTATCAGTGTAGTCACCAGAAATCTGGAAAAGAAAGAGGGTGAATGGCGAAGTGACAAAATTTGTTGATAGTATTATTCAAGGCTAAAGGACAAGAACTCACCGTGAAGAGATTAGAAGGATCTTACAATTCAGAATGACTGGACAATAAAATGTCATTAAAATCAATGTAGATATCTGCAAAGGGATGTAATGGGAATACACAAATCTAATTTCAAACACATGTTGGGCTCTGAGTTGACTGTTACCACACAGAGAAAAGATCTCAAGGTTATCACAGAGAAACGTCTGGAAATGTCATGCCTGTGTTCAGCAGAGATCAGAAAAGCAAGGAGAATGGTTGTGGGAGGAATACAGACCAAAACAGAAAACAGCATGAGGTCACCATAAAACCCATGTGCCACGTGTGCTGGGTGCAGTTCTGGTCTTCTGTCTGGAAAAGCAGAAAGAAGAACTGGAAGCGAGCGGAGCAGAGCACCAAGGAGCACAAGTGTTCACGAATACAGCAACAACTGAAAGGCTTAGGACGCCTAACCTGGACTGACACAGCTGTGCTGGAGGTTTATAAAATCCTGAGTAGTCTTGAAAAGATGAATTGGGATTTACTGCCTGTTGCCTCTTGCAATAAAAGAAGCTGGGGCCATGACAAAAGTAACCAGATGGAAGTTCAACACCAAGTGAAGGAGATACTCCTTTAGAGGAGAAGCAGACAAGCTGAGGAACTTGCTTCCAGAGGATGCTGAGCACCCTGAAAGATGACAGGGTTCAAGAAGTGACTGAGCAGATTAATCAAATAAAATTCTATCACAAACTGAAAACAAACTTACCTTTTCTGGCTTAGAAAAACCCTGGGTTGTGACTGATGGCAGCAGGGAAGAGAGGCCAGGAAGGCACCTGCTGTTGTTCTCTGATTTTAGCACAATCCTCCATAACCTTCTTGGGGTCTGTGAGAGCAACAACTCATGGAACAGCCGTGCAAGGGAAGATTAGGATTATGTACTCTGTTAAAGACAGCGCTGAGGAGATACAGTAGAAGCCTGTAAAATCAGAAATGATATAAGGAAAGTAATCAAAGATAAACTATACACTATTTCACACTGCACAGGAACTGGCAAGCTCCCAGCTGAAATGGGTCATAGGTGTAAAACCAACAACAGGAAATACTTTTCTTCACAATATATATAATATACATAAATATATATACTTTAAAAGTTGTGCCACAAAATACTGCAGAGCATAAACGGGCTTAGAATGGGATTAGACAAATTCATGAAGGATAGGCACATTTGTGGCTATGAAGCACAATCTTGTGGCTGCAAATTTTCTTTTAGAAGCTGAGAAGTGCCATTGTGTTGCAGCTCCAGCTAATGCCTCCCTGGCCCGAGTGACTGAACACACATTCTTAGATTTCTGTAAGCTGTATAACATTCTACATACATATTATAAAAAGTATTAAGTGTAAGCTTATGGTTTCTAGTATATTCTTAGCCTTTGATAGAGAATGCAAATGCTATTTTAGGGCATACTGTGAAGAAGGCACTTTGCCAACACAAGCCTTTGGTGCAGGCTGTCTTCTTTCCTCTATCAGGGCTTTCTGCATTCCAGTATTTCCACAATTTTTGTGTCATCTAGAGACGTAACAATTAACAATTTATACTTTCTTCTTCATCACTGTTAAAACTTTCCAACTGTGCGTGGCCAGGAACTGATCCCTTAGGGCTCTCTAGTCACATCTCTTGTAAGTAATCTTCGTTTACCATTACACTGCCAAACCTCTGTCAAAACTGTCGAGGAACCACCATCCAATTCGCTTAATCTTTAGCATGTTTATATGTATTTTTCTAATTTGTTAAGGAGAATGTTTGGCATTAGTCAATTAGAAGCCTTGCTCTAGATGGTATTAATAAACTATTGCTTTTTTAATTGAACTTGTTGGCTATTCAGAAATTATATCAAATTAGCTTGGAATTTTCCATAAACTCAGACAGGATGAGTTCTATTTTCCAGTTTTAATTCTTTACTAAAATGCTGCTTTATTGACTTGATTCTTTTGTTGTGGCTAGTTGTCAGGGTATGGACAACTACCATTGTGTATCTTCTTAAATACTCAAACAGTGTCAGTTTTGTAACAGATCCCTGAACTTTTCTTAGTTCCCAAACTTCTTGAAAATCAACAGCAATCATCTGGATAATTTCCTGGCTGGCTCCTACAAAATTCTCGGATGCAAACTATCTAAGCTACAGATTTGAAAATGGTGCTATGCAATGCCTTCCATGATCAACGAGAGTTAATTATGTCTCACCATCATTTAACACGACAATGTCATCTATCTTTTTCTCTGAAGACGGAGGATGATGATTTATAAAAAATTATGCTTTCACAATTTCCTCATTTCTAGTAATAGAGCAATATTACCGCTAGGATTGTTTTCATTCCAAATACACTTACAAAAAAAAGGTTTTAAAAATTAATTATGTTAGGCATGGCTTTCTAGTCTCATCCTGACTGATTCTCCTTTTAAAAAATGATGAAGATTAGTCAGGATTTTGGGTTCTTCTGTACTGATTCTTAAATTTGTTTGGCTTGCAGTTATCTTCCAACATTGAAAAATACTGCTCAACCCAAGCTGAAATGATAATTTGAAACAAATATGAAATTGAGAAAAATATGCAAATGAGTCAGTGCTGGTGAGAGCTTTCTCCCACTTCAGACCGTGGGTCTGATTTCCAATTCCTCTCTGAAATTCTCCCTATCATATTAAAAAACTGTGTATCTAGTTTAGTAAATTCATCAGTCAGTTCTGGAAATGGATTCGGGGAAGGGCGAATTTAGACATAGATAGGCATCCAAGTGTTGTCCCTGTGGGAGATAAACAGCAGGGTCGAGGCAGATGGGCATGGCTGTGAAAGAGATCAGAAATGGAGCCAAGCAGGAGGTGGACACCTCAAAGGCTGTGCTCTAAACTAGAGACACGAGGAAGTCTGCAGCAGTCAGAAAGGCAAATGCAGAGCTGGGAGATGCTGGAGGACGTGGAGATGGGCCACGGCTCCCTGAGGAAGTGGGAGCCCAGCAGCCACGGTACCCAGTGTCCTCAACATGTGGAGCCATCCATCATGCCATGGCTGGAATGCGTCTTACATCTCATTCACCCTCTTTCAGTTGCTCGCAATTTCCTTACACAAATTCTTCTGGATCTCAAATCTTAGCCCAGATGACATTTTTAAGCCTCTCAGCAGATCTATCCTGCCATTTTGCATTTTGCCTTGGCATAAAAACCCCACAGACATGTCATGCAGCTTTCCGTCATAAAATTTTGCAGAGGCATAACAAATTGTGTTAGAAGGAAATAGCTCAGTCAGTTCAAATTAAGGCGTTCTGTATTTTTAATACTGATGACCTAAAGATTTTAAATTTTCAGGTAACTTGAGTATTCAAGAAATGGAATTTATTAGCCTCTATATAATATTGATGATAGATTTGGTTTTCCTCTCAGTCAAGTTAGTACATTAAATAATATTGATGCTTATCATTCTGAAGATAGTCTTAGAAATTTTGTCTATGAAATTAGTAGAAATTTTGCTATTGACTTCGATGGGCTCAAGGTTTTACCCATAGCAATTAGCAGTCATTCTACTGTATAACATGGCTCCCTGAAGGTCTGCAGAGCTTGGCGTAATTGTAACAGATTGTGTAATCAGGCTGGCAGGACATGCAACCAGAAAGGAGAGCCATGGCTCCCCCACTTTTTTTTTCTTTTTTTTTTTTTTTTTTAATTTTAAAATAAGATATTTCACTACAGGAAGAGTAAATGTAAATGATTGCATTTTAGTTACAAATGTCTAAAATGTAAGCTAATGATTAGGATGAGTTACAGAAGAGGAGTCAACAAAACATCATGTTTGAAAATATTTACAAGTAATATTTCCTCTCTAATGAGGGAGAAGTGATGTTCAGCTGAGGCTGCCAGGCCATTCTTTAGTATAAGTGAAGTATTCTCTCTAAAGACAGAAAAAAGAGAGAGAGAGGGTGGGGAGAGACAGAGTGAGCCCTGTGAGTACAAGATGAAGCCAGCCTGAAGTCAGAATTCACTTTAGCTTTGCAAGCACTATTCAGAAAACCATTGCCAAGGTCGCCAAGCCCCAGATCCACTTCGCTTCCCCTTAAGATTGTTTGCAAAGTTGCTAGAATTCTTAACACTTGTTTTTCTTTCTCTCAAACGCTTCAGTGCCCCGGGTTTAAAGTGAACGTGCACCCAGCCCTGGCTTGCCTCCGGCTCCCACAGCCGCCAGCTGCCCCTGGGCAGTCCGCTGGAATTGGGCAGCATCCCCAAAAACCAGCAAACCCAGTGCATGCACACTGGTGGGCATGCAAGAAGAGGCCTGGGGAAGGAGAGGCAGCAGATGGGACATTTAATTCAGGGAACTAACTAATTTAAATCTTTCAGGGAGTTTGTTATTATTGCCAGAGTGTTAAGAATGTGTTTTCTTTCCCCACGCGCATAAAACGCAATGTCCCTGCTCTGAAAATCTCCGAGAATAAAACATTTTGCAACGATCTAGAATGAAGAGAAAAAGAAGTCCAGAGTGCTTTGATGATATATTTTAAGAATACTATTATTTATATATTTTGCAGATTTATATAAATAATCATAAATGTGCAGTTGGTGTAGGTCTCTTGGGTAAAGGCAAAAGCAGGCAGATTTATAAAATGGGTTTATGTGCCAGGGTGATTGTAATGGCTCCTTCTGTCAGGTAAACACATAATTAGGATGTTTTCAAATAAATGTATTATGCACATGATTGAAGCCAATCCCGGCTGCAGTATAAATATTATGCTTTTTTTTTTAAGTTGTATAATTACATATCTACCCATGGAGCTCCTCGCCTGATAGGCATCTATTTATGCAACACCACACTGTGGCGTTTCCACAGGTGCTGTAGCAGATACTTGCTGAACACGCAGACTGGCTGATTTTTAAACTGCAGTATCTCAGCTTTCTCTCAAAATACCAGTTCTGCCTCAACCCCTTTTTGCCTAATTGCTTCTTAGATTTATTGTTTAATTAAAACCGTTCCTGGGTTATACAAACAACAAATCCCACTAATGCGTGTTTTTCCTACATACAAATTATTTTCAGAGGGGTGATGTATCTTCACGTTCTGAAAGGATTACTTCCTTCCTGGCTGGGCTGTCGCAGCCCAGTGCAGCCTCGTGGTGAAGGCTGTAAGGTGAAGGTTTTGATGGGAGCATGACAAAGCTTCATCTGTAGAGTCAGAATGGCAGCACTAAATGTCATTGGAAAGACTGATGCACTCTTCCAGCCGACGCCAAGCAAACTCTCAGAGCATTTTCGTACAGTCTCACGGAATGCCTGGTCATGCACCAGGGGAAGCGCTAACAAGATGTGAGGGACATGCTGAACGAGGAGGCACCCCGAGGGGATGTTGAGGGACCTCTAGCCCCTCTTGGTGGCAAGACTTTCCTCAAGGGAACATGCAGGGAGGACGGCGAGAGCCTGGGACAAGCCATGACACTGCTCATGTTCCCTGTGGCCTGCTCTGAGCTCCTGCAGACAGCCTGAGTACTGCTCATAGACGTCTCCCCCCAGCCTGCACATCTGCAGCCTGGCTTCAGAGCCAAGTTTTTGGCTTCTATGCCTGCATGCCTCTCTTGGACAATACACAAATGTCTGCTGAAGCCCCTGCACCTGCAGAGCGTCCCAGGCAGATGCTCGAGTTTCAGCAGCACAACTCTGCCCCTCTGAGAAAAATGGTGTTTGGATAGAAACTTGTGTTTGGATGCTTATAGAAGAAACACTGAAAGAAATAGAAAGCTTTCCTGCAAAGAGCATATGCTGCAGCTTCCTGAAACAAGAACCCAGCTCTTGCGAGGATTCTGGCAGTCTCTAGCCTTTCAATATTAAAGGGCTCTCTAGCAGATTAGAGCAGCATAATAAAAGCTAATAAAGATGAAACTGGACAAATGCAGACTAGAAATTAAGACACACATTTTTAACAATAGAATTAAATCACTGAAACGGGCTCCAAAGGGATGTGGTAAATGTACCTGAAGCTGCAGCCCACTGAGCAGGCTGGCAGGTGGGACTGGGATGGCTGGGAGGGGACAGCCAGGTTTGGGGACGTGCCATGCTGGAGCTGGTGGCTAGGGAGGGCGGTGGGATGTGGGGATGCTACGAGCAGCAGGCTGGAGGTGCCATGCAGTCACCTGCAGTAAGGTTTGTGCTTCCCATGAGCTTCTGTTCTTCCCTTGTCCATGTTCAGCTCACGTCCCTTGGTGTGGGACCTTACTCCAGCCTGTCTGCTCCCAGGCACTGTAGCAGTCCCTCTCCCTGCTCAGGGACTGGGAGAATGGAGGAGGGAGAGGAATCGCTCTCTGGCACAGAGGTTCTCTCTGCTTTTGTCTCTCTGATGCAATGGATAGAAAGATCAAGTATATCCCCAGCTAACCCCGGTACCGGCTGCGTTGTGCCCCACTGGTAATGCAAACAGCTGCATGAATTTACAGCTGTGTTACATGGCCAGAGCAGATCACAGCAACCAGGGCGAGCATTGCATTTGGTCATACAGCTGGAAGTACTGACACACATTTTAACCTGTGGAAGCCTTTTAAATTTGAACTAGGCACAAAGCAACTCCGTTTAGGCTCCTTGCTAGGCTCCTTGCTGCTGCAAGCATGTGCAAGGTGTGCACGAGGGAAAACTCTTTGTGGCTAAACCTTGCCTTTTTTTTTTTTTTCTTTTTTGCAGATTAGTTTTAATCCAGAACTGTCCCGTGGTTTGGTTTACAGTGCAGCCCCTAATGTCAGTGCTATGGATAATAAATATCAGGTAAGAATACAATGACATGTCTGTTTCTTTTGGTGGATTTGGTGGAGTTTCCCACTTTTTCTGGATTCAGCTGTATGCAAAGCAAATATCACAAAAATGATATAGAATATCACAAGTGACTCTCTTTGGATGGACACCCCCTTCATCAGGCTTGTCTCAGTGGGAGCTGCAGGCCCCAGGTCCTGGGGAAGGCTGCAAGGGTGGGAGGAAGCTGCAGAAGAGAAGGGTCTTCTTGCCCCACATTCACAGCAAAACAGAGCAGCTGAAGCTTGCTGGTCTGCCCTTCTTTGCAGCACTGCTTTCATCTGTTCACATCGCTCTAAGCCAGCCCCTAAGACAGCATGGGATGTATGGAGAGCCACAGGAATGCCCGAGGGAACTTACTTGTAGAACTGTATTAAAGATCACTTTGTATTTTATGAGATTTTGAGCAGAGGTTTTGTTTTCTGAATGCCAAGATGAACTGATTAAGAATTTAGGGTTCTTTGCTTGCTTTTTGAAAATCACCTGTTTTATTACACCTCTCTTCCTGGAAAGCTGTTCCTTTTGTGTTCAGCTCAGAACTGGCGGGAGGATGGGGAGAGTCACCAGTGAAACCAAATGTGAATCTGATGACCACACTGTTTTTTTTCCTTCAGTGTCTTTTCTAAAGTGGAGTTCTCACTGTAATTAAAATTACAAAGTAGAAATGAGAGAGAGAGAAAACAAACAAACAAAAAAAGCCAACTCTCCAAGCAGCTAGCTTCCTGCTAATATTCCATGGAAGAAAAGTAAAAAAAAGATACACAGGCCTATAGTTTTTCGGGTTTTGTGAATCTTGGGGAGTACCTTGAATAGCATCAATTAAGATTTTGGGGAGGGAGGAGCACAGAACTGCTTGAAGTGGGCCAGAGCAGGCATCCATGCAGCCCCACATCCTGCAGCTAGCCCTGGTCAGTGGTGTATGATGCAGAGGAAGGTGTCTAAACTGGCAAGAGCCCTGCGGCCGTGCTGCTCCCAGCCTGACCACTAAGAGTTAAGGACTGACTTGCACCCAAAAGCTGAAGAAGGAATACTGCTGGATGGGTTTAGTCATTATACATGACAACACCAAATATCCTTGGTATCAGAGGAATGCGGTGCACAGATAACATAAAAATTGTGAAAGTCTTCAACATGTCAACAGAGCACACTTAGGGGATAAAAGAATGAAGATTGTGGGTGACACCCCCAGCCTCTCAGCCACAGCCAAGTCTCACAAACTGAAACATCACCAAAACACAACAAAGCCGCAGCACAGCAGGGCCAACGCTCCTTCTTGAGAGAGAATGGAGAAGGAGAACAAATCACGGAGCCAAGCATCCGTCACATCACTTCATGCATGACTGAGAGGTGCTCAGATACCATAGTGGGGAGCCCAGGCCAGGAACCTGCACAAGGCAGATCTGGCAAGTGCTGGGCTTAAGTTGTTAAAAAGACTTGCAGATGGGAGAATGCAGGGCAGAGAAATAGAGGTGTGGATGAGCTCAGTGCCTGTGTTTGGAAGTTTGGCTCCAAAGTGGTCTGAGCAAGGAGCGCGTGGGGCTGCTGAGGGTGGCGGGTCCCCAGGGGTGGCCCAGCTCCGAGCCCTGTTGGGGCACGGCCAGGAAGGTGCAGCAGCTGGTCAGGTTTGCTGAGCACACCCAGCCCTTCAGTTTCGGAGAAATGCCAGCTGAAGGTGCTTTTAAAAACAAAACTGCTCTGTAATATTCACGGAGTGGCTGCAGGAGCCAACTCTCCCCACTTTGAACAGCTCTGCAGGAACTCTTTATCCCCAAATTTGAACAAAGTCTGCACTGTGTTTATTGCCTGCTCCTCACCCACTTTATTACTCTGACTTAAACCTGTAGACGGTTGTCTTCAAAGTCGGGACGCACTTTCCAGGAACAGGTTTCCACATCCATTGCTCAGAACATAATAATTGGGAACAGTGTTTAGATAAAAACATTAGCATTATCACCACAAAAGTAATTGTTATGCTAATGGGCTGCATCTTTCTGTTGGAACCGTGCTGGAAAGGTTAGTTAAATTTAAACAAAATTTATTCCTTGAAATTCGGACTATTTCTGATAGGGAAAGCTATAACCACCCTGATGCACAAAACAGCCCTTGCAGCTGATGTCTGAAGTGCTTAGAAGACTGCACCTGTTATTCTAACAGAGGTGACCTCTGAAACAAGAAAGCCATTCTATATAAACACCAAGCTAAGTGACTTTCCCCATGTCTCCTCAAATAACACCCAAATATCTTTTCTTGTCAAAATCTTGCACTTGTCCCATTGTATACACAGTAAATCATGACAACCAGTGACTTATTTGAAGGCTGGAGCCCAAAGCAAGAGGTGCTGGTGCTGAAAGAAGTTTAACCAGTCACCAGCCTCTAAAATATTAAGCCATAAAATACAACTCTATTTTTACAAAAGTGGTTTTAAATGACCTGTCAAAACAGCTGGTTCCTGCTGGCTGCTTTTTTTTTTTTTTTTTTTTTTTTTTTTTCCAAGGGGTGGCAGAAGGAATGAATTAAAGGAAAACAAAATCATTAGGGGATAGCTTCAGTTTACTTTTGTAATATATGCATGTTTTGTGTTAGAGTAGCAAAATTCTGGGAAGCATTTACCTCCTGTTGAAGCTTATGAGATTAAGTGTGGTATATCCCTTGTGCTGGCCTGTTCCCAGGCCGAGCCCTGCCCTGTGAGTGCTGTGACGATTCGTCATGCAGAGGGGAGGAGGAAGGCTGCCTCGCGTGCATCCCCACCATCACGGGTGTTTGGGTGTTTGTCGCAGCCCCGCCACGCTGTGTACTGCCACAGCAGCTGTGGCATCCCCACACTGTTCGTGTGTTGGGTGCTAAAGCTGGGGCTTTGCACAGAGCTGGGGTGCTGAGCTTCACATGGAGAAAATGCGCTGCTGGCTGTAAGAAGAGCAGGTACAGTGCAGCTGTGAAATTTGACTTCTGCCAAGTTCACGGCTGCCCGTAGCACTGGCCAACTCTGGCGCCTAAAATACTTAACCCAGGAAATCCCAGCTTGCACATACGTTGTTGGGCAGCCCCCAAAATCCCTCCTCTGTGCCTTTACTGTGGAAGACTGCAGTGCCCAAATTCTTCTGCTCGATTTCTTTGTAGACCTCATAGGTAGAGTGGAGCCACAGTAACTGTGCTGTGCCTGGGGGGTTCCTGCCACTTCTCAAATCCAGCCTGCCCATCTGCATCCCAAAGTCCGAGGTTAGCTGACAGGAACAATACTTAATTTCCATTGCCATTTCAGGGTCCCAGCTCTCACAGTCTGTGGTAGGAAAATAGGACCCCCCATATGCAGTACCTCAAAAATTCCAGACCTGGGCTTCTAAATTAAAAAGAAAAGTAATCACAGCAATCACATCAGCTCCTTTTGTGATATAAAAGTTGACCCAATGTATTTTTTCCTGTTTACCTCTGTTCCCTATTGCAACAGAGCTGCGATCAGGGTGATCCTTCCCTCAGCTACACTCACAGGTCTTCCGATTGCCTCTCTCTCATGTGGCTGCTGTCACAGGGTGCTGCTGCACCCACGACCCAGGGCAGAATCCATCTTGCAATCAGACCTGAAGTTGATGATACATCTGAAGGAAAGCCCTAGCTTCGCAATCCGATAAAATATTAAAAGCTGGTAAGAGGCGGAGTGCTCTGCCTGAGTAAGCAGACATTTGGGCAGAATCGTTTTTTTTGGTGCAGAAGAGTATTTTGGGATCCTTCCCTTGCTTTAATATGAAGCATTCTGTATTACTTATCTGCTCTTTGGTTGTGAGCTGAAAATTTGAGGTGGATTTTTATTGCAGAAGAGGGTGTGGAAAAGCTTAGTCAGCACAAAAGTTTAACTTCGCTAACAAGGTCTATAAATTTGCCGCAAGGATAAGGCAATGCCACTCCCTTTCCTGTCTAAATGCTTATAAGGACAAACATTTAATCAAGACCCACTCTTCTACACAGGAGCTGTGTTAGTGGCATTCTGCATCTCATGTTTAAAACCCCAAATTTTAAAACAGAAGTGTTTTTAAGGTCTCTGAACATAGTTTCTACTATTTTGTTAATTGCCTCATGGCTCCTTTTAAAATGCTTTGTTCTGAAGACAAATCAGCATGTTCTGAAAACTAAATATAAAAGAGTAAATGGACTAAAAATGAATAATAATAATAAAAAAGACTTGGGCTGAAATTTAGTTCTTTTGCATTTAGTGCTTTTACTAGTGTGAAAATGAGGATTTCCTGACAAGGCTGAAATTAAGCAAGAGTTTTGATCAAATGTCATGAATCACCCCGACATTGCTCAGGGAAAAAAAAGGAAAATATGCTTCCTCCTCACAGCAGTCCCCAAAGCCCGGTCACTTTGCAGGTCTAGGCCTGGCTGCTATTGCTGCTGCTGAATGACTTGGAGCTGAGTGAGAACCAGTCCCTTCCTTCCTGGGCTGCTGTGATCTGAAAGCTTCTGCTTGGATTTTCCCTCCCACGTTGCCATGATCTGAAAGCTTCTGCTTTAATTTGCATGGACCTGTAATTTTCCCTGGGCACTGACCGGGATCTTAAAAAAATGTTGGAGACGAACTGTCCTCTGGCACATGGCACTGGGGCAGGATGCTGATCTCATTTCTCTGCTCTGCCACAGGCTCTGGTGTTACATTAGCTAAGTCAATTAGCTTCTGCCTGCATCTGGTTTTCATCTTTAAAAGGGGGACAGTGGCAATTTCCTACCTCACGGCAATCCTGTGAGGATAGATATATCAGCTTGGGAAATGCTCCGATACTTGTGCGATCAGTGCTTGGACACTTCTTGTTCAGGCTGTGTTCTGGAGTGCCCATGGCCTGCAGCCTGGTGAGGGGTCAGTGCTGAGGGCCACCAGAGCAGCCCTTGGACAGGCTGAGCACAGAGGCTGTTGCAGCCATGGCCACAAATCATGTTCTCACAGACCTGACAAGAACGGAAAGAAACGTATGACAAACTGTCAGGAAATAGAGAGGAGCAGAGACCACTCCAGCAGTGAGCTTAACCAAAAGTCCTATGCCATTCTCTTTAACTTACAAGCACATGATGTATTTTAGTGACTTAAGCTGCTCTTTCCATTACCATTTATTTAGGGTTAGAGAAAGACTGAACTGGTATCGCTGGGGCATGGACACATGGAGATCATGCTGCAAAGAATTACTCATCTGTAAGTCTGCTTTTCTGAACAAATCAGTGTCCTCCTGCTTTTGGGAAGTGTCTCCCGTAAGCCGGTTGCCATTTGCACTCCCAGGCTTTGGCTCTCAGCAGAAGCAGGAGGTCACCTCAATTCCTCCCTCGGTGGCCAGCACTCCCAGGGCCTTCCTCTACCATGTTTTATTTGGTCAGGAGCAGAATTTTTGCCAGGAACCAGCTGTCAGGCTGTGTGCTTTTCTTCCTTCTTTTTCAATAAACTTACCTTTCTAGTTTGTTATGATAAGGAGGAGGTAAATGAAGTACAGGAGTTATTACTTATGCTATGTCTTGGCAGGATCTCTAAGGCATCCATCAAGAAGGGAGCTTCACTGGGCTAAGCACTACACAATGCCACGGTAAGAGAGCACACACATCCTGCCCATGTCCCTGCAGACAGCTGGGACAAACACTGAAGGAAGGAAAAAGCAATTGCATTGACTTTACAGAAAGGTAACTGAGGAGCAGAAAACTCGCAGGGCTCGACCAGTCCCGCTGGCTGGTGGCTGAGCCAGGAAGCAGAAATACACACCACTTTGGCATTGTGGCTGCACTTTTATTAGTCTTTTATTTCTTCAACCAAGTGCAATCTGTAGCAAAGCAAAATTAAGGGTAAGTTGTTATCCTCAGCTGAAAGGCTTCACAGGCCAGACACCTAGTGCTGCAGAAGAGAAAACATCAGTGTACCCCTCTTAGGCAGCAGCTCCTTCAATCAGAGAAAAACAGAAATGGGCAAGACAGATATTTTTTTATTTGGAGCAAAACAGAGAATTCTAATAACCCTGTCTTACAAAGGAAATGAAAGAGTCTTGGGGGTAATATTGAAAAAATGGTGGGCAGTCAGAGTCAAGGCCATATGGTCCTCAAGCTGTGCTGTCAAGCCGATCTACAGATGGAGATGTATTATCTTACACTAGCGCAAAGTTGAGCATTGCAGCAGGCACTTGTGAAACAGACCAGAAGACCTGACAATACAATTGACAATTACTATAAAATCAGGTGAGAAAAAGTCATCAGCCAGAATTGTCCCTCTAAGAAAAAATAGTTGGAGAAAGGATGAGCTTCCTCCAGGCTCTGCAGCTTATAGGTTCCATCCAAAATATTTAGCGAGTTTAGCAACACCTGAAATGAGAAGGGAAGTTGTTCTGACAAGTCTTAAAAAATTCAGAATCCTGGTCTTTTGATTTTATACTAATTTATTATGTTAAAGGTGAGCAAAAGCCATCCCACAGTATCTACACACCAGCCTGTTATCAAGTGGCACACATGACAAGAATATGGGTGTGTGCGTTTGCTCTGAAGATCTGATCAAAGGGAAGGAAGAGCTGCTGAGAGCTTAGCCATGAGCAGTGACCTCCAAGCCAGGTACTGCGAATGCACACCGGGACTTTGCCTTCCGAACAGCTTGCCTCTGGAACGGCTGGGTTGGCTGCAGTCACAAGACGTGAAACAACGGGGTGCTACCCATAGGCTGGTGGACACTGTACTCTGTACACCCCCATCAGCTCTGGTGGCAACATGCCAACGTATCCTGTAGCAAGCAAACTGCTTAGGTAGGTGCCTTTGCTTTCAGCTACGGCGCCTTGCCGCTACAAATCCTTGAACAGGTAAAGGGGTGACTGACTGGCAGTCCTGTGCTCGGTGGATCACTAGGTACTAGTGCCTCCTGGGCTTACATTATTAATTGTCTTCCAAGTTTTTACGTCATAGGGGTGTGAAGTGTGCAAAGGAATAATAAAGATTTTTGGGTGGTAGCTGTATGTGAAAACTCTGTTTCATGATGCTGATGATTAATAGCTTACACCCATGGGACAATCATTTACTTGCAAGTCTTGGCTAGAAGCTCCAGGGCACCAAAAGTTTATGAGGCAGCTCTGTGTCAGTCACATGAATCTAGATTTGTAAATGTGCTTAGGAACCTGCATTAGGAACCTGTCCAAAAGTATCTATATCTATCCCACAAATTAGATCAACTTTTCAGTGTCTCCTCTCATAAGCTGCTAGTCATCTGACAAGATTAGCAAAGGAGCATTAAACCCCAAACCTTCTATTTTTCATGCAAACTTCAAAAGCCTGTTGCTTCCACCTCAAACGGAGAGGGGCTGGGCTGATGTGACCCCCTCGCCGACAGGGCTGCGGTGGGAGCTGAGGGTCTGGATTCCCACTTGCAGCTCTGTGAACCGCTCGGCAGCGAGGATCTCCCAGCTTCCCCGTGGTCTTGTGCTCTGAAGCATCCTGAAGCACATCCAGATTTTAATACAGAGCCGAACCCATGGGCACTTTGGCAGTGCTGCGTGGCGCCGTGCCAGCAACACTTACGCTAAGCTCCGCAGCCTCGCGGTGGCATGCACAGAAGGGCTGTTCTGCAGCAACGTTTGGATGCCGAGCAGGGAGGGAAGTGCCTCAGAACCAAAGGCTTTCTGTGTCAGGGCTGCTCGCCGTGCGGCAGAGGTGCAAGGCTGGCTGTGGGTGCTGGGTTTAGGGCAGAGCGGAGTGATGCATGCCGCCCTGAACTCGTGGTGTCATTGTCAGGAACCTGAAGCTCTGTGCTCCTCTGAGGACAAGGGGACAACGCCAGGGTGCAGGAGGAGCCGCGCTAACTCCGTGAGCAGCTCCTCGGCTCCTGGCACCACCCTGGGTGAGAGGACAAGGGCGAAACATCCCAGAGAAACACAGCTGCCAGGCATGGGAAGGAATCCTGGAGACCACAGAGGGAAAAAATTAACATGCCGTGGGAAACGCCTGAGCCGTCCAAGTGCAGTGTGTGGAGGAGAGCGGCAGCGGCAGGGTGAAAATGCCGAGCCAGGAGCCGGGCGGGGATAGTGCCTGCTGTGGTGATAGTGCCTGCTGTGGTGATAGTGCCTGCTGTGGTGATAGTGCCTGCTGTGGTGCAACACCAGCACCCAGGGAGGGTTGGGTGATGAGCCACAGAGCACCAAACACCTGGCGGATCAGCCCTCCAGCCCTCTGAGCAGGCCGCACGACGCCCGCCTCAGCTCCACCAAGCTGAGGATAAAAGCATTTTATAAAAAAAAAATAAAATAAAAAAAAATCAAGGGCCACGGGCAACGAGGGCGGCCGAGGGAAGCGCGCTGCGAGCGGGCGGGCTGAAACAATTCCCAAGTGCCGGCTGCTGAACGAAACGCGGCCGAAATGAACCCAAATCGCAACAGGTCTCGGGCCGGCGTTCACCTGCCGGGGGTGCGGGGCTGGAAGGGGGGAGCGGGGGGCACAGAGGGGCCCGGGGGCCGCTGCTCCCCGCCGCCCACAGAGGGCAGCGGCGGCCGCCCGGGGTCGCGCTGCTCCCCTCGGAGCCGGCCCCGAGCCATCGCCGCCCGCCCCCGGACCCCCCCTCGGTCCCCCCTCGCTCCCCCTGCCCGGCCCGGGCCCCCCCGGCTCCTTCCTGAGGCGCCAGCCCCGGGCCGCGGCCGCTCCCTCCCCGTGCCCGTCCCCGCCCCGCCGCCCCCGCCCACACCTGGCCGGGGCGGGCCGTGCCGTGCCGTGCCCGCCGGCTGCGGGGCCGACTCGGCGGGCGGGCGGGGACGAGGAGGAGGAGGAGGAGGAGGAGGACGAGGAGGAGGCGGCGGCGCGGTGCAGGCCGTGAGGGGAGCGGGGCCGGCCGGGAGCAGCGCCTCTCGCCTGGCCGCGGGGCCGAGCGCGGCAGCGGGGCCCCGGCTCAGGTGAGGCGGCGGGCGGCAGGTGGCGGTGCTGCCGGGGCTGCCGGTGCCGGTGGCGGGGCTGGGGCTGGGGCTGGGGCTGGCGGCGGGGCGGGCGCGGCGGCGGCGGGGCGGGCGCGGTGCGCGGTGCGCGGCCCCGGCGGGGGCGGGCTGGCGGCGGCGGCGCGCACGGAGCGCGGTCCCGCTGCTCGGCGGCGGAGGAGGGAGCGGAGCGGGGCCGGCGGGGAGCGGGCGGCTTCTGGGAGGCAGCATGCGGGCGGCGGAGCCCCGGAGCCCCGGTAAGTGGCTCGGCCGCGGCGCTTTTCCCCTGCAGCCCCCCCCAGCCCCGTGTAACCCTCCCGAAACTCCGCCGCCTGTTGAGCCCCGCGCCCCGGCACCCCCGAGCGGCGGGGCTGCCCCCGGGGGGGGGCTACCGGGCGGTACCGGACCCCCCCCAAACCCCTTTTTCCCCGCCCGCTGGGTACGGAGGGGGCAGCCCGGTTCCGCGGGGCACCTGCCGGGGCTGGGGGGGGGGACGGGGACGTGGGGCTCGGTGTCCCGGTGGGAGCCCCCCGGGGGTGTCCCGGGGCCGTGAGCGGAGGGGGGGTGCCGGGGGGGGCTCGGCGGCGTTTCCCCGGTTGCCGTTTTGCGCTCGGAGGAGGGAGGGCGCCGAAGCGGGGGGCACCGGGGGGGGCTCCTCGTGGCCCCGGGGGGGGGGGGGGGCGAGCGGCCGCCGGGGGGAGCGCCCGGGTGGCGAGAACAAAGGGGCCCGGGCGGGGGGCGGGCGGGGGGGGCTCCGCCGTGCGGACCCCAAAATGAGGCTGGGGGGGGCCCAACCTTAGTGCTACCCCCCCCTCCCCGCGGCCCCTCCGCTCCCCCGGGGGCTGCAGCCGGGCTCCGCAACCTGTTGGGCCGGGCGGCGGCAGCGCCGTGTGTGTGTGTGTGTGGGGGGGGGGGGGGGGGGGAAACTCCGCCGCACACCCACCTGGAGGAGCCTCGGGAGCCCGGCACGGGGTCCAGCCGGTGGGAGGGAGGCTCGCCGTGCCCGCAGACAAAGATCTGTTGCCGCGGAGCTCCGCGCCCGCAGGGATGTGCTCCTGCTCCCGGCAGACTGACTGGGGCAGCTGCGGGAGCGGCGCGGGGCTGGGGGCCCTGGGGGGGCCCTGGGGGGGCCCTGGGGGTGTCGCCGGGTGGAGTTGCCGTGTCAGGGTCCGGTGGAAAGGTTCTGGCATCGAGCGCGGGATTGAGCTGTAAAAAGTGATCGAGGCTGAGGGCGAAGGGTAGCCGGAGCGCCGGCTGTAAGTTACGCGGAGCGATGGCTGGTTTAGAGGTCCCTGACGGCGGCTAACTTGAGCAGGGGTGGTGAGCAAATACAGTTTCCTCATCCTGCTTGTATAACCACCTTTGTTAATTTTTCAAAGTAAATGTTAAGAGAAACGACAAATTTAATTTGAGATTACAAAGGTCCTCGGATGCAAATGACTTTATCTCTGTCTGGTTACTGCACGGTTGTTCCTAGGCTGCCCCTGTGGCTTTAGAAGCAGCTTTCCCTTTGCTTTTTTCTTTTTTTTATTATTTTTTTTTTATTTTTTTTTTTTTTTTTTATGGAGAGCAGGCTGCTCTCCATACAGTAATGCAGGAAATGCTCGGCTCACAACAAGAGTTTTATGGAGGGAGCAAGTGTACTTTAGTCCTGGCTTTATTATTTCTGCCGTGGGGCTGAGGACGCACGTCGAAGTGCATGACCAGCAGCCTGCCCTTCGTGAGCAAGAAGTAAAATCTGCACGGCAAAACAGCCCGTTTGGGGCCTGGGGGGGGACACACACACACGTGGTGTGCAAATATCGAACTTCTCAGGTTGTGCCGTGAGCCCACCATCTTAACGTGCACGTTTCTTCGCATACGTCACTGGCACGTGTCCTGCTCATTGAAATAGGATGCGGCATGACTGCAGGCGCGAAGGGGTTAAAGCAGTTTGTGGCCAAAGAGTTAACGCGTTGCTTCAGCTCAAGAGATTTTTTTATAATTCAGCTTAGTTACAAATATTGCCATCTGCCCTTTTCTTTGCATGTGCGTGTCTGTAAGTATATCTTGGAGAAATAAATACTGGTTGGGGCTGTTAGCAAAATAGTAGAAGCCATAGATAATGTTTTATTGTCACACATGTTGGCAATGAAAATGTCGGTGTCCAGAAAATCCAAGTAGAAACCTTCCACCCTGTGTCTGTATCTGCCTGTGGGCTGAGAGCTATGCAGGTATTTTTAATTTTTCTTCAGACTAAGTCCTGCTTTTGGGAACATTAGCTAACTGTCATTGGCAAAAGCAGAGAAGACAGTCAAAGCTTGTGATTATAAGGAGAAAGATCTAAGCTTGTGGGTAACAGAGAAGAAATGTTTTCCTCTTTGTGTCCACATAATGCAGGGCTGTGGGAAGATATGCTTAATGAGGATGATTATTGCTGTGGCTTTCCATAAATCCACTTGTAATGGAGGCTTTGTACAGTTACTTCTGAATCTGTACATTTAAAAACTGCAAATAGCGATAATGGAGTTGGCTAATAGCAGACTGTCAAGTAAGTGCAATCCTTGTGATAACGTTCAGCCATAGATCTCCATTTAAGTATTACTTTTAAGCAGAAAATGTTTCTTGTAGGTCGCAGTATATGCATTTTGGAGGGGGAAAAAAACAGTTGTTGCTGCACGTACTTGAATCTTAACCAGCTACCTTTCATTGTCCAGAGGTACTTCTGCTCTTCATTTTTTTCATCACATCAGAGGGAGATCTACAATTCAGCGGATCCATTTGATTTGAGTTTAGATAGCAGAAAGGATTAATAATAACCAGCTTAAAAGAAGAAAACAGAATCAAAGATAAAATAACTGAAGAGGTCTACCAGAGTAGTAAACGTGTAGCTGTGTGCACGTGAAAGTTGGGACCGATGCCTCCTGTAGAGTCATAAACATCCCTGTACAGCATTAGAGTGAGCTCAGTGCCACTAGGCAGGAGTTGGAGCTGATCTTGTTAGTAGTATTAAATGGGACAAGCCTTTCCATTTCAGTTCTATGTACCTTTTTTTTTTTTTTTTTTCTTCAGTGCCTCTTAGAAGCCAGGGTTGATTTAAATGACTCGTCTGTTACGCAAGCTAAAAACAAAAGGTGAAACTAACACGGCGGGGAAGATTTTTCATGGATTATCTCACTGCACTACAGGAAGGTGTAAAGTAACACGTTCTCAAATAAAGCACTTGTAATAGATATCGGTTAATCTATATAGAGCCTTGAATGAATGCAGTTTTAACTTGTGTAGTGAAGAAACAGCTTTTGAAGAAGCCTGGCACGTGAGTGGCTTGTGTGTACTGTTTGGAGGAGCTTGTTGAAAAATATTTGCGATGCACACCATCATTGCTTACTTCTCTTTAAAAGAAGTGCCTTAACTTTAACCTTTAATGCAGTTTGTGAGGGCTCCTCACATGCAGTTACTTTTGCTCAAAATCTGGTCTTAAAAGCGAGCTGCATTTCTACAGACGATAGCGCTGTGCTCAAATCCAAAATGTATGCTTCCTTTCCAGTAAAAACTTATAATTACACAGGGTGGTAGCTAACTGGAAAGTATTGCAAAACATATGTAAGAATACTGTCGTACAAACTCTAAAACTGAAGAATGACTCACTGCGCCAGTGCTGTATCAAATTCTATCTATACGCAAGGTTTAAATGACAAGTTTACTTTAGGCAGGGAATATGCAATTTTCTTGTACTCTTTCTTCATCTAATGTCAAGTGAGCTTAATGAAATGGTACATGTGGGCATACAGGAGGCACCAGTTGTAGAGCTTTAACAAGCAAAGGGAACAAGCACTACTTGGCTGTGTTTGTGAAGATGGTGGAGGCATGCTGTATGCATACACTGTGTGTATTAAACCAAGTTCATGGTGCCACGCGTGTCTTGAGACGTCTTTTAATATACCTTATGGTTTGCTTGTGTGCGTTTACTAACATTTGTTTTATTTTTGTTTTCTGTAGGAGAGGGTATTTGGGTTTTACTGGTGTAGGTGTTCATCTTTACGTATTTCTCTTAGTTGATCTTGTAACTGGCATTTCAGGGTTTTGGCAAAAATTCAGGTCACTACCAAAGAGAAATAGGTTGATGTTCAGCATGGGAAGGGGGCCAAGGATTGTGGAGTGAGGAGGAAAAGACTGCTTTCCGCTGGAGCAACGCGTGCCTGTGACTTTGTTTCTGTGATTATGATTTATTACTAGAGCTTTGGGGAGCCCTACAAAATGCAGGGTGTGTAGTCAGGCAGTGAAGTCCTGCAGCTGGGAGGCTTCTGAGGGCCTGGAGAAGGACAGGGAGGCAGCAAATGGTGGTGGTGCCCTTGTGGAAGCCCAGCGCATGGGTGCTGGTGCTGTGGTGCCTGGCTGGTGGTTCTGCACATCCCAGGGTGCCGGGCAAAACAGCCCTGCAAGGCTGGAGAACCCCATGGCTGCTCCAGCCTTGGATGGAAGACGTTAAACTCTTCACAACCTCTTAATTTCTGATAGAGCCATGAGCCATTCTGCCCCAGAGCACGTTCCTTCTGCTCTCTCTGCAGTTTGTCTTTATTAGCCCTGGGGGAGGTGGAAGATGTGTCCTTGGTCTTCAGTGTGTATTGCTCACGAGGGCTGTGGTCACCAGTGCCTGCGAGTGCCTTTCCTTCCTGTAGGAGGGTTGAAGGCCCCTTGGGCTCTGAAAGGAGGCTAAGCAAGGGAAGCTGGAGCACTTGCTGTTAGGGTGCACCCGGTGTGTGTGCACATCTGTGCCTGTCTGAAAAAAATGGTGAATAATGTCACGCTCCTTCAAGGAGTCCATTATCTGAGAACTTTTCAAGAGGTCAAACATGCAGAGAGAAGTTCTGGAGCAGAGGGTGGAAGCAATGTACATAAAAAGTCTGGTTGAGAGCAAAATTGATAAAGCATCTCCCAATACCTCAGCTGAGCACTAGGAGGGAGTAGCTTTGTCTGGATGCTTTTATTGAATGCAGTCTGCTCTGTGGCTGAAATATGGAAATGCCATTAATCTGGGAAAGGATGGGGTCGTCCTGCTCTCGCTCTTGCCCTTCAGCAGGAATAGAAGCTTCCAGTTTACAACCTGCCCAAAGACGTTTATTTCTTGGCACAAAATTTCAGCTGCAGCTGGCAAGTGGGTAAGTACTTCCATGCAGCCTTACTGAGAGAGAGAGGAATTATTTAGGTTGGCACACGAAGTTTATAGTTAGGAGTTGTCAGATGAAATTGAACAGAGAAAAAACGCGAAGACTGGTCATGTGGTATCGCTTTCTCAAAAGCAGCACTAGAAATCCTGTCATTGCTTATAATTAAACAAAGCATGCATGCATTTGACTGTGGAGAGGAATTATCTCTTGGGTTAATCAGCCTCTTTTCCTTATTTTTTCCCCCTGCAAATGGAGCGTTAGATACTGAGTCGCGTGTGTGTATGCAAAGGATAACATCTGTTCTATTTTATGGGACCCACATAGCGTAGTTGCTTTTTTATCCCTCCAGTGTATGGATTCTTTCTTCGTGTGTCATCCCAACTGCTGAAGTCAGCCGGGCACTTAAGCTTTGTAATAACTCCTCTCTCTGCAGGAGCAGGAAGTTATTCATGAGATGGTACTCAATTCTTCAGTTAAATTTCCTCACAAACTTAGGTCTTGCAGTGTTTTGGAAAAGCCATTACTTTCCTAGAGGGTTTTGTGAGTAGGGCTGGAATCGGGATTATTGTTTGACAGCTCTTCTGGTAGTTGTTCTAGCAACAGGTTAGGTCATCCGCATCAGCCTAGATCTATTGTCATGGGCCCGTTAATTGGGAAGGTAAATTAGATACGAGAAGTATGAAAGGCTAGTCTAGTGTTTGGATGTTATGGCGTCTATATAAAAAATGTAAATGTTTTATCAGGCACGTGTTGTGCTTCTGATCTGTTATCCTGAAGAAGAAGCACGGAAGTGGTTCAGGAGGACCCTTGGTCCTTTTGGACACCTGGAAAAGGCCTTGAGGTGTCATGTGCCTTGAAGACACAAGATGGGGAGGAAGGAAGAAAAAAAAAAGGCCTCTTTTAGATGAAGTTGTAGTCTTTATGACATGTTTTTTTTTCCACATATGAGGTAGTTACGTTTGTTTGTATCTTGGTAGCATTTGTTGCATCGAATTTGATCAAAGGTTTAGTTGTTGCAGAATCGATAGTAATTCCCTTTTCTTAACAAAAACCCTGTAATTTATGAATGCACTCTCCATTGTGTTTTAACTACTTGTAATACAGAATTTGCAAAATGATACAAATTGACTAGAAGATACGTGCGAAATCCAATAATACATTTTTCTATGTCAGAGTTAAGTGAAATACAAAACAATTGAAATAAACAATGAAAATTAGCCTCTTAAGCCTATGAACTAGTAGGTGTGGAAATAATTTCATGATATATATTCTCATTGGTTTTGTTGACTGTTCTTGAGCGCAGACAAAATTCCTTTACAGTCTTATGCATTCTAATCTATGCATTATTATGTGGTGAAAAACATCCTCATAAAATCTTATTTAACCTGATCTTGAAGTATGCATTTTTGAAGGCATGATATAGATACCGACTCCCTCTCCTCGTTGCAGCCTTGCTCAAGGGTAGCTTCTGTTAATAAAACACAGACCTGAAGAGTGACACCCAGGGAGACAAATATTTCAGCAGATTGCAGGGTTACTGCTTTAATTCTGCCTCTTGACATTAAGGTAGAATTCTAAGCTTTTGCAAGAAAGTATTGTCTCCACAAACACTTGCAAGATTGAAGTCTGTTGTGAAAAGGTTTGAATTTTCCCTGGGTCCAGCTACATCTTCAGAGCTGGTAAAACTCTGATATGAGTACCTGTTGAGGTCTTTTATTTGGATTGTTGGCTCAGGGAAGGTGTTTTAGAATAGCACTTCATTAACCTCATTTTCTGAAGTCTGTCTGTAGGTGCAGGATCCCACTTCTTCGCCCAATAGGTCAGTGCATGGAGAGCTCATGGAAGCCAGTGCTGCAGACGTATCTCAGCTCTTCTCTTGTTTGGTGCATGGTGAGCTTTTTGCTGTCCCTGGTTGGATTTTGGAGGAGATCTGGGTGGGTTCTCACAGCCCCTGCGTAGAGCAGGCAGGTCCTATCCCTTGCACAGAGATGCACGCCTCCCGGCAGCTAAATGCACGCTTTGCTCCTGGTTTCCCTCGTTTGCTGCTCACTTCCCTGGTTCTTTGGGTCTGCGGAGGCCGTGGCTGCAAGGAGCGCTTCTCACCTGTGCGGGAGGAATGCACTGAAGTGTAACACGTGTGCCTCCGTGATAAAACTCGAGCAGCTTTATGGGAGCAAGCTGTTACTGCTGATAATTGTGCTCGGCTCTTGCTATGTTTCTTACCTGGAGCTTTTACTTTGTGAGCAACATAATAATAAAGTGTGCTGCTGTAATAACTCGGTGACAATCTTCTGCTTATGTCTGTGTAAGAAATAAGGAGCGTAATTAATGATGATAACGAGGAGTTCGGAAGGATTGTGGCAACAAGTTGTCAGGCTCCTCCAGTGATCCCCCCACGCTGGTGTCATACAATCTTAGAAGATACTCAACTTCAAGCCTTTTCTTCTGAAGAGTGATCAAAAGCTTCTTCATTGGCCAAAACCATCTAGATAGATGGACAAATGCTTATTGTAAAAGGACTTGTACAGAATTACTGGGCTCAACAGATTGGCTGTGGCGAGGAAAATGCCTTTTGTACGCTGGAAGCCGTGAGCTGTGTTTTGTTTGCTCATATCATCAGGTGTGCAGGGTAGGCACCATGGGTTGTGCAGCATTAAAGAACACGTTGCATAGCAGTCATGTTGCTGGGAAGTATTTGTAAATGTAAGTTTGAATTAAAGATATGTATTTTTTCTTATTAAACTTTGAAGAGTAGTGCTTGGAAGACTAGTGAATTTTTGATGCTCTTAAATGTTGTCTGCAAAGAACAGGTGAGGAATTTGCTCACCTCATGTTTTTTTTTTCTTTTTTTTTCTTGGAGCTATACCTCTCTTGTGTGTTAGTTCTGGATGTTAGGAGAAATGCAGACATTGTGTTTGGGAGTTTAGATGGTGGGGTGGGCTGGCACAATGTGTAGGTTATAAAGGGAGGACGAGCGCTCAGATATTGGCTTTCTTTGCATCTGAAGTGAGTTAACAGCCTCTTGGATTCTTGTTGCACAGTGTAATTAAAATAAACACTATAATGCTAATCATTTATGTATTTTTGCCTGTGGGTGAAGTTTTAAATTAGAAGTAGCTATACTTCGGTGGAAGTGGATTTTTTTATTATTATAATGTTCCCTGTTTCCAGTCTGGTAATATTTCTGTGAGAGTGCATAAAAAATATTGCTAGGCAGATTTGTTTTTGTTTTTTATTACCTAATTGTATATTCTAGTAACAATGTAATTATTGCTTTTAACAAAAACTGCCTGACTTGAGTATTTAATTCCATCAGACTCAAGCAGTCGCTGATGAGGTGATAAATGATAGGTTATATGTAGAAGTGGATTTGCAATTATTTGCTGCTTTGGGAACAAAAAAAAAGATGTTTTGTTTCTGTCCAATGACTAATGTTGAAAATCAAAGCAGCGCGCCAGATGTTTTTTCTAATGACTGTGGTTCAAGGTCTCTTTTGTATGGAGGAGGGTTTCAACTGAGTTCGTCTCTTGGCTTTGAAGTTTCTCCTGCTCGTTAATGCAGCAGTCTTCCAAATCTTCTGTTCTGGCCTCCTCGGTGACCAGGCTGCATGGAGGAGCTGCTTTCCCAACCAGCTCCCCATTCATCGGGAGGCAGAGGGGCGAAGGAATTCGTACAGCGCGGCCTGAGCGCTCCCATTCACTCGTGTTTATTTCATGGCATTAAAATAAGAATAAGTGTTTCGCTTTATTTGTTGATGTCTGATTAGGAATTAGGAGAGGAAACTGAATCGCTGGTGTGATTAACGTTAGGTTTTGTTTCTGATGCATGAAAGGCCTCATTGTCTGAGGCTTTTCCCCCATAGCTCCCTGCCTAATCCTGCTGAAGTCATTCTAACGGCAGCAGCAGTTGAGGCTCCTCGTCTTGTTTTCCTGCGTACTTCGGGCACAGTTGGAAACATTTCCCCTTGGAAGGAGCGCCTGCATCTCGTGCTGACGCTGCTGTCACTGCAAAGGGGCCGTGGTGGCTGTAAGGTGGGCATCGGTTTGTGCAGGGGCGGGAAGGAAGCTAATCTGAAATCCCCAAACTGACCTAATTTGTGCTACGTTTGGGTTTCAACTCTGGGCCTGGTGGTTTTGGGAACCCGGTCTGTCTCCTGCCTTCCTGCAGCCGCAGCTGAAGGAGGTGAGCTGCCTGGTTCCGACAGTAATTTCTTGCAAGTTTTTGTCAGACCAACTTTCTCTAATTGCTGATGTAGTACTTCTGTGAGGAGGAAGTTTAAAACTGCTCAGTGTGTATTTTCAGAAGAAATTTTGTGAGTTTTTAAGGTTTGTAGAGATTATGGCATTTCTAAAATCCGTAGCAAGAAATTATAGTAGGCACAACTATTCCTCTTTCAAAAAAAAAACCCTGAAAGAACCGACCCCCCCCCCTGCACCCCACCCCCACGAGCACTGGCCTTTCTTTTCTTCTGAATCAGATCGTCATTGCAAGGTCTCAGTGATTTAAAAATATAAAATAAACTCCCTCGAGGAATCTATTTAAAATTATTTGGTTCACTGAACATTCAGTGCACGTTCAATCTTGGAATCCATTACATGCCTTTAGAAAGACTTTAAAAATCCTCTTCGACAAAGTTGGTCTGAGTTTCGTCCCTTTGGCAGGTGGGCATGGGGGAATTTCATAGCTTTATTTTCATAACAGAAGCGTGCAGAATTAGTATTGATTTTAGTATAGCTGTCTGCTAGTGCCACTGTATTCAGGGGTCGTATGTCAGCTCTGCTTTTGTGGTGGCAGCTTTCCGTGTTTCCTGAGTTGAAGCCTCTAGTTGTGGGGCTATGGAAATAATTGGGAAATGCTGCTTTTTTTTCCCCTTTGAATTCAATTTGTAAAGCTTTATGACCTAGAATTAAATTCTTATCAGGCTGAAATGGTGCATAAATTCTTGTTGAATGGAGACAAATGCTATTAGAAACCTGTGAAAGTAAGCTATGTTTTAATCCTAAATTTATTTTCATTGCCGTTGTCGTACATCGAAAACATTTTGCATCTACTTCGTCCGTGCACATCGGTGCTCTCTGCTTCTGGTAATTTTTAATGGTTAAGTCTGGGAGAAACAATGTGCGTGAGATTCCTGCTTATGGTCTGGTTACATCCTTTGGCATCACTGGGGTTCCCAGATACCTGGCGTTGGTGTTGCCAGCACCCATCAGGGTGTGCTGAGAAGGGTTGCCGTGTTATTCGTATGCAGCAGAAATACTTCTTTTGGAAGAACTTCCCAATGTTTTCAGCTGATAATGTAGAGAAGTGACATCTACTTCATCGCGTTTTGTATGCACGTATTAATAGTTGCTCAGGGCTCAGTACTTCTTCAGAGCCTGAAGTCAGGGAAGGACTTGAAGAAAACCCAAATAATGGGCAATCCCTCAGGATGCACAAGTATATTTGATTAACCCAGCTGACCCGGAGAGCTGTTAAATATTTGGACAGCCAGCAGTCCTGCTAGCCACCTTCCATTAGCAGTGGCCTCCATTTGGAGCTTGTGTTCTGCCTCTTCCTCTGGCAAAGGCTTGGGTGATCCCGAAATGGAGCCGGGTCCCTGGGAGTGTGGGACCACCAGGCTCTGCCACCAGCCAGGGGAGGGGATGGAGGCAGGGGGGAAGTTGTTAATTGCGGGTTGTCAATGCCGTGCAGGTGAGCTGGTAGCTGAAGCTACTAGCCTGAGGAGAAATAGCAGTGCTGTCCTGAGAGGTGTAAAAAGACTTGTCAAAATCTAATCTAATCTCCTGCATTAAGTGTACGTTGCAATAACGAATTAAATGGAATTCCAGCAAGTGGAGATGTTCCCTTTTTAATAACTTCTCAAAAAATCAAAATGAAGTATTGCACTGGAAGAGGCAGCATATCACTGTTAGCCAAATTTCTTTCTCTAGGATCATTTTTAATTTTATATGAGCGTGTATTAATGGTTTAAAAACTCATTTGTCTCCTTGTCAGCAGCTTGACCAGTATTTTAATACAAAAGACATGATTTCATCTCGACCAGTTTTGTTTATCAGTGGGTGTTGCAGCCAGCTGGAAAATTGTTTGACTTTTTCACTGCTATGGCTTTGACGTAAGATGCCTGCTGTAAGAAAGTAAAATTGATGTAAAAACAATGATTCTTTCAATTGTTGTATTTTCCATTTTGATTTAAGGGAAGGGGAACAGGTGTTTATGCTAAAGAATTTGATCTTACCCTTATTCTGAAGATCTGCAGTAACTATTATATTACAACTCGGGGGGAAAAATCCTACCCTTGCCCAAATCTGAGCAAAATGAGGAGAAAAGTGGCTATAATTCTGACTTAGTTTGGTGCATTACTGGGTATGTTGCTGTGGCTGCTGTTGTAGAAATGCAGCTGGTAAGTTTTGTGGGAGAAAAAGCCTTTACAAAAAAAACCCTCTTGGAATAAAAATGTGGTTTTAAAAATTCTCTTAGTACGTTTTTTCCTATTCCGGCAATAAATCAGCATGATTATAGTATGTTTTCATCATACAGGTTTTGTGAGTGACTACACAGGATCCAGCTCTGAATTTCTGACTTTGGAGTGTCCAAATTGTGCAAAATTAACTTAAAAGTCAGTTTTTGGATACTCAAGTATTTCACCAGGAAATTAATGAGAAGTTTGATGTAATGTACTACTCTACTCAGTATGCTTTTTTTTTTCCCCTGAAATTACTGAGTTATAAATATTTTAAGTTGAAAATGATTCTTAAACTGTGATTCTGAAGTGAGCTATGAACAAATGTTCTGCTGTATTTGTGGCCTCAAAGTGAAAAATGTTTTGATGAATAAAGCTACTACATTAGTTTTCATAATAGTTTGCTGTGACACAAATATATTTTGTAGGTGTGCTTAACAGGTGTAAGTTTTCCAGACATTCCGCCGTATCTTTCCACCTAATTGCTTTATGGATTTGCATATAATCGTGTTAATTCTTTTTTTTTTTTTTTGGGTGATTGCTGAGGCAACTCTGAACAGGTGAAAAGCCTTTCGGCTGTGTGTGAGATAAGTTGAAGTGTTCAGTTTTGCAGAGCTTTTTGCATGTGTGGGATGCCTGGTGGCATGGTGAGGGGATGCTCGTTCTGCCCGCGGGTTGTCTCCTCTTGCTCTGGGCGAGGTGTGCAGCTGTCCCAGGAAGGTGCTGGGTGTTCGTTGGGTTGTCCTGCTTCTTGCTGATGCTGCTGGATCTCCTCGAAAGGGCTGCCTTGCTGTAACTGCGTAGCTAACTGGAAACAAGCGACTTCAGAGGAGGTCCAGCATCAAGGCAGGTGTCACTGTGCAGGTAGCTCCAGGAGATAAACTCCACCTGGCAGCTGTGGGCTTGGTTTTCCAAGCGCTCGCTGTGACCTTGACTGTGTGCAGACAAGCTAAGAGACCTACTGTCAAGCTAAAGAAACCCTGTGTGAATGCACTGCGTGGTTGAATAGTGGATTCCTTTCCTTTTTTAAGGAGGGATGGGGAAGACACTGAAGGGTTCCCAGCTACAATGTTTTTCAAATCCTTATTTGAAAGTGTTTTAAACGAGGGACAGCACATCAGAAGCTGAGATACAAAGCAACCTTTTGAAGTTAAAAGTGGGTCTGCATGAAAATGAACTGCTTGTCTGTGAAAAGAGTCAAGTGTGAAAGGATAGGATAGTTTCACTAAATGAATTTGATAGTCTGAATAAGTGTGGTGAGGCAGAGAGGAGAATCTGGAAAGGTCAGGACTGAGCATGTGACTCTGGATGAGGTGGCGGAAAAACATGAAAGGGATTGAGTGGAAATGCCTCGGTTTACATTTTTTTACTTAAAAGTGATTTATTTATTTTGGTGGAAGGTGGTCATAAAAAGAGAACTTCAGAAGCTTGCTGCAGAGAAGTGGGAATCGGAATCCTTTGGGATCTTGTACCTCTTGCATTCAACTTCTGTGCGGTTTTGAATAGCTAAAAGATCAAAGCCCCAAAGAACTCCTTATTGCATGCTGCCCCATTAGTAGGACTGCCCTATCCTACACGCTGTGCTCGCTTGAGCACTTGAGCAGCTTTTTGTCCCAAATGCAGGTTTGTTTTTTGTTTGTTTGTTTTTTTTTTTTTTTTACTATTGCTGTCTTGTTTTCAGTGAGCCGCATAACTTCCAGATTTTAACTGAAATAATTCATTAAATGCTTCCTGTATCCCTGATCCTGCATTAAAGGGATAGTGTAGAGAGCATAATATCTTGCATTTATCTACGCTAGGTGCAGCAGATTTGCACTGGAAGCAGGAAACAGCCTGAACTTTTCATAAAAAGTGGTGCACTCAGGTTGACTGTCACCACTCTGGGTGGGATCTTGAGACTGATAGATGAAGCCATAAAACCATCAGCTCTGTGCTTAGTAGCGATCAAAGAAAGCATACCAAATCTTAGGATCTTAGGAAATGCTATGAGAAGAGTGAAGAATAAGATAAAGAGCACTATTATGCCATGTCTAAATCTGTGGTTTGTCCATACATTAAACAGTGTTTCATCTCCCCTTCCTTTCATCTCAGAAGAATATAGTACAGCTAGAAGTATGGAGAAATGCAGCACGGGTCATCAGAGATCTGTAATGGCCTCCACGTGATGAATGACTTGGAGCGGGCTGGCTGAAGAAAGATGTGACAGGTCTGTGAAATCACGGGTGGCATGAAGAGAGCTTGACTGTTTTCATCTCCCAACGTAAGAGCAAGGAAAAGTCAAGTAAACTTGGTAGGAGCTGGGTTCAGACCCCTGCAGGAGGAGATGATTCTTCACGCTGCGGATGGTGAACTTGTGGAACTCCTGGGAAAGATCTTCTTGGGGCTACTCAATAGACAAATCACACCAGACTAGGATAGTCCCTACCGCTGGGAGTATTGCAGGATACGGAGGTGCTTGGAGAAGTGCAGAGATACTTGTCCTGTTCTTGCTCTTCTCTCGCTGTTTGCTTGCAGGATATGCTAGAGACATTAGGGATAGCAGGAGCTTTGATGCGACCCAGTGTGTCTGTTCTTAAGTTCGTGTCCAGTGCTTTGCTGTGAACACAGTGAACTTTGTGTCACCAGTTTGCTTAACATTGGGCATGCCCTCTGCAGTTGAGCCTTATCCATGCAACTTCCTTGAGCAGTGAATAGATGAACTGCAGCTGGCTAAAGCCAAAAGGAAAAATGGGGGAGATGCTGCTTTCCCACTCCTGTTCCCAGTTGTTGTGGCTTACCGATGCTATTTTGGTGTTGGACCATTGCAGTGAAGCAGCAGAAAAAAAACTGAAGGGGGAGGGGAAGAGCTGAACAGCTTTCTGCTGGTTAGTGGATTAAAGCAGTACATAGGTGCAGCGAATGCCCAAGGGGCTGGGGCTGCGCAGCGAGGCGCTGTTGTTTTTGCCAGCAGTGAGCCATTAGACAGCTTCCATGTCTCCCAGCTGCCTGGTCTTCTCGTCCTTACACTGGCTTCAGTGATTGCTAAGGCAGCTTGTGGAAGGCTCCAGCTCAGAAAACTGAGGGAACGATCCAATTCTGCTGTTCTTTTAGAGATCTTTTTTAGCAAGCTCCAACAGGTCATACATGAATGGTGCTCAGACAGGGCTCGATGCCAGCATCAGGTAAATGGCAGCAGCGCCCAAACAGGCACAGGCAGTCCCTTGTGCAGTGGTGGCATCTCCCTTGCAAAACCAGCCTGCTGCTAATGGAAGTACGGAGATCCCTCCCAGCGTGGTAGGAAACACCATGGAGTTACCTGTCAGAAGTGGATGGGCAGCATCATTACCAGGCATAATTTGGAGTGAAGAGGGCACCAAGTTGGCAGGAAGATAGACTTTGACTTGATTTTGCATTGAGAGGAGGGTTAGAAGATGTGTTCCAACAGGAACTGGAGAGAGGGAAAGGTGGAGCGAATTAGTGCTGGAGCAGAGTTTCTTTGTTAGGTTCTGCGGGTGAGGGCATTGAGATGTTACTTGCCTGGGGAGCAGCAAAAGCTGAGTCTTCTGCTTTTGTGGAAATTTTGTTTTCTATTCTATTGGATCGAGTGCTTTTGTATATGAAATGCTGATCAGGATTTTAAAATATTATTACTGTGTGCGAAAGTGCAGTGTTTGCAAATGTGCCAGTTTGTTCACAAAACAGATTGTCTTGCGTCTCCTTTTGACATCCGACCCTCCAAAAGGCTGTAAGAAGCAATGATCTTTGATGCTCTTTATTTTATTGGATCAGAAACAAAAAATGCCACTTCATAAAATGAAAAGGTCTGCTTTTAGTTGAAAGGAGTTACCTTATGAATGTTATAGACATCTATGAGAAATAACAGTAGAAGATAAAGATTTGTTTGAATTCATCTAAGAGAACTAATACTCAAGATTGATGGGGGGGGGAAGATGTATTTTCTTTTAAAAACCTAGTACAATATTAATGATTTCCAACCACTCTGTAAATATCTTCATCTGTCTGGGTAGATCTTTTTACCTTTTGTATTTCAAAAGAGATTTGCTCTGCTGCTTCTGTCTAACACCGCATGTCAAAATAATTTTTCTTTCCTCGACAGGCCAGTAAAATGTCATGCAGATTTTTTTCCCCATTTTTGTGCAGGCAGGTCAGTAGCACTTTATTCAGGACTAGAAAATTTCCCTGTTTTTGTAAGGCTGTGTAAATAGGCATATCTATGGCCTACTTTTCAGTACTCCTATGGTGTTCTGGATTCACACAAACTTATTTTTTTTTTCCAAAAATCTTTACAATTCATTTTTAAAACAGTGCTAATTTGGTGTGTCTAACTGGCCGAGGATCATTAATAGCTTCTCTATTCAGTAAGTTTATGCAGTAAAGCTCCTTCTGGAGTGATGCTATTAAATAATTCACTTATTTTCCTCAACTTCTTTTTATAGTGGCCTAGCTTTTTAAATCTTTACTAAAATGTTGTTTGAAATTCTAATCTTACTTCTTTAAGGATTAATTCAATTAATGCGTAGTTTATGGAGAAATATGTTCTATTATGGGAGAAACATATGTAACTTTTATGATGAATTTTGAAAATGTCAGCATGAATATAGGCATGGCTGGTGATAGAAGGTGATCGTAGAAAAAGAGCACATTTTGTTTAGCTCTTAGATGTGTGCTTTAGGGTTGTGGATATTAAGGTAGGTAAAACAGGCTACACAATGGAAGTGTGTTTGTATCCTTGCTCACTTTTTAATTATTTTGGTTATAGTCACAAAAGCTATGCAAAATTTAAACTATTCAGTGAGAGGAATGGGTCATACTGTGACAACTGTTAAGGACTTATTTTGAGCAGAAATTGCTCCCTAAACTTCTCCCACAGCCAATGTATCATGCTTGCAAAGGTGCTGGAAAATAAAAATACTAATTTTATGGCAAAGCTACGATTTGCTTAGAAAAAAGCGTATGATGGAGTGGTTGTTCTGAGAGTCCATGAATCCTCTTGAGAAACTGCGTAACTGAGCTGAGCTCACCGTTGTGAGGTGTTGGACTCTCATTTTGGGTAGAAATATCTTTAGGGTGTACCATGTCCCCATACCTTTAGAGAAAGGATATTTAATCCAACTGTTGGAGGGTCTTTGTCAAGAGTGTGTAACCACATACTCCTCAGTAGAGGAGGCTAGCCCATTACCAAGCACAGGTTGACAAAATGTGGCTGTAGATTTGTCTCCACAGCAGAGACACTGCTGTCTTCTGGAGGTATAGCTTGCGGTAGACTCAGACTTTCAAGTACTAAATTTTGCCGTGGATGTGGCCTGGAGTTGTGGCATGCTTAGGCATCAGTCCTGGGTCTTCAACTTGATTTTTCCCTGGGATTTGTGTTGACTTATTTCTTTGTCTGGGTAACTGGCTTGTGATGAATGATTTGCAATACAGTCATTTCTTCCATGTTGCCTGATAGCTGTTTTTATTTTATTCCTTGGTAGAATGCCAGAAATAACAATTAAATCCAAACCTTTACCTGCGCTTTGTTGAGGGCAAATTCGAACTGATTTCTGATGAAATCTTTGTTCTTTTGGGATCACTGTGGCGTTCTGGATGTTCTCCAAATCCGTTTAACAGTCTTTAGTCCCTTTTGTCCTGGGGTGCATGGAAGAAACGGGCTTTGTCTTCAGTTCGTTGTCAGTTTGCCCTGTGGTAGTTGTCAGACTGTCATGCAAGGAGACATTGTGTGTGTCTGTTCTTGCCTCGTTGTCCTTAGTTCCCACAAGATATGGTTAAAAGTGTTCCTCCCTTTGCATTGGTGGGGCATGCTGGTGGGCATGCTGTATCTCCATGAGGTGTTGTGCCCAAGGTTACCCCATGTGGATCATGGCCTGTGGTGGTGATCTCCACAGCTGGGAGCTGGGGAGAGGCCCAAACCCTCCTGGCTGGGAGTCAGTCTTTTCTCCAGAGTAGGAGTTGGCCTTGAGGAGAGTGTTGGGACAAGGCTGTGTCTTGTTGGAACAGACTGATGAACCCATTCTCCTTTGTGCACCATATGCTTCAGAGCAGAAGTCTCCTGGTGTACCTGAGACATCAGGAGGGCTTTGTCTGGACAACCAGACCCTGTGGGTGACCCTCAAGGCTGCTTGTCCTCATGGCATGGAGCCCCGGTGCAAAGATACCTGGCAGCTCTCACAATGGACAACTTCATGTGCTCAGGGAACAACTCTGGATGTTCTCCCTCTGTGATGGAAAGAGAAGCTACTTGCCTGTGAGGGAGGTCCTTGGAGATGTGCAGACTGTGCATGTTCGCTTGTCCTCCTGTGACTGCCGGGGGAACAGGGGGAGCGAGGTGTGCTCCAGCCCCTAAACCATGCCTCTGCCTGTGTCAGGGCAGGGCGTCCTCTGCTCGGTCCAGGGAGCTGCCCCCCATCCCCAGCGCTTTGAGGTCACCAGCTTGTGATTATTGTGACCTGCATTTCTCGTAGCTGGGGTGATGTCCTCGCTCACCCTTTCTCCATCACACGTACTCCTTTCCCATATCCGTGGAGCTGCGGTGGTCACACACGGGTTTTATGGCTGCGTGTTATCACCTCTGTTGCTAATGCCAACTTGTAGATGGTAATAATTTGCTGCAAAGAATACTGCGGGAAGTGAAATGCTGCCTGATTGTGTATTTCTTCATTTTTGCCTGGAAAACAGCATTTGACTCATTCACAGCATGATGCAAAATATTTATAGTGCTTCAAATGCCTGCAAATACATGTTGCAAACAACAATGTAAGCAATGTCTTAAGCCACGTGGAGCAATTTAATCTATCTGAAACTGCTCCCTAGGTAACTTCTTGATATTATTGACACAGAAGACTGACTTGGGGTAATTCAATCAATATCACAATTTTTTAAAGTAACAAAAATATCATATGATTTACCTTCGAACTGGTCAAAATACTTCTGTTGAAACAGAAGTTCTTCAGATCTCAAACTCCAGTGTTACTTTGTAAGTAAATAATAAAATTCTATTTGAACTTTATTTGGGAGCTTTACATAAGGAATTAAGAGATGCCAGGAATGGTGGACGATAATAACCTGTGGCTGGGAATACTTTATATGAAGAGAAGCTGAACTGTTTTGCATCAGAAAAAGGCAAATCAGAAGGGGCATAACTCTAGAACCTAATAAATAATTTAGGAAATCTAGGTCAGGAGTCTGTTCTTGCATTGTGAGACAGAAAAGAAAGGTGAAAATTCAAAATCGGTCAATTCAAGATGGGTGAAAGGAAACTCCTTTTTACAGTGCATGCTGGAACACCTGGGCACGCGTTTGCATGGGAGGTCAGTTGAGGGCAGCAGCTTTTAAAATTCATAAGAGGGCTAGGCATTTATGGGTATTGGGAGCTGTAAAAACATTTGAAGAAGAAACAGAATGCTGTTTCAGCTTTTTTTTTTTTTTTTTTTTTTTTTTTTTTTAAGCAATTCTTAGATCTTTGAAGACAAGGAATGATGGTTAAACAGAAGTAGGTGGTCTGCTCCGTTGGAAGTTCTTCCTCTAAGCCTCTCAACGTCTCTGTAACACACTGAGGGTGCTGGGTGGGCTTCTGGGCTGATTCTGCCTTGCTCATAGCTTTCTCTGTGGCTGGGCATCTTGTGCACCTCTGAGATCAGCGAAGTACATTTCTTAGAATATTATGCAAGTGAAATTTAGAGGATATAGCCTTTCTGTGGGAAGCTGGCAGATTGTGCAGACTATTCGACAGACTTTTTATCTGGAGATATAAATGTAATGGATTTTAATATTTAAATTAATATTGGTATCTGTTGTGATTCCTGCTGAGTCAGTGCAAAGATTCCTGTTGACTTCTGTGGACATTAGGTCAGTTCTCTTAAAACCAATCCTATATCCTGTGTTAACTACTATATCAAAAGGTCCATCTACCCTTGCTTGATGGCTTTTAAAATTTAAGGAAAATATTTTATATGGTAAGCAAGTAAGAATCTTGTATACTGTTACTCTGGGAGGAATTACCCAATTAACATGTTCCCAAAAGTCTGCCCAAAAGTCTCGCCCAGCAAGCTGTATTTTTAGCAGTCTTTGTCTCTAAAGCAGGTCACATAGGTTCTTTTTAGCTACAATTTACTACTAAAATTTGCTTTGTTTTGGGAACACTTCATTCATTTCTCAGAACTGGGGCAATTGCTGAAGGTCATCTCAGAGGGGAAAAAATGTTTTTAAAACTTGAGGCTTAACCTTGAGAGATGTGATGGTGAAAATGCGATGTGCGAGGCAGAACTTAAGTTGCAGTCACCCTTACAAAAACTATCAGAGCAAGTGATGATTGAGCAGAAAGGACAGGAGAAAACAGAGGACTTGAAATACATGTGGTTGGTACATCCTTACATTAATCTTGGAAAACTGTGAATCATGTAATTAATGTCTTTGGTCTACAAATGATAAATGGAGTCATACAGATTTACTGTTCTTCGGAGCTGTTACTACAAAGTTTGGATTTATATAAAATTCTGCCCTTTTTTGATGATTGCAGAACAGCAAATTTTGGACTTTGGGCATGTAGGTAGGGGAAAATACCTTTTACTTCAAAAACTTGTCTAATCCTTGGTTCAAAATAATATATTTAGAATGAGTTTCTCAGTGGAAATTGGAATATTTCTGGCAGAGTTGCTGTGCTTATTTTCATTCATCTTCTCTTGTGCAGAAGTAACCTGAAAACCATCTTGTATTAGAGAAAATCACCAGGCTCAAGATCAGTAGGTTGTGGCACCATTAGTGCCAAACTGATGGCAACAAAGCATTGTAGGTCCCTTACCATATTGCATTAGGAGTGTTCAGTAAATATCATTTAGCAAAGTTATGTAAAAGTTCTGGTATTAGTATTTATCTCTAGAGTTCTAAAAATCTCAGTTTCTAAATATGCTTGAAATGTTGTTCTCTGAATAATGTATGCTAATGAAATGTTCATTAATGTGGAGAGACAAGCTGGTTCTGCACAGGCTGGCTTGTCAAGCACTGTAGATAGGAATGGGAAAACAAAGTGAACACAGCAGATGAAATGGTCTGGATTTCATTTACAGTCTAAAGTTTTGTTCTAAAAACTTGACTCAACTTGTTATGCTACAGCAACAAAAGAAAAAACAGAGTTCTTGCCCTGTAAAGTTTATAGCTAGGTAGGTAACATGCTGTGAGAAGCCTGTAACTAAATTGCAGGGCAGTATTCCTCATTCTCGAACAGTTCTTTGGCAGTCATGTCTATTGGTGTGTATTAGTGCTTGAGCTGTGCAGAAAATAATAAGGATTTTGAACGGAGAGGACGGATCCTTGATGCTGCAGGAGGAAGTCTTGTGGCTGATTTTTTTTTCAGCCTCTTCGTCCCAGTGATGGGTGAACTTCAAAGCCAGCCGCCCGCTGGGAAGCGCACTGCTACTGCTCCTAGCTTTTGCTAAAGCTAGAAGCACATGTCACATTAAGATAACACAATTAATTTAAACATCAGAAAAAAAATAATGAATTTCATCTCAATGTGGATGTATGGTATTTATTTTTTGTTTGCTGCTTGCGGGTTCCATGGACCAGACAGATCAGGCTTACTTTCCTGAGAGTCGATGTGTTCCTGTTATGGAATTTGTTGTGCTTGGAAGAAAATAAATATTTACTTAATCTTTCACTGAGAAATTCATGACCTTCAGCCAATTTGAAGGCTACCCGGGTTTGTTGTTTGGCCCTGGTGTGGAATTGCTTTGGCCTATTTATATTCACGTCGTGCCCGGTCCAAGCAGAGGTGTTGTGCACCGCACGCCTGTAGTAGCTCCTGCGGGAGAGCAGTCAACACATTTTCAGCTTTCTGGTACTAATCTCATTTGTGTGAGCGAACTCTTCTTAAATGGTCATTTAAGTCTCTCTCCTGGGTCCGGTTGTAATATTGGGGCTTTAGAAAGGTTGTTACAAGGAAGCTTTAAGACACTTACGCCTATTTTTTTCTTTTTAAATGTGTCCACCTACTATGGTGTCCTATTCTGAATAAGACCTGTATCTTCCCAGTACTATTTGCATCCATTTTAATACTAGAGACTTCTGTGATTTTTCTATATTGTTTGCTGCCGAAAGTGGCCATGTTTTGCTGTTGCTTCTCTCCTTCTTGATGTGGCTTTTTTTTTGCATGTGAAGCTGAGGTTTCATTAATCTTTCCTGGTACCAGATCACACTGCAAACTTTGTAAGAATTTCTTGGCTTCTCAGTTTGTCACTCCCACTGAATATTTCTTTCAGATTACTTTCCTGTTGGATGTCTTCGCTGCACTTTTCCAAGGAGAACCTTATTTTTAATTGCCTGTTTCTTGACTTTCTCTGTCCTCACTGGGGCTTACATCTCCTAAATTTAGTATCTTCCACAGATTTCAAGAACACACATTTTACTTCCTGTTGTGCATCATTAACTAAGATTTTAAAGTAAGAAAATATGTAAGAAGGCTTCCTGCATTCTTGATAGATACTTTCAAAGACTTAGTGTATGATTTTTCAGTTTCCTTTGTTTGTTTTCATGGGTAGCATTTAAATCCCTTTGAAACTTGTTTAAATAAATTTGATACAGTGTCATTTGATACAGTCAAATGGTTTACTAACATGCAAGTGTTTTATTTACTGTATGCTTGTTATCAACAAACTGCAATTCTCAAAAAAATTGATCAGCTTCATTGGACTTTGTGTATGTCTTAAAAACCCCTTCTCTCTTCATTGCTTCTGGTGGAAAGAAGATAATCATCTTCCAGAAGTCTTACGGTTTAGTTTCTGCTATCTTGATGAAGCTATTCTTTTAGGAGAAGTAAAATTTGCTGATACAACAACTTCTTCCGTATGTTTTCTTCAGTGAACTTGAGGTCTAAATGTGTCTTTAATCTATAGATATGTCCCCGTTATGCCATGTCTCAACGTAATTATTGTCTGTATTTATTAAGCTTGTTTGCTAATTTGTCTTCACCGACTCAACTCCTTAGAATAAATTATGTTATGGAGTGGTTCTGATACGTGTGTCTAAGGCTTTTACCTGCAATTATTAATGCCCATTTGTAATGGCTATCAATTTGTACTTTAATACAGATAAAAGCTTGGAGCTGCAGTAGCGTGTATTAGGAGTGCTTGCTGGCAGTCTCTGTCTGTCATCACTCTGATTTCTGTACACTCGAGTGTTTGTTTCTCACTGTAGATCCCTGGCACCACAGAAAAAAACTTTTATTCATACTTCTGTCAGCTGAGTGTGTGTGTGTGTGTATATATATGTAGTGTTTTGTAAGTTGCAATTAAATTCTAATTGTTCTGCTTTTCCTTTATTTTCCCTTGTAGATTTAAAAGGGGATCAGTGTAGCAGGCTACTTGAGTTCTTAATTCTTCTTCCATCATTTATTAATGGTCCAGCCTAGCCTTGTAATGGCCATGAAGCATTGACTCACTTGACTTTTACGCTGTGCTCCTCTCTCCCTTTGAGAAGGCCTGGAATTGCTCAACTTCTGGGTTATTTTGTAGGTTTCGTGAGGTTGTTCCACACTCATAATACTTTCTTCCACTCGACCTTATTTTGCTTTTAATGCCACACAGCTTCTGTTCCTGAAAGGAGACCTCAGGGGTCTGGTGGGCACTTGGAACAGTAGTTCCCTGTGTGCCAAATCCATACAGTTGCTTGGCACAAACTTCTCTGCCTGTATCACCAGTAACTTGTGCTGGTAGGAAGCCACTTGACGATAGTTTCCCTTCTTGGTAGCTCTGTCACAGGCCTATTAATTGATGTGCTCCATGGCCTGGTGCCGCCTGATTTCATTATTTTTGTTAATGAACAGGAAGCCAATCTAACTGAACCCCTGCTGAGTGTGGTGTCTGTGCTTCTGAGCATGCTGGTGTTTGATCTGGGAGTGTTTTGTCACCTCCATCACCTCGTCCTGGAGGCCTGTAATGAACATCCGTACTCTTTCCTCCTTTTCTTTCCCTACCACTAATGTCCCCCCTAATTCTAGTCTTAAATTCTTTCCTTAAACATCCCAAACTTCTTCTGAGTATTCAATTTTTATTCCTCTGTACTTGGGCAAAACTGCTTTAGCCTTCTTTTGTAGCTCAGATTTCCTTTGATAGTTAAAGTGCTGTGGTCTCTCTTACTCATAATATATTTCATTGCAATTCTAATTTGTATCATCTCTCTTGGTTCTGCTTCTTTCTGAGCTATTACTGCTCATAGAATGCATATGTGGAATTCTGCCTTTTTTTTTCCAGGTGGAAACTGATATATATATTTTTTTTCCATGCCATAATATATTTGCTCGTAGTCTCTGATGGTAGCTTCACATTTCGTAGACTCTCTGAAAATGTAATTGCGAACTTTATTCCCATCTTTATATTTAATAAGATACTTAATACAGCCAGACAAAATTCTAATCCCTGTGGCAATGTACTGAACGTATTTGTTGGTATGTAGCATAGCTAACTATTTTAGTCCTTCAGCCATTCTTCAAACCACATCATGGGGTTTGTAGTTACAGTCATGCTTGTTCGGAGCTGTTTTTTCAGGAGTTTTTCTCCATGTGTGTGTCAGTTGTGTCAGGACTAAGAGCACTTCAGAGGGTGATCTCTACTTTTGCATTAAAACAATCCTAAATATTCAAAAATTTCTTGTTGTGTGATTTCTTATATGAATGCTTAGGTACGTAGCTTTGTAGCCAAAAATTAAAAACAAAACAAAAAAAGAAAACGCTTCTGGTCTGTTGCAGCTCAAAGGACAGCCCTGTGGGCTTTCTGGCTGACCTCACATGCTGAAAACGAACGTGAGCACTGTGCAGTTCAGAGTTATCCTCTTCTGGCTGTGGTGTGGGTTTTTTTCCTTTAAGACGAACAACCACCCAGTTATGAAAATATAAAAGCAACATAAGAAAAGCTTGTGACAAATAGGACAAGGCTGTATTGCCCCTCCCATGTGAGGGTGCATAAGTTGTAATGCCACCGACCTGCTGTTTTCCAGGGAAGCTTGGAAGCTGAACATTTTTCAAAAGTAAGTGAAAATTAGTGCATTTTTGTTAAGGTGGTGGTGGTGGGATTTTTTTTTTTATTTCAGTGAAAAGTACTTTGTACTGCTGTTTGGTTGCCTGGAAAAACATGCTTTGTGTTAAAGCCTGAAAATTATTTTTTTTTCAAGTACTTTATTTTTTGCTTCCAGTACTTAAAAATAATCAAACTGCTGAATGTGGGAAAGTGTGTGTATACCACCTGGATTTAGAATTAGTCGAAATGTGAAATCAGCTGTAACTCATTCTACATTTGCAGACAAAATAGTATTGCCATAGTTTATTCAGTGAATTCCATTCATGGTTTCATTCATACAAGGTTAAGCAACTGAAAGATTTATTTTTTTATGTAGTTTGGAATGTTCTTTGTCTACTGTATAGGAATAAAAATTTATTGAAAGATGAGAATGTTTTGATATATGGTAGATGGATCTTTAGTTTAAACCTAATGGATTTATATACAAAAATATATTCAGATAAACCTTTTGCATTTCATGTGTACATTTTAAAAGACAAATCTTTTAAAGAGCCGTTGTTGTATACCCCGTCCAAATTCAACTGGAACAAGTCAAAAGAAGAAAAAAATCCAGTAAAAAAGGGAAATTATGGTTCGTGGTTTGATGTAAAACTTAATGAAAATGAAAGGTGTTTGTGTGCGTATATAGGTATGCATATTGCATATATATACACAGCACAATTTACGTGGATACTTAAATCATATAACTTTTTTTTTAAAGTGCATAGTCTAGATTTAGAAACAAATTAATACTTGGCTGGTATTAAGCAATCAATAAGAAACAGCTTTTTTTTTTTTTTTTTTTTTTTTTTTTTAAGGAATATGGCTTGAAAACACAAAAGCAGACACAAATTAAAGCTGGTTATTTGAATCATGGGAGGGAAATGCATTCTGCTTGACTCCTGCCTTTTTGTTTTTAAGAACCCTGTCACGTATGCAGCGTTGAAGTACAAAGTGTAAATTTTTCTTGGCTATTTTTGGGGGGGTTGTTGTTTGGTAGGGAGAGTCTGGTTGAAAGATGAAAAATGGATTTGATGTTGCATCTTAAATTCAGGTGGAGTTTTGTGGTTTGTCGACAATGAAAATGTGTTCTCCATTACTGTCTTCCAAGTTAATCATTGCATTTTGGCTGTCATATGGTAGGGATCTATTTGTACAACGATTTTGACAGTTTACAGTCAGCAGCCTATACAGTGATATGAAGCCCAGGTGCTAAGGGCAACTTATCTAAGGCAGTAAAGTTTGTGTTATGAAGCCTGGCTGGTAGGGGTAATTTCAATATGGAAGAGAACATTACCTGCAAATGTTTAGGTCTCTGCTGGAACATGGTAAGTGCAGTGCACAAAGGATTGTGCCCTGTAGGTATTCGAGGGGGGAAGCTCTGGGTGTCAATTCCCTTACGCTTACTAAGAGTTTCTGTGGAGGATGTGATCAGGAAAGCTCACAAAAGGAAACAATTTGGAAATTCTGTCTTGATTTAAATCAACCAGAGCTCTTAGCTGAACTACAGCTGTTGTTTAGGTGCACGTCCCAGGTCCAAGGCCTGGGAGGCAGCGTGGGTGCCAGCCCCGCAGGAGTAGGGGGACACACAGCATAGCCGTGCTGCCTGGTCTGGGGAGGTGGTCACTCTTGTGATGCTTCTCATGTTGAGTTTAGTGTGGATTTATGTAGTGTAGCCAGTTAGAATGCGTGCCCACTTGGTGCTGTGAATGGAGGCCCTATCCCTTGTAAGTTACTTAGTGATATTTAAAGTTTATGATTTATATTACCTAGGAATGTGGCTTGATTTCTAGAGGTTGAAGTGTTGTGGGTTTTTATACTCATTAATGCACAGCTTGTGTTTTCAAATGTCCACCTTTCACCTGTAAGCCCCAATGAAATACTTCACCCCTCCTCCCCTGCCTGGCCCCCATGTTGCTTCTGTGAAAGAAAGAAAATGCCTGACAAGGGAAGGCAGGGTTCAATTGTACCTTGGTTTTCTTGCTTATGCCCTTCATCTACTTTATGGCTGTAGAGATTTGGTGAGAAGACATTCTCAGGGAGAGTAAATGAGTAAATCTTGTTTTCTTTCTCAAAGCTGGAAAAAAAATATATTTTTGAGTATTTTTCCAGTCCACTAAATCGGAAGGATTAACTTTGCACTATAATAAATAAAACAGCCAAGCAGATTTTGTCCAAATGTTTCTTCACCAGACTGAAATCCTAATCCTGGACTAAAATCTCATAGGCTTGTGGTAAAATTGTTCCAGACTAAAACTTGGCAAAGTGAAAAAACTGTGAAAGCAGGGTTCACAATGGAAATGCTGATGCAAGCATAACTAGAGCATTGCAAACGCGACGCCATAAGAACAGCTTTGCATATTGCTCATGAATAGCTCAGAGGTAAAAGGATTAACATTTCTTAATACTGCTTTGAATCTGCTAGACTTTTTGCTTGCTGGACTCAACACAGATATTCTGTAGTGTACATAGGCTCAGTATATTAGCCTTTTACTCTGATCCTTCCCCCCCCCCCCCCCCCAGCTGAGAGTTCTGTATTACTGCAAACAGAAGTCTTTGTTGCCTTGAATTTCCTGCATCACCTATTTGGGTTTGTCAGTAGACAGAAATTAATAGCAGAAATAACACTTTGAGCTCAGCATGGAGCTATTTAATTTGCAGACTGAAAGAACTTACACACGTGGTGTGTGGAGAGGAGGAGACGTGGGGCTGTCCGTGAGGACAGGAGGGCTGGGTCTCCTCTCCAGGAGTGTGTGCTCTGGTGAGGCTGTAGGACCGTGGCTAAAAAACACCACTAAAAACACGCTGAAAATGAAGAGCCTCTTATTTTGGCAGCGGTGCTGAATCTGCGTAGACATTTGGTTTTCTTTTGGTTGCAGGAAAAGTGTTCTGGAGTGAGCACGTGCTCATGCACATGCTGCAAATGTTCATGGGTTTCTGGGCTTCTCTCTTGAAGGCTTCCACCATATAAAACTTGCTGCTGCCATCTCAGCCTCTTCAGTTGGAAACACGTACCTGTTCCTGTGAAGATGAGCGCAAAGAACATCTCACGGATCTTCTCAACCAGTTCAGGGTCGTGTGTGTATGGACACCAGGCTCACGCATATGTAGATATATAAATATCATTGCTGTTGCCATAGTCACTCTCTCGCTGGGCTTTATACCAGCAACTGCGCAGGGAGGTGTCAGCAAAACATGATGTATTTTAAATATAATTTGAAACACCATCCAGCAGCAAATCAGAGGTTTATTAAAGGAAACCTTTCCTCCACCAGGGTTTCACTTAATTTGCTTTCACACAAAAGGGAACAAACATGAATTACCTCGATGTTTAAGCAAATAATATTTTATAAAAAGGGTAATATGTATGATTAAAGATAAAATACAAGGGCTCTGGCTGGTGATTATTTACAACAGGCATGGCCCTCAGACAGTAATGGTAGAAAAGTGAGTATATAGTAACTGTTAATCCACTTGACAACCGATATCAATAGAAATCATTGGCAAGAAAATACAGAGAGGTCTTGTACGAGCATGACTATTATTTTCTTTGATTTCTTTTTTCTTTGATTTTTTTTATAAACTAAGATAAGTGTGTATATAGATCAAAGTAATTTGAATTATATACAAAAAAATCCCATAGTCATTATTGCTGTAATTCACACTGTTGGTATACCTAGCTCCTTCAGAACTTATGGTCTTGGTCATTTATTACTTGTGGGTGTCAGATTTTGATGTTAATAATACATCTGTGTGTGCCACAGTATGTGCTGTGTGTGGTGCTGTATATGTTAGAACTAAGGACATTGTGGTAGTCTCTAATTTCTTTAGCTTTGAAAATTACCAAATAAAAGAATAAGCGAGAAATGTACATAGTTAAAATTCAAAATGGAAGGGAAGATCGTTCAGGAAGATTTGAGTTGGTCTGGAGGGTTATTAAAGTTGCTGGTTAATATTTTTAATATAACTTCTGAAGCAGCTTTTATCGAAAGATCTAGGTGCATATTAGAGACTAGTTTAGACTTATAACATCCCTGTGGCGAGTTGGGCAAGTATTTTCAAGAAACTGATGTCCAGAGATGTTTGCCATGTTTGCCTGTGCTAATTTGGAAAGCTGGGTCTTGTTTATGCTTGAAACTAATGCAGATTAAGGTAGGGTGTAAGCACAGTAGTCGTTTCTGATTAATTAAATGTGCAGACATTTTTTTTTTTCCTGGAACAAGAGCATCTTGTTTCTGGTTAGCATATCCTCTTTGAAATGGCACTCATTACAGAAAACTGCCCACTCGTGGCTTTAATAAAGAGCTGTTGTGTGAGCAGGAAGGCCCTTGTTGCTGCAGCTTGGGAACCAGCGTGGATTTTGCTGCTCCTGGTCCCCTGTCCTGTCTGCCGGACTGGCCGGTGCACCAAGCAGCCTTGGGGTGTGGGGCAGCTCTGGACATGCCTGCTCGGAAGCACTCATCCAGCAGCATGTCCACCCCTGGTGGTACTCTCAGGTGGCTTTGAAGGCAGACAAACTGAAATCCTGACCCACCGGTGTAGTTTCTTATTCCCTTATTTTTGCACTTATCCTGCGGTGGTAGCATTGTCTGGAGGTGTTGCTTTCTGGGGAAGGGGAGCAATGGCAAGGAGAGCCATGCCAGCACTTACCAGCGGAGAGGCTTTGTTTCTGCTGCTAATAGCTGCAGCTGAGAGGCTCTTGCTTTTCCCTTGTCCAAAACCTGCAGCCATGAGTGGCTATGGAAACTTTTGCTGATTGCTAACAGCTGTAAGTTGCTATGTGAGCAAACTCTTAACGAAGGCTAAAGGACTTCATCTTGCTTTGGATGACATCAAGTATCACAAGGGAGAAAATCTGGATTTTGTAGTTGCTGTACGGCTCAGCCTTCTGAAAACTCTGAAAGTTGAGGAGACTTTGTTGCTCCATGGCCACATCCCTGTGCATACATAGGTGGGTTAGTGAGGTCTCCTAAACTGAAAGCTAATGTTGTAGTTTGCTAGGAAATTATTTTCCTTGTTTTTCTGACTGGTTAGTGTAGCCAAATGGGTTATCCTGTTTTCTGAGCGGAGTTTCCCTGCCTTTAGAGATGTGCGGTGGTTGCTTTCATTTGAAGACTTCTTGTGTGCCCAGGCAGAGCACAAACCTGGCTGTGTTTCTGCCAGGCAAAAGCAAGCCTTGTGCCCATCATGAGAGCAACTCTGGGTGATGCTAACTGTGGGCTGGACATGATGGTTGTAGATCTGGGTCGTGTCAGCTGCTGGGTAATTGATTTAAGATGTTTTATTTGTGTCCAGCTATCTTTATAATGGGGATAATAAAACTGATGTGATGTATTTAAACATTAAAAAATCCACGAAGGTATTCTGCAAGTGTAAAGTAATTGATAATTCTTCCTGGATAAGCTAATATCTTGCTTCTCTTTTCTGAAGTGGGCATTGCTTGCTCACGCTGCGGTCTGTTTGCTTGCAGTCTTTAGTACTTATTTGATCACTCCAGCAGTTCATGAGAGTACCCTTATAACACAGGAAAAAAAGCCAGTTTGAGGAATCCTTGTATAATATAAAATATTATGACTAAGAAACGCTACATAGCTCTTTGTCCTCACAAAATCCTGCAAAAATACTTCCAAGGGTATCTGCGCACCAGGAGCGGTGACAGCTTGCGTGCGAGTGGAAATGGCTTTTGGGCTTTTTGCTTTGCTTGAGTTCTGCTCAGAGCACGTCGCGTCTGTCGGGCAGTGCTTGGTGCAGTGCTGGTGCCTCTGATAAATCTGGGTGGCTTACAGCCTCAAGTGTGGAACGGGGATTACATTTGGAAGGCTTTTCACAATGTCTTTCGTACGATTCCCAAGCACGGCTGAGGATTTCTACTTGGGTTGCTGGAAACTTAAAGGGGGAAAAAGAAAAAGGCTGCTTTTATTTAAGGAACAAGCTATCTCTTTGCTCCTCTGGCAGATTAGTGTTCCTGGGTTTCCGTTTAGGTTTTGAAGCTGATGTGGGGCTAAGGCTTGTATGTGCGGAGCAGAAAGCGTTGTGGCACAGCTCCTCGCGAGGAGCAGGCACTGTGCGCCAGTGTGAAAGGTGGAGGAGCAGTCCCACTTGGTTTTCACTGCATTTCTTGTGTGAAAGCCTGTCCAGTGGCCTTACACGTTGTTGAGGTGGAGGTTCAGTTTTGGTGTTTTTTTTTTTTTTTCCCCTGCAGTCTTCATCGCTGTGGGCTACTCTCTTTAATTGAATTCTCACTGCCACACATTGCTTAACAATATCTATAGGATGTGTTGCTAATTGCGTGTTTTCGCAGTGGTAGTTAGCATAACTGAAAGTAAAAATTTTCACTGTAATCGAGTACAGCTTCTCCTGTGTAACATTTTTCTTGCTGACGTGACATTTTTAAGGAGTACAGTGAAGCCTGCTTGGTACTTGGGAGAAGCTGGCAGTCCAAGTGGTGAGGCATCTCTGATGCTGTATTTTTGCATTCACAGAAGGCCTTAAGTACACAGGAGATGTACATAAACAAATTCTGGAGAGGTGAGATACTAAAGGTGCACTGGTAATGTTCATTTATCAGAGCAGGTACCCCGGTTTTATTTGGTCACCAGGAAGTAAAAAGGGAATGCGCATCCATTGAAGGGTGAAGTCTGCTGGGCTCAGGGTCCTTCCAACACCGAAGTGAAGGAGCCCATCCAGACTGATGGGAAAGGGCAGCTTGCACTGGAAAGGTTAAATCGTGATCTCCCGTTTTTATTTCATTTTAAATCAGTGTCTGTTTCAACAGGTACTTTGGCATTGGTTTAGAAATCAGTAAGGTCAGAGCTGTAGTGAACTTCAGAGGATGTTTTTTGATATCTTCCTCTGCCAAGCTGTAGTGAAAGAGCACAGTCTCTCCTTGTCTTTCATCCCGTGTTCGACTCTTTCAGAGCAAAGACCTCGCCCAAAGGGGTTCATCACATGGGCTATGGTTGCTGGGAGATGAGATCTGAGTAGATACATTGAGTGTTGCAAGAAATGTAGGTATAGTCTCATGGTGTTGTGACCGATAACAGAGAATCAGATAGCAACTGCTAAACTGAATCACAAGCAGGCTTAGCTGACTTTCACTTATGCATTCAAAAAAAAAAAAAAAAAGTGAAGTGGAAGGGAAAGATTGATCCTATTCCTCTCCATTGCTCTCTGCATCCCACTTTCTTCTGTAGAACCTCAGTAGACTTCTTGGGGCTGTGAGCCAGGCTGTGTCAACCAGATAAGTGACTACAGGGTAGGGATTATTCCAGATTAGACTGAAGTTCAGGGGAAGTTCTTCAGTATTTCGGTCTCCAGCTACCTGCTTAATTCTTGCTGATCTTGTCCTTGCAGATTCAGCCATGCTCTGTTCTGTTTGCCCTAGCATCCATCTTCCCTTTCTCAGAAGACAGATACCCCCTTTCTGCCCATCAAGCCTGTAAGACGTGTGTTTGTGTGTATGTGAATGATACAGGTGCGCATATAGGTGTTAAATGCTTCTGATATGCCTAGGCAGAGCCATTGGTGTTGTACTTGGCTGATGGTGACTTTCCTTGTCTGTAAAAGGACCTCACTGTGTTAATCTTCTTGCATTGTAGCACCTGTCACCTACCAGGTAGGTGTTAAATACAGCATTCACAGGGGATTATCACCAGCTCCTCTGCTGTGGCTGTAGAAAAAGGAGGAAGATGAGAATTTTCTGCTGTTTTATAAGGGATGAGTAAAGTGGAATCCACTAACGTAATTGTAAAGGTCAGGAAGAGCACTTTGGGAATCCTCTGGGATATATCATTAATCCCTACATTTGAGATTTCATATTTGAGATAGATTTTGATGTAGAACTCACACGCTGGTGATGTGCAGTTCAATGTTGTATCACTTAAATCAATGCAGGCTGTTCATCGCTGCTATCTAAAAAGCCAGTATGTTGACACATGACAGTGTTGTTATATCAACATGAATTGTTCTGACAGGCTGTGGGAGTTGTGTACTTTTTTAAGGTACGTAGCTGGACCGCTGGATGACACAGCTGAAATTCTGCTCTTGAGTGACTCTTACCTGATGGCTGCTGTTTCTATTGTGTAGAAATTTCTTATTTTCAGTAATTTATTCTCAGTAATTTCTTAAATTCCTTGAGATGCTCATTTTGTGGAGCACATGAAAGCAAAAAGTTGAGTGTTAGCAGAAGTCTGGAGTGCTGTCTGTGTGAATATGTGGAAATTGCTGCTACTGTAATGTATTTCAAAGCTGTGCTTAAAAAAAGAGAACACAAGCAGCAGAAAACATGTATTGCTGCTATGGTTTACCCAACCTGAGACAACTTTCCAGCAAGCTTTGCCTGATCTAAGGCTGTTTATACAAAGCGAATATTTCTGTAGCTCTGTCATCTCTTGAGTTATAGGCAGTACGAATTAAAAGTTACTTTCGGCATTGTTCCAACATTAAACTCAGCTGGTGACTTACTGGAGAGCAGCGAGAAGTAAAAGGGCTAACTTGCCCAGAGCATCTCCTCTCCAACAGCATGGCCTGTGTTTATCCCCGAGAGCAGCCCTGGCCTCTGAAGTACTGTAGTAGTAGACATGTGTTGCCTATGCAATGATGAGGAAAACAAGGGTAATGCGTGCTGCAGGGTGTTTCCTATGCATCTGCCCAGTTTTATTTTTATACGATATATTTATCCACATGTGCTATCTTCCCAGTTTAGCTCTAATACCCTCTAATTCTGGGTATGCAGTTAAAAAGAAAGCAAAATCAATATAGAGGGAAGGGAGGAACAAGGACCTTTAGGGCTTTATAGAATGTAAGAAATCCCCAAATCTTCAAATGTTTTGCGTGGTTAAATGAATTAGTGCTCCTTATAAAAGTGTTCCTGCTGATAAGTTGAAAATAAAACTCTGGCTTGAGAACTGTAGCAAAATACAAGGAGACTCAAGCTGTCTGATTGTAGGCTTTAAATATCCAGAATGATTCATCCTGCTTTTTTGTTGTCCAAACCTGTAGTTAAAAATTACTGTATACTTTAAGTAAATTGAAGAAGGGTTACCACAGAAATGTGAGAATAAACTTGAATGACAAAACATCAAATTATTTTCAATTTCTCCTTTTTAAGACTGCTCTTACAGTCAAAGAATAATTATTAGTGACCTGCAGTGCTATCCAGAAGGAGTTTGTAATTTTCAGTTGAGTCGACACTGAGGATTTAGCAGCTGTGTATGTAAGAAGAGTGGGCGACATAAGCAAATTGTGAGAATTGGCAGAATGTGGCTTGGATGGCTACTTATTAGACGAAGACTGGAGTGCACAAGACAGTCTAAACAGAATGCTGATAAATTAGGATGTAGCTATTAAGTAGACCGCAAAGAGAAATGACAGTATAACAAGTCTAGGCACTTGTATCTCAGTTCTTCGTAACCAGTGATTAGCGATGAGCTTAGCCTTTTTATATCGTCTTCCTCGGCATAAGGCTTCTGCTGTCCTTCAGCCTTTGCTTGCTGAAAGTGGAGAACAGATGGGGGAAACAATAGCCCTTTATCTGTCTGGGGAAAGATAAGAGAATTAGGTCTGTCAGACCTAAAAGTAATCTGGCCCTAGTGTTACGTTGTCTGTGGCATTCATGCTGGTAGCAAAGCCCAAGCACCTTTAGTCAGTGTTTGGCATGGTTGAATCCCTGGCGTGTGTGGTCCAGGGCCTAAAACGTGCTGCTTTGGTGCAGCTGAGAATATCACTTTCTTCTACGTGAACAGTCTTGAATGGGTGAAATTCAGAAGACCCCTTCTGCTTACAGGCAGGATGGGAACTAACAGATACTATGGGAGATGTTCTCTTAGGTGGAGTTACTTGAGCAAAGTGGCCTGTCCTGACCTCCCAAAAGCTTAAGAAAAGGGAAGGATGAGAAGAAGTGCACGGCTAGTCATGTTTTGGTCTCTGAAAGAAAGCATAGCTGCTGAGGAAGGAGAGGGTCATGTAGGTGTAACTGCACAGTGTAAGAGGATGAGAGAGGCTGCATGCTCCGGCCTGGCACTGCTCCCTGTGGGGAGCCTGCGCTGGGCCTTCATGCGCCTCGGGTGAAAGTGGCTCTACCCTTGGCTGCTTTCATAACTGCAGCACGAGCAGAGCTGGGGCATCAGCTGGGCCTCTTAAAACTAGTCAGTTCTCCTTCCTGATTCAGCGCCCTGTGTGCCTTGGTAATGATCTGTCAGCCACAGGTCTAAGCGGTTTGGTAGGTCTGGGCACTCTGTGGGGCTGCAGCCACTTTGCTCTGCTTCCCCAAGTGAGCAGGGCATGCCACAGTGTTGCCCGTCTCATCTTTAGGTGATTATCTCCCTTCCAAAGGAAGGAGTCTGAGTTCTGCTGTAAATCACGTGAAATCCATGTATGCGAGCATTGCAGTGCAAGCAAAAACTAATTCAAGATATCTCCCGTCTTTCTGGGGATGGGGTGACTGGAATGAGGAAGCTTCAGGAGGCCGGTGCTGTGGTGTCTCGGGCAATGTTGCTGTGCTTGCGCTGTATTCAGCATGAGCAGATGTCTGGGGAGCTGTGTGACCTTGCTTCTGGGTGGCTTATGAATAGGGAATGAGAATAAATCGTTTCTTCATTTGTCATTGTAAGGGAGAAATTAAACAGTGAGGCTGCAGTTTCTGAGAAAATCCAGTGATGGGAGGACAACAAAAGGAAAACCAGTGAGGGGAGAAGAGATTAAAAACTGAGAATGTTCCTCAGATAAGGGTTTTGGATCAAAGCAGCAAAATGTCAGAACCTGGCATACTTCTTAATGCAAAGAACCCTGTTTATGAAGACAGGATGACTAGGGAAGAAAATCCTCACAATTCTGTGATCTGTGAGTCAGAAATGCTGGGCGTTGTTTGGCAAGGCTCAGCTCTTCCCTTCTTCTGCGGTGGCCTGGGGAGGCAGGTTCCAGGTCAGGAGGGACCTCTGACCTCAAGGCGTGGGTTTTCCTGCTTGCTCTTAATGACCATGCTGTGGATTGTGAAATGAATTTGAGGAGACCTTGGTCCTGTTCTTAAATAGGGCACCTATCTGCCTTTCAGCTGTCTCGGTGAACATTCTTGTCTCCTGCTTTCAGAGCTTGCAGATGTAGTCATGACACAAAGAATTGAATAACCCTTGAAGAATGAACTCCTTTGTTGCCCACCGAGGCATAGCTGTGGCATTGTTTTCACCACTGGCAGGACAGTGAGTAATAGTGTTGCAGCTGCTCCGCTGAGCGCTGTGCTGGAGGATGCCTTAGTCTCCTTGGACTTTCATTCCAGAATCATTCACGTGAAGAAAAAGATGAAATACATTTGTAAGCAAGACTTCATTATTTTTTTTGTAAGTGAAGAAAACAGAGTTATACTATGGAGAAAAAAAATGCTGTTAGACTTCACTTTGTAGAAATTTGAAGGTATGTAGCAAGGTGTCAACAGGAACTTCTTTCAGAATTTTCAAAATGCACACACAGCTTTCTTTTCATCCTGTCTTCTGCATCTGGTATCACTAGTCTGGGCAAAACTTTTTCTCTGTTGATCAAGGAGACTGCCCTTGCCTAAGCAGCTTTTAACACTACCCCATCCTCACAGCCCAGCAAGGAGGAGGCAGCTCTTTGCATTGGCTCAAAGCATTTACCTTGCAGCATTCCACTTTTGTTTGATTTAGTAGCATGGACTACCTTTAAAAATGTTTTTTTTTTTTTTTTTTATACTGTTCTCAACTCAGTCTGCCAAGAACTTTTGTCCAGTAGAGTTTAAGCTACTTTTTTAGTGCAATTTAGACATAATTATCTCACCAAGATTGTATCTATTGAGAGCAAGACTGTATTCATCAAGTACTTCTTTTTAAGTATTTTCTGAAGTGGGTTCTTCGCTGCTTTGCCAGACCCAGTTTTAGATGATGAAAGCGATAAGTCTTCAGTGTCTTTGCACAATAGTCCACTGATAATCTGTGTGGTCAGCAGTGATCAAACAAGAAAACAATTTTAGGAATTACTATGAGATGAATAGAAAATAAAGAAGGCTTAATTACATTATTGTCTAAGTCTCTGGCAGGTCTTATGCCTTGAACAGTAGTCACTTTTAGTCCTGTGTCTAGAAAATAACTTAGAAAAAAACAACTCAGAGAAAAGCAGCAAGAATGACCAGCTGTCTTCCAGATCTTCAGCAGAGTACAACCTGTGGGTGAGGGAGATCAGTGTTAAGCTTTCCAAAGTCCTGACCAGAGTGGAGAAGGCTGAAGAGTGGAGACACTTGTATACTCTTTCCCCATGCAAGGAATGAAGGTCACCAGCATGTTTAAGATGAAATACTTCATCTTCTATGTAGTTGAAGCTGTGAAATACATTGCTGCAGGATGCCTCTGGTGTCCAAAGTTTATAAAAGATCAAAATGTAATTGAACAGACTTATGAGGAAAAGAAATTTGCAGTCACACAAAACCAAGTTCTAACTGGGAATTAATGTGGGTCTGCCAGTTGCTCAATGATGTAGTAAAAGGGTTAATTACTGAAGGTGTTCTGTGATTCTCTATCCAGCCAGGTCTGTGACCTCCTGTTTGATGACAACTTTCAGGTGTGCACATCTTAAATGTTCAGTTTAATAGATGAGGTAGCTTTACTATGTTTTTTGATGAAATATGTTGAGTTACTAGGTACTTGCGAGCAGCTGTTTTGTGTGTGTGACATAAGTGATGCCATGGATTCTCACCTGGAGTTCATGGATTTTGACTGCTCTGGCAGCTTGATGCAGAGAAGAGATTTATAAAGTAATGAGATGCATTGGTTTAGACACACCGGGCTCATGGAACAATCTGTCCAGACATTTTAAATACAAAAATGGAGCCTAATATTAGAGAATGCATACTACTACTATTTAATAGATAAGACTATTTTAAATCGTTCTACAAGCCTAATACATAAAACACTATGCTTTTGGAAAGCAACCTGTCAGGTATAAATTCTTACTGTTTGTGTTGTGTGGGTGGTGGTGTTTGTGTTTGTTTTGGTGTTATTCTAGTGGCATCGCTTCTACCTGTCTTTGTTTTACCCTTCAAAAAAGCCTAATATGAAAGGAGGTCATCAGAAGTGTATCTTTTTTGCTATTAGTTAAAACTGAACTGTTTTAACAAGACTTGAAGGCTACAGTGTTAATACCAGTGTTTTTTAACGTAAAACATTTGGCATCCATCAGTGTTATCACATCATGCCATTATCATTGCACTGAATTTGAAAGAGGAATGCTATTAGTAATTTGCAGAGCATCATTTAATCATCTTTGTCAAACAATGGATTTACTATTGATTTTGGGCTCCTAGTTAGAGAATTATATCTTAACTTGTTTTGTCATCTTCTCCAGAGGATATTGTACCAGGCTGCAAATTTTGTAAAAACAGTTAAACGAAAAACCACCAACAAACACAGCACATCAGGGTTAAAAATTCAAGCATTTGATTCAAGTGTTAACAACTTAGGCATGAGTATCATCTGTTTTACTCACTGACTGGCATGATTCTGTGAAAGAAGTGCTACCTAGAAGTGTATTCAGATTGCATCAGGAAATCCAGAAAGAAGCTGGACCATTCTATTTTGGAATGTACTCAATTTTTTTAATGCTTCCCTTTGAAATTTGGCTGCGGTTTTTATAGCTTTTCCATGTAATAATGCTCTGAAGTCCTTGATTTACAGAGAAAACAGGTTTTAGGGAAAGTAATAACTCTACAGTAAGACAGTATACAAAACTCTATGAAGATTGTTATGAAGCTTGCATCAACAGCAGTGATTTACCTGGTGAATGAAAAGGTAACTAACAGCAGTGGTAGATTCCTATCCTTTATCCGCATGCTTTAAGACATGAAGGGGTTGTTAGAAGCCTTTTCTGATTTTTCTGTGTATTGCAAACCAGTATCTTTCATCTAGTCCAAGATGGTGACTCTCATTCTGCTAATGCACTGTTTCCTGAAAGACATCTACTGAAGGTGGAGGCGTCGAGAGGAAGAAAATCTTGTTCTATTAGCTGTTCTACCTCTAAGATCATTAGAAAGGCAAACCTTGTTTTGCCATTTTCAATCTGCCTGGCTTCAGCTTCCAGAAGTAATTTCTGCTTAGTTAGAAAACTAAGCATTTCTGCTTAGCTTTCTAGAGTTCTGTGCAGCCCACTCATGCCTCTGTCTCTTCCCTGGTATGCTGTAGCTGAGTTGCCTTTGTTGACTCTTTGATGAGCAGAAGCATTGCACTTTCCCAATTTATATCTGCATTTTAAGGTCTCTTAGTGAATTTGTAGACCAAATAGCAGGTGTTCTCCCACTACTTTTTGGTGTTAATTTTTTAATCAGAATATCAAGTGATAATAAGTCATGCCCCACTTTCACCAGTGGGATTCTCAGCTGTTTGCTAAGCAGTTGGGGAATATCGAGATTCATCATTGATTGTTTTCAGGGTTTTTAGTCACTTGGCCTTCACCACATTTTTCGATTCTTCTGTTCTGGTGTGTTATTTTTTTTTTCCACCTCCTGTTCCTGTTGTGATCTGTAGGCATCGTGTGCCTTTACTTGGCTCCAGCACCTCCACTAAGCTCAGGTTGCCTTCTCTGCCCAGCTCCCCAGGAATGACCAAAGCTGCAGGTGTAGGGGACAGACATGACAGGGATGGAGTATGTTTGCTCCTGATGTCCACTGGACTTTCTGAGAGGTGGGAGAAGAAATGGGGAAAGGATCTTCTAGATCATAAGGCACTTCAGCGTGTTATCTGGATGACATCTGCAGTCATGCTCATGATGCATCAGTGGGAGAGATGGAGTAGTGGACGTGTGGGATGTGACTGGTGTCCTCTACAGGCGCGTTGCTGCCTCCAGCAAGGACAGAGCTCGTACATGCCCTGTGTTTTGTGGAGCCGTGCTGGTTGAGTACGTGCAGGTATTCTGGGTCGGTGTCCTCATGAGTTTTACAGAAGCAATTTGGGAGGCAAAAACAGAATAAAGCAGCTTCAACCGAACCTTAGTGGTATGTCAATGTGCATGTTAAAAAGGAAATACATTTATTAAAGCAAGGGAATCAACTATTAGGTATTTACATGATTTTATGGGAAGTTTAATTTTACAGTGTGCCTGTTCCTCAAGTGCAAGTTATTCCTTAATGCTAAGCTGTGTAAAAACGCATCTCAGTCTGGTCACAGTACTGACCTAGGCAGCAGGAATGCTGAAGAATTCAACTGAGCTTTAAAGTCTGAGTTGGTTTAAAGTTAAGAGAGGCGACTTGTATTCTTTTATCTCTAAAAACATTTTACTTTGTGTAGTTTAGGTAGGCTGCATTGAATCCAAGTAGCAGTCTATTTTTCTTCCAGACGAAACGAGTCTTTCTGTAGATTTAGATTGTCCTTATTACTGAACTGCAAAATCACTAACAGAGAATTTCACCCAAATTACATGTTCAGTTTCCAAAGGAAGAACTTTATTTTACTTTTTTTTTTTTTCAATTTCTGGAAATGTTTAAGTTATACAGCTTGTTTCATGGTTTCCTTTTTAAGCATTCACACCTGAAAGCTTTTTATTACAATGAGAAGACAATTGTTTACTCAGAAGTGTAGTAAAATCTTCCATTGGTGTAAATCCTGCTCTAAATCCTTTTTTGGCAATAACTCTGTTTTCTCAGTGGAACAGCAGAAGTGATTGGAGAATCAACAGGTATTTGTGCTTAGTTTTCTCCGTAGAACCACAGAGAAACTCTAGTTTCTGTAATGAATTGACATCCATTTTGTTAGCGAAAAAGGCAAGCTTTTAACATGGCGTTTTATTTTTTTATATAAACTTAGTTTAAATGAAAATTGCATACAAGGCTGCCAAGCTTACGCACGTTTGCCTTTGCAACTTCCAGAATATGCTTTCTCCAGAGACTACAGAAAATTACAAGTATGCATTGCTGTCTCAATGTCTGCCTAAGGGGAGTTTTGCCCTCCAATAAATAAGAGTCTGCAGATCGTAAATCAGCATTTTATCGTCAGCCACCAGGTGACTCTCAAATGTCAAGAAGAGGTGCGTTGATAGCTCCCAGATTTCTGTTGATGGTGGTAGCTGCCATTGTGTCGTGTTGTTGTGATACACAATTTTGCAAGAAGCAAATGTGACCTTTCCTGAATCTTTTGACTGTATACTTTTGCCTTTGTAGTTGCTTGCATCTCCGTAAGTCCAAATCTAAACCATCTAAAATCAGGGCTAAAATCTTCACTCAAAACAAGTAGAAGCCTTTGGAAGAAAGGATAAACTGTAGAAGTCTTGGTGATGTTGGAGGAGATGCTCAGCTTGGATGGACGTCCAGTGGCAACGAATGTATGTAGTTAAGAGAACAAAGAGATTCTCCCTAGTGTAACAATGATCAAATGGGTTGCTGAATCTGTTCCTCATGTTAATTTGTATCATCCTTTGGAACTGCAATAAACAACTCTGCGTAGCACCTTCTCAGTGATTTGCATTGTAGAAAGAATTGTGAAAAGCTATTTTAGAAACTGGAACTTGAGGGGCTCTATTTATTGCTGAGGTGAGAATCTTTTATCTTTATTTAAAAACAAAGCAACTCTGTCCCCCACTCCTGCCAAGCTTCCTCCTTTTTCTTTTCCACTTCTGCCACTCACAGCATGTCACAGCAGTCACTAAATCATGAACTGAAACAGAAGAAAAGTAAGTTAATTGTGCATTGCTGACTATCTGATTAAATCCTCTCTTCTGTGTTTAGACTCTGGTGGATTTATGAAGATGAAGTAAAGGGAAAGAAATGACATGGCTACTGAGGGGAGAATGAGTATTAACGTCTTCTCAGCAACGGTCTGATGAAATGTTATATGTTTAAGCTACCTGGCTGTTTCAATTACTCATGAAACAGCATGGGTTGGATGTAATTCTGCTTGCTAGTGCTTGCTAAATGCTTCATAAGTGCTTTTAGATGACCCTGTTTTGGGATTGATATAAGGAACCTGTAATTGTTGAATTCATAAGAAACGCTCCGAAAGGGCCCAGCAAAACTCCCGATTTAGGCTATCCTTGCTAGGAAAGGGGGGCTGTTGCTTGAAATGCCAGGTGCCTTTTTACTTGTAAGGTGAAAAAGTTGATAGTATGTCATTAATGAAGTGAGTAAATGGAGCAGATCAATAGATGAATATTTAAGAGGCTCTTAAAATGATTATGCTACAAAAAGTATGCAGGAGGAAGAAACATCAGGCTTCTGACAGCTAAATCAAGCATCAGTAATGCAGATAAGCTTGTCATTGAGATTCCTACCCACATATGAGGAAAGAACGAGGACAAAATTGTTAAAGATTTTTTTTTAATCTTCATCCTGAGTTTTTTCTAAATAATCAAATCTAATTTTGCTTTAACTTAACGAAGTAAAGATTGCTTTTAATTGTAGAGCAAATTAAAGAAATAGAAGTAATATTGGAAAGCTTCAGCCTGAATAAAGCGTGCTTTGGAAAGCTTGAGCCTTTGACATCAGGGTTAGATCAGATACTGCCTTGCAAATGCAGTTGCTAGTTGTGACTGGCTTTATTGCTGTTTCTGCATCCTAAGAGCTTAATATACACAGTTTCTGTGGAAGCATTTAGAAGGAATTTTCAAAAGTGCAAAAGTTCGCTTGGAACCTTGTTTTCAGTGTGCCAAATCTCAATTATCATACCCATTACACATTTGGAGTGCATGAACAGTCTCATCCACTGCATCTTGCTTTATGAATTCTTAATAACACTTAAGTGGTTGATTGTTTTACAGATCCACACCTTTTCTGAGGGTATTTTGTTTTGTAATGCAAGTTCTGTCAGTTAAAGTGGATAATAGTTCACTAGTGGAGATCACGAGTGCTAGCTGGCACACTGAGACAATTTACTCCTTGGTCAGAGATGCAATAAAATAATCAGCGCTTTCTCTGTAGTCTAAATTTAGCTTACATCACCCACCTCTACAGAGCAGTTTTTACTTATGTTTCCTTGAACTTCATACCTATTTTGTCCAGCACAGTGCACAATGAGGTCAGCCTCCTGATGTGTGATAGTTTCATTTTCTGGTTACACTCGAGCAGGCACAAATCGTCAGTGAACTTTGCTTCCTCGAGGTCCTCGTTAGCGTCCTCGGTCCCAGCAGCGTTGCACCCCACAGCTGGAGCAGCAAGTGCTGTCGTGTTTCAGCATTCACCCCTAATTTAGGGGCAAGTTTCTAGTTCCTGGTCCTCCTGTGCGCTGAGATAGCCTTCTCCACTTGCTCAGCCACTAAGAGGCAAAATAGAAAATACTTCTGCCTGGGTGATATTCATGTAGCGTGCTGTGATCCAGAGTCCGGCTTTCATGCTGAACTTCCCAGCAGCTGTTGTGTAGTGGGGAAACTGCACCAGTGCTGTGTGTCCTGACTGAAGCTGGTAGGAGCTGTAAAAGTAAGGGTAAAAGTAAACTGTTTGGCTGGAGACACAAGTTTGCTACTTTACCTTCCCCCTTAGCTCCTTAGAGAGTTCACTCTTGCAAAGTTCAAAACACACTATCTGGCATCTATTTTATGACTTATGGTAGGATCCTCTCATGATAGAGAATGACCAGTCCTTTCTAGTTAAATGCAACAGCTTTCTTCACCTTTCCCCATGTCTCTGCAGTGTAGAAACTGATATTTTTTTTTTTTTAAGTTCAACTTCCACTGCTCTGATACTCTGGTGCCACTCATGCTGCTGACATGTTTCCCTGTCTTCCTTCTCTGAAACTCATCCCCACTGGAAATACAGCAGGCAGCCTTTACTTAGGGGATTGCAGATTTTTCTTTCCTCTTTGGTTTGAAGATCTGTTTTTACGGAAGTCATTCCAAATATTTAATTTCTCAATTTGTAGATGGACCCATTTATTGCAACTGTTGGGATTCTCATTAGCAGAAATTAACACAAGCTGTGACATTGCTTGGCTTGACTTTTCCACCACAGACCACAGTTGCATGAGCTGAAATAACTCATTACTGAAATCATCTGTAGTTAAGAGAAGCTTTCTGTCAAGTGGATTTGTAGAGAACAGCACGATTACAGCCTGGGGAGTGGTGTAATGCGGAACAGCTACTCTACTGGAGCAGGGCGTATGGCAAACCTTCGGCTGAGCCTCCGTCTCCAGCTTGACGGCTGTGATTGACGTACCCATCTCCAGCGTGCCTGGTGAGATAGGGTGGTGCTGCGGGCAGAAAGGAGAGATGGTGTTGCCTTGAAGGGAACTGATGTAAGAGCGCATTCTTTTAATGCTGTGCATTTCTGATACTCTTAGCAAACGTGTTAAAAATCTGAAAGGGTTTAAAAAAAAGGTACGTTATGACATGAGGTCTAGAGAGCCTGCCTTGCCAGAACTTCTGTACTGTCTCTGCTTGTGGCTTTTTTCCACGGAGGTTTGTAGATGACAACTACTGCCAGCTCACAAGTGCCAGCATGGGTGGAGAATTTCTGGTGGAGAGCTCTTTAATTTAGTGGCAGAAAGGAAGATGAAGTCAACTGGGGCAAAAGGAAAAATAAGTTGTGGTAGATAATGTCCTTTCCCAAGGCAGGGATACTGGCGGTGAGGTTGTTTCAACAAAGGAGGTTGAATATAAAATCACTCCATCTGGAGATAGCTGAGGACGGGATTGCCCCAGCTGCTGAGTCAGAGGTAGAAGTCTCACGACTGGGATCTGTGCATAGTGGTAAAAAGGACTCCCTGGCTGTAGGGAGGCAAGTGTCTGTTTGCTGAACATAGAGGAGGTTTACTGTAGCCTTCCTGACCTTGATGTTTCCTGTTTGAACCCTCCTTTTTCCACTGGCCAAGACTCAAAACACATGATGTCTGTGGGAGATCCTGTCTGTATTGTGATTCTTGTTTGTTCCAGTTGCATCTTTCCATCTCAGCACTGGCTGTTCCAGTGCTCTTACTGGGAGCTGTGGATCTGCCACTTGTTCAGCTCCTGGCAGTGATCTAACTGGTGAGCCTGGAAGGAAATGTGCTTCTGTGCGGTGTTCAGGAGTTAAGAATAAACTTGTGAAAACTGCTTGTTTCATCTGAGTTTCTTGTGATTTATATTTATGATGTAATGGTGGAAAGGCAGATATCATACTGTGACTTGATTTTTTTTTTCTTACTTCATTCTATTTTTTAAATTTATGCTGAAGGTAATTTTTTCTGGAGTAATGACTGTTGTTTTTGGGTAGATCTACAGCTTTTCGTTGAGTAATGTAATATGGCTACAGGAAGTTACTGTCAACCTTTAAATCTAGTGACGTGGGGTATCCATGAGTTCAGCTATTTGGATTTTGTTGTAAACCTCTTAGATATGATACAGTGGAATCCTCTTAAACACAAATTCTGTGTAGCAAGTGACAGAACATAATGAAAGCATAAACTGTTACACAAATAAAACTGTCAGATGCATAATGCTACAGCTATAAACAGCTGTGGATTTCAGTGTGTTTGGAGTTGAGCAAGATGGGTTAGGATGCACATTTTTTGGGTCAGTTTTGAATATGACAGAAGAGCTTTAAACAGTATTGAAACTTGTTAAAATGAAACTTCCTCGCTTGCTTGCAAAGGAATCCTTGCTGTCAGTATCTTAAAATATTTGTGCTGCTGACAAATTACTACTTATCTTCATATAATGAAGTGCATATGAGAAATGCTGTGTGGACATTAGGTGATGCTCGTGGTGGGAGATACGACATGCTTTTGATACAGCACAAGAGGGTTTCTCAGTCTGTTTGGAACAGCGCTGCTAAAGAATGCATGGATTAAGGATGGCTTGTTGTTGTTTATGCTGTACGCATTTTGAAGTGTGTAATGAGGTAAGTTGGCATTCATTCAAAGCAGCTTCCCCATCTGTCCCCCGGAGGGGCCTGCGTTGTAGCTGTTGGACTGGGTGGCCAGCGGAGGAGCACACCGGAGGAAGACACAAGTTTACCCAGGGCTCTGAGGCAGGGAGGAGCGAAGAAGGCCTCAAACGCCTCGCTGGTGCCTGGGGTCAGCCCTCAGCCCTGCCTCTGTCCTGGCAGGAGGGCTGTGGGTGCCTTTCAGGAGCACGTGGGGTGTCCCCAGAGCTCGGGGCTGCCCGGGGAGCTGGGCCGCAGGCAGCGTGGTGTGCAGGCTGCGGTGTGCCTGCAGGCCCCTCACCGGGCGTGCTGCTGTCCTTGACTGTCTTGAGACTGGAGGATCTGCCTCGTCATCATTAACCGTGCTCTATGTGGGGGTGAACCAGGAAGGATTTAGAGAGAGAAAAAAAAAAAAAAAAAGCCAAGTAGACACCACCCAAGCCTCCTTCTCCTTGTGTCGCCTGTCTGGGCTCTGTAAGCTTTTCCATGATGCAGCAGTGAAAGCATCCGAGTCCTGCCTATGCTGCCAGTCACCGCAGATGCTCCTCGTGTCTGCAGCCAGAGACGAACCGTGTGCCTGCCAGCACTACCCTGGCTTCCTGGTGCCTTCTCGCTCGGCCCCTCCTGCAGGGCAGACCTGAAGCAGACCTGGGTTTCAGGGACACTTGAAGCTTGCCCGTGGGGCTCTCTGTGTTACAGCTGGATGTTTGTCATTTGGATGCTGTCAATAAAACATTCTCCCGCACTGTGTGGCCCACAGATATTTTGTACTAAGTCCAAGACTTCCACTTAATTTAGTGAGACCTGAAATGGATTAAACAGTTTTTGAGTAGCCTGCATTATTTCAACAAGGTGATTGTTTTCCCCAGGGGAATTGTTCTGTGTAAAAGTTAAGTAATTTGGATGACTTTCGAAAGCATGCCGCTCGTGTTTTGCATAACGCTGAGTTTTCAGATGACCTGCTTTGTGACCCAATATCCAGATTCTCAGGCAGATTTGTAAACGTTCATCATACAAATTTGCTATTCAAGACACGCTCCGCTTTGTGGCTGCAGTTTCTGCTGGAAGGGTGTTTGCTGCTGTCAGAACAGGACAGGCTTCAGTCACCCTTGTAACATTACTGACAGCACTCTTACTTGGGCTTGTGCAGCCTGACAAACAGCGTGCTGAGAGCTCGGTGGTGGGAATCTGATTGTTCCCGTGGTAGAAAACCCTGGTTGTTGGCTTGGTTCTGCTTAGTCGTTGATTCATGGACTTGGACCCAAAATCCTAAAGAGAAGCTCGCCACAAATCTCTCACAACACCATAAAGGGAGAAATAAGGGTTGGTGCTGCACTGGCAGTCCCCTTGGTGGAAGAGCTGTGTTTTTAGGAAGCAGAGATATTCCCTTGTTGTGTAACTTACGAAGAAGGCTTGCTCAGCAGAATGGCAAGGGTCTCCACTGCACCCTTCCCAGTGGAGTGGACCTGGAGCCATGCTGGTTTCAGTGATGAAAATCAATCACTGGGACTTTGTTCAGCCAAACATTGGGTTTTGAAGTTTATAAAAGTCTCTATTAGCAGTCATAAAGAAAGATCTGTTTGTTTTTGTAGAGTATATTAAGTGTAACATTGATTTTGACTTGAAAGTGTCCAAAAAGAGAATTTAAGGCAAATAAAATGGGCATGAAGGGACATTTTTTGCTTGCATTCATAAAGATGGTACTTCAGGGATTTATATGAAATAGAAAACCTTCTGCAAGTTGCATGAAATGTAATAAATTGTGCCTGAAAACACCCCCAGTTTGACTATAAAGGTCTTATCTCACGCATGTAAAATATTTATGCGTAAATGCATATTTTATATTTTGCCTTTACCATCCTTGGGTTGCTTTATACTTTCATAAATGGCATCTCTGGTGTTTGCTTGTAGTGGAGGCAGCAAAAAAAAAAAAAAGCTCATACATTTTATTTGATGTTATTACTTTGACTTTTCTTTTGGTTTATTTTGGGTATAAGGCGGAGCAAAAAGTCTGTTTAGAGTAGAGAGTACCAGGGTGATAAAAGGAGAAGTGGAGAGCTGGAAATTCTTCTTGAAGGTCTTTAATTGGAACTTATCCTTCAGACACATGAATCCAAAGTTGTTTTATGTTGTTTTACATATCACTGTTCTTTATCTGCCACTTCTACTCCACTTTGAGTTGTATGTAGTGTTAGTCTAAGAGGATTTGACTTACTATATCTGATTTTTTAAGGCATTTGTCACAGATTCTGTGGTTAAAAGACCTAAAATGTTTTTGAGTTTTATAGCTGGGGAAAACACTAAGATGATGATGTCTTGGCATTTGGTAATGATGTGATCGCTGTGGGAATATTTGCGTCCTGTTCTGCTGTTCATGTTTCTAAAAACATTCAGTATTTTGAGCGTTTTCAATAAAATCTTCAAGAATGATTCAAGTTTGGGAGACGCTTCTGTGAGTGATTTAAGGCTCAAACTGTTCATTGAAGAGAAGGTGAAGAGGTGACATTGCTGTTGCTTAGAAATACTTAAATAAAAGAAAGATATCAATTTAGAAAGAACAGAAAGAAGAAAGCTACAGGAAAAGCCAAAATTGATAGCTGAAGCTAGACAATTTGCAGTGAGAACATAGAAGACGCGTTTACAGGAGGTAATTAGCAGTTGATGCAATTCTTTAAGGGACTTAGTAGATCAAAGATGTAATGGTTTTAGCAGCTTTTCACCTTAAAATTTGTACTTACCACTTTTATCATGGCACGCGTCAGACTTCCTGGAGCTGAAAGGCTTATAGAAAGGTGGTTCCCCCCTTTTCCTTGTGACCTCCCAGTACTCGTTCTGATTCAACACTTTACAGCCCCTTGGTGCTTTGATCTGCTTGTTTTCTGCAGTACAGCCAAGCCAACGCTCAGCCTAGATGCCGATGCTAGGGAAGGTCTTGCTCTCACCACCAGCCCTGCTTCTCTTGTGGCACTGCTCACACGGTGTGGCAGTGGTCCACTTTGTGCTGAATTAGCTGCCCTGCCAGTTTGGGGCTGGCAGCAAACATTGGCAGAGCCTTTTGCTCCTGCACCAAGTGAGCAGGAGCACTGGGATAGAAGAGGGGCCAGCGCAATGCCAAGTGAGCACGGTGGGTCAGTGCAGTTGTGGGGTGAGCTGGGGTTTGCAGAGACCCCACACAGCCTGCGAGATCCCCAGCGGGGAGGTTGCCTGTTGAGGTGGTGGTGCCCCCCACCAGCACATGAATCCCGTGTTTTCAGCAGTTCCTGTGACACAGATCAATTTAAGACTTTTTTATAATGCGTTTTGCTTTCCAAATATCCCACTGAAGTGTTTGCTGAGTTAGTCATCTAAGGGGAGGGAGAGGGTGGGCAACTCCTACGTGGTATGCTGAGTGGGAGATGCAGGATTGCATTTTTGTGATATCTTAACCATTTTTCCAGGCGAGGCATTGCTGAAGAGGTGAAGTTTTTCCCCCCCCCCCCCACATTATTCCACATCTGGTCTGTGTTTATCTCTTTTTTGAAGAAATAGAATCTCATATCCCCAAATCATCAGACTTTTTAGACTATGGTGTTCATTTCTTGATCGATTCTCCTTTCGGTGTTAAAAGGACTAATTTTTCAAGGTGTCGCAAGAAGAAAACTTAAGCACAAAGAAAATGAAATGGAAAGGTGTTGTGGCATTCTGGTTAAGCTGTTATTTCACTGTGTGTTGGGGTTGATCGATGCTACAGGATACGGAGTTAAGCATGGGGGAAAGCTGCTGTGGCAGTAAGGCTCCTGGCTGCCTTCATCTGCATGCTTTCTGTGCTCCCTGGGCAGGCTGGGCCAGTGAAACTTTTCACTCTGTGCTGTAACTCGGTGCTTGCATTTTTATTTTTTTTTTTTTGGAAGTGGGCTTTGTATATGTCAAGTGAAATATTAAATTTAATCCCGTTAGTATTAGTCACTCCAAATAAATAATAGCAGCCTGGGACTGGCTGTTGAGCTCTGATAGCAGCGGCCAGTGGAGAAGGGTAATTACTTAGTTGAAATAATGATTTCCTGCAAAACTTGGATTTGAACTAGTTCATTGCCATCTCAAAGTAAAACCTTTTTAAAATTTCCAGTAACTGAGAATTATCTAATACTTCAAATTCTAAACCATTTCTTTTTGACTTTTTGCTTCTTCCAGGAAAGGGGAAAAAAAAACCAACCACAGCTTTATTTATATTAGCAGAAGAGGAAAAACTTGTGCTCAAGCAGGTCTGGATGGTCTCTTGGCTCTGAGTGAATCCAAATTCTTTATTGACATTCAGACTGCAAAATGCAGCAGATACCTAGAAAGTAGCTCATTTTAATATGCGAACATAGCTGTTTGAATGCTGATTTACTTACTGGATGAGACAGGAATACAGATTTATGCTATAGGATTCGTGCCTTGTGTTTGAGAGTTTTTGTGTCTATGCAAATAGTGTTTAGGAGAACGAACTTAGGATTGTGAAAGCACCTTGAGCTTAGAAAAGTTTTCACAAGAGTGTGACGTAAATTTTTGTAACCATTTAGGGTTGTGAAGCCCCACACGTATTGTTGTGATACCCGTGGCACTATGGTAATTGGATTATTGTAAATTCATTTTAGGTATTTGTAAAGCAATTTTGCATGTACCCGCATTGCCATAGCCAGATCTGTCTCTCTGCTGGTGTGATTCATGTGAGCTGTGGACTTGGACGATAAACGTGCTCAGAGTTGCCTGTTTCTGATCTTTGTTGGGAAATGCAAGCCCTTGGACCACGAGAGGACAGCAGGGGAGTGCTCAGGTCCGTGGCTGGCAGTGGCGGTGGTGGTTGCTGGAGCGCTGCTGCCCTGTTGATGCTGCTGCGCATCGCCCTGTCCAAGCACGAGGGTCTTTCAGTTGTACAGAAGTAACTTCATGCTGTGAAAGGCTGGTAGAATGGAAGAGGTTAACAAAGTTTCCCTGCTCTCTTCTCAGCACTGGGTTTAGGTTTTAATTAGTTTGGATTACAGTTTGATTTAAAGCTGGTGAAGGGCTGATGAGTTCCATGCGATCTGGAGGTTTGACCCTTACGCTGCTGTTGGTACGTTTCTGGTTATTGATGTATCCTTTGCTAGGAGGAGGACTGGTAGGTTATTAGTATTCCTTCCCATAAAACTTTCCTAAAGAAAAACAGACTTTTCGGAAACTTTGTACCAGATTAGAGTTGCTAGACAGCACTGCAGAATTGAAGAAAAGTGTGGTTTATTGTAAAATCCACCTCTGCTTAAGAAAAAATAAATTCCATGCAACACCTTAGTGAGTGTTGCTATATCGTTTTCCTTCTTCCTCTAAGCTGTAGAGGTACCATAATTTTATATACTTCATATTGAAAATTCATTTGAATGCAGTCTGGATTTATTTATTTTTACTATCTCATCAGCAGAATATACATTTTTACATGAATTTATTTTATGGATATATATATAAAAAAGGCAGGTTAAGAAGAGTGTTCCCGAGGGATTGTTTTATCTGTTAGCACACTATATATGCTTTTAATGCAATTTAAATGGTATCTAGCGAAAATTTAGCTTGAAATTTTGAAGCCGGTGCTTGCTCTTGTAAATAATGCACACTTTAAGTCAACACTTTGCATCATTATCTTGAGCAATGGTTTAACCTTGATATATTTCAAAACAAATGCATTAGATAATGTGCTGTATAGTTATATGGTTATTTATGGCTATAAACTTTCTGATTAGATATTAATGTTGAAATAACATCATAATATTTGCTGAAGATGTCTTCCTTGTTCTGCCCTTTAATCAAGGCATGGTGTTAATACTGCATATAAGAAATGATATTCAGGTACTAGAATTTGTCAGTTTGTAGTGAATTGGAAAAATGCTCTGTTTATGGCAAAGCTGCTTTGCTTCAGAATGGTATATTAAATAATATGTAAGATAAATTTAAGAGGATATGTTTTCTCTCCAGCAATTTAATGGGTTTGGATTATTGAGAAGACCTTCTTTTTGTTGTTTTTTAAAGGAAGCTGGCCCTGATAATGTCTTAGTTGAGGAAATTATCTGATGGAAGAAAATGTATTTGATGCTACTTATTTCAGAAGTGGAGCTGTTTGTGCAGTCATTTAGAAAGACTGAGCTAGCTGCGGTATCTGGAGAATACGTTCTTTGTCTAAATGAAAATCCCACCCCGAGAAAGGATTTTTATTGGGATATTTTGGGAGAGGGCTTAGACATCTGTTCTGCTATCTTTATTGTTATACATCCAGCTGAGTGTTTCCTTCTCTGTCCTTCATTGCTGCACATAGATAATGTTCTGTGCCTTATATTGCCAAAGGACTTCCTGCTGATGTAAGATAGAGGTAGAAAAAAACCCTCTTGCCAGCTTCTTTTGCTAGCCATCATCTGTCTCAGTTGTATGGAGCTTATATGTAAATGTAGTAGTTACTGTTTTGTGGATTATGCTTGATTGTTAGTCTTTGGTGAGGCTCATAGTCATGACATTTTGATAAAGCCATAGCATATAAATGTGTTCATCTAGTTTGCCTCTTTATTAACTTTAGAACTTGTGCTTTTTCAGAGTGTTTAGAGGACCTTTCTTAATTTAAAGTATTGTGTAAAAGGTTGCTGTGAAACTAGTAACTTGGATTTCTTAATATAATTCAATTCACAGCCTTAACTTCATTTCTTCCTATAGTTTTAACAACCGGATTGCCAACTGATTACACCTGTAGTGTTCTTCTATGTTATTTCTCCAGTGCTGAAATTAAGATGTGTCTTGGTAGTGTTTACCAGGAAGATCTTCAGTGGCCCTGGTAGGGCTCTGCGCTTCTGCTGAAACTTCTCAGGGTCTGGGATTTACCCTGTCTGCTGCTGTGCAGGAAGCTGCCCCTTTGCAGCGTTGGTTTAGATATTGTCTGTCAGCACTTTCTGGGTAGCTGGTCGGGAAAAGAGATATGTGAACGCCGAACTTGTGATCACCCACGGGTACTTGAGCGTGCTGATCCAGAGGTAAAAGTCTTTGCGAGGAGGTGCAATGTAATTGGAACCTAGCCTTGTAATTTCATATATTGATTGCTTGCATATGTTGACTAAGCCTGCAATGTACCTTGACTCATCTTATCTGACTTGCATAACCCTTCATCCATGGTGAAGCTGTGTAGATACGCCATCCCTTGAGGGATGGTGAGCTGTAGGAGGACAGGGCTTGACATACCAGCTAATTGCCCCATGCTTTCCTGTTCTCCAGCTGCACTGGGATATCCAGGGTAGAGCGAAAACATTTTGAACTTTCTGGGCCAGCACCTGCCTTATTGATGTCGCACATGCTTTTAAAACTTCAGCCGGTGTGCGTGCAGAGGTTTCAAGAACCGCTGATGTTGCTGTGCATGCCTGGACTGTTCTGGGTAGCCAAAGAAACGCAGCTCGTGCCGTTGGTTTGCCGTAGTTCTCCAAGCAGCGCTCTGTTTGTCAAGGTAACATCACAGGTGGTGGTGTCTGCAAAGAATTTGAAGCGAAAGGAAGCTAAATATAGTTTCAGATTTGCTAAAATAGAAGTGATGATCTGAGGGAAGCATTTTGTTAATGTTATTTGGGCATTAATTATTCTTCTGAGCTCTGTGTGTCCTTGGTGTTTGCTGGGCGTACTGTGAGCTGAGCAAAGTGGGGCCAATCTGTTCACATCAAATATTTGTCTGCGCTCTTCCTGTACCTTTACTTTGCATGTATGTAGGTGTTGACTGATAGTAAAGAGAACAGCTGGTAAACAGTTCAGTCAAGAAAGCTTATTTAAGATTTTAATGTGCATCTAAGAAGGAACCCTTGGCATGGAACAGAATAACGAAGTTTACACAGGCATGGTTTCAATTACAATTTTGGATGAATGCTTATTGATGGTGAAAAGAGCTGAAGTGCTAGTACTGCCTCTGCTAAGAGATGTGAGATTTGCTGTTTTTTTTTTTTTCCTCAGTGCAAAATAATCTACCTTAATAGAAATCTGTTTTCAGATTTTCCTTTTCTTTTTTTTCCCTCCTTTCCTGGAGCTTTGTAGGTGAGGAAACTGGGAGAATTATTATCAGTTCAGTGTTTCCAGCTTATCTCTACATTTCCCAGCAAATCCCGGTATCCTGTTGTCACCTGGATGGTTATGAAGATGTATGAGACCCCAGCCTCCAAGTAACACAGCTCTGGGCAGTGGTGGATTTTCACTTGAGTTGCTCTGCGCACCAACGCTGACATGTCAGATGCGGTTTACGTTGTTTGAATGAACATCAGCCCTCTAGCAGGGACTTTTAAAAACATTACTCAAAGAAATTCAGTGCGGAGTTGAGATAGCGAGGATAATCCTCCATTTGCTTGTTGAGCAGGTATATGTTATACAGGCAGGATGGTGCTGGAGATGGTTTTTGTGACTTACAGTTCGGAGGGAAAGAAAACTGCATGGTACAGACAATCCTCCAGGCTTCATTGTCTTGGACTGGGATTTGAGCTGAAATTCCTGTGTGCTTTGTAGGGCTGGATCTGCTCAGCTCTGCGACTGAGCTGCCCGTTTTGCATTTCAAATACCGATTCTGGGTTCTTGCACGCCTTTTAACTTCATAAGCTTTGAAGAAACACGGTTTGTAAAAGTGCAACTTCTCCTCAAGCTGACCCGGCCCCCTGGTTAATTCACGGCGTGCTGCAGCGTTAAGCCTTGTAAAACTTGATACGCTGAGCTTCAAACCTGGATTTACCACCAGCCCACAAAATCAAATCAATAATCGCAAGACCTGTAACTTCTTATCCAGAAGGAGCTCCTGGGCCAGGGGGGACAGCACGGCTGGGCAGCTTAGGCTCATCATCAGCTTCTGGTCTGTTCGTGGTGTGGCTGGGGGGGAAAGAGGAGGATGAACAGTCTCTGAAGAGAGCTCTGTCCTGCTCCGTCATGGGGAGATGCCAAACCCGAAGCTCAGTGATGTGTCCTCCTGACCTGTGCAAGGTTCATGCAGGAAACTCAGAGGTTAAATTTCACTGAGGGGTTAGGACGTGCAGAAGTTGTGGAGCCCATTCTGAGGCACTGCTGGTGCAGCAAGGCTGAGCTGCCCCCATGCTGGGCTCGGGCACATCCAAACCCTTCCAAATGAAGTCATGGGGCTTATTGCATCAGTCCCTGTGTGCTAGGACGCTCACAGCAGAGCCTGCCTGTGAGCAGTGGCGTGCAGAGAGCTCAAAGTTTAAAGGATGGCATGTGCGTGTGGCTAATACGGTTACGCTGGCTGGTTTCTGAGTTCAGATCTCCTGCTCCCAGTCTTTTTTTTTTTTTCTTTATTTAGCTTGAAGCAGGTGTGCTGTGGCCAAGCAGCAGGACAGCGGGTGGTAACACGCCACCAGCTCATGGGCTATCATTCAAAAGGGATGTCGCTTACATCATTAGAGTGAGGTCATTACAGAACAAAATTGATAGAGGAAATTAATTATGCATTTTTTATATCCACCAAATATTTCTGACTGTGATGACTACTAGCACGCTTATAATTTTTTAACATACAATCTCTTGCCTAGCTGATGAAAAAATGTCTTTTAGAATGTTTTAAAATTCTGTTGCCTCGAGCGCTGAGGTCTGATAGCATGTCGGGCTGTCCACGAAGCTGTGTTTTGGGAGGCTTGTGGGTTTTGTCACTAAGACGTTTGTTAACACTGCTATATCCCTGCCTCCTTCTGAGTTGTGTGATTCCTGGAGGCTTTTCATTAATCTTAACCGCAAGGAAGTGAAGAAATGCTGAAGTATTTACCAGAAAACATATTGATATATTTTTGATATGAAGTTATTTCTGTTTGAACTTCCTACAAAATCAGAATGATGGTTAGAAGCACTGGAGCATGTAGACCAGCTTTTTATGGCGTCCTGGGAGAGTGTGAGCTTCAGCATCTTCAGGTTACACAGCATTTGGCTGGCTGGTGAAGGCAGTGAAGGTAATGTAGTGAGATGGAAGGCTCGAACAGCACAGATGGAAAGTCTGTGCTTTGGTGTCTTTAGTTTCCATATGTCTAACCACTTTATTTTTTTTCATGTAAGCAAGCACTGTAGGGATGTGAAAACCTCTGAGGTGCCCTGTTGCAGAAGCTGTGTTTAAGTCTTCTGTAGTATGAATGGGACCCGAGTACAGTTCAGACTTTGTCACAGCAAAATAGATCACGGGAGCTGTTAAGTGCATGAAGGATTGACACCTTGAGCAAGTATCTGTAATGCGTGCACAGTTTGCATGGAGGCAAAGGGGAAAAAATCCCCAATTTTACAATGCTTTGGTTTCTGCTGTATCTTAAGAGGATACAGACTTAGCATTGTGCGAATAATAATGTATGTTTGTATTCATTTTGAATTTTGATTTCTTCTCTCGACAGGCACATCCAATCTCAGCATGTTTGCAGAAATTGGAAATGCGAGGGCACATTTTCATTAGGTGTGGAACATCACGGATTTATTGCACTGTTGATACCTGTGTTGATAGATGCTGCAAAAACTTCAGCTGCGGGGGTGAAGTACTCCTTGTCCTGGGTCTCGGGGGTGTCCGGAATCAGACCTAATTTGATCAGAGGCACAGTTCTTTTTAAAGCAATGACACTTGAAATCTGTGATTTGCATACACACACAGTTCCTGTGCTGTTTGAAGACCCTAGGCAGGGCTGTCCACTATTTCCCTCTATTTTAAAGCCTCTGGCAATAGCCATTAGGAAAAATGCATCACTAACAGGCATGACTGTGGGGAATGGATTATACAAAATGTCTTTCCATGCCAGTACTCTGGAGAACTATCGATGGTACAGAAAACCCAGGCAGTTAACTGGTGCTAGCAGATATGTCTGAACTCCGTGCCAACAGAAGGAGCTATTTAAGGAGCAAAGTTGCTGCTGTTTGTTATTTCAGGTGAATGCAAAATGGAAAGCACCTTAGGATAGCTGTGATGGAGTGATGGTTTGGAGCGTGCTGATGTTGATGTGGTTGCTCTGTTTGGGAGGAGAAGGTCTCCAGCATCCTGCTGGGGGAGGAGGCTGTCACAGCTGGCTGCTGAGGAGGATCCTGGTGAGTGGGAGCCCAGCAGCTCTGGCTGCTGTGTCCATCCCGTGGGGCCAGCAGTGTCCTGCTGGCTGTGCTTTGCTGCACGTGCAGAAGAAGGGCAGCCCTTGGGCTGTGCTCCCCTCCGGGCACATCCAAAGGAGTGCTGGGCATGCCTGGGAGACCTCCTTGTTCCCTGCAGGTAGGGCAGCCAGCAGAGCAAGGACACTTCTCCTGAAAAATTGTGAATTTTTCCAGTCTTCAGCCAGCAAAGAGAGAGAAGTTCTTAGATCAGTGCCTGCGCAGGGAGGTGAAAGCAAGGAAATGCATTCTCTCTGTCCTCTTGGATGGGAACAAGAGGAGACCCCTGCATCAGATACTCGTACGTCTATTCAGAGAAGGTGTGTGAAATGTATCTTAAAAAGAAATCCCAAACTCTAGTTCAGCCCTAGTGTCTTCTGCAAAGGGTTCCTGGCTTTTTATTTAGTCTCTGGAAACAGCTTCACATAAACTCAAAACCACATTTTATTTATTGCATGGTGCATGGTGTGCTATCACCATTTAGAGCACCTACCCTTCTCAGGCAGCACTTTTTCACTTAATTCAGAGGTTAAAAAAGGAAAAAAAGGAAAAATAAAAGGTGTGCCAGTTGGTGCTGGGAGCATCGTGGGGCTGTGCAGCTGCAGGACCCGGGCAGCACACGCTGGGAGCTGCGGGAAGCTGACGTGCTGTGTGCGGGTCGGTCTGCCCTTCGCTCCGGCACTTTGAGGTCACAGGAATGAACGCACGGGAAGAGGCGCTCCGAGTGAAAGTGACCTTGTGAACCTTAATTGCTGACTCATTTGCATCCGCTCTGATACTCCCTGCAGGGCTCTGGAGCCCAGTGGCTGTTAGCAGAGCATCCCATGGGAGCGTTTCTTAACCTTTTGTTCTGCAATTTGGGTAATAGGCACTTGCATAACACGGTATTCCTGGCCACCTTGCAGGGCTGAACCTTTCCTTCTTCCTCTTTCTTTTGGACTGGCCTCGCTGCTGATGCGTAGCTCAGTAGCAAAACTTATCTCTGGGTGCTCTCATTAGGAAAATGATGATGGTTCAGTTGATAGAAAAATAAAATATTCCAGTGATCTGCATGAAGTCAAGGAAATTGAGGCTTCGTTTTCTGTAGCAACCTGCAGCTTAGCGCTACATCTCTGAAGTTGTTAATTTGAATATTCTGTATTTTGCTCATTGTGTTCATTTTTCTGGGAAGAAGTCCTGTTATTGAAAGGCAAAGTAAATGAGGTAAGTGAGGTGGTAAAATGGTCATCACAAAATCTATCAGATGTGCTAATGAGTACCGAAGCCTTGAATGATGCAGAAATGTATTGCCCACATTTTTATTGATTGAAGAAGTGAAAATGGATCCTTCCTTCCCTCTTACACCCTGCTTTCCTTAAATAAAACTCAACGTGTGATGTGATTTTTTTTCCTATTCTGGCGGAGGGCTGGGTAGCCCTTTTTTAGACAGCTTTGCCAGGCTCTATTTCCAGGGCGGATGTCCGCTGGGCTTGGAGCAGAAGCCGAGACCTTGACAGAGAGCAGAACCTCTTGGAAGAGGAGGTGCTAGCAGGCGGCTGCTGTTCCTCTGCCAGTGTTCACAGCTGATCAATTCATTACTCTGCTGAGTGCTTAAAGAGAATACCCTTGTGGCTGTTCAACGTGGCTCCAAAACAAAAACATATTTTGCTCATTTAATAATTGAAATTATGTAAGGTTTCGTCGGTATTTCATGGTGCTAAAAGAGCTGTTGCCATCGGGCTTTAACCCCATGTGTAACTTTCTGCTTTTCTGCAGTCTGATGGAAGAGGTTGCTTAAAATCCACATGATTTCAATGAGTACGACCAACTTCATTTCTTTTTAAAGAGTCAATTATGAATCTTGGTCAAAATATGTTCTGTGCTCCCTCTGCTGGCTCAGCGGCAAGAATTAACACTTTGCCTGCCCTTCCCGTGGGGAGCGGTGATGGACGTGTGCCCACGAAGTGTGAGCACGGGAGAGGAGCTTTGGTGATGCTGCAGCAGGAGGGTCCTTGGCACGGTGGAGAGGGGAAGGTGGTTTGGGCCAGGAAACACATCTTGTTTGCAGTGCTCGCATAAGGCTTTAGTAACAGCGACAGAGCTGCTGTCATTTGAAAATTGTGTGTCGGTAGAAAGGTGGCATCTTTCAAAGGCACTTAGTTGGTGTGGTTTTCTTCTTGTATATTTCCTTTAAGTGGCAGGTGATATTGACAGGAAAATAGCATTTTAGTAGTAAGCCCAGGGAAGCTGAAGTTTGTACAAGGGAAGAGTCATGCTCTTTACATACAATTAAAAGAGCAGAGAGAATTAAATGCATTTTAGATATAATTTGATGCCTACAGTTTCTTCTTCCTTAGAAACCAATAAATGTGTGTTAAATTTATCTTGGCATATGAAAAAGATGTAATGACTTGTGCTAACAAGATAAAGGAGAAGGCAGCACTTAATTTCCTAGGTAATACACAAAATAAAAATGATTTGCATGCCTTCAAATGATTATGCACAACCTCGGTAAATGCCGTACGACACAAGTGAAGAACAAATGCGCTATCTGGCTAGGACGCATTTTTGTAACTTCAGGCTGGTGCCTGCAGAGCTGCGGGGGCTCCGCGTGGTCCCTGCTCCCCGGTGGTCTCCGTTTGTTGGTGATCATTGTTGGCGAGAGAACGCATTAAGCAACACAATAAAAGCAAGAATACAAATCAGGGATGAAGTGTCTGCGTGGTATTTCATGGTTGCACCGTGGTGCTTTGGCTAAGGATGTGCCTGTTCAAGGAATTAAATCCCCAGGGGTGGATGGAGTTGCTCTTGTATGCATCTGCCCCCCCCATCGCTGCGTGACGTACAGCCCATCAGTGGTGCTTACAGCTCTGTTCCTGGGATTCTCCTAAAGCTTGACATTTTCTGCTGGTGTTTTATAGGCAAATTGCACTTTTCGAGGTTCCAGAGGGTACCTGGTCTCTTTGCAGGCTCCTGCAATGAGCAGTGGGGCTGGTGACAACGGGCAGGTATCGGCTGGCATAGCCCCATAGCAAGGTGTGGAGAGGAGCTTGGTGCCGAGCTCGCGCTGCTGGACTTGTCAGTCACCACTACATCACGGCCAGAGCAGTTTATTGGGAATGACTGCCAAATTTTACACAGGTGCCAGATTAATTTTGATATATTGTACTCATAGCAGCGACTCCGGACAGTTTGCGATGTCCCTGCTGGAAGGCTGTCAATGGAAGCGTGTGAGCAGTTGGCCAAGAGCAGCGGTGCTGTAAATAACTTTCTCTCCTATTTTCAAAACATCTCAAACAGGAAATACATAAAACAGGAATGGTTCCTGCTGTAAGCTAGACTCCTCCCTGGTTTCAGGTTGCCTCTTAGATGGATAAGGGCTAGTCAAAGCGTTGCTTTTCCCTTGTTCCTAGGCCTTTTGTGCGAACAGTCCCCTCTCTGATCCTGCATGAGATGGGTATTCCTGCTGCTGCTTTGCTACAGTCTTTGTCTCAAAAAAGCTCTCTTTACAGTCCAGCATTGAGATGCAGATGCTTTTTCTTTGGGAGCTTTGAAATTTGCTATCACTGCATCCTTCAGCTGTCTTCCATGTTCCCCTGATGCACAAAACACCTCCTGCCAGGGTCCCACCTGGCAAATGTTCTTTCTGTGCGCAGTCCACCCATTAAGACCGCTGCTTGTGCGTCTTATAGGAGACGGGTACGCAGTGGTGATGGATGGGGCAGTGCACATACAGGGCGGCTGCGTGACCTGCCCTGTGCCTGTGCTGAGTCGAGATGTGTGGCCATGGCATTGCGATCGCCTCACAGAAAAGGTGAAAGAATTGAAAGAATCCCACAAGCTGAATGGGAATTAAAGTGGAGTCGTGCTAGCTAGCAAAACACAGGCAGGTTAGTTTGAGGCAGATGAGGTCTCATTGGAATTCAATTTGGTGTTAGCTTTGGCAGTGTCAGGTACCTGTAATGCTGGGAAAAGCATACACAGAGCAGCATGGGGATCCAGGCCGGGTACCCATCTGAAGTACAGACAGCTTTCTTGCTCATGAAGCAATGCAGCAGATAATTCCAGTGCCTAATGTCGCTTCCTTTTTTTTTTATTTTTTTTATTTTTTTATTTTTTAACTGCTCAGACTTTTATTCTCTCATCTGTTGCAATGAAGACAAACCTCTTCACCCACCTTCTCTAGACTTCCTTAGTGAGAGATGCTCTTTTCTCGTAAGAGCCTTATCTTGCTGTCTTCAACTGGTGCTTCACAATCAAACTTAATAACTAATTCAGAACTCTTTGGATTTCGAGTTACTCACGTGGTTTCTTTACTGTTGCTGTTGTCTAGCCTGGCATTCATGCACAATTGTGTTCCTTAATTATTAAGCTGTTGGTGTCCTTCTACTGTAGAGATGTTTTTTCTTTGCATGAGTAATTTGACGGGGGGAGGAACAACCCTCATTTGCCGGAGAGTTTTAGCTGTGCTCAAAAGCTGTTTTTTAAATGCAGATTTTAAAAAAAAAATAGTTTCTGCTAACACAGTGAAGTATTTAAAAGCAGTCTTCACTGACCATACAAATCAGTTTAATTGTCCTACTGGCTTGCTTCTTGCCTACTTTACTATGATTTTATAGCAAGGCATATCAATGAATCTTGCTTTTCAATAACAACTTTTCCAAGAATTGAAGCATTACTGAAAACTGATGCAGTTTTACTTTATTTTGTAGTTATATTCTGGTCCGTAGCAGAATTTTTTTTTTTTAATTCATACCTTCCTATTCTCCTTGATGAGATAGCCTCATGATAAATTCATGAATATACTCATGTTATTTCATTGAAATTACTGACTTTTTTCCCCTGTTTTGTTAACACTTGCAAAGACTTCTAATAGACTCAAGAAGTATTTTAGAGAAACTGTACTTATTTTATTGGTAGTTAACTTCTGCACAGGTCTTTTTAACTCGGCAGTAAGTAGCATTGGACATGTTATTAGGAACTGCAGGGTGGGAACAATCTGGGGCAGGGTAACCTTACAGGTTTCTTCTGCCTCTAGTTTCTGTGATTTCATGGCAGTGCAAGCAGATTTCAAAGAAAATAAGAAAAAAATCATTTTCTGAAAGTAATAACTTTTTTTATTATAAATGCTTTATGGTTTGCTCTTAGGCAAAAATAAGTGGAAGAATAGAGTACCTATCAAGTAATTTTCATGCAGCCCATCTTTGGGACAATGCAAGTAGCACATCAGTATTACTTGTAGGCTTTTTTCATGGAAATACATGGATTGGGTACTATTCTTCACTGCCTGCTTCTGAAGTGTCTTTTTTTTTTTTTTTTTTTTTTTTTAACTGGGCACTGATGTCGGCTGGAGGTTTTGGTGGTGTTGCAGTACTGGACAGACTGTTCAGTCTGTGAAAGTGTTCTGTGGGAAACCAAGGATGGGGCTCAGGCTAGTCAACAGAAGCAATTTGTATAGTATTCGTAGGGTCATCCAAGCTCTTCAGGTACAGTAGATGAAAAACGAAGGCTTTTTTCAGGCTTTCACAACAGTGACCGTCTTGTCCTTGGTTTAAAAACCAAAACTCACCATCACTGTCATATTCACCTGAAAATTATGAAGATGAGAATTCCCTCTCTGTTCCTAAGCTGAAAGTATAACATGGCTACAGGACTGAGAGGGGAAATGTGAATATTGTCAAATGATGGATGATTACTAGAAGTAAAAAGACATTTCTTGGAAAGAGGAAGTCATCCTAAAACAAGGAAACTAGAAAACTGAATACATTCAGTAAAGTTAAATGTAAGAGTGAAATAGGAAAGTCTACCTCAGGGACTGAAGATCAGCTTATTAACTCCTAGAAGTAAAAGCTACTAATAAAACCTCTTCCAAATAGATTGCCTTCCAGGTGTAAAAGGAGCATTCAAGAAAGATAGGAATGTAAAAATGGAAGCTCAAGTATTTCTTTGCGTGTGAGAGGACGGTGGGGTAGGTTGTGTGTGTTGGAACCTTTTTCCTCCAGAAGACTTTTCTGAGGAACTGTCTCAAATTGAAGTGTCAGTGGAATAGGATTTATAATTAATTGGTGAAAGGAGCTGTAACAAATCATGGGGACCAGATGGTATTAAATCAAGATTTCTAAAAGCATTTGAATGTGAACTTGATGAGCTGCTGACTCTGGTGTGTAACCTATTACTTAAGTCGGCCTTGATGCTGAAGAATAGAGGATTACAAATGTGATGCAGGGATTTTTTTCCTTTCTTTTCTTCAGAGCTTGGTGAGTTGCAAGGAGCGGCAGACTGTAAATGTACAGGGCATATTGATAGAAACTGTAATAAAGAATAGACTTAATAAACGTGGGGAAGAGTCAATATTAGCTCTTGCCGAGGAAAGTTGTTTGAAGGAGCCAGTGAATACATGGATGGAGGCGAGCTGGCTGGCACGGTACGCGTGGCTTTCTCTTTTTCTACAACACGGCCCCTTGCTGAAAGCCCTCGGCGTTACAGAAACTTTGGGTAAAACCTCTGCTTGCCCGGCCCTGGGTGGGATTTAGCAAAGGAGGGAGGCGGTAGCAAAACTGTGGTCTGTCACCCAGCCACCAGGTGGGTAGCGTGACCCTGCGGGACCTGGGACAGGGGAGGAGGTGTGGAGATGAGGTTTGCTGAGGAATATGGAGTTGTTCAAGGTGAAACTAAACCCGCCTGAGGTGAGTGGCAGAAGGCTCCAACAATGCTGATGGGGAGAGGAAATGGCAGGTGAGGTCAGATGTTGGTAAATGTACATGAGGAGGAAGAGCTCTGTGGACATACAGGTTATTACGTAGATCAGTTATCACAAATAAATAAAAAAAAAAGGTGCTGTAAAAGATCAGCTGAATGTATCAACACAGTCTTTAGCAGCAGACAGAAGATAAATAATATGAAAAGGCAAACAAAAACCGCCCAAAACAAAAAAGAACCAAAAAAACCCCAAACCAAACTGTGTTGTGCCTTGCTATAAAGGTATAGTGTTTGTGTACCTTGAATAGTTGGTGTAAAACCATTTATTTTTATCACAGAAAAGAGATGGTAGAGAGCAAAAAGAATACAACGTCAACTGCAGCCTCCAGAGCTGTGTGGTGGCCTCCGTGCAAATGGAAATTCGGCAGAATGGGTTTGTCCATCCATGGAAAGAAATGCTTAGGGATTTGGTAGCTTCTGTACAGTTGAGGCTAATCTGGAGTGTGGGTAAGAAAACCATTATTTGTGACTTCTTGTAATTTCATGAGGTTTTTACTGCTGCTGAGGTTCTCAGTGGGTTTGAATCTGACAGCAGGAATACTTTGAAACTCTGTAAGTGATCAAATCTTCAAACAGTAAACTGAAGAAGGATGGTTAGCATCTGCAAGATCCCAAGTTTTACATTATCACCTCCAACATGGAAAATCTGTAATTGCTACTTGATAAAATCTGATACAGTAAAGAGGGATATTTTTTCTCCTCACAATTCTCTTTACAGTTCTCAAAATATCTACACTAGGCTACTGTTAGAGCAGTGGGCTTAGCTGGATTTTTGGATCTGGTGTGGCCATCAGATACTTTCAGTTGGTTTACACTGACAGTATCTGAGTTAATACAGCAGGGTTTTGGAAAACCGTGGTGGGCTGTACTTCTGTGGCACGCATAGGTATAAACATATATTTTCTTCTTCAGGATGGAAAAGAGAACATACAGGTTCCCCTCCGGGTATTGTAGTCTAACTTCAGGTTCTACATCATTTGAGGTTATTTGAATAAAAATATTTAAAGAAAAGAATAGAAGCCTTTCAGAACTGGTGAGTCTTGTGCATTATGACAAGATAATGAACATTCAGCTTGTTCAAATTATTCTTTGTTTCTGCCACCTTCGTCATGTTGAAACTAAAAATGTTCAGAGCCTGCAGAGAGGAGAAGAAACAAAGATATTATATTCAAGATCAAGAACTAGATTCTCAAGGTTACCTGCTCTCCTGATGTGAGGAATGGGAGCTGGGTTTGAACTGCTTGTCCGAAACTTGTTCTGATGTTGAGGCGATAGCTTGTCTATAATGCTGCATTTTAGACACCTGATGTCCTGACTTCTCTCCCTTGCTTCCCATTATGGCTGAAATTTTGCTTTTGATAATCACCGCCTTGGCCGTGTAGCAGCTCCTTTGGATGTGTGTTGCTGTTCATATTGCATAGCAGGGATGTTACACGCAGTGTTACTTCCTCTGTTGGTGTGTGGAAGAGGGACTGTAAATGCTGGGATGTTTATTACCATTCAGCAGCACTTTCATTTGAGGTTTGTGATGGAATTTGCCGGTTCCTACAGGACCATTCTTACTTAGTATTTCTGGCAGCGTATATTTGCTTTTGTTACAAGAGAAATGCCAGGAAAGCAGTAGCATGTTTACAAAATGAAAAGTGTTTCATCATGGTGTCTGCAGTTTATAGAAGGCTTCAGGGACTGAATGCGTGCAAGTCTGCGTACGAAGCAACCTTACCTTGAACAGCCTATATCAACAGAGGTGGTGTTTTTCTCCATTTTCTGCCTTCTGGCTCTACCTCAACTGTTCTTCATAGGGCTGGCTCAGGCTGGGATGGCTGCTGGATTAAAAAATGTTCAGAGGAATGTGTTGTTCAACAAATAGCAATTAATACAGATTATTCATTCTTTGTTTATATACAGTGTTTATATATAGGGACTTCACTAACTTTGTACTAGAAAGGCATCGTTTTTGGGCAGAGGAGATAATTATATGCATCTTTTGCTATCTCAGATTGAGATACAAAAGACTTAATAGCTCAATTTAAAGGACTTGCTTTTCCTTTTCATCAGTGGATTCAAGTAGGGTTATTTCTGAAACAGAGGAGAGCTTGTGCTACTTACAATTAGAAATAGAGAAATGGGAGTCATTTATATATATATATATATATATATAGTATCTGTATGTATTTTGTGTGGGTATACTGACACATTTTAGAATTAATGCAGTGATGTTTACATAGTAATCACTTAATTTCTGGAATTTGCTGCTGGAAATACTCATTTTTTTCCTCCTGCCTTAAAAACAAAGCAAAACAAAACCCAGAACAAAATGATAATGATATGATTACCAACAGTAACAGATGTGGAGCGTAGAATAATTTTAACCAGCTCTCGTTCCTTTAGAGTATAGGATTGCTTGTTTGCGGGGTCAGCAGCCTGTTTTTTCCCCACTGTACCAGACTCTTAATATTTTGCTGCTTGCTCCTGCACCTTGTCTTTGGTTGGAAGCTTGGGGCGTGCTGGTGGCTTGCCCCAGGCAGCTTACCCGGTATGGCTGGGGCTGCTGCAGCAGGGTAGGTACACCTGCAGGAAGCCATCTTCCTGCTTCCCTTTAAGTGTGGCGGTACAGACTAGATTTTTGGTCCTCTCAGAATCTTTTTAATCCATTTTAATTCCTGTTACAAGTTGTGGAGGCTTGTAGGGGCTAAATAACTCGTGTTTTACTAGCTGGTTGCTGTTAGGTTTATTATCTTTATAAACAGAAATAAACAAAAAAATCAACCTGCAAAGCAATGAGTTGTCTGGGATCCACAAATGCAAAATGCACCATCCCAGCTGCCCTGGCGATTCGCATTTGTTGGCGTGTGAACTTCCTTGTTTGAGGGAGATACTTGGCTCTGTTATCTAGGAGTCATTAAAGGAACCTGGGTGAGGAGATGTGACCACTGTGGTTAGCTCTCGAGTCAGTTATCTGCTGGAGCGCTTGCCCTCTGGTGTTAGGTTAATCGGAGGGAAGCGTCTCCATTGGACCTAAAAATTTGTTTCTAAATTAAAACCAAAATAATTTAGCCATGAAGTAAAATGCGTCATTTCTTTTTCCCTCATCTTCATGTTACTGGAGTGCTCGCAGTAAAGCCTAGATTGGAAAATCGTGGTGAGATCTACATCAGGAGCTGGGTTTGTAGCTGGAGAAAAATGTTTTGGGAAAGCTTACTGGTGAATTAAGAAGTATTTCTGACCTTTTAGGTTTTTAGAAGATATTAGGTGACACCAGTGGTCCATTTATTCCTTTAAAGCAAAAAACAAAAACACCCATCACCCTCTTGCCCTTTGTATCACCCTGTTCTTTCTTTTTTTTTTTTTTTTTGGTGTGTGAATTGTCTTTAAAATGAAACCAGTATCTGAACAGCAGCTTCAGGGATATTTTATGAAGGGGAGAATGCAGTGAATAGTCTCCTTGCCTGCCTGCTCTCTGGCTCCTTCGCTAGTTGTGTACTGGTTCCAATTTTCTTTCACTCAGGTATGTGCTGAAGAATCTGCTTTTAAAGAGAAAAGTAATGCCAATACCACTTCAAAATTTTGTCTGTTTTTTCCTTGATATGAACACACACGTTGCATCTAGTCCACAGCTATCACAGGGGATTGCATCAGAGTCCCTCTTGCAATCTGATTGACTACTGCTTCAGCAACAATTTTTGTGGTATTGCTTGTCGACTGGGCAAACCATTGTACTACATTGGCAAGAAATTTTCCAGTTTCTGGCTTAACCTTGAGGCTTGTTTGTACCTGACTTATGCTTGTGCTGACCTTGTCCTTTAGTTTAAAAACTTTCCTTTGCTACTGAACGTGTTCTTGCTCTGTGACAGATGCCATCATCTACGCTGACATGCAGCAAACTTCATCGGTATTCTCCTCTTCGTTTTCAAGATGCTTTCGTTTTTGTGTGCATCCCCCCGTGTATATGCACACACAGGTTAAAAAAAAAAAAAAACAAAACAAACTAAAACAACAACAAAAAAAGTACATATCTCAGGAGAAACCCTTTGAAAATGCATTAGTAACACTACAGCCTCATTTTTCCCCTTTCTGTTTGACTTTTTGACTTTAGCCCCTTTTCTTATTTGAGTATCTTACATTAAGTTTTATTTTCTCTCACTGAATTTGTCATTTCCCGTGTAACATCAGTTGTGTTTTCTGATAGCCAGATAAATTAGGTGTACCGCATTTTGTTTAGAGAAATCTGGTGTTTTATTTGCAAAACATACTGGGAAAATGTGGCACCAATTATTGCTGGTTAACCCAAGTTGTGTTTTATCCTGCTTTTTTCACTTTCTTTCAGGTCTCTAATTACCTGCCTTTTGAAATGTTTTAAAACATTTCATTACTCCTGAGATCAAATCAGCCAACATTTAGATAACAAAATTAGTTTTTCCTTTTCCTTAAACAGACATTTGCATTTGCTATTCTGTAATCCTCTGGTACCAGTCTAACTTGATATATTTGCAATCAGACCCACAGTAATCACACCCCAAAAGAATTTTTGAAAGTTTTCTGGGACCCTGGGCTGTAGTGCACCAAATATGTCGGAACTGTGCTTCCTCTTTGGTCATAGATTGTCTCATGTCCATCTTCACTTCCTTGGGCATGCTTCCTTCATCCCACCCCTCTCGGTACTCTTGCCCTCGCTGAAGACTGAAGCAAACTATCTGCTTAGTTTTGGGTGATTTATTCATGCATTTAGCAGCCCCATTCCCCTCCTGTTTGCTCATAAGGCTTGAGAACCCTTTTTACCCAATTCCCATACTGCAAAAGGAAACGAAACTTTGTCATCTGTCATTTTATTCTTAAGCTGCTTATTCTCTACCCATCAGCCTTTTTTTGCCATTTCTTTTGAGCTTGTTGCTTATACCCCCCCATCTGTGTGGAACAGCTCTATATGCAGCTAGGTGTGGACTCCTTCTTTCAACAGGTTTTGCTCTTGTGATTAAGATCTGCATTCCGGATAGCTTTTACAGCTTTGTGTAAGGGAAATGCCAAGTTTTTCCTTAACAGAAAAGCAAACGAGTAAATTTGCCTTTTGTGCGTGTGCATACATGTGTATCTGTATATTTAGACCACGCATATTGCAGAGGTCTAAAATAAAAACAGTTTAGCCCAAATGTGTTACAAATAAATAGAAATGATTTGGGAACAGAGGGCATTTATGGTCCACGTAGTGCTGCATAGCTTGTCTGTTTAAAGTTACCTTTCTCCTGCTTGTGAAAATGCTAAACTGGCAGAAGGTCATCAACTTATTCTTAAGAATATGAACTGCAGGTTTAATTAGTTGGAAGCAATGAGCTTACATGGCAGAGGAGCAGTTCTCAGGATGTTCCTTGGGAAGTTAATACACTGCAGATTGCACCTTTGAAGCATGGATGTGCAGAAAGCCTCCAGTGAAAATGCGTTCCTAATTGCCACCAGCACTAGTTAACAGGTTGTCTAAGCAATTTAATGGCCCAACTTCAGAATAGCTTTAATGTATTCTTGTCACCCCATGTGAATAAATTGATATACTGATTAAGATAAAACTGCCTCGTTATTCAAATATTGATAGTAGCTTTTTTGTATGTTATCTTTCTTCCTATTTTTATATCCGTTTGTACTGCTATGCATATTCATATCGTTGGCCACTCAGTGGGAATAAAGGACCTCAAGAAGGTCTGCTTTTTCCTCACCAGGGAAGCAAATATTTGGTAACTTCGGATGAGTGAAAGATAACAGGTTACTTTATTTTCATAAAGAATGAAGACTCCATAATTTAGGATTATTTTGAAGCAATGCATACCTTGCCAGCAGGCTTTTGAGACAGTGGCGTAATCAGTAGTATTTGGCTGTGTTCCATAATACATATATTTTGCTTAGAAACTTGGGTTCAGCATATTACAAATGATCTGTTTTGGTGGTTTGAGCATTCAGTTAAAAATATGAGGACAGAATTTGTAATCAGCGCATAGTCTTCGCAGCCACAGGCCTCAGTGGTTATTTACTAAATTGTGGGTTTTGTCTCTCCACTCATGATGTTGTAGTGTCAAGGCTGGTTGTCACTGGTGGTTGTTTTCATTTGGTGGTGACCTTCCTCGTCCTAGAGACAGAGGTTCTACACTGCAGAGTCAGCCTTGAACAGCCTTTCATTTCAGCTTGGATTTATAGGCTTTGGTTCCCTCCATCCCCCGTCATGACATGTGGCAAATGCCATTACTAGCCCTTAAACAGAATCTGTTTTACACAGGAAGGACAAATCAGTCACAGTGAAGCGTGGCTTTCAAGAAGATGAATGTGGTCATAGAAAACTACTTGAACTCGTGGTTCAGTTTGTTTATTTTGGGGGGGTTGGGGGACAAGTTGTATACTTTGTGTGTTGTACGTTATATTAGTTATATATTGCCGAGTGCCTTATTTGCACTGAACATACGAAATTCAATATTTGTTACTTACGTTTTATTGAGGTTCTAACCGAAATGGAAGATGTTTTGTCCCCAGTGTTTTTTGAGTGCAGAAGGATCTCTAACTCAGCTGATAAAATGGTTGATAATGATAAACAAAAAACAAGTGAGTATCACAAATTAAATCTGCAAATTTAAGGAGCAATAATATAAGAGTATGTTCATAGAAACAAGCAGTTCCTTAGATTGCCTTGGTAAAGATGCAGCCTTTTGTTAAGGTAGCTAGAAATCTTGGTGAATGTAGTTCTGGTTGACCGTGCAGTGAAAATGAGTGGTCAAAACTTGTCCTTCCTAGGCTGGATGGACCTTAGCTGTATGTAGCTAAAGACCTGTGTGTTTAGGCAATGTGGCAATAGCTGGAAAAAAAAACACAAGAGGATTTCAAAGGGTTATGTGAGTTCTTCCTTCATGATTACTGCAATGATTTCTTTTCTTGGAGAAAATGGCAATAATGTAGATGACTTCTTAATTCTTCTGCCACAACTTGCTGATTTTTAAGATTATATGTTACATTACATAGTACTAGTTAAGGTTCAGGTTTGGAAGCACTGTACTTACTTCTCCAAAGTACTGAAGTATTTGTTCCTTTAAAAAGACTCCTGCAGTAACTACCACCATTTATCTTTATTTGCTTTCTGCCTAAAGGGATTTTTCAGTAGTTAGAGAACTAACTAGCTGTACTTTTAAGTTGATGATTTCCCACTCTCCTCTTCCCTTGATTGCTTGTTGTATTTCTTTGTTGCATCTTGTCTATATTAGATCATAATTTCTTCAAGACAGGAACTATATGGTGGAGAATCCAGGATCATGGGGTATGATCTTGGTTTAGGGCCTTCAGGCAGTATTAAAATACAAATAACTATGCTTGAAAGATTGTTAACATATGATCTAAGCTGTTACAGGGCAGCAGTTTACATTCTGTTTGAGCTTAGCAATATACAGTCAAGTTTAAACAAGTTGGAAGCTGACAGTCATTAGTTTTAGTGCTTGCTCTATGGCTTATCTGCTTCTTGAGTCTTAACCAAGCTCTGTTATCAGAAAATGGAGCATAAACAGGTATGCTAATACATTTATTTGGGGATTTTAGTTGCAGGTAGGCCAGATCATTGCAATGTTTCCAGTAGCAGTTTTTGCACTGTAATATGGTTCTTCACAGCATGATTTCATATGCAGAATATACAGTAGTGCACATTCAGATGCTATAAAAGCAGTAGCTCTTTATTTGGGGGAAAAATAAACCCAGAAGACATTAATTTCTTCATGGGGTAAGTATTTAAAAATTGGGCCACAATATTCCATTTTATGCACACGTTAAAATGTAGTATTCAGTTGCACTATTGCATTCTGTTTCTCAGATGATCAGATAATGTAATTTTTAATAACTTGTCAACTACCGGTGAGATGTAGCTGTGTGCAATTTGAATAGGCTCCATGAAAGTCTGCAAAGTGGAAAAATGCACAATAAAATATCTGTGCAACATATGACACATTATTTAACATCATAAAGTGTTGTAATGCTGAAAATTTACAGCTGTCTATAAGCCATGTTAATAGGATGCTAAGTTGTCGTTGTAGTGAATGTACCTTACAGGAGAGCCCCTTCGTTGAGCTGCAGCAGTTTGAGCTTCCTCACTTTGATCTGTGGTGGATGCCAGGCTGAGCACGCTGCCGAGCACCTGAGGAATCACGGCACATCAAGCTTCTTGCACTTTAATTCATTTCTGTGTCCTCTGATGTCGCAGTGATTACAAGTACAATGAAAAAAAACTGAACAGAATTGAACAGCCTCTGCTGGTACAGCCAGTTGCCCTTTGTCAAAAGTCCATTTTCTGTTGGTTGAAAGGTTGTCTTATCAGGAATTAAATTTTCCAGCTGCGGAAACCATCTGACTAGAAATTGAAGAGAAATGGAAGGTTAGGGTTAATCGAACTGTTTAAAAATAATAATAATAATAAAAAAGGCATAAAAGCACACTGTTGGCTTTCCAATGGAAGGAGGTGGGTCATCACCTGATTTGCACTGGAAGTGTTCGGTATGCTGAACATTACCTAAGAAATTACTGTTTGACAAATTTTTATGCTGCGTAGGATTGTGTGAAATCATAAACAGGAGACCGATTAAGGGATATCTAAAGCTGGATTTTTATGTGAAATTTAATTTAAAGTTCTGTAAAATGGACAGCGCTACTAAAATGCAATTTTTTTCGTGCAACACTAAATGTGTCTTTATGGTGAACCTAATTGGTTTGGAGATAAGTGGCTGACTTTTAGTGTTGGTGAGAAGGTAGGATTGTTACCCAACAAAGCTGCTGGAGCAGCAGTGAGCATAAAAACCCTGGGGAGGGACGGGGCGTTTTGGGCTGAGGGTTTCAGGACAGAGGCCCCCTTGGCCTGCTGAGCAGCAGCCCACCATGGTAGGACACCTGAGACCTGTGATGGCAGCAAGTGTTAACCCTGCTTTTTTTTTGTCCCTCTTTTGGTGGATTATCAGCCAGCAGAGGGTAAATGGGATGGGAGAAATAAGTGCAAAATGAAGGAAATGGGACAGGCCAGGGAGCAAGTGACAGGTTGGACCAGATCCTGGGAGGACAAAGAGTTGATGAAACATGCAGGGATTTTCTGAGGGATCAAGGGATCTGTCTCGGTTGACTTTATTGCATGGTACCTCCCACATTGGTGGTTCACTTCTGGGTAAAAACAAGGTGCTTTGGGGGTCTTGCTTTGTTTGGATCTATGGGAGCTGCTGCCATTGAACACGTGACCAATGTCTTGGCCTCACTGGATTTTCTTGCTGTGGTTGGAAAGTTGACCTGTGGTGGTGGTGGTTGGTGGTTGGTGGTGGTTGTTTTCTAGCATGATTGGAAGCTTTTAAAATCAAGGGGCTTTTAGGAATATGGTTTGGTTGTTTTTAAGATAAGCTTCCTACCTAGGGTTACTCTGGGGAGCCTGTGCTATAGAAGAGCACCAGTTAATTTCTGGTTTTCGTGTGCACAACCTGTTGGGATGAGGTGCACCTGGGACTGACTGACATTGTAGACAGTCTGTGTTTTCTGTCTGTGCTAGTGGGGTTTTAAAATTTATTTATTTTTTAATACCCCCTTACATCTCCTGAAAGACTGGGAATAGGTTAAAGCAAGCTGGGTGACAATCAGCAGCCATGAAACAAGTCAATAAATGGGTGATCTCTGAGCAAGGGTTGTATTTGAGGACAGACTGCTCCAAAATGAAGAACAGAAGAGGAGGGGTGGTTAGGCACAGATTACTGATGTTTTGGGAGAGATCATCTTCTTCCCAGTGTCCTGACAGGAGCTTGTCCTGCCCCAATCCCAAAATACTAAGGAAGAGGGAATTACCTCCCCCTTGGAAACTCCTCTGGTGACTAGGGGTGCTTCTGTGACACCTTTTAGACTTCTATCCCAGGTGTAAATTTCTGAGTGCCTGTAGAAACTATTCACTTTTATTTAAGTATGGAATTACATATTAAAAGATAACTTGATGGAATGTCACACCATATTTATATATAATATATATAATTTTCTAAATGTGATTCACGTGGGGTCTGAATACAGCTGTAAAATTAACCAGGTAGATAGCTGAATAGGTTAGCATGAATTTATGCATTGTCACAATTAAAATGAATCAAATTTTGGGAAACTAGGTTGTTAAAGCTTGATTTTTGTTTCAAAACCCCGAGCAATCCTGGCTATTATTGAAAAAGCAAGAAGTAATAGGGCCCTGAGAGATTTTCAGTGAGTACATCAGCAGCATGTTTCCAGGTGAAATCCTCCCAGAATGTGAGCTGTGTCTTGGTGCTACTCTGTTATTGCCCCTTTGTTGGCTATCAGAAGAAATTACAGGCAGTGTTCATGAGTAGTTTGAAGTGATCTGACAAAATCTATGGAGAGAGATCGTAGGGTCCAGAGTATTACTTCGGCCTTGCATTGTGCCTAGGTTGGGCTCTTTCATTGATAAATTTTCTTTTTAATAAGTAGTTCACTTCTGGAAATTATTTTTCCCAATTTGTGCAACTGGTTATTGGCAGTTCAAAAATTAGGTGAAACTAATATAAAATACTGAAGGTTAATATCCAGAAAGTCTCTTTGTTAGCAGAGAAGAAATAGAGTTAAAGTAAGTGTGACTTTAAGTGTCTAAAGGGGGAAAAATTACATGAATTTCAGTAGCAACACTATGATAGGCTGTATTTGGTACGAGGGACTTAGTGTGTTATCTTCTTGCTCAGTATTGATTACTGGTGGTGGATGTGTGGAGCCTCTTACAGTAATGTGAAATTTTTCAAAAATTGGTATTGTCACTTATTGTCATTCTGTGGCACCTGTTGAGCAAGGAGCCGTGTCTGCCTGTGCTGGACTTTTGGAGTAATTCAGGAATTTTGCATGTGGAGTGTATGCACCATGTAGTTCGCTGCTTTGTGTAAAGTAACGTGAGGTCACTGAGGATGATGAAAGCTGAGCAGGAGACAGCAATAGCACAGGCAAAAAGCATTCTACAACCTCCCGTAGTGCAGTGGTTAGTAACTTACATGCTACTCAATTCACGCTTCCCTTGGATGAGAGTTTGAGTTTCAAGCTTGTTTAAAGTTTGAAAAAGAAGTCATTTTTAGTTTCCTACAGTCTCTGCTGAAGTAGACTACTTTCAGGTTATTTCCCAAAAGTACAGGGCAGTTTGTATGTTGTGAAATTGTTTTTCTACCATTGTTATTAGACGTTGCTTGTATTCAATAAGTAGATCTATGTACATGAACAGAAATAAGTTCCCTAAAATACTGCATTGCAATTTATTTTGAACTTGCATTGGTCTTTTAGATAAAATAGTGAGTTTGGTGAAAAACTTCTTGTCAGTGAGGTTATTCAAAAAAAAATCTATTAAATACTGCTGTGCTGTAGATCATGGTCTTTTTTGTATCTAGTGTATTATTACGATTATGAAATAACATTCTGAAGCAAATAGCACATATTTGGGGTGTTTTCTGCATTTGTCTATATTGAGTCTGTACCTTGTTAGAATGGTGGGCTGAAAGACCAGAAGTCTTGTTTTTTTCCCTCCATACAATTCCTGTATGTTTATGCAGGATTTTAGAAAACATGCTCCAAGACGCATGCAAAGTGCTGTTAAGTCTGCTGCCATAATGCAGTCTAAGGAGTTTACTTCAAAAGCAGCCTTTTGTTACAAAAGAAATTGGTTGCAGTGAAAAGGCATAAATATTGAGGAGATATTTTTCTGGATAGGTACCGGGAGGAAGCCTTTCTACCTTCTACTGTTTTGAACTACACTGTTCTGATTGTAGGAGTAAATAACAGTAAGCAAATGTGATGCAGAATGTAGAATTACCCTCTTGCAGACAAAAACAGAGATTAGCCCCATATGAGTAAGGTAGTGCGACCACAGCATTGAATGTAGTTTTACAAAAAGTAGAAGGAAAAAAAAAAAGGTGAATAAAATGTAGGATTAATACGTGTATGCAGGCCAATTAGCAGAAGTTATTAATGAAAGAGAGTCGTGCTTTGCAAATGTGTTGGTGCCCATGAAGGTGGCTATGTGGCTGATGGTCTGGTTGGGTTTCCATGGGGTTGTGGTGTGGGAAGGGACTTTTGGCCAAAACAAGTTAATGTTTGTCTTCCATTGAATAAAAGCAGATACTGTCTTTTGTTTTCTTTATGTGCCTGAAAAGAAACAAAGGTAGGAACATGCAGCTGGAGCTTTGGTCTTCCCTGGGGTGGGTGTTCTTATGTGCCCATCATGGCTGGGGAGCAGAGCATGCACCCGATGGGCCCAAGGTGGGAGGTGCTGCCCTGGGCTTTGAATATTCACTCTGATCTGCGTGTTCTGTGCAGTCACAACCCAAATATTAAATTACTTTTTTTTTTTTTATGCTGTTGTTGAATGCTTCCCTTCACAATGCAGACAAATTGCTGTTGGCAGAGCTATTGTCTTTGGCTCGGTTACTCTGGGGATATATCCTACAGATGTCTATTGTAGAGCATTGAGCAAAATTCTGAGTGGTCTTCTCTTTCAAACAATGCAAAAGCATTTAATTTTGTTTTGTTGTATTTAATTAATATAAATACACACAGAGGCTTGAGCAATTTCTGTATATTTAAATATATATTTATATAAAGATTAAACAATTGGAGGGGAAAAAAATTATAGTGCACAAACTTATAATACAAAATGTATAAAGTCAAGTTAATAGGATGCTAAAAATTCAGGGGAAAAATCACCTCAAATGTTTCAAAGTGTATCTTTAGATCCATTGTCCATTAGATTCTGTGCCCTCAGGACAAAAATTGGCTTAAATATTTAAAAGCTTGTCTTTAGATCCATTGCCCTTTAGATCCCATGCCCTCCATCTTCATTACTTTATCTTCACATTTGTATTTTGAAATATTTAGCTAATTATATTTTAATGTTGTCTCACTGAAAATTGAGTTGTATTGTGCACACAGGTCCTATTTTTTCCTCTATATGTGGCTGTATAACTTGCATAAGAGTTCTGCATGCCTATTTGATGGAATATTACTATTTTTGTTTAACAGCTTTATTAGATTAGAGGGTGACGGTTATTTTGTTAACGTTTTTTTAAGCTGTTCATAAAAGACATGGTTGCCGTTCTGCACGGCTTTTAATATTACAGGTTACACAAATTATCAAACAAAGGCGAAAAGAAAGGAAAAAGCCAAATCCATAAACTGTTTTCTGGGTGATTTGATTGCTTAATCTGTTTGCAAGCAAAAGCTTCCTACCCCCTGCTGCCGAGTCACATTTTCCACACGTTTTGGCAAGCAGCGAGGTGATGTTGGCCTCTTACCCTGCTAGCGATCTCAGGGCATAGTGGTTCTTCTTGTCAAAGGGTTTTATTTAGTTTTGTCATAGAAAACAATGAATTCAGTTTCCACAGTCATCAGCTGCTCTGTAGAAGCAGGTGATGCTGGGGAGACGATGGTCAGCAGGCTCTGGGGCCTGGTCCCTGTTCTCCTGCCATGGCCTCGCAGAGGCCTCTGAGCCAAACCTCTGCTGGGGGTAGGAGGACGGGTGTTTAGGAAACTCTGGGTGAAATACTGGAGGTCTTCTCAGTGTAAATACTGTCAGCAGAGATCAGAACATCTCACCCTTCGGTGTCAGGTAGTGGCACATGTTGAGATCTAAGTGGTGTATCTGCATATTTCAACAAAATATGTTGCCTCTCTCGCCTTCACATTCACTTTCTACTTTCATTGGCAGACAGATTGCTTTTTATGTCCTTTCCGTGCACATTATGCCAGAAGGTTCCTTTGCAGAAAATAAATTTATAGTCGCTAGCTGATAAAGGTCTTCCTGCAGCGGTCTTGCAGAAACATTTTCAGAGCCATCCTTCCCACTGCCGTGTCATTGCTCGAACATCTCTGAGCACCGGAGGTGACAGGCAGCCTACCTGCAGGATTTTCCCTCTGTTTCCGTGGTAATTTTCCAGACCAAGTCAAGGAGAAACTGAAATTTGTAAACGGAGAATTCTTGATTAACTTGTTCCAAACTGTGCTGCTTACTTGAGCTATGTGGTCTCATAAAAATGCTTTTTCAGGTAGGAGCTTTCAGGTTTATTTGATTACGGGAGGCCTTTGTGTGTATGTGTGCTCATATGCGTGTGTGTGCTCGTACGTATTTACTTTTCAAAACTGACGTTCAACCAAAGAACAAATTACTTGTGTTCACGATGGGTTTGGTGTGGTTGGATGCCAACAAGAGCTTTACCTGTTCTGCAGTTAGCAGTACTGAAGTGATCGCATGTTTTGATAACATTTCTTTTAGGTTTTGCAGAACCATAATCGGTTTTATGTATGTAAGCTATTCAAGTTATTTAACAGTCTCTCAAATCTGCCATTTTACATGCTTCATTCTTTGTGAATAGAGGTAGGCAAATGAAAAGTAGCCTAGCAATCAGAAATTGTTCTTCACAAAAGGTTAGTAGAGAAGTAGGGATGTGAAAGTACTTTTAAATAGCAGGTGTAGTCTTTGACATGATTTAAAAAAAAAAAAGGCAACATTTTTGTCTCACGTTCCATTAAATTAAAAAAAATAAAATAAATCTTTGAAAATTAAATCTGCTGTTGTCTCCTCTGTTGCAGCATTCTGAACAATACGAGCTGAGTTCTTGTAGTTTGTTGAATTCCAGCTCTTAATATTTTTGCAGGAACAGAATATTATCTAATACTAAAGCAAGAGTTGCCTATGCAGTTATTGTGTTAATGTGGATAGAAGAAAGGGCTTTAAGATTTTCTTGAGGCTTATCCAGTAGCAAGATGTATTGAGATGACTTGCATATCTTAATAGCAAATTTTTCATCTTGTTAATAAGGAGGAAATGTAAAGAATATTATCAAAATAGTCTGTCTGACATGCAGAAAATGTTAAACTTTATCACATTGCACCAAAAATAAACTAATTTATAGCCGCACAAAAAAGATTATGCCTTGTGTTTGCCTGCTATAAATTTGATATATTCCTGTAGTAATTACAGCCGTTGATTTGGTAAAAGTTGAAAACATTTTTTTCCCCAAGCAGAACAAGACTTTGTGTTCCCATTGCTACTGCATTGCAACACTTTGAACTTACTTAGCAGACATGACAAAAGGTTTTAATTAAAATACTAGCAAGATAAAAAGAAAAAATAAAATCATTTGTCTGCATTAGCTTTGTGCATTTCTCATAATTCTTTAATTCTTGTAATAAAGGAAAAATACCATGACTGAGATAAGAGGTTGTCCTCCCTCCTCACTCCCCTCATCAGCAAAAGGTTGTGCCAGAGTTTCAGGATGTTTTGCTAATTCAGCAGTGCGCTCTGGAGGACTATGAGATGTTGTTGCTTGTTGGTACAGGGATGAGTAGGAGGTACTTGGGCGGCTTTGTTCACCATCAGGAGCATGATCCGTGGGATGTTCTGGGGTACACTGAAATGCATCCAAGTACCCGAGGCTTTCCAGCTCCCAGGTAATTGGAAAATAACTCATTCTTGCTCAACGCTTGAGTGTTTGTCTTAAACTGTACAAAATCACAAAAATGTGGTGGTATAAATGCAAGCATTTCTCCTGGTTGCTAGAAATGTGGTTACTTGTTAAAAAGTCAGCTCTGTGTGGAAGATGTCACGAACTGTGGGTTGAATCCAACATCTGATAGAAGTTGAATAGTTATTTACTGACAAATAAGTGAGCATCTTCTCACCCCTTTGTTCTTCTTGGTAATGGAGCACTGGCAGGTTGTTTTAACAGTGAAATATTTTGACTCTGGTGTGACAGTGTCTTCCTACAGTACCATGGTGGCAGTAACATGTGAGTGAAGGTTTTAATACATGCTCACATGAAAATTCTCAGCTTTACCCCATCTGAACAGTCTGAAATTAAAGAATGTCAGTTACAAAATAGAGTAGCTAAAGGACTTTCAGGAATTTTTCTGCAAAATCCATGGTGAATTGTGGATTAAGAGCTCCCTAAACTCTTGGCTAAAAATAGAGACCGTTCTCCGAGTTCATTAAGTCTTTCAACTACTTTTTCTTTTCTGTTTTTTTTCTGCTTTCTAATAAATATCTAATTCTCTGAAACATGATTTAAATAATGATGTAAATCAAGCAGAAACTTTGATGTAAATCAGTCACTTTGATCTTGCTTTGTTACATTTCTCAAAGGAGAGGTTAATTATTAGTAGTTTGGTAATTATTAGATTGCCTTGATTTCCCGCTAAGTACAGCTTTTACAGCAAGGTAGCACCTTTTGTCAACAAATCTCCATTATAAGCATATGTTATAATTGTCTAAATATGCCAAATAAGCATTCAAATACTTCATGCTCATATTTTTGGTAGTCAAATGTTCACTTAATGTGCGTTGAGTGCTAAATATATACTTGCGTTGATGTCAAATTCTTACCATTCAAAATTTGAATTCAGTTAAAATATATGAAATGATATTAAATTGTTAACTTCATTTTCCTTAAGTGTACTGGATAGCTATATAAAAGCAAACTTGCTGCATTTTGCTTTTGGAGTTGGTAAGGTTGTGCTTTCAAGGTTCAAAACAGTTACGGTATTAACTCTGTTAATACTGAAAAATGTTGTTGGCCCTTGAAGTTTTTGTAAATAGTAGATCTCTTCCTCTTGTTCTTTGTTTACTCCTAGACTGGAAAATGAAAGCAAATCTTCATGCTATGTTATTTCTTAATTGATTTCTTATTTTGAGCAAATCAAATCATTGAATTGAAGTAACTGAATAAGCTGAAATTATGAAAAAAGCTATTTCTACATTAGCCAAAAGGTCAATCAGTATTTAGAGTTGGTTTAGTGCATTACTTTCGGATGGCTAGCTGGGTGATTTGACTCTTGAAGGCACTGGAAACAAACATAGTTGTTTCTTTTGTAGCATTTATTAAGTTTAAATGCTTTTAATATGCAGAACACTAAAATGAATCTATGCTTATAAATGTTTTAGGAATTTAGAAACAAACTTAATTTTATTAGGAAAGTACTTTATGAGATGATATTTAAATATATGTTAAAAGTAAACATTTATTCCACTTCTCAAGGAAAAACCCTCAACAATGTGGAAAGACGTATTCATGCATATGAGTTTTTCATTCAGTGTCCCTTGTGTAAAGGCACATTCAAAGACTACAAGAAATTTCAATTTCTTAGAATTTTTCTTGTAATCACAATTAATGAGTATCCAAAGTTGGTCGTTGTGGTTACTGTACTATTTGGTACTGCTGATACACTTCTAAATACGTAATGGTAATAAAGCCTGTATAATTGAAGTGGAAATCTGTGCTGTAATGTGTTGGTTATGTTTTGTCGCGTTCTATTCTCTGTCAGTTTCAGAAGGCAAATATTTCAGTGCCTGATGTTACAAAGGTGGATTTGCAAAGCAAAATGGATATGTGATGCATTTATTTTACTATTATCAATATATTCATTTTTTGGGTGCTTTATTCACATATATAAAATTGAAATAGTGGCAGTTCTAAGGCAGGATACATTTTGGCTTATTTTCCTAAGCAAAACATGGAGTATTTGTATTATAAATAACTTTGGAGAGTGCTCTTTATTTTAACAGTTTCTGTTATAGCAAATCACTCATTGTGGGTTATAACTCATGATAATTCTGATACAGGTGTGGGGAAGGCTCTCTTTTCCTTCAAAATACGCTTGTCTAGATTTTGTAAGTATACCCATCTCTGTTTAATATGCATCTGCAGTAGATGCTCCATATTAATGGATGTGTGATATAATACGTTCATCTGTTTTCACTTTAAACACCTGAATGTTTTATTTTTAAACAGCAGCTTACCTTTAGTCAGTTGGCAGAGCTTGGATATTCCTCCTCTGAAAGATTCTTGTTATTCCAGCTCTCCTCTGTGATGGTAGCATTGCCGCTACTGAAAGGAAAGCCTTGTGGGCTCACACAGTTTATTTTACTTTTTTTCCCCCCTACCTTTTTAAAAAGAAAAAATTAGGTTTGTAGAGATGTTAACACAGCTTGATCATATTTAGAATGAGGGTTTGCTGGTGGTAATTGTTTATCAGTTTGGATGTTGCTGCTAATTCTCCAATGTTAATGCATTCTTACGGTTCTTTGGGCTTTGTGTCAAAAACCTTGTAGAGCGACAGATAAACATCAGCTCCTCAGTGTAATGGAGGACACGTTTCAGGCAACACTAATGTGAACCTAATCTAATAGTTCCTCTGAAATTTTCTTTCATGCTGTTTATTGCTTTTCTTGGATTTATGCTGTAGCAAGATTTTAACACTAGCTACTTGAGGATTATCCTGTTGTGGTAGAGTGTGATATGAAAATTGCAATGGGTTGAAAAGGGGAAAAAAACACCCACAAACAAAGAACAAAACCTGTCCATTCCATATTGTAGCGTTATTGTTTTAACATTTGTTTCTCATAACATAAAAGCCTTTTTTCCATTACAGTCAGAATTTGGTGTCCTATGGAGCGAGCCATTGGGCAACCAAAGAAGGCTGGGAGCCAGTAACCTTCAAAGAGCAATCCTAGTCCAGACTTCTACAGCTACTCAGTGGCACTCTTGCAGGTTCCACAATATCATTGTTTGGATGTTTTGTTACCTCATAGTCACTTCTGTACTCCCCCAGTCCTAGAGGTGTTCTGGTTTTCTGGTGGTGGCTATGTACGGGTGTGGCCTTCCATTGTTCTGGAGAACTTTAGTTCTCTAGACTCCCTTAATGTTGGCTTTGTACAGGAGTCTACTTGATGTGCAGTTAAAATTCTGCAAAAGAGGAGTTTGGGAACCTTTGAGCAGGGCTCAGAGAGCGCTTCTTTCTGATTCATCCTGACTAAGCATGCTCTGTTCCTTTACGTTTTTCCAAGCTAGCTGAGTATCAGCACAGATTTTTCTCAGACAACACTGTTACTATGTGCTTATAAAATGTGGAGAGCTCAGATTTTGAGATTGTGTATAGAATGAAATATTCCTTTTGGTTTGTGCTTGGCAGACTCAAAGGTTGAGGTAGCTGTTTGAGGTATGGATGCTTTGAATGAGACTGGAGGCACATTGCTCAAACACACTATCACCAATGCCAGATATCCAAAGTACAAGTACATGCACAGTAGGCTGATATGTAATAATTTGTTTGTTCTTATAAAGAATAACTCTAATTCCTAATAATTAGATACTTTTAATTCCTAAGACATACATGTCTTTATCCCTTTGATTACTCATGAGCTAATGGTATTTTGTATGTCTGTCATCCTTGTCGCCCTGTTCCTCAAACCTCATTTAAGCCCTTGGAGGCTCCATTTGCATTATGGGCTTATTTAAAAGCTCAGTACTCACGGATGGGGGAGCAGAGGTGCTACAAGGCAACCTGTATTAGAAGGATGGTTCTGAATTTGTCTCCTGTAGCACTCTGATGAAGATAAGAGGATGAGTGTGTATCACAAATACTATAGTGTGTGTATATAGTGTATAGAAAACACTATAGGAATTATCTTGTTATAGTTAAAATGTAGCAAGTGAAACATAGGCAGGAACCACATGGGCATCAGAAGTAAAATTTGTGGTCAAACCTTCTATTTCCCAAGGCAAAATAAAATGCCTACTGAATATCCCAACTGGGTGAAAGAACCAAATTTAGTAGGCATCTTCAGCTGGTGACCTGATAGAAGTTTTTATATCCTTTTGACTTTCTAGACATTTGTGGCATTTTTTGTTGTTGTTGTTGTTGTTGTTGTTGTTTTTTTTCCATTGCCAAGGGATCCTCAAAGATGATAAAAACATATAAGCAATGTTCCTAGGTTTCACACACTTGGGAGTCGTAAAGGTGTTATTTCTCCTTTGAAGCTTCATAACTTATTCATCAAAATTAGTCATGTTTAGCTTCATAGATAAGAGAGATTGTTCAGAATTGGGGCATCATAGGAGATGTTTTATGGTGTGTGGTATCTGTGCTTTGTGACCCAAACTTGTTTGACTTGCTGCTGAGAACCTAGAGTGATACTTTTCTATAAAAGACTACCAAGAAACCTAGTATCAACTCCTTTCTTTTTTATATACGTATTTTTTTCAGGAAAAAAAAGCTACAAAACGTTAGGCAAATACACGTGTTTACTCCAGTAGTCCTGTTTTGGCCAAGGAAATCTTGCATAATGGTGATCTTTTAGTTGGTGCTGAGTGCTCTTCTGCCTTCAGTCTCAAAGGCGTCTGCAACTAGAAGGGTCACCAGCACATCAAGATGCAGATACTTAGTGTACCTGCCTCGTTATACTGGGCCTTATTTACCTTAATCCAAGCAGGAAATACCTAAGTCCTCCAGCTCTGGAAATGCTCAGATGACTCAGCGTGGTAAAGGACCTTGTCCAGTGATGCCAAAAGGAAGGATATGTTGTTCCTGCCCCGGTGGCGTACATTTTCTAACTTCCCTTAGCATGTGCTGATGCTGCATTATGGAGCTTAGAAACTCCAAAGTCCACGTAGTCTGTTAGTTGGCATTCTTGCTGCAGTAGGCAGGAGCAGGGTTTCTTCTCAGCTGCATGCCTGGGATTTTTTGAGTGCAGACCTTTTAAGCACTTTTGAAGCACATGGGATTCCTCTCTAAAATCATGCCTTGGTTCTCCACGGCCTAACTAGCCCTTCATTTGTATCATGCATTTTGTTGTCTTTTATGTTTTGTAGACATTGAAGACTGAAGTGATTGCTGAGCTGAGAGGTCCCTTGTGACCCAGAATTGCATTTTCCATAGAGATAAACTGGCACTTGAAATCATAAAAGATGGATTTTTTTTTTGAATTGTTCTTTCCTTCTGCCCAGCTCCTTTTTTTTAACACTTTGGAGAAGCTAGGATATTCTTTATATACCCACGAAGTTATTGAATATATTAATATACAGTTTGGAAAACAAACTCACTTTGTACTTCAGTATCAAAGCAAAAAAAAAAAAAAAGCCTTAAAATTAACGCTATCTGCATAGCTAAGACTAGGATAGCTTGCTGCAAATCAAATGTTTCTTCATCTTCTTAAATTTTCTCACTGATTTGCAGAATATCAACTTGGTTCTCCATTTATTATACAACATAAAATTTTTGCAAGCCAGATGCTCACCAAAGGTAACATTAGACACTGAGCAAATAATTGTTTTCTGTCACACTGCATTAGTAACTGGGAAGAAAGTGTTTCCTAATTTGTATTTGTGCAGTACTAAATATAGCTCTAGCACAGCTTAACTTCAGCTTTAGCCATTCATGTCCCTGAGAAATTCAGCACCATGTTTGTCATTTACTGAGGAAATGATTTTAGACATTCTTCTGTGCTTCTTGCACTCCCATTTGTGAGTTTTATAGTCTTGGGAACTTGACTATGAGGCTAACCACATTCACAGAACATCCTGATAATCCTGGGTTATTGCTGTCTGCAGGGACTATTGCAGAGCATTTTTTTCCTCGTAGGAGTCACAGGATAGCAAGCCTTGGTCTCAACTCCCTCATTCAGCATTTAACAAGGAGCAGGTAGTATATAGATTTAATTTTCCAGCAAAAACTGCTCTCATTCTTCCACCTTAAATATGTTATTTATCACCTGTGCTACTCTGTAGCTGTTCTCATGTCATGCCATCAGCTCTACTGATCATAAATAACTTGTTAAGAAGTATTCAGATTGGACGGTACTGGAGAAAATCACGCTGTTACCCTGTAAGGAAAATCTGATGATGTAGATAGGAGTGTTGAATAGATGGTGTCTTCCACAGGGAAGTGTACTAGCTGATTTCTGTGCCTTGGGTTTGTAGAGAGACCAAGATGGTACTTAGTCATTTACCTCTGTCACTTCTTCAGCCTTAAGTGTGCTGCCAGCTCATGCATGTCGTCATTGCTCTGCCCAGCTTCTCATGTTATGGGTGATGCATGTAATTAGGAGGAGGAGGCAACAGGCCTGCTGTTGCTGGTGGGAAGGAGGAATCCTGTGTACCTGGTGCTAGCTGTCTGCCTACACCTGTATCTCTTACCTTCAAAGAGATCACTTCCTCAAAGGATGCAGAAATCTAAAGAAAATTGCCTAGGTTTATAACAGCTTTCCTCTTGGCAGACTGAGATTTATTTATACTGCTGTTTGCTACACCGTAGGATGTGACAGGCAATTCCTTGTGTCTGCACTCTGTCTCAAACGTGAGTGATCGCTGGAAATACGAGCGATTGCATTAGAAACTTTCCTCCCTCCAGTGGGGAGAGTTTGAGCTTGAACTCTCCCCTCATTGAGGTCTTTGAAGTTTGGGTCTTCAAAACTGTTCTCCACTCCCACCAGTGCAGTCATCATCCTTGCCTTCTGAGACGGGCTGGACCAGGCTCCCTTCAGAGGCCATTAAAGCTGTTTGTTTCATCCTCCGGAGAGGTCAGTGGAGAACGACACAAGTAAGTAATTATTCCCTGACTCTCCTCCAGCAGCTGAGCGAGCTGTGGAAGTTGTGTGACTTGAAACATCATTAAAACTCTGGGCAGCGTGGAGTGGCTGTGAGCCTCGGCAGCGAGGAATCCTTGTGCACACAGCGGAGGGGAGGGCTGAGGAACAGGTGGTATTTAGAAGCTAATTAATATTTGTGAATAACAACGTGCTATTGGTAAGAAAACAAATCACTCTGCATCTGAGTATTTATGGTGATGACTTTCAAAGCTGCTTGGATTGCGCAGTCTTTTTCCAGCTGTTGCATCTCCTCTTGTGCCACAACGCTTCACGCTGGGGTGAAAGCCTTCTGTGCTGCACGTGGCTGGGCTGAGCAGAGCGTGCAAGTTGAGGAGAATATTCTCAACAGTTGAATATTAGTGGGCCATGAGGCCCCAAATGTTTTTAAGCATTCTTTGCTGGTAGAGCAAGCCATGCAATTTATTTAGCCTGAGATTTCATCCCATTAAGAGCCAAGCCATGCACAGAGATAATGCTATGTTTGAAGAGAAAGCAGGTGTTAAAGGTTGTTCTCCCTCTTAATGTTGTGTGCGAGTGTTTTACAGTAGATCAAACTTGCCTAATGTAATCTTCATAATGCTTTCATTTAAAATGCTCCCTGTGGTTTGTATTTGTGGAACTGAAAGAGCAGACTCTACTTTGTAGCTTGGTGGGGCGGGGTGTTCGATTGAACATATGTTCGCACTGCCGTTTGGGAAAGATAATAGGTTTTTAACCTCTGTCAGTGTTAGACCGAGGTATTTATGGAGCTCTATTAAAGCTGTGCCTAGGCAGCTAACCTTGCCATACAGGTTTTTCGCAATTTGCCGTTTTCTTTTGATAAGTTGTGGATTTTCTTGGCCTCTGACTGCGCCTCTTGCTGTGTCAATCAGCACGGGAGCTTACGAAGGAGCAAGGAATTCCTTGCTGTTGTCAGCGCTGCGTAAAATGCTTGTGGCTACTGCTATTGTGTGTTCAGTAAACATTGTCATGTAGATTAAAAAAGCAGCTTTTCAGAGTTTCAGAAAATGTTGCGTGTTCCCTTCTGGGCTTGATGCACAGAAGCAGGGAAGCTGGCAGACTGGCAGCAGTGCTCACGCTTTCAGCTGCTGCAGTTCCTGGGTCCGGCTGCAGGTGCAGGGCATGTGCATCAGCTGCAGGGCACGGCCGATGGCTGCTGGATGCACACAGGGAGGCTGCAGCCTGGCTGCTGCTGTAGGCCCCCAGCTTAACACGGGAGGGGGAAGCGTTGTGTGTCTTCAGAGTTTGTTTTAACGGGGGAAGGTGTAATTTAGCGTGCTGAAATCCTACTGGTATGCCATAGCTTCCATCACTTCAGGCTTCTAACAATGTAAATTGCCATGGTGGAGACTGCAGTGTGTTCACAGAGGAGTTTATCTCCAGTGAACTGCCATTACCACTTTCGTCACTGCTGATTAAATTTTTCTGTTAATGTTTAATCCTAAATAGCAAATGCCTAATGTTTATATGCCCTCTCTGGATAAGCAGAACATCCGTTTTATAAAGTTGTCTATGACATCCAAAGTGGAATCTGTGTATAATTTTAAATACATCCGAATCAGACAAACAGATGCAAAGAAATTTAGACCTTAAGTAATTACTTGAACATGAGCACAGAGCGCACCCTGTTATGGGAGGGTTTTCTGGGGATCTTAAAGTGCACATTAAGTGGTGTATGACGGAGTATTGTCTGACCTTATCTTTGCTCTCTGTCTCTATCTTAATACTTCCAGTGTAGAAGAGGCTTTTGGTGGCATGTTTCCTCTGCCTTTTTTAGCAGTAGTGCCACTGGAGTGTGTAGCTGAGAATAGCTGACTTGAACTGTCCCATAGACATAAATGCAGAACCTACTTCAGCATTTGGAAGGAGTCCTGAGTGAAGTAAGTTCATGTGTACCCTATGGACAATTGCAATTACGTTTGTTAGAACTATAGAAAACTCCACAAGGTTTCCAAAGAGTAAGTACAATAGAAATGCATAAAAAGTGGTATCATAGTTAGCAGCAGAGACTGATACTTGTAAGGGAGGAAATTAATATAAATTGTTGGCTTACAGAAATTTCAAGCGTTTTTATGCATTTAATAAAGGGTTGCCGTTTAAGTAGCTTAAGCATCCTTCTGTGTAGATAACGTGTCCTGGGATTTAACAAACCACTTACTGCTGGATGGATTCCACTCAGATGTGATTGCCATTCTTGCAACAAAGACTAGCTGATGAAGAGAGTGAAAAGAGCCAGTGCTGAAATGGTCATCACATTAGTATGAGGAAAGGGGGAGAACAGGTTTGTGTCATCTTTCTTCTGTAAATGTAGTATGTTAGAGTCTTGGTCATGGGCAAGATGTGTTACATAAAACAGAATCAAAATATTTTTTCTACCCACAAAACTGCCTGGGCCAAGTTGTCTCAACTTGGGGGAGGTGTTAGCTGGACATAGACCATCTGGGCAGAGACAGGAGCTGGCAGGACAAACCCTGATGTGTTGGAGGCACCACACAGCAGCAGCCCAGCTAGAGCCAGGTTTTTGGTGGGCATGACTGGAAAGAAAAGCATCCAGGTAGATGTGTGAGTGCTTGAAAGAGAGAGGGCTTCCCTCAAATCCCAGGGAGCCTGGCAGAAAGTACCAGGATGCTTTTCTAAAACTCAGACCTGAGGGATTGAGACCGGCAACATGGGATAGCTCAGGGTGGGAGTGGGTGACCTGATGCTGAATGAGAGATGCTCGGGTGTGCAAATTGGGACCCTGCGTGAGAGAGAGGTGGTGCGGGACACCTTAAGATATTGCGTAGATGAGAGAGCTTGCTGGGACAGAAGAAAGAGGGACATGGTCAAAGATAGGAAAAACATATTGAGGAGCATTGTGAATAGATACAGGCAGGGTAAGACCTCAGTGTTTAAAACAGGAACACGTTCTGAATGACTGCAGCGAATGCTGCGAATGTGTGCCAGAAGTAAATATAGTAGAGTAAGCACTGCTACAGAGTCATTGAAGTCAATGCTGCATAACATAAAATTGCATAATATATTTATTTGTGAAGGTTGTTTTAAATGGATCCGAGTCCTTGGAAAGGTGACTGTGTTCTGGCTCCCTAGTCTGAGGTTTCCGATGTGTCCGACCGGGCGGCAGGCTGCCAGCAGAGGCCTGAGCTCGCGCTTGCCTGACCTGCTCGCAGGCTGCATGCGCCCCCAGAGTAAAAAAGGAAAGGGTTTTTTGTTGGCCTTGTCTGCTCAGGTTGGAGTGGGAGGGTAGATGTGGGTGTACAGAAATGCAAAGGGCAGTGAGCTGGCAGCTCATCTCAGCCCCACGTCAGGCCTCGGTGCTGGTGTTCCTCCTGGCTGGCACCAGCCGTGTGGTGGCACCGCAGCCGCCAGGGGCCTGGACTTCAGGGCACTGTCATGCTCTGAAATCAGAGTACCGAAAATGTTTATAAAATGAGTACTTTGTAAATGGTAAAGATTAAATAACACATTTTACACATTTGCATAATTTTGAATTGTTTATCCTTCTGAGGACTGCAGTCACTTGGCTCATTTTAAAGAACGTTTAAGAACTTAACCAAGCCAAGCTGGAGCTGTTGCTTCCAGAGCAGAGCTGGCACTGAAGAGAAAGGTGTGTTTCTGGGGAGACCACGTGTGTTCCTTGTAGCCTCCCTCGCACGGTGAGCTGGGCTCAGAGCACGGCATGAGGCAGGTGGGAGCCATGGCTGGTGCTGAGGGGAGACAGGAGATCTTTGGCAAAGAGCTTGGGAGCCGGCGCGGTGGAAGTAAGCCGTGTCTCCGTGCTGATAGCATGCAGGGTCATGACCGCGGGAGGACTGCTGGAGAGAAACTTTTCTCTAAGCTGGGTAGCGGAGGGGGTTACCGGCTGGAAATGCTGGAGAAACATGCTTTACTTGGCACAGTCACAAGGTGACAGTCAGCCAAAATCATGATGCCATGCGAAAGACAGTGAGGTGGGTTAAACAAAGCAAGTGGATAACCTTAAGGTTGGAAGGGCCATCTGAGAGAAAACTGAAAGAACTTGCTTGGTCTGGGCGGTAAAACGAGTCCTGACAGGGAAGTGGCATAATTCAGTTTTATCGGCAGGGAAATAAAATTCAGGGATAGAGAAAAGCTGTTTAAGCTACAGGATCAATGTTGGCCTGAAAACAAATGGGTAAAAACTATTCAAGAATAAACGTTAGGCTCAAAATTAGCAGTTTTTCTGCCTGTGGGAGGAATTAGGTCCTAGAGTGTGCATCAGACAGGGGAGGCAGGGAGGAGCGCTGTCCATATGCTGGGGCTCAGTCGCATTATCACGGTTCTTCGAGGTGGCTCTGGTCACACAGCACTGAGCTAATGATTTGTGACGGAAACCCCTGTCCCCGTGTCCCTCCACATCCGCGTGTGGTGATGGGTCACCATGATGGCACCATGTCGGGGTAGGAACGGGGCAATTGGTCCCTGCTGTCCTGGGTTTAAAACTGTCTGGGTGGGAATACATGCTAAAACTAACTGCTTTTTCCCCAGGATGGAGAATTGTGTCATTAAGTGAAGCTTTAACCTTTACTGTTTAGTCTGTGAATTTCTCTGCTCTTACAATCATTTATGACACTTATTTTTATGTTTGTTTTTTTCCTAGGTATTTTTATGGCCTCTGTCACAGTAGCGTCTCAGCGTCTCACAGGCATTTATGGATTTATTCTGAGAACGTTCCTGTGAGGTAGGGAAACGTTATTACCTGCGTTTTACAGACTGGGAGCTGAGGCACAGCGAGATAAAGGTTGCAGGAGGAGTCTGTAGCACAGCCAGCAGTCAAACTCTGATTGCTAGCAACTTGTTTATTGTCCTAATCACAAACCCAGCTACTGGGTTTTGGCTTTTTTCCTTTTTTTTTTTTTTTTTTTTTTTTTCTTTTTTTTTCTTTTTTTTTTCCTGTAGAAACAGTCTGCAAGGGGCTTGGAGGACCTGTGGAAAATATGATTAGGGCTCCTGGTGTCCTTTTTTAACTTTGTTACTTGTGAGTTGACATGCCTTTCTAAAAATATCAGCAGATCTGTTTATGTTAAATGATTAACATGTTTAGACTTTCAACAGATAAGCTGTCATGCTTTTTTTTTTTTTTTTTGAGTCAGTAACTCCTTTATCCTACCTGTCTAGGCTTGTTGAATTCTTACCCTGCCTAAGCTAATGCCATCCCAATCACCTAAAGCAATGCCAAGAATTTCATCATCCATGCAAAGATCGGATTCATGTCAAGACAGGTGTAAAGTTTCTCAAGCACATTTATGTATAATTACTGTTTAACTTTATTTTTCAAAGGTCTTTCCAAGCCAGTTAAAATGTTCACCTTTGAGCTCCCAGATTCTCCCAGAAATTGGATTTCAGTGCCTGATTAGTGATGCTGATCCCTTTCAAAAGTATTGCAAAGTTCCTGACACGTGTGTGCGCACTGAATTGTAATGTACATCATAAAATCAAATATGAATAACAGCTTGAAAAATATGCTTTTTTCTTCAAATAAGTAACTCTTAAGATAGGTCTTCCTTGAGCCCTTCTTTCACCTCAAGTTGGTATTTAAAGTGTGACTTTTACTGCCTAAGGAATTTTCGTAGAGCTACAGAAACACTACAAATTATGAAGACACAAGCAGGCTCTCACAATTAAATATTTTTATTGTCTATTAAAATAAGCAACATTATTAAAATGATAACATTGCAAAGAAATATTTAATGCCATCTTCTAATTTTGCACTCTTTATTATACACACACTGAATTATATTTATGCTCTGTATTAATGTATATTACATGTCTTTGTGTCCCCAAGAATGAAACCCTAATGACTCATGAACTGTCTCAAAGTGTACTAAATAAGATTAAAGAGCTGGCCAGTGACCTTAACAGTCAATTAGGCTATGCATTACTCAACCCAGTATTTGTGGAGCACAGAAGGGAAGCAAAAACTCATTAGCTGAGATGCTGATACTTGAAACAAACAAGATTTCTCTAAAACCAGGAACAAGTCTTGTTGTTTACATGAAGATTAGAGCACTTTACAGTAGATACATGTTTGTGTATGTGTGGCTGGAAGTCCTACAGTGTGGTCCTGCGAGAGTGAAGAAAGCCTGCTGGAAGAGTGCAAGGGAAGAGCTTTTGGGTTGGAAGAGATTCTGCTGGGCACAGGTGGCATTGGTCAGGCACTGGTGGGTGCTGTAGGAGATGGTGCTCAGGTGGTGGGATGTGCCACCTGGGGTGTTTCAGCAGTCTGTTTCACGGAAACAACAGAGCAGAACTTGTTGGCATGGCACACTGAGTGCATTTCCTCAGAGCTGAGCCCTGTTTTTTGTATGGGAGAGCAAGCGGAAAGGCTGTGTGTGTGTGCCGACTGCAGAGCAGTGTGTGAAGACCATGTCCCCATCTCACACAGGTCAGGAGAAGGGGAAGACAAAGAGCAGCAATGATGTTACATGGGAGCTGAGATAGCAGCTGTGGTCACGCCAGCCAAACAGTGGTCCTCAAAGGCTGCTCAGTTTCCTAGCCTTTCTTTTCCAGTATGTTCAATTTTCAGCTGACCCTGAGAAGGTCTTCCATCATTCTTAATGTAAACTCAGGTTTTAGGAAATAAAAGATGACAGACTTGGCCCGTACAAAATGCTGCTGAAAGTGCATTTTGAGTGGCATGCAATAACATCTTTTAAAGTAAATCAAATTTTTTCAACATAAATTGGGCAGAATCTCACTGATCTAGGTCACAGTTTATCTGTAGGGGTTCTTTTCAAATAATTTCCTTAATAAAGTCCATCTCATCTAGGGGGGGACGGGAGAACCTGGAAAAAAAACAGTGTATTTTTGCTGTTCCAATGAATGGTAGAAGAAGGAAAAGAAAGCTTTTTCAATCGTGTCAGGCTGAATCTAATGCATCAAGGAATGATTTTGTAGGAGAAACCCTGAAGATAAACTGTAACCTAGATTAGCAGAATTCAGATTAGGTTTTCGGGAGTTTGGAGACTGCGGTACATCCTGAAGCAGTCTTGACATTCATTTAAACTAAAATTGTTGTATGGTTGCTCTTTCAAGAACATAAAAAATATGTTAAGTTTCCATTTAAGTGTTATAGTTGCAAAATTTATTAATTTCAATCTGCTTGAAAAGATTAAAAACAACAACAAAAAAACAACCACCCACAACTTAGTATTTTCCACTTGAACTAGCTATTGCTAGGAAAATATTATCTTTGCAATTATGGTTTGGGGATTTTTTTTTTTTTTTTACATTCAACATTGCCATTGAAAGTTGGACATTGGGATTGCAGTTAAAAGTGGGGCTTCGGCGTGATTAGTGTTCTTTATTCTGACTTGAAAGCATAAAGCAATTGTCATCAGGTAACCTTGTCCTCTTAAAATTGTTCAAATCTTTCTATTTTTGAACTTATTTGCATTTTGGAATATGTGATGCTATGTTCTAATTTAAAGGCTTTTCAGTAATATGGGTTATGTTTTTCTACAAAATGCTGGCACAAAGCTCATGTGATTCAAAGTGATTTGGTTGTGTTATGCCACATTGGCAGGAGCTCAGTGCTTAATGCAAAACAAGGAGGTGCCGTTATTTCTCGCTGCAGTGTGTTTGCTGGCTGTACGCTAAATGACGGCCTCCAAAGGGCATTGGCTGAATCCGTTGGCATGGGTCAGCATCCTTTATATAGGACTGTCTATAGTTTTTTGGACGTAGAGTCTTTAAAAGGTCCTTTTATCTTACAAATGAGTGGAGTGCTTTAATAGATTGGTGCCCAGAGGGCATGCCTGTTAGCGATTTACCTGCCTTCATGCTGTGTCTTGGAGAATGCATGTGGAGAGGGAAGGGTGCGGCTTAAAGCTACAAATTTGGATGAGTAAAACTTGTTTCTGCTTTGAAGTTGTATGCTTTAGCTGTTCTACATGGGTATATGTTTTCAGAAATGTATTTATGAAAAACAGCGTCAACAGATGCTGGAGATGTTACAAGATTTAGCCATATTTGCAGAATTGAACATGAGCATTAGCCCTCTGGTCTTTTTCATTTCCTTTTCTATTATATAATCAGCATATTGGTAGGTGGCTTTTGTTTTGTCACTTCACCTACTTAATTAATTTAGCTATCTGAGGGTTATGTAATAAAGGTAGAACCATCATAACTGCCAACGTTAACTTTGTCATCCCCTGTAGTCAGCACTTGCTAGCGCTCTGGCGCAATGGGCTTGAATAGCTGCCACACCGTGTGTGTGTGTGTGTTTTAAACCCTAGACAACTGCTGAACTCATTAAAAATACATGCTACCTAAGTTAATGTGCATAAGAAGTTTTGGTGCTGAGATCTCCTTTGAGGATATATTCAACTCTAATTAACTTGGTTTCATTCTATCCAGTATCAGCATAGGCTTGGCTGAAACCACCTCGCATGGGTTAGACTTGTGTTTTGAAGTCGAGCTGGATGGGATGGCAGATGCAAAAGCATGCAGAGGTGCCTGCCCTGCCTTCCTCCGGCAGCAGCTGGGCCTGGCAGGGGCAGGAGCACCGGCTGTGCTTCCTGGGTGCAGGGCATCGCTCACAATGGGTGCGTGTCCGTCTGTAGGTATTGTACTCTCAGGCAGAGCTGTGGATTCCTAAAGATGCCCAAAATAATTAGGTTTGCTGTACTGTAATTGAACAATTGCATGATACCAAGCTCTCCTCCGACTGAAACAGATTCTGAATTTTTCCTCTTATGAAATAGGGAACAGCAGCCTAGAAGACTATCAGTATTTTATTGGCTCAGCTTTCTCTCTCCATTTATACTTTCTATTCATCATTAGTTCAAGGCTAATTTTCTAGGATTCTGCTAATTATGATTTGTTTTTCAGTGGAGCCAGGCAGCAAGAGGGGGATTACTAATGGTTACATTCGTATTAAGAGCAAATACAAGTATGCAAGGGTATGAAGTACCGGTTCTTGGCTTTTTTTTTTGGCAGTGTTGGAAATCGAGCTCTGCTGTTATGTGCAATAAAACAGACTTCACTGAAAGAAGATTATAATATTTTATGAGGGAAGGCTTTCACTGTGTCACTCATTTTATGTTGAAGACAGTCCTCAGATCCATATTCAGGAGTAGGCTGCTGTATTTTGTACAACTGGGAGAATGTATGGATTTGTTGCATTTTCATCACACCTAGCGATGGAGAATGTTTTGGTCTTTTTAACTAGTACTTGGGTTTTAGTCTTACACAAGGATTTTCTAGATCGAAACCTCAGATAAGATGGATACTAGATGTAAAAACTAGGGGGGAACTGCTACTGGGCAATTTTTGAGTGTTCATTTCCTGAAAATTGGACCTTTTAAAGCATTTCAGGTTGAGTACACTAGAAATTGAGGCATTCAAATCACTAACTGCTTTTGAGAATGACAGCCAGAATCTCCATTAACGTTGCATCGTCTGCTTAGGGGATCACAGAGCAGAGACTGATGTGTCTTTGAGGGTGGAAATGGAGCAGTTTAAGAAGTTACAGTGCTTCACCTGAGATATGGTAACAGCATGCAACCGTGTCTAGTTCATTTCAGAGAAAAACACGGAAATCAGAGGATGATCTAAGGCTGTCTGGTTTGCTTTGCACAGAAGCAGACTACATATGCTCCTATAATAAGTTGGCATGTCTCAGCTGTAAGGATGATAATTTCCAGTTGATGAAAGGTAAATTATAGCTATAACAGGTGGGTGCATTAAAATGCTGATATGCTCCCAGATACCTGTCTGTGTTCAGACAGAAGCGGGACTCGCTGTGCTGGTTTGGACCAGTGGTCAGTCTAATTCGGTACCTTACCCCTGGCAACGATCAGTGCTAGATAACTAAGGGAATGGCACAGGAAATCATGCATTTGGTTATCAAGTGTTTTATCTGCTGGGGAAGTGTTGTTTTTTTCTTTAATGTATCAAGCCAAAGCAGGCTGGTTTAGTCACTGAAATGTGTTCCTTCTAAAATGCGGTTAACTTCTTCTTTCATCCTTTCTTTGCAGAAAAGGAGTTTACTGACGTTTCTTAATGTTTTCCCTTTAGACACCTCAGCTGAGGGTTGGTGTAAGCTGCATGCAAGTCTTTAATCTGGCTTGTTTTTTGTTTTTGAAAATGTTCTTCTGCATCTCCAAAAAAGCAGTCATGATAGATGAATAGTCTGGGGCTTTTTGCTAATGTTATAGCCGAAAGATAAAATACTAAATGGGTTTCATGTAGTTATTGTATTGCTTGAGCGTGTCTTCATATTAATTTTAATTAATTTAAACAGGGTGATAGGAGTAAAGTGCAGAGTAGGAAAAGGATAGATCAGAAAAAGCAGATAAGATAGGTGTATTCAAATAGTCAGAGCCTGATGAAATTTGCCCTAGGGTACAGCAGCAACTAGCCAAGCAACCTTTGAACCATTTACAATTATCTTTTAGAAATTGTGAAGAGCGAGAGAGGTCTTGGAGGACTGAAAAGGGCAAATGCAGTACCTGCCTTTGAAAGGGGGAGGTCCGGGGAATTACAGACTGGTTAGTCTAGCTGTGGTGCTTAGAGAATTGGAACAAAATTTTTAATCAGTTTCTGGGAATCTGGAGGATAAAAAGAAGATAAGGGATAGGGGGGAGCGGTAGCTCTGATGTATCATGACTTCAGTAGCTTTTGACGTAACCTCTTGTGGCATTTCTGTGGAATAGGGACACACACATTTAATTGTATGATAAACGAGTGACTGTTTAAAAACAGTGTTTGAAGAACAGTTACCTGCAACTTGCTGTGAAAATCAGGGGACCAAGGGGGTGGCATGAACACACCCCTGTTTGTCTTGGGCTGAGCTTTGTTTGCTGTTCTCTTCACTGATGTGGGCAGGGGAGTACTTACAAGATCTGCAAGTCTGAGAGGGGCTGCAAGTGTTGTGAAGCATAGTTCAGAGGTGGATGATCATGGTAGGCTGAAAAAGTGTTTGGAAGCCTGCAACATGCAACTTACTGAGCTGAAATGAGGAAATACAAAGCAGTGAGGACGTGGTTAGGCTGCAGAGCTGCAGAAGAGCGCTTAGGTACATGCACTGGATCACCACCTATACACGAGCTAGCAGTTGTAGAGAGGACAAACTCCATCTGGAGTGTATTAGCAGGGCTATAATTCAATTTGAGGTAATGGTTCTGCTGTGCTCAGTGCTGCTCAGCCCCAGACATGGAGCCGTGTCGGTACCTCGGTGAGTGTGGGCTGGCTGAGGGCAGCTCCTGGAGGCGGCTGGGGTCTGGAGGATGGGCGAGATGTGGAGGCTGGAGCCAGTGGGTGAGGGGACCGGTTGCTGTCTGTCTTGGCCGAGGGGTGGACAAAAGCTTTAACTCAGCTTCTGCCAACCACCACAAAGTATGAGAAAGATATTGGTGAGTCAAGAAAGGTGCTGAAAGAGAGTGAGTCAGGCGGAGGAGCATGCGGCTGGCCTGGGGCTGGAGCAGGAGCCACGTTCCCTGAGTGTGGTGTCCCACCCCAGGAGGCTGGTGGTGGTGAAGCAGTGCCTGACTTTTGAGGAGCATGGACAGGACACAAAGCAACGTGCACAGAGTGCAGCAAGGGAAGCCCCAGTCAGATAAAAGGGAAAAAGAGAAGCTCAAAATGAGTGTGGAAGAGTGCTGAAATAAGGGTCTAAAGAGATTGTGGCACCTCTGTCCTTTGAGGTGCTTGAAAATCAACTGGAGAAGGCTGTGGGCCACCTGATATGACTTTGACATCAGTCCTGCTTTGTTTGGACTAGTGACCTTTCCCATCTGCCTAATTTTTGTGGTTCAGTAAACTACTTCCACCCTCCTTTTCTTGAGAGGATGAAGTTTTTCAGTGCTAGGTCTGAGGTCGGTGGCAGTGCTCCTGCAGATAACGCTTATCGATGGCTGAGAAGGGCCAGGCATTACCAAGGGTGCTTCCCTTCGAGTACTGTCTCTTAACATAAAGATGTTTGTTTTCTCAATCAAGCTTCAAGAGGAAATACTGTAATCAGCTGTTAAATTTCTTCGCTACTTCAGCATTTTCTTTTGTTAGAAGCACCAGGGTGTTTTCTAGGATGCTGGTGTTTAGCTTCATAGCCTGTGGGGAACCTTGGCATCAAGCACATGGATTGGGAGCTCAAAGGAGATTGTAGCCATGTGATACAATAAACATCTACCTAATCAGAGAAACTTACTGTTTTCTGTTTATTATAATGGGAAACATGTGATGAGTGACTTAAGCATCTATTTGTTCTCCGTGTTTTACAAAAGTAATAACTATGGGCCTGTAATAGTGACACACAGTCTGTAACATGCAATGGTTAAATATTAATACACCCTGGCTGTGTTTAAAGATCAGGAATGGCTCTTAGGTAATGAATTGTTAACTCTGTTTTTAACTTCATCAGATTTTGTAAGGTGTCTTCCAGAGGTGTAGTGTATTGCCGTTTAGAGGGATAGTCTGTTTGATGAACCTCATCAACAATTTAACGCAATTGTTTCTCTTGAAAGGCTCTTCTGGGTTAGGATGTTGAGAAATTGACACTCAGGTTTTTGCTAAGGTCTGGTTTAATCACTTAAAAACATGGCCAGGCTGCTTGACAGGTGACCACACAAAGCATTCACAAACGGTTTGTCTTGCTCATCTGTCTCCTTTTTTTAATCACACTGATGGTGCTTTTCTTTTTTTCTGGTTGTTCTGAAACCAATTCCATTAGGCTGGCAGGCGAGCGTTGTTTGGAGGAGCATCGGTGGAGGGATCGTGTCCCATGACAGCTGTGACAGTCCATAGGGTCTGCTTAGCAAAAGGGCTGCCCCAGCCTGCTGCTGTGGCAGGCTTTCCTGGCACCTACAAAGTGACACCGGAGACTTTAGACCATACGTGTAGTCTCGGTTAATTGTGTTAGGTATTTGTTCTCCCAGTTTAATGTTTGTCCAGGTCTTGTAAATGAAGTTGCTACAGTGAGAAATTTTATGGTGTCCAAGTTCGAGATGATCCAGCTTATCTTGTTGACTTTCTCTTGAGCTGTTCCTTGTGGCTCTGCTCCTCTGGCCAGCGTGCGGAGGTGACAAGCGGGGCTTTGTCCTGAGTTTTGCTTTATGGTCATTATTTCCAGGTGACAGCATTTTATGCTGCTGTAAAAGCTATGCTGTTCAAATGAAGTTCCGTTTCACATGCAAACAGTTGGATTTTGGGAAGTTTCAATCTGTTTATTTGGGGAGTACAAATTATTGGCGTTGCAGGAATCGGAGACCCTAACTGCTGTGGTACACAAGGAAGAAGGGCTGATAAAACATATGCTACAGATGTTATGACAAGTACGTCATATTTTTTTGCTGGATAGCAGAGTGACTGATTGGCTGTAGACATTCCTGACACTGCCTGACAGAAAGGGTTATTTTATCTGAAAACAGTGCAGTTACAGATGAGAGAGCTCCTGAAAAACATCACTCACTTTTACTAGCGACATCCATCACTTCCTAATTATGGCTGCTCTCAGGTGGAGAAAAGTTCTCCCCATTGTTCCTCCAGAGCTCCTCTCGTCGCTGCTGCAGCAGCGTGGCTTTAAAGTTGGTCCTTTATCTGGGGCCCAGGCACCCGTGGACTAAATTAATGCACAGAGGTGTCTGTCTGTGGTAGCTGGGATCCCACCGGCACAGGAAGGGCCATGGCCAGCCGCTGTGGGAAGCGAGCGGCTTTGTAGTGCAACCACCCGCTTTGCAGCACGGAAGATCTGTGAAGCTCCGGTTTGCAAGTTGGAGTTTTCATTGTCCTTTGAAAAGCTGAATCAAGTCAGAGCAAGCCGGGAGTGAAGTGAAAAGAGAAGCCCTCGGTACCGTTCAGAAACAGGGTCTCACTTTTCCACTGCGTGCACTTAGGTGTGATGGCAGGAGCGTGGCTGTCCGGGCGCCCCATGAGCTCCCCTCCCTGTGTGCCTGCACCCCAAGGCACGTGTCCTGCTGCCTCCTGGCCAGGTGGAGCTGCTGGAGGGGGTTTTCCACAATGCTCAGTCAGCTTAGCTCTTCCCCCCTGAATATGTTGGTCCTGGTGCCGTGCTAAAACACTCTGGAAAAGCTGTGGACTTCTGCCTGTGTTTCAAATGCCCAAGTGGTTGGAAAACTTCATATCCATGGGAGCCCTTTGCCTGGCTGGGTGTCCCGTGCTGCGATTTGCTCGAGCCCACCTGCTGTGTGCAGCTCAGATTTTCTGCTGGGCTCTTAAGAAATTTATTTTCCTTTGCCATGTTAAATAATTCTTTTCTAGTAGTCTGATAGCAAGAGCAGTGCAGGAGATTTACTTTTTTCTGTGTGCTACTGTTTACATACGGATAAAAATAACAGTTGGTTGAAGTATTGTTTGCTTTCATGTATATGTGCGCCATGTGTTCCACCCTCTCTGCCTGGAATTCTTTTTATTTACTTTGTGTGGCTCATCGATCCGAGCGCAGGCATGGAGACGCCGAGGATGCCATGGTGATGGGGTCAGCGTAGGTGCCTGCGTACGTGGTGTGGTCAGGGAGGAATAAATGAGCGTTTTCAAAATTGTAGTTTAATTCCAGTGACTTTGCAGATGGTGAAGTATTTACAGTTGCTGAAATGGTCTGTGCTGCCCCGTGCTGCCTTTTCCGTTTGAAGAGTAGGTGCCTTGCAGCCCTTTCCTGGCTGCTGGTAATTGCAGTAATTAAACACACCTGGTAATGACAACAGCCCTGATGCACCCTCTGCTCCTGAGGACACTGATGTCCTGAGGTCAGGAGCACCCACTGCTGTTTCACACAGCCCTCAATTTGAATGCAGGCTCAAGGTTAGAGCTGCATTCCAGAGGCAGGCAGGAGGGGATAGCAATGCTCCCCGCGTGCTCCCGGCTTCCTCCTGTGAAGTGGAAGTACGGACAGCCGAGGTCCTGCTGAACCGAGCTGGTGTTTTATTGTTACACGCGTACACTTCGTTTTGTACCACTAAAGGAGGGCTTGTTCTTTGGAAAATGACCCTAAGGTATTATCTCTCCTGGTAGGAAGAGGGGAGTGCAGAAGAGATTAAAGTAACTTAAAAAGAAAAATAGGCTTAGTGATGCTGTGGTCCCCAACTCGCCAAAGCTTTGGCGGCCAAACGCCGTGAGCACTGGTTACGGGAGAGCATCGCCCGTGGATTTCAGCAGCAACCATGGAACTTCAGAGTCCCAAAAACTGCTGTGTAGTTTAACAGATTGAGTAAAAGCTCCCAATGTTGTTGAAGTTCTAGAGGAAAAAATGATTTGCACTAACAGCTAAGTTTTCTTTTTTTTTTTCCCCAAAAAAGTCTGATAATGGGTGGAAAAAATCGACCAACCAACCATACAACAACAAAACCACCACCAAAAATCTGAAATCCCCCCTACCCAATTTCCGAGGACTGAAATGCTTCATTATCCATCAGCTCCCCAAAGGCTAATTTGTGGGGATGGTGGTGCCAGAGCAGAGGCTTTTGCAGGGAAAGTGTGGGAGAGGCCATCTGTCAATATTGTTCTTGCTGCTTTTCCAATGCTTTTACAAATTGATAGTCTGGGAGTTGTCTCTGCTGCAGGTAAAGCCTGTTTCGAGCCCTTGTGTGTTGATATTTTATTGAAGTGAGACATGAACGCTCTGGGGAAAATGGCATTGTGAGATGAAGCACTCTGATACGTGCATATAGCTTAAATGTCATCTTACCTAAAAAAAAAAAAAAGATAAAGCAGATGTTAATTGTAAAACTGTACTTCATGTACATTTCTCTGAAAGCATTTCATCTAATTCAGCATATCTGAGCACATGACTGCTGTGTTTATCCATCCTAAAAATGTTTCTTTGAAACAGTTCTGTGATTATGCAAATACATAGTTTTAATAGAAGGGAGAGTAGATTTAGGAGTCTCTGATTAGAGAGAATATTTTCTTCCAAGATTAAGAGTCTGAAGTAACAGTCGATGTTATCATTTGTTGTGAAGGAGAGAATTGCAGGTCCACGTTTTCTCCTACCATTAGATAAGCAGTTTGACTGGAATAGCAGTTTTAATCTGTTTTAATGATGTTTTTCCAATATGAAAGGGGCCAGGAGATGCATAAGTCTAAAGGTCTGCTGGTAATTGTCGAAGTGATGGGAGTTGTTTACCGAACGTACAGTGACTGGATTGTTGCTTCTCACTGCGAGCGCGCGCGTGACCTTTGTTCGTGGCTTAAAGTATAATTAAGGAATACGTGCCTCTGTGTATTTAGAAACAATAAAACCATCCCACTTGCAGATGTCGAGGTATTTAGGGATGGCAAATACAAATGAAGCAGTTTGGTGAGTGCTGGTGCTAACTGTTAAGTTATTTACCGATGTTCCCATGCCTTTCTCCAACGCAGCTGAAATGGTGTCACAGCAAAGCTTTCCGTGGGCTCTGCCTCACGCTGCTGAGGTCATGGCTGCTTATCGTGCCTACGGAGGTACAGCTCCGTCAGCTTTTCCAGGTGATCCCAAAGAAAAGAAACTAAGAAATCCTAACCTGCCGTGCCTTTTGCCTACAGTGTGTGCCAAGCCTTTTGCAAGCTATTTGCAGAGATATTAAATAGGCTTTGCTTCTTGTCTTTCTCTGCTGGCATGGTCCTGCACCTGCAATGTGTATCCAGTTGTAGGAACCTCAGTGAGGGAGAGAAAGGCAATTGGAGGCAATTCTCTGCTGAAATCCTTCAAGGCTGACTTCTTAAACTCATGTTGTTCCCTAATGCCCAATGTTTCTGGGGCTGTCAGGGTTAACAGTGGTCACTTTGCAGCAGGTGGGCTTTCTTAATCTGTTGGTTTGACACGCTGCAGTGCAAGCTTTGGGTTGCTCCAGCACGTGATGCCTTGTGCCTGGGCAAAGGAGGAAATGTGTGCATGGCTCATGGCAGTAGCAGATCTTAAAAGGATTGGTTTGAAGCTGCTTGGAACCTTTTCTGAATGTAGAAAAACTCCTGTGCTAGCTGTCCTCTCACAAAGCTGGAGAAGTGCTTCCACAGACCTGGAAGCTGCCGGCAGGATGCTGGGGCCAGCACATCCCCGGTGCTCCCCATCCTGCCCAGCTGCCCCTATCCCTCAGCACCATCCCCCTTTGTCCCTTTTCATCCCGAGCAGCGTTGGGTGTCTCTGAGGGAGAAGGGTGTCACCGCTGCTCCAGCACCATGGTGCTCAGTTGGGGTGGGCACAGGCAGGGGCATTGCTGCTGAGACATCCCCAGCCGCAGCCCAGGGCTCTGCAGCACGTGGGCACCGCCATCTAGTTGAGGCAGGATTTCTTTGGGGCAAATGAAGTGTCTGTCACGACTGAATTAATGTAAATATTTCTAATAACGCGCGCGTGCGTGGAGAAATACATATTTAGCAGCTGCAGTATTTGCACCACAAACTGCGAAGAGGATAATGTAACACCTTTTAAATAAAGGAGGCAAGAAGGGAAATCCCCAAATTTAGCCTCGTTGCTGGATTGTGAAACTTGATAATCGGCTGTCTTGGAGTATGGGAGGAAAAGGACATCACTAAATAGGGGGAAAGGACCTGAAAACAAACACCCTCTCTGGATCCTCTTACAGCAGAATATTAGACTGGTTGGAAAGAAATCTAAGATCTCTGTAAGAAGTTAAGCAATAAAATTATGGAGAGTGGGTGTTGTTTTTTTCCCCATCCATACAACCACGGTTAGCTGACTACATGAGAAAAGGCCTCTGGTATGTAAATGTGTTTGTGTTTTTTTTCCTTCCGAGGAAGGAATTCAAGATCTGCTGTCAGTGCTGTGCGTTGCCTGTGCTGCAAGCTTTCCTTTCTAAGGGTTGTTAATAAATAGAAAATTGACAACTTCAAGAGAATTGATTGAAGAGAGAGGATTTTCATCAGATTTTTTTTCCACCCACTTGGAGCGATGAAAATCTGCCCAGGGATCTTTCTCATCCCTCTTGTTACTGCCTGAGCCTAATGCCTGGACCACTTTAAAGGCCATTAGTACCAGGAACAAAAGTTAAAAGAAAACAAAGTCTCATTTTCAGTCGCTTTCCCGGTTATTCATTTTGGATTCAGCGCATGAACGACTTGTAGTTCACTGTGTGGCTGAGTCGCGGGATCAAGGCTACAATGGAGGCATTGTCATCACCTTTCTCTCCCTGCTCCTCTGTGCAATGAAGTTGAAATCCTGCTTTTGGCATCCAAGCTGTTGCTTTGGTGACCAATTATGACTCCAGAAGTATACATTGTGGTCTTGCTGAATAGTTGAAAGAGCGTAAGGAAAAAGATAAATGTGTTCAAACACAAGTCTGTTTTGCAAGCCTTCAAGGTGATTCAGAATAGAGTTGTTTGCGTATTTTATTTAACCTGATATGTAAGCATAGTGTTGGGAATTCAAATGTCAGTGTTACAAATCCAGAAAATATAATTAAAGGTGATTTAACACTCAATGCTGTGCCCTTTCCATACACGTTATAATTACCTTTAATTTTTGATAGTATGGAGTTCTCAGTTTCACTGAGTTGCACTGCTTGTCTGCAGTTATTTAATTTTAGAAATAATTATGCTAGTCACTTAAAACTGTTTTTTTTTCTTCTAGAAGCCTAAAACAGAATCTGTAATTCAGGGTTTAGTGGATGCATCTTGGTCTTACTGATGTTTCTGAAAGTATTTCTGTGAATCTAACAAGTTTATGTGAGGTATTTTTAGATTGAAGAGGGAGCTTTATGCTAGTGACATTGCAGAGGTGAAAGAATGAGAAAAATGGTAAATTCCACAAACACGTTGATATAGCAGCTCCGTCACAGGTAAAGCCCAAAATTCAGCCAAATTGGAGTGTGCAAACAGGAGAAAAATGGGTGTTTTCAGGGAGGAGAATCACGTGCGATGCTCCAGCAGAATTTTCTTATTTTTTTTGAACGCTTTCAGCAGTGATGTTTTCAGGATTCGTTCATTGCTTCCCACTGCATTTAATCCCCTCTGCTGTGCTTCGTGTGGTTCACGAGGTCCTTGGGTCAGCGGCGGCTCCGTGCGCAGACACGCCGGCCGTGCCACTCACACGCAGTAAGTGACAACCCCGATGATTTAATGACAGTCTCTCCCGTAACGTGCTGATGCCGCAAGTTACTAATGCTCTCGGTGGGCTAACGAGTACGTCCATTCGCCATGCTGGGTAGGCTGCTTTGTTTGTCCTCCCCAAAGATTAGTGTTTATACTCCCTTGATAAAAGAAAAAGCACTCCAAGCATGTGTTCAAAGGGAAAACTCTCCTAGATCTGGCAGGCAATACAATTTCACTAATAGCTGCAGATACTTAAGTAGCCTATTTTCATAATCCCATAGGTAGTTGTTAAGAGCATTTTCTCCTACTGGGAGAATATCTATCCTTCTCTTGAACTTCTTGTCAGCTCTCACTGTATTTATGACCTTAATGGAGTTTCCAGCAATCATGCTAAGATACAGTGGGCCCTAAGTATATCCATATATCTGTACTTGATTTTACGCCTAGTATAGCACCTCAGGTTGGTGTAGATGGACTGTTTGGGTCATGTCTGTAGTAATAACACAGACATGTCCCATGCCCTCATAAATGTTCCTTCCTTGGTGGTTGAACCGTACTAAATTTAGACCAGCTTTGTAGTTGCATTTTGCTCATTTAAATGAGACTATTCTCTTGGGCTAGATTGCATCTGCTACTGAAATAGTACCTAGGGCAGAATTAGTAAATCAGCCATTTCAGTGCATTTTTTCCCAAAATCTGGTGTGTGAAAGAGAATAGATTGACAACCCAATAACTTCTCACTGGGGCTTATGGAAATTACGAAGTCAATTGTATCGTGCAGGAAAGCTGCGCAGTGCAGCTTGTTTTCTTTTCCTTGTGTAGTTTTTAAGTACACTGCGACGGTTTTGGGCTGGGAATAGTGTTTTAAGAGGAGACGCTTTGGTGCCGCTCTGAGCTTTGGAGCTGAAGTCACGCGGAGCTGAAGAACCAGATTGTATAAAGAGGATTTCAGAAGCTGATAATAAAGGCCTTACTCATTGGTGATATAAGAATAACAAGTATGTTGCAAGGAAAGATTATGATCTCTGTTTCAAAACAAAAGAAGTTACCTGGGATACGTATTCTTATTTCGATCGATAAGCCAATATGTAGAAATGTCAAAGTTTTGGCCAGGAAGGACTTAAGCCTTCAGAATTAAAAAGCATCTGTTCCTGAAATCTGAGCTTCTGATCCCTCTAATCGCTAAATAAAGGAAGAAAGAAAGAAAATAGTCTCCATTTTACTTATTTTACCAAATATCCTGTTCTACAATAACTTCATTAGTTTTTGCATGTTGATCTGTAATTTGTAGGCATTCAGGGGTTGGGGGGGGGGAAGCTAATTTTGATGACTTTGTAAGATTCTATTAGAGCTATATAAAAAATAAGTATTTTGGTAAATGAGTACAGCATTACTGCCTTGAGCATCTGGAGGCTTCCTGGTTGTCCAGGAAGAATTATCTAAAGGTTGGTTGCAAAGGATGTGCTGCCTGGTCTTGTTCTTGTCAGGCTGCTGGTGACCGCCTCACTCTGAACCTTTACCCAAAATAAATGGGGAAGTGCTTAAAGAAGTTTCAAGAATATAAAGTACTGTTTATGGGCTGTTCTCCATTATGTTTTCCTCAATTTATAAGGAATTACAGGTCCTATCTTGTCTCTGCACTGCAATCAGCTGTGATTCCCAGATCAAATTGCAAGGCAGAGACAGGATCTTTGGTCTGGCTGAGGAAGGAGACAAATCCTTGAAGGCATCTCTTCAAAGAGGGGCCATCCTCATTAACAGGTCATTATCAGATGTAGCTGTGCTGCTGGAAGGAACTAAGTCTAGGTGAGTTGTAAATCTTGAAATCTTCAGGCTTCTTGTTCGGTAAATCCCTCATAAAAGGTGAGGAAGCGTGTGGCAGTTGCTCTGATTAAAAAATAGAAGTGGAAATGTGCGAATGCTGTGCTGAAACACAGCATTTACCAGAAGATTCTCCTTCTGAAGGGTTTGCTAAGGGTTTAACCTCCTGAAGATGTTGAAAATAAAGGAGAAGCGCTGTTCTGGCGTTTGGAAGCATGCTGGTCCTTTCCTTAGAGATTGTTTACTGCAGAGGACATAGGCTTTAGCAAATTTTTCTGATGTTATTGAAATATAACCGTAGTCCCTGGGTAGGAGATTATTTTGCAAAAGAAAATCAATCTAAAACTGCCTTGAAATCTCTTTTAGAGGCTGGTAAGTACTTTGCGTTATGCAGTAATTGGGTCACCGTGTGTAGTTAAGACTGCTGCTTCTAGAGGCAGCCTGGGCATCTCCAGTCTCTACCCACTTCTCTACTTCTGCTTGCTCCAAATCTATTTATCATAAGCAGCCACACAGTGCATCAGATCAGGAGTCTGCTTCAGGTTGAACAAAATTGTATTCCTCCCCCCCCCCCCACACACACACATACTTTTACCTTGCGATTGGGGTTCCCTGATCCAGCTCACTGCACAAAACTGAATCGATGTATCCGAGGGGGTGACTGGACTTGGACTCTGTGACTGCTTAACCCATCACAGTTGCTGAAAGATGTGATTTTCAAATTACAGCCTCAGTTACAAGACATGGATGTATTATGTTACACTGAAGACTGCTATGAAAACTCAGGCTGTGTACCCAGGGTAGCGGTGATTCCTGTTGATATGTCAGATTCCTCCTCTTTTAAAAGAACCTTCCATGGTTTTCAAAGTTTAAAGTCAAATTTAAAGTTTTCTACTGTCGTAGAGCATATGATTTCACTATTAGATGTGAATCCTAGTTGTGTCCTATTTTACTTAGAAGTTTTGGGACTATGAAAATTAGGTATTAAAAAAAGTTGATCCTCATTTTCTTCTGCTTTGTAGTTACTGGGCGGTTGGCTTTCAGTTGGATTCATAATGACTTGCTAGTGCTGTTATCACTTAAAGCTTTAAGAATAAATGCTAGGTTTATGTGGTTAATCTCAGAACAGGTAAATAAACTGGTCATGCAAAGGAGACTTGTGATGGGTAAAGTTTTCAACTTGTAGTCTTAGTTTTTCCAGAAAATGCATTCACCAATGTCCATTTTTGGATTTTATCAACAACAGTGTTATTCTAGGATACAACTGGTCATTCCAGGAACAGTGATTTATTGTTTGAAGGCAGTCTGTGAAGAGTCTGTTCTCCTCCATTACATTTTTTGGAGGACATCAATGTAATTTCTTCTAGTAGGCTGGCAGATGAAGGGAGTAAAATGTAGAGCCTTTCAGTCTGAGGAATACTCTTAATTTCATTAATGAAGTTGGAGTGATGGGTAATGCTGAAATCCTGTATCTGTCTGCGTTAAATGAAAGCTGGCTGATTGCTCCGTACTCCTGCTTTCTTAACTTCAAGAGCAGGTGTGTGTTGAATCTCAAATGATTAGACTCATAAACACAAAAAGCCCTTGGATATAGAAATAGCAAGCATTTTATTCTGAGTTTTTCCTAGCAGAAATAAATTTAGTCTCGTAACTACATTTTTATTAAAAATTTCAAGAGAGAAAAACACCTGATCTTCACCAAGTCTGCATTCCTGGTGCTTGATGCTCCCAGTGGTGAGATTTATCATTAAAAGGTGATTTTAAAGTTGTTTATACCAGCAATATCCTGCTGTATTCTGTAATATTACTTTGCTTTTTACTTACCATCTCCCATCCACACATCTCAGCGTGTGTTGGAAGGTGCTCAACATTGGCCTCGTGTGCTGATGCATTGTCCGCAGAGGTCAGTCCTGACTCCTGCTTACAGACAGTGCAGGTGGAGGAGGCTGTTCCGTGCTAAGGCATGTCTTAAAAGAACAGAAAAAGGAATCCTGTCTTGATGGGGGCTGAAGGATCGACACGGTGGTTGGTACAAAGGCACAGGTGAAGTCCCTGTCACGTGGAGGGGACTGTGGAGCGAGGGTGTCACCACCATTACCCATCCGTTATCTTCATGGTATCGCTCCATCATCCTGGGTAAGTTCTTGGGCAGTAGTGTTTGCCTGGTATTAGTTAAAATATCATTGGTTTTCTGTTTCATTAGTTACTGAGTATTGTGATACTGCTATTGTGAGATGTTAGGAACCTTTGTTCATACCACCACAATCACATCAGCCAAAAGTTAGGGTCATAAATTAGGTACGTGGCATGGGAATGCCAGCGCGTTGCGCAGGGGGAGCGCCCTGTGCTAGCTAGCACAGGGCATGGAGGCAGGCTGGAGGCCCCTTGCCTTCGAGAGGGACAGCAGCAGGCTGTTTCTTTGGCTTGGTCCACGTGGCAGCAGCTGGAGGCTGAGCTCCGGTGTCCAGGTGGTGCCGGCGTTGTTCAAACTGGAGCGCGTGCAGGATGATAAAGGTATGCGATTTTCTCCTGACACCGAAGAGGCTGTAGCGATTCCACGTGAGATGTGTGGGAGGATGGGGGAGAATCAACATTTGCCAAATAACAAGGGATAAAATCTGGTGGAATAACAAAGTTTCTGTCAAAATTTGAGAACAACGACAAATAAAAAATGAGTACCTATGCTCCAAAAAATTGCTGGAGGGAAGACAGGGAGGAGAGGAAAAAGGATACCACGGCATCGTGTTGCACATCGACTCAGTTCACCTGGATCAAGAAGCATGCTCCCGGAGGCCCCATAGGTGTCTGTGAATAATGTCTCTGAATATTCTGCCTGTTAGATTGCTCTTTTGTGCATGTGCACGTATGACTGGGATTTTCCAGAAGCGCCAGGCCGCAGAGGCGTGCAGGTTGCGCAGCAGGACGTGCGTCGGGACATCAGTGGGCGAGCGCTGTGCTGGCAGGCAGAAGTTTTTCTTCTCTCTAAGCCCTGAATAAAAAAGTGAACTTGTTTGTGGGGCACAAGCTGTAAGAAGGTGTCTGCAAAGCGTTACGTAAACTGTCTTTGCTTATAGCGTAGTTGGTCTCTGTTCATTTTGGTGCATGTCAGAATCAGTTCATTCCTGTAGGACGATGTGGCTTCACCCACTTCGAGGTGTAAGACGGCGAAATAGCGAACGGGGCTGGCTCCAGCTGTCTGAGGGAAGCATTTTGCTGAGCGAAAATGGAACAAAACCAGCTTTAAGGGTGGTGGTTCTCTTGTGTTTCACTGGAGGAGTTACTAAAAGTTGAAATTTCAGCCTTCCTGATGGCTGTTTGAGCCAGGGTGGCACTGGCAGGGCTGCATGCGCATGTCAGAGGCTGCGAGCAGGGGTGTGCCTGTGGGAGCTCACGGGGCTTCTTCGTTCTGCTCTTCTGACATTAGCCAACGAAGCAAAACGAGTGGGAGGTCTGCGAAGCCAGATCGGTGTTGATAAGGGAAAGCACAGTTCCCATTGCAAAGATATAAAAATACACTTTAATAAGGCAGGGAAAGGCAGAGCAGGAAGGTGTGACTGGATGCCGAAGCCATAAATACTCGAGCTGGAAGCAAGGCACGCATCTCTCGGGGTGCTGTGAGGAGAAGCAGCGCGTCCCCTCCCTGTCTTCATGCCTGCCCCTGGCATCAGCCCCGACTCCTCCCATCCCGAATCAAGGAGATGTGCTTTAGTCAAGCAGAATTTGGGCTCAGGATAGCAGCAGCTCGATGAAATGTATTGTCTCTGGGGTTGCGAGAGACCAGGCTGATAATGTAAACTCATCCTCTGACCTGGGGTGTTGTAAATCTGAATTTGAGGGCTTGGCGCTAAGTACTGCTGCATGTGGCTGCGTGGATGGCAGCATCGCTTCCCCGGGCATCCCCACTATGAAACAGGCGGCTTCTGTGAGCTCAGGTTTTCGTCTCAGTACGTCTGGCTGAGATTGGGAGCAGTTACTTATGGGATGCAGATGTCCTTGGTCATGGAGGGTTGCCAGAAGAATTGCCTGATGTTTCTGATGAGGCAGTAGCCGTGCGGTGACGATCTTGCTGGCGCGTGGCTCGGCGTGCTGTTTGTCTCCTTGCCGAGGTATCCTCGGTGCTGCTTAGAATTCAGAGAGCCGTGCGGAGACCTGGGTCTTGTTTAATCAGTTTGGTTCTGATTGCTTCCGTGTATCCACGGGTCGCATCTTGAATTCAGCGTTTTGCATTACAAATCTGCTCTCTAGAGATGGGCAGGATATATAGCTCCATCTGCTGCGCTTGGTCTTAGCCCTTTTTCACGGAGCCCTCTTACCAGGTGAAAAGCACAGCCCACCAAGATTCCTGCTAATCGTTGGTGTGTAATTATGAAGATGAGTGCTGATCGGGTCCTATTCTGCAAAGCAAGGCAAGGGCTGAAGATAGAAGGGAGGCATTCACCCAGGCTGCCAGTGCAGGCCCCCTGCTCGCTCAGTCTTTGCAGTGAGCTGGGTGACAAGAGCCTGGTTATTCTCCTTGCGTGCTGGCTCCTAAATGCCAGAGGAGATGCGGGGAGGTAGATTTCTCACAGGAGTATCATTTGTTCTCTTTTGTTTCGTGACATTTGGATGACAGTGTTTTTGAAATGGCCATTTCTGCTATTACTATGATGAGAAAGAGGTTAGTCTGAAATCAGTATTTGAAAGTGCTGGTAAATACAGTGTTTATGCACCATCAGCAGATAGATGACCATTTTGATTTCTTATCTCATTGTTCTTCTGCTAGAGCTTGGACCTCTGTTGTCGCGGGGTTATAAGAGATAACCTGTGCATTTGTGGGCTTTTCTGAAGGTGGAATAACTAGAATTCAAATGTTCTGCAGCCTTTCTCCAGCATGGCATTATAAATGGTCATACCTAAAACTAAAGGTTTAGTGGAATTGAAAGAAACAAAGGAATAAATCTGTTCAGAAAACTTTTGCAAGGTAAATTTTTGTGTTTTTGTAGGAGCTTAGTAACTGGAGTAAGCTTCTGCTGTTCTTAAGATAGCAGTATTTACTTTTTTCCCATTTCATAGCTTTTAAAAATCTGTTCTCACAAAATCGTGTCAAGGAGGCGGATGAGTGCTACCGCTGATTTTAGAGTTGGGGAGTACAAGGTGCCAAAGTGGAGTCACACTCTGCAAGGCCACCGGAGTCCTTGTGCTGGGAGGCAGGAGTGGAGTTCTGGACCTGCCCTGCTGCTGAAAACACAGCCCTCTTCCTCGGCTCTGCTGCTTCCAGCATACAAGCAAAGCACCATGGTGGTGGTGATAATATTCAAAAGAAAATCACAGTGGATTGATGGTGAAATAAGTGTACGGTATCATTTTTACACAAATATATGGACATAAATTATAAATAGCATAAATAATGAGTAAATATGATGTATATACAGCATGTATGAAAGTCTTCTGGAAAGAAACTCGTAGCAGGTCTACACCAAAGTCAAGTAAAACCAGTCAGATCTGCTTGCTAAGTGAAAAAACCTGGAGAGGCAGAGCAGCTGAGGCTGGCGGCGGCTGCACAGTGCAGGGAGGAAGATGTCCAACAAGGTCTCTAACGTTGACCCATCCCTACCTTCAGGGAACCTTTTCTTGGGGTTTTTCACCTGCGATGCTGCCTGTTCGATGCATGCACAAAGTCTGGTCATGCGGGCTGGGAAGGCGCCAGAGGAGCCTGAACTGCATTGTGCATGCAGCGGGTAGGCTTGTATCATCCCCATCAAGTATGCGTTCCCTTTTGTGTACGCGATAACTTGGACAGCTGAATCTAAAAGCTGCTCTTGAAAACAATACATTGAGAGATTAAAGTTTTGAACAAGGGCTCTGGCAGGTAGCTCTGAAATATGACTGTAGTTTAAAACTGTTCTGAAACAGCTGTAATGACAGTAACATCATCTATTGCTGTCAGAGAGAAACACAATTTCTTCCTCTGTGGGGAGAAGGAAGTAGCTGGTTAATGGCTAGAGACTTACCTCTCGAGATCTACCTTTTAGATGATGTGCTAAAAAGAGAGGTATGGCTTTCTTACCACGTAGACATATTTATATATTTTGTGAGGTTTATTTATGTTAGTTGCTTTCCTGGCGGGGTTAATGAGGTGGTGACTGGCAGCCAAGTAAATTTAACGTATTCATAGGTAATGGTATTAGAAATGAAGTCTGAAAAGGCTGGCTGGCAGCCAGTCTGGGGTCCTCGTTTCTCACTGTGCAGCTGGGAGATAAGCTGCGAAGAGGAGCATCTGTGAAAGATGGAAGATGAGAGAAAAATGTTTAAAGTTGTAGCTTGGTTTTTACCTCCCAAACGCCACCAGCAGTGCTGACGCCCATTTGGTTGTTCATCAGAGAAGGTGCTGCCTGCGGAGGCTGTCACAGCACGGGCAGCTGCAGGTATCGGCGCTGCGCTTCCCTGGCTTGATGGAAGCTGCTCTCTGTCCTGACCCTGTGTTTCTGCTAATCCCAAAAATTGTTCGTAACCCTTTTCAGCAAAAAAGATAATATAAATCTATCATAAAACTGGATATAGGTTGCTATATGAAGGCCTGGTTGGGGGAAAAATAGTCAAGATGAATTTCGTTAGTGTTTGTACTCGTAAAAGTTCATTTTGGAGACTGTAAAGGATGAGAAGCACACCTGCAGGTTTATGGTGTTTCATGAAAAAGGTGCCTGCCTCTCTATTTCTGGAAAGCCTGATGTTAAAGTGTGTGGCTTTTAAATTATTATTGAGGCTATATTGCCACCCCCCTCCTTTCTGAGGTGATGTTTTGTGTTTCTAATGTGTGTTTTCATTTTGATTCATTCTAGTTTCACAGCTATGGCCTTAAGTAATCATTGCAAATAAAGCAAATCTGTTTTGGTTACATCAACAGGGCATTTAATGTCCACACAACTGCTAATCATTCTTCAATTTGTGCAATTAGAATAAAGCTCAGGTCATAAGCGGGAGAAATACGAGAGTCTGAAGCTGCCGTGTTGTCATCTGCTCTTGGCTTGCGCGCTACAGAGGTGATTTCTGTCTGCTCCTGAGCCGGGGCGTATTTCCCCCGGCTTAATTAAGCTCCAGCCCTCTCAGTGCTTCTCCTCGCAGCGCAGCCGGCGGTCTCGATTCGTTGCTTGGTCTGGAAGAAGATACAGCCGTGGCACAAAGGACCGGGGTTTGTTTCTCGCGGTACGTACTCATCGCTGCTAAGTGCTCCCATTGATTACAGCCGTGCGCACACAGCTGAAAACAACACGGTTGGTGGTTTCGAGGAATGCTCACTCTACTGCTCAGGAAGCCCTCGCCGTGCTGCTTGAGGACTTTATTTTGAAACAGAAGTGGAAATGTCAGGCAAACATGTGCAGGCGTTGCAGCGCGGGCTGGCTGGAGGGGCTGCCTGCTGGCTCCCACCCGCTGGCTGTGGCCTGAAGCGGGGCGAGGGGGGCACCGGCTGCGCTGTGCCTGCATTTTATCCCCTTCTAAATGGCAGGTGAAAAGCTTCAGCTAATGCTCCCTTAATAATTAATCGGTGTGTACAGGCACATCTTGGAGCCATTTTCATTTTATATGGTATGATAGACTTTTGATTAATTACCCTGGCTTGTAGAGTTGTAATAGATTAGTGTCTTACTTAAGGGGAGGAAAGGCTGTACTTTTCTTGTCATTGACCAAACACTAATGGATCCGTTAGGTGATGCAGCCGGCTGTGGTGCGTGCTGCCTTGCTAACACGGCTCCTCCACTGTGCAGCACGAAAAGCGCGTGCCTGTTGTGACTGCCTGTTTCTGCTACCTGATTTTGGGCTGGGGCTGGACACTGCTGTCGGCGCTGCTGGAACAGGAGCGGATTAGTCTTGCAGAGGTGCAATAAACCTCAAAGTTAGGCACCTTCTTGCTAAACCATCTCGGCTACCTAGCGTTGTGCTGAATTGAGATTACAGGTGACATCCTTTCAGCTGTCTTGAAACACACTTGAACACTGGGAAGTGTGTGAGAAAAGATAGCAAAGGGGGGAGAAATGCAGCCATAGGCAGTGACGGATGGCACCTCCGGGGCTAGCCTTCCTGCCAGTCAAACCGTCTGTGTCAGCTTTATTGAGGGTGCTCATTGCCTGGATTACAGCAAGGGCAGGGCATGCTCTAACAAGGTCTGGTGCCGTAACAAGGTCTGGGACTGTCCCAAACACTGCAGCAAGACACTTTGATGCTGCAGCTGTTTAATCTGAATAACAAGTGCATGTTTTCATTGAATTTGGTAGGAAAATGAGCAGTGATAGGGTGGGCCTGTGAGGCACTTTTGATAGTTTTATGTATAACAATGGCTTTTTTCCTTTTTTGTGTGAATGGGCCAGAGCATAGATAACCCTTTTTGAAGTAACGTTGAGCAGAGACTGTTTGTATCTTCCTTTGTTACGCCATCCATCTCCTCTCGGTATTATTTATCTGAGACAACTTTGGCACTGCTCGGCATCCATTAATCTATAGCATGTGTAGAGCCTGTCCTGACATACTTGCATCCTCTGAAAATACAGCAGAGTTGGAAGAAGGCCTAAAACTTCACTTTAAATTGGGTCTTTGGTAGTTTTGTGAACGGTGCTTTGCACAAGCAGCCAGAGAGAGCCTGATCCATGGTGCTGTGTTGGTGATGGCTGGAGCACAGCACCACGAAAGCGCTCTGCAGTGGTGTGAAGAGGTTGGGGGCAGGAGGAGGGGAGCTGAGAAGTAATGCTGTAAAAAAAAAAAAAAAAAAAAAAAAAAAAAATCCCAGTCATCCCTGCTATAAAATGCTTGGGGGCCTTTTGGCTGAATGCAGTGAGCAAAGAGCAGGCCTGCCCGGCGGTCAGCGGCTGTTTAGCAGTGAAATACTGTGTAGTGGTCGGTCGTGCGCTCCCTGCTTCCTCTCGGCTGTTGAATGGATGAAGGAAGGGACTCCACTGCATCTGTGAGCAAGTCTGTTGGCCTCTGGGAGACCTCTCTGGCTGTGACACCACTTCAGAGAGGGAATTTTCTGAAATAAAGCAGCTAACGGGCACGGAGACATCAATAACTTCACCAGCAGCGTGTGAGCTTGTCCACACTCTGATGTCAATCACATAAAACCTCGGTATTCCCAGTTCTGCAGGAGGTGGTATTTATAGAAGCAAATGCGCTAGAAGAGCCTTGTGTCCAGAACGCTTTTTGCAGGGACTGTATCACACACTCCAAGTGCCTGATAGCAGTTGCACCACGCTGGCGTGGGCCTGCTTCTGGTCACTGTCGCTCTCACTGTTCTTAGCCTGCGCGAGTTGAGATGAAAGGGTTCGCTTTCTGACGCTTTCTCTGCAAGTTAATAAAGTTACGGGACGTTTTTGATTCTCTCTGCCCCCCATTATCGATTGCTGAGCGTGGAGTGGCTCAGAAGACTTTGTATAGCTCAGGATTCAAAGCCACTTGAATAAACTCAGGGTTTAATAAACAAAAGAGTGATGAGATGGTTTGCTGTTGTTCTCTGCATATCTGCCTAAGGCTTTCAGCTGTCCAGGAAAATGACATACTACATCAAACAAAAGCAGTTATTGGCGGCAGGGTTTTTTAAATATTTAATTTCAAGAAAGTTGCTACTAAGGTTTTTTTCTAGCTTCTGATATACTCAGGTGGCAGGAAAAACAGCTTAAAAGGTCTGTGATGGTAATCAGGAATTTACAAACTCCCCCTTTCCATGTTAATACTAACTGGAAATGTTTTAAAGGTAACATTTAATACTATTTCGGCACTCTCTCCCTTAGAAGGATTTTGACCTTTTCATCGTCCCCACGAGCCTGGGATGCTAATGGAGGAAATTGCACATGAGACATGTGGAATGTCTGAGGTAATTCACCATATTCTGCAGGCCCTTTCTTGTGGACAAAAATACCTAAAACTTGGACTTCGTCAACGTGTAGGGGAGCTCAAATTACACTAGTTATACATGTTGTGTGACTTAACTCTCAGCTTGCTAACACTTTAGAGATTTCCTGCTCTGAAAGCTTAGGAGGATATGGGTATGCGCGTTTACAAACTCGGAGGGGTTAAGAAGGCTTGTAGTTAATCCAAAATACAAAAATGCTGCAGCAGCAGAATTGCTTCAAGCTCTTTTAAAAGTCCTTTCAAGTTAAGATGACATTGCTTTTGGTTTAATGTAATGAATTCAGTAAAGCAAGAAGGCACTCGCTGTTCTACTTGTTCCCACTCTCCTGTGAGGAAAGAGGGGCTTATAGGATTCTCGTTTGGCTGAAGTAAGTTTGGCTTGCCGTGTAGGGGAATAAATCCAAGTAGAATGATTTCAAAAATAAAGGGCCAAGCAGCCACAGTTTTCTGTTGCCAGTAACTTGCTAGAAACTCTCCTTACAGCAGACGGAAAAGGGTTCAGCGATGGTGGGATTTCCTAGGGCAGTTGACTTCTTCAAAAAGAAAGAACCGACTTCTGCAGGTTCATGCAGCTGTCTGTTAGTGGCTGGTTTGGCCTTCACGGCAGTCACTGCCCGTGAGTCTGCTGTGCCAGTACCTTTGGTTGTCCTTCCCTATGCATCCTTGCTGCAGGCGGGATTGATGATTTTTCTGCACACAGAAAAGAAGCAAGCGAGCCCTGCCAGCTCCTCTGGTAGCCCCGGTGCTGCTCAGCAGCTAGTGCTCTCCAGGAGGTTGCCCACCTGGCACTCGTAGGTGCAGACAGCCGTGCTTGCTGGCCGCCTGAGACACTGCCTCCTCCAGCTGTTTGGTGGAGGAACGGTTTGAGCTTGCAGCTGCTCTGCATGTATGGCCAAGGCAAGGCTTAGCACCGCAGGGCTGCATGTGGCACTGCAGGGGAAGGGCACGAGAGCAGCGTGCGGCGAGCCTTGGTCAGCTTCTGGTGAGCAAAAGGAACTGCAGCACATCCCGCAGCCTTGCCCTGCGATCAGGTGGCATGGATTTCAGTGATCACTGGCAGAGAGGTGTGAGAGGGATGTCTGTTGTGTTGTGCTGAGTCCGTTTCGGCCCTTGCAGTGTTCTCCTGTTGCGTTTGCTCAGGAAGGATCTCACTTCCCAGAGGTGACCTGTTGAGTACAGCTGGCTGTCTGAGCCTTGCTGGTTTTTGACAAACACCATCAATGTGTTTTTAAACCTTATTTTGCATCTGGTGTGAGGCTTCTGCAGGCGGGCAGGAGCGCAACAGGAGCTGCGGTGCCTCGAGCAGCCCTTCGCTGTGCCCTCGGCGTGGCGCAGAGGTTAGTCCGTCGGGAACCCTGCCTTCAGGCTCAGAGGGCGAGAGTAAGTGTTGTTAGAAACAGCGGTGCTTCCTGAGGAACTGCTAGTCAAATTCCTTCATGTGCTCTTTTTAAAAGGGCTGTAAACAAATTGTCTCTCATAAACCACCTGCATGCATAAAACACGTTTTCTATTGCCAGCATCTCCCAGAGTTGGATGGCTGATTTAGCCCTGACAGTGCCCTGGGTACTTCGTTCTTCCATTTAAAAAGCTGATCATTGATACTTTCCCAAATGTTTCTGTGTATTTAATGTTAGTGTAAGATATCCCTGCGCTGCTCCTGCAGGCAGAGAGGATACCAGCTGCATCAGGCAAGTTCTGCTGCTGCTGCCTCCTGCAGTGGGAATGGCCTGTGTCCTTCATTGTGTTTCTTTGGATTTTGGAGAGTCATTTACACTGAAAGACAGGGAAAATCAGAAGATATGCAGGAGTCTGTCACAAAGCCCCTTTCAGAAGGCTTCTGAGAAAATTACTTGGTATGCTGCATATTATCTATATTTATTTTTTCCTCACTTTTCAACTCAAAGAACTTTACTTCTAAAATAATAAAATATGAAAATAAAATTTGAGCCTGACCTGTCACCAGTGGGTAATGCATTCTAAAGCAAAGCCTCTGGGCATTGGACCTTTGCCAGCTGACCCTAAAATGCTGTTGGCGTGGTAGGTTTCTGCTATAGCTACTTTAAAACTGTCAGTGGATGCTTACCAGGCAGAAGGACTTAATTTGGTAGTTAAGGAGTGAGGAAGCAGGATTCTTCCAAGAAATTTCTGGGACAGCGTCCAAGTCAGTGGGAAATGTCCTGGGATTTGTGACCTGAGATTGTGGCACTCTGCAGCCCAGCCTTCCTCCTGCTTGTAAGTGTTGGGGAAATTTGAAACACTCCCCATGCCAAGACGAACTTATTTTTTCAGACAATAGGTGCGCTGGCTTCTGCATGGAGGAGGGACTCCTTCACTGCTCTGTCCTCAACCCAGCCCGTTTTGGGGTCTTTGCTTCCTGGTGGATGGGGGCAGCTCCCACAGGGTCTGCTCCTCCCTTCCCCTGCAGCGGTGTGGTGTTGGCAGATGTCACTTCCAGTGATGGTGTGACAGGAGCAGAGCTGTCTGTGTCTGGACAAGGGGCTTGCAGTACTGCAGGATCTGTACTTGATATTCTCTGTGGTTTCTCAAGTGTGATGCTCTGATGCAGAGAGGGGAAAGAGTGCATCCCAAAGGTACGCTGACCACCCAGTAGGGTGCACAGGAGCAGCTCCTTTTGCAGGACTGTCCTGACCTTGTTTATTTTGGACTTAGGCACCATAAAATAGCTTGTTAATTGCTGCTCATTTAGAATTATAATAAGGTGTTACCAGATGAGTTCTGTAATATTACAATTAAAATGTTATAAAAAAAAAAAAGTGGTTTTAAATATTTCATAAATCGGTTAAAATTTAATTCAAAGTACACTGATTGCAAGCTCTTTGCGTATGTGCGTAATTGTTAAAAGCTACAAGGATAAAAGCAAAGATCTCTCATACGGTGTTCCTTGCATCATATTCATGGGGAAGGTTTTTGTGGTGCAGAATCCGTGCTCTGGCCAAAGGTTGACAAGGAAAGCAGTGAGCTCCAGCGCCAGGAGCAGCTTTGCTCCATAAGGAGGGGATGCCAGGGCTCTGCTGACCGGGCTGGGACAGAAGGAAGGGGGTCTTTGGGAGCAAGATGCAGCTGATACCATGTGGGTCTGATTATCGGCTCTTCTATGTGCGGGGTGCCTTGCACTGAGGAAAGCTCTTAAGCTGGTGGGCAGCTGATGCCTTGGGCCTCAGAAAATCTATTCTGTTTTGGATGATGTTATTCCTGGATCATAACTACCTTAGTTAATGCAGTGCATAGTGCTGTGCGAGCGCAGGCTGGCAATTCAGGTTGATTTGAAACATTTCGAGATGTCTTTGTCCTGCCTTCCAGTAGCCAGACTAAAACACAGACCTGGCGCAGGAGCTGTGTTACGTGCTCCAGCTAATTCGGTAAAACCGCCCCTATGGTCGTGCCTGGCTCAGGTCCAGTGTAACTAATGGACTGGGCAGTGTGCGCGGAGCCGTGGTCTCCGAGCAGATGAACCTTCAGAGGGAACATCATCAAACCACTCTGATGCATTAGTGTGCAGGTAAGAAAAGGCCTGGACATCTGGTGACATCGCCAATCCCAAAGTAAATGCCGAAAACTTGGAGCACGCTCCTCGAACGTCGCTAAGGGCCTCAGAGCCCTGCTTGCTGGCAGCTGAGGAGCTGCTCTGCGCCGCTGTTAATTCGGTGTGTTTGGATGTGATGAGCAAGGTGCTGCCTCTCGTGCCGTCAGCCCCATCAGCCGTGTGCGGGAGCTGCTTCCTTTCCTTGGAGTCCTGCTTAACCAGGTCCTGCTTAACCTTTCCTTTGTTTTTCATCAAGCTAGGTAACATCGTTCCCCTTTAAGATCTGTTCTGTTTTTGCCTTTGGGATTTTATGTTCTGGCAACTAACAAAATTAAAATAGCTTTCCTCATAAGTAATGTAAGATGTACATTGAATCAGATTTCAGGGGCTCCAAGTACGCACTTCAGCATGCTATTGTATGAATGGATTGAGAAAACAAGTAGCAGTAATTTTCTTTCCTTAGGTTTTACTGAATGGCTTTCCAAGAAGCTGCACATTACATATAACTTCTTTCTGAAGGTCGTGTACAGGCAGGGGCCTGGAAGGGAGGAGTGGAGAATTTCAAAAGTAAAGCCGTGAAGTTCCTGCAGGCGGCATATGGGTTGTCTTACCTTTGCAAAGGTCTTTCCATCTGCTGTTGGCAGAAGTCTCCATTACAAAAGGGCAGGCTTTTGGAGGTACGTCTTTTTTTTTCAGGTTGTTTTTTTTATTAGAATTCAGGTTTATCTCAATTCAGACTGTTTGCATGGGACCACTCCCCTGGTGGTGAAAGAATATAAAGAGGATTTGCAAGATCTAATTGGGATACAGGGGAAATGCTCTCAAAACTTGGGGAAGATGAACTTTCAAGATTAGATTTCTTAAAATAAATAAATAAATAAATAAATCACCAAACAACCTCCACCAAAACCCCAAAACAAACAAAAAAAGCACAACAAAACCACAGGGTTGGTGTTTTTGTTTTTTTTTCTTTTGGATACCTAAGTTAAGGTTGAAGTGTAAAAGCATGGAATTGCTGCAGAGTTGATGCAGCTGTTGTTTAGGTCCCTGTAGCCGTTAAGGAGCTCAAAAGCCTGTTGCCATGATCGGCCAAAGAAAGATGACTTGTAAAATGTATTAATTGATTTGCTTCCATCATGCTCTTTAGAACACACAGCAGCAAATCTGAGTGATGCAAAACCTGATGGGGAGATATTTTGTGTGCCTTACTGTGCAGAATAGGATGCAAGAAATCTGAATTCTAATTTCTAGCTCTAACTGCTGCTGAAGGAGAGAAATTGTACTTTTGGACCGAGTCAGAGTTAAGACCCACTTCTCACCATTAATTCAGGATTTCTTAATTTACAGACCTTCGGTTTCTTCATCTTAAACATTATATTACACCTAGGACTTGATTTTTATTTACATCCCTTAAGCATGGCTTGGGCGCAATGTAGTATATGCTACCTCAGAGGGTGTTTTCCTTTTCCAGAGCAAAGCAAGGGGGCCTGGGTGGTGGGGGGAGAATAATCATAAATTTAGCATCTTATTGTAATAAGCTTGATTGCATCTCTGTTTCTTTATAGGTTACAGAAACAGCTTTCATTTTTCATACAGAACACAACTGCATGAAACTTGTGCTTTCATAGTTGCTGCTTATTAGTTGCAAAGGGAATTTCTGGGTGCTATCTTCCATGGTAACACACAAATGCGTCCAGAGCCAGAGGACTGCAGGATGCTGGGGGCGTTCTGCACAGAGAGAATTCAGTTTAATAAATCTAATAAGCCCATTTACCCTACTGGGCTATGTTAACTACCTGCATATAAACGGAGCACATATAACGTTTGGGCAAAGGTTAGAGAAGCAGTTTCTTGGAAAGACTAGCTCTAGAGCACACCAAGGCAGCAGCTATTCTTATTTTAGCCCTCAGTAATGCACACAATAATGGGGTTCAAGCAGTATCTGTGGTGGAGACAGTAATAGCAACTAAGATATAATTAACTTCAAAACCCTTTAGGAGAGAATAACTCCAAAACCTAGCGTTGAAAATGTTTCATAGTTTCACAAGATGAGAATTACAGAAAGTTTAATTGGGGATATAAAGCCTCCAGTAGGGCATAGGTTGTCTGCTGAATGATGGTGGTGGGAAGACACCTGCCCTGTGGCGGCCCGCTGCTGTCTCCTGCTCTGTCCTAGGAGCTGCTGGACCAGGCTGTGCTTGCAGGTGGGGTGTGGGGCTGGTGTCATGCAATAGTGCTGGTGCTAGCCACGGCTAGCGAGGCTGCTTTGCGGGAGCTTGGTGGACCTGTGGAGAAGGATTATTGTCTCTGTTAGCAGGATCAGAGCAGGAGGGCCTTTCTGCATCACCACGCATGGCAGTGGCTGAGGGGTGGAGGTTTCGGAGCCATTACACACACACTTCCCACAGCCTGGCTTGAAATAGCCCTGGACACAGGTATTCACTCGGCATTATCTAACCACCCGAGGCTTTGTCAAGCTGCTGTTAATCCAAGTCCGCGAGGTTAGTTGTGTGGGGGATCCTTGTGTACATCTTCATGAGCGACCATGACCAGTGCACGTAGTGTATGAATACTCAGTGGGCTTAGAGGGGCCAAGCAGAGGAGCAAAATAATGAGTGACGTTGGACTTCAGAAAGAAGAACTTTAAAGAAAGCGAACAAGTTACTCAAAGCATTCCTGAAATTAAAATGGGAGAAGGTAAGAGCAGAGAAGAAGTGGAGAAAACAGTGCAATGTTTCCTTGATGTGGTTTAAAAGCAATAATGGAGCATTAGAAAGCAAGCTGGAAGAAGCAGTTAAATTAGCAAGGCGGGGAATAATTCACACTAGCTTGATGGCAGGTTTGAGGAGCTGTTTGAGCTGGAACACTTCAAAATTTGGAAATCCAACCCCCACATATTAGTAGTAGAGAGTATAAAGCATAACGAGCATAAAAGGAAAACTGAAAGATCCAAGGTGCGCTTTGAAGAACTACAACATCTATACATAGGAGATAAATTATTTAGGCAAATCAGTGTCCATTGTCTTGTGTGAAAATTGGGCTTACCGGGTGATGGGAGGTTAAAGACAGCAATTAAGGAAGAAAAGGTACTGCTAAAAAGGGAGTTCTGTGCATCAATTTTTAACTGCTAAAAATGTAATGGAGGACTTAGTACTAGTACCATGCCCAGCCTTTCTAAATATAAAAGATAAGCAAATTTCAGAAATTGAGGTCTTGGCAAAAGCAGCTTTGGAATAAGCTATTAATCTGGAAGTATTAACTGAGCATACCCAGGTAGCATGCTACATTATATAAAACATAACTGAATTTACAGCAAATGTAAGGGATTTTTCATTAAAAAGAGCCACTCTTTCAGATAAAAGTTCTTTATATACCTTCTTCTGTGGTTGAAGCAAAAATTGAGGAAATAAAATACATGAAAGCGCATGTGCTCCTAAGGTCTGACTTTCATGGATTCTGCAAACGAGAACTGTTCTGGTAGCTGCTTGAAATGTAAATTCCTGAGAAGCAAAGAGAGAATGGGCTACGGCTTGTTCACAATCCAGGCGGGCCCTGAAAATTTCTACACTGAGGCCTCAAAAGAGGCTGAGTTGACATGTGGATAGAGGAAAAGCATTGTTACATAGAAACCGATTCTGTTTGAATTATGATTGATTTAGGGTTTAGTTTGGTCTGGAGGTAGCAGGCACCATGCAAATGCTTGTAGGACAGCTTATCCCTCATCTGAGCCATCGCTTGCATTCTTGCTGTTTTGGGTAGAGCAGAGTTGGTGCTCCCGGGACTTTCTGTCGGATCAGCTTTGTTCCTGGCAGTCTGTGAGATGTGGAGCTGGTGGGCTCAGCATTGCAGGAATATAGCGGTGCCACAGCTGTACAGGAAATAGAAATCAACTGTAGTGTCCTGTAAGCCTCAAGCCCAGAAGGGCAGTGGTTCCCAGCTCTCTTCTCTTTAGTTTAAAACCTTGTTTGTACGTCCTGGGTGTGTGAAACTGGATGCCAGGGAACTGGGGTTTAGAGGAGAGGACTTGGTACCTTGTGATTTTAATCACTGCGCTGTTTTCCATTGTGCTGAACATAAGCCTGTAATTATGTGGTCATTAGTACGAAGCGTCTTTCGTCCTCTGGGTAGTCTTTTGTAGAGCAAGTGCAGGAATTCTTGCTTTGGGGGAGTGGCTGATAGGGGAGTACATTCCTCCACCTTAGTGGACTTTGCTAAGGAATAGCTGAATTTGTTTACCATTTCTGCAGGATTTTCCGCTGCTATGGATCTTTGGTCTGTGCCTCCAGTGGTGCAGTTGGGTCTGTTCCATGAACACAGTCAGGGCTCTGCTGAAAGGGTGATATGCGTGCAGCAGTTACCTGCTTTTAAGGAGACTTTACAGCAGGCATTAGGAACCTCTGCACTTGGGTAGGGTGATCTACAGCGATCTGTATTTAGTGCTCAGCGTGAGTGATGGCTGGGCTCCCGAGACTCAAGGCTGATCTGTCTTTTAAGCGGACGTTTTGACTTATCACTCTAGTTCTTTAACAGCGCCCTTCATAATCCTTGTTTCAGTGGGAAAAAAACAACACAACCTTTTTATCTAGGATTGTCTGCAGGCAGCGGCACCTTCAGAAATTAATAACTTCAGAAGAAAATGTGGCTAATGGGGTGGCCAGGAGCGTCCAAGCCGTGCGTGAAGCCTGGTGTCCTCCTTCCCTCCGCTCCTCTCCGGGGGTCAGGTTTGTGTTTGTGTGCTCAGCATCACAGAGGTCTGTAGCTGGGCCAGCTCATTGCTGAAGTCTTCACACTTTCTTTAATACTTTGCCAAGATAAGGAAGGAGAATCTTTTCAAAGTATTACTGAATTGTTTATTGCTGTTGGGTGTATTCCCCCCCCACTGATCTGTCAGTGCTTAGGATATTTTTTCCTGTGTTGAGGGGTATTTTGTGTGTGTGTGTGTGGTTTTTTGTTTGTTTTGGTTTGTGTTTTTTCCACCCCGTTTTTAATTTCCATCGAAACAAATGATGAAAGATTTTCCTGCTGGGGTTTATTCTCTTCTCCTTTTTTTTTTCTTTGGAGAGTTTACTGAGACTATTCAACATACACTTTCTTTTGCTCTGTCTCATTCCATTACTCACAGTTATATGCCCGTGGCTAATTATACTCCTCCACTCCTTTCTTGGTGTTTGTATCCTTCATGTACTTACAGATGGTTATCAAATCCCCATCTTGCTTAGCCAGTCTGTCTAGCGCTTGTGACTTGACAGAGATTTTTATCCTCCCCAGTCCTTGAATTGCTTTGCTCATCCCTTCTCTCCAGATGGTTTGAGAGCCTGCAGCCTGATGCTCCAGGCCTGCTCTCACCTGGGTCCTGGAGGTGCGGTACCTTCGCTCGTGCTTTAACTTTTGGCCATTTTGCTGTATTTCAAGTTCATATGAAGTTCTTCCCCAAACCCGTGTTAGTGTTGCCATCTTCCATATATCTCCCCACTGTATTTCTCTAATACTTTCCCTGCATGTGGGAGTTTGGAGTGAAATGAGACTCATTTTGTCGTTTTTGGCCATATTGCTGTACTCCCCAAGTCTCTTTATATTATATTTCTTGCAGAAAAGCACAAAGAAATCTATGCTAGAGGAATACTAATGTAGTGAAGTGAAACATTCAGAAGTCATTAACTCATGTGTAACTGCGCTTCTACAACTTCTAATGTGTGCAATATGATCTTGAATTATACGGTGTCTCATGGCTTTCCTCCTCCTCATTCAGAGCACAGCTGAGACGTTAGATACAGAATGAAGCAGCTGAGCTGTAGCCAATTATTGTGCTCATTTTTAATGGAATAAATAGCTGCCTCATTGCCCTGTGTGGCATGTGGCCCCTCCTTGCTCGGTCAGGTCCTGATTAGCCTCGTTTGGGTGACACCTCGCAATAGTGGTGGCTGGGTCCCTCTGAAGCACAGAGTGCCCTTCAGGGTATTTGTGTAAAACACAGAGTTGCAGCTAGGTGTCCAGAAAGACAACTGGGTTTTGTTTTTATTTCGTATGTGTGGTGTAGTTGGGAGAAGCTGATACAGTTTGAGCCCTTTCTTCACTAGCACCTGGCTGGCATCCAGCCGGTATCTTCTGACTTTTCATCCTTGGGCTCAAGCTGAGAACACTTAAGAAGCTCCCAACTTGAAAAGCAAATGCAATTGATTCATGCTCCTTCATGAAAAGATGTTTCGCTGTCTCCAGGTCAGACAAGGTCGTTGCTTATGCACTGGGCTTACCTTCTGTCCTGTGGGTTTCTGGAGACTCTTACATGTCCCCAGCAAATGCGGTGTCAGTAGGCAGACATGAAATGGAACCTGGCAGTCCCCTGCATGTGCAGGGATTCCTGCAGGGAACGTTTTTTGGGCTGACTCGTTAGATACTTAGGGTTGCAAAGTAGCTTAAAATGAAAAGCCGTTTTAATGCAATATTTTTTTTTCCCTCTTTTGGAGCAGGCTCACTTGCTTTGGGGATGCTTTTCTTCGCCATGCCATTCATGGCTAGTGACCCACGTGCTGCTTGCTTCAGTTCAGTTTATTTTCCAGAAGAGTTCATAGAGGACACGAGCTATTCAGTGCTGATTTGAAACTCCTCTTGACTCTTTAAAGTTGACTGCTTTTTCTAATCTCTTTGCAGTCTCCTATGGGACGTGTTCATTGCCAGAATTTCCTAGTACCATATGAGCTGTTGGTATTCTTGGCTCTGTTTTAAATGAGTCCAGCTTTTTCTGCTTGTCCGAAAGAATCAAACCATGTAGTTTCAAAAATGTTCTCAGGACCTCCTCTTTTCCATCCACCTGCCCCACGGCAAAATCAGCTATATTTAAATCAGATTTGCTTTTTTTTGTTGCTGTTGTTCCGCTTTCCAGCTTCCTAGTTTTCTGCCAAACTAGCGCTTGATAGTGCTAACATTGAGTTGGGAGCAGAGGACGGAGTTTAGCTTGCTAAACTCAGATGTTTTTACAAAACCATCTGGAATGCTTAGCTGCAGCCTCCTTCTGGGTTGCATGGTCTAGGGTTTACAATATTGCCAGGACCAGATGCAGAAGTAGCAGTGAGAATGTACATCTATTTTCTGAAAGATCTTTTTCTCCGGTGTCTGGGCTCGGAAGCAATATTAGTTGTGGGATGCAAGTCAAAGCAGTGAGATTAAAGGAGGCCTTCAAAGGAAGAGACCTGAGGTCACCTGGTGCACGGGAGATAATTCCAGATGCAGAGGAGAGCAGCTTGAAGGGCGTGAGGTTGTCAGGGCAAAAGAAACAGTCTTAAGAGCATCGGCTGATTGTTTGCTGATGGACTTTATTCTGCTGAAGCAATACTGATTCTGTATCATGTTTAGCTGATTACCAAAACCTACCAACATCACTTGGTTCATAGCTATTTTCCTTCTCACGCTGTCTTTCTGCCCCAGGGGAGGGAAGCCTACAGCTTTGTTCAAGGTGGCTCTTCAGAGCTGTCAGAGCACCGCTGGCCTTCTCAGGGTTAATTGGGCTTCAGCTAGCGCCCCGTCACCTTGCTTTGAGCATGGGGACATCCTGCTGGGGGGGAGCACCTCGCTGCTGAAAGAGAGGGAGCTGAACCACTTGGAGAGACTTTTTTTCATATTTTCAATTTCAAAAGAGAATGACAGCTACTCAGATTTATAAAATTTTAAAACACTCCAATTTAAAGGGCTTTAAATATTGTATGTAGACAACTTTTCCATAGACAGAGCAGCTGTGGAAAGAGGAAATGGAGAAGATTGTTCCCGCTAAGGGCCAAAGGTGCTGGATTCGCTTTGGAGGGACAGACAGCAGTCTTGCGTAGGGAAATCTGGCTTTCCTACCAGATGGTAAATTATCGTAGAGCACTAAACAGCTGCAAAAAGATCAAGTCTATAAAGCATCTGGTAAAGTAACTGCCAATTGATCAGCTTTGCATGATGCACGTTGTATGTATCTCATGGGCTTGAGAGGAAAGTTATAAATCTGTCAAGCTGGAGATGGGAGTGAACTTGATGTTGTTTGCTGAAAGCTGACAGAAATCAAGAGACCTATTCTTCAGCTGAGGTTTTTGTGTTCCCAAGAGTCGCTCCTGAATGAGGGCTGTGGAGGTGCCATTCACAGGACTTCTGAGCAATCTGCACTTGAGATACACCATTAGATCAGGCACTTTTGTTGTTAATGGAAGTGAATGAAAGAGGAGAAGCTCTCTGAAAGCTATTCATCCCCAATCTGGTCTGATACATACCTAAGATGTTTCCAGCACCACCTGTAAAACTCGTTCTCTGCCCTAACTTGAGAGAGGGTGGCACACATCCTGAGTTTTGACACAGTAATTTCAACCCTCAGTGTTTTTTTCCTCAAGAAGAGTAACCTCCGAAGATTCTGGCTGCTGTTGGGTATTCCCAGATGTAATGCTGCTCAAAGAGTGCTTCGGCGGGTGTGCTTCTCCAAACTGTACAAATTAGCACCGTACATAGAGAATTTAGAGAGATAATCTTCACTCTTAGTCCAGGCACTTCTCCCCATTCCCCCGTGTGCCATATCTGGAGAGCTGGCTGACACTGGGCAAACTGCTTGGGGACTGAATCGAATTTCCTGTTGGAAATAGAGCTGATGCAGTTACAGAGACACAGCTATCTCTCTCTGCAGCCTAAGACGTATTAATGGCGCTTTTAGTAATTCTTTGGCAAGGGACAAAGGAGAATATGGAGGCTGGAGACGAACAGAGAACCCAGTGTGGCTGATCCGAAGAGCCTCTTCTTCGGTATTCAGAGTCTTGCTGCTGAGCTCCCTTGGATTTATTTTCTTCATTGAGATAATAAAAGCAGGATAAGATGATCAGTATTCTCCCTGCATCTAGGTTAGAACTAGGTTATTTTGTGAAGTATTTTCAGATGTCTTGGCTGTAGAAGACATTGCATAAATAAAGATTTCTTTGTATTGTGTGATATTATAACGTGTGAAAAGATTTACTGTGCAAATACAGTAACAGAATGGAGAAGAATCATGATCTGCTGTTTGTTAGTATGGTGCAATGTAAATATTTGCCTAGGTAGATTCTCTTGAGATTTCGTGTGGATTTCCCTGCTAACTGTCATTGCTGGCTTTCTCTGAATGCTATGCTTCTGTCAGAAGTAAACATGTTCATAATGTGTGATACTTGCCTCCATCAAAAGTTCTGCAGTTCTCAGGGAAAAAAAAAATTCATCCCCTTCCAAAAACAAAAAACAAGGAAAATATACGAATATATTTGTTAAAGCAATCTTAAATATATTTCTAAAATCTCAGCCAATGCTAAGAGAGTGGCGGGTCATGTTTTGTACAGTTTGTGCACACATGGACATTTGCTTGAAATACATTTCAAGGTGAAATATATTTCAGTGTGAGATTTGTCACTATTAGTGCTCTATTGGTAACTTCTGATAATATTTGCAGCTTAGCAAAGGAGAAACTCACTGACTTTTGAATGACTCTTGAGCTTGCGTTGAGATAACAACACTGAGTGAGCCACTGTTCCCGTTAAACATTGTCACAGAGCGAATGGGGCTTGCTGGCTCCTTTAAAATCTGTCTTAACTGGCAAACCTTGGATTCTTATCCTCGAGGTAAATAGAGTACATTCTCATGAAAAGATAAAGGACACAGATACCCAGAAATTGCATTCTTCTTAAATACTTGTCTTTCTGGTTGGGTTTCATGGAATGTCCTGTGTTTCTATATCCAGGCAGATGTACAAGTTGAGCCAATTGCAAAGACTTATTGGCTTTGTTTTGGAGAAGGGGTATTCAGTCCTTTTTAAGTCAGTCCTCTCTCTTCTGGGGAGGACAAAGCTTAGCACTTTGCTTTGGGTAAACCTCTTCAAAGGCATATTTCTCAATTGCTTACTCCTGGCATCCCCAGTAGCCCTGTGAACTGAGGGATGACTCAGTTCAGCTCCTGTTTCTGCTGTTTGGACCCATCTGAGATGCAGATAAAGCTGCTTCTACAAAAGGATGCTCTGGTACACCAGCCTAGCTGAATGGGCTCAGTTATGTTTAACGTAGTTGGCTGCAAACCACCCTACGTATGTAGTCAAGCAGTTCTCTCTTGGGCAGATGAATGAGCTTAAGATGCTGTTTCTTGTAACATGCAACTTCCAAAATGTGTGTACAAACATGGCTAAGAACAACTAAAGGATTTTTAATAGGCCATAATAGAGCCTGGACCTGAAGACAAATTTGAAGCTGGTGATGCTTTTATGGCTCGTGACCCTTAAACAACTTATGGACTGTGGGGTACTATTGTCTTGCTATGCTGCTTAAGCAGGAAAGATAGTTAAATTTCACTTAATAGCTCTATTTGTGTATTTACTGTGACCTTACAATTTAGTTTGGAATATCAGCAGTTAATCTGTGCATCGTATTTGATCACTTAGCTTTTCTTCCTCTCTTGTTTTGCAGGAGAAAGTCTGTGTCTGTAACACTGGATGTACTGACCGCTTGCCTCAGACTGAAGAGGACTTGCTCTACTTTGGAATATGGTGCCTAACTTCTGCGTCTCAGTACTCACAGTGCCAGCAGTCATCCTGTGCTGCTTGATGCTGCCTTTAGCGGGAGCTGACAGTAAGTAACACTCATTATTGAACAGCCTGAATGCATTGCAAATTCTTTCAACAAATACGGAGTCTACTGGGTGTGTACTGGAAACACTAAGGAACGCTAAGGAACTGTACTGGAAACACTAAGGACTAAGGAACAACCCTCCTAGTCTCTTATTTTCCAATATGTGCAATGCAGGTAGATTGTGTGTGAAAGGGCACAAGTAGAACTAAAAGGCTGACAACAGTTATTCAAGTGCTGGATGAGCTTTTGTAGTAGCTGCAAGTTAAAAACCTGATAATTTGATTTCTAATATGTACAGATGAGTAAAGAAAACTGGGAGGTGAAGGAAGAAAGAAGTATCAGTGTTGCAGTAATCCCCATTACTTTATTTTGTTCTTTTACCAGCTCTCTTAATTGGTGTGTTACTGAGACATCTCTCCTGAGAGTCGGTGGGTCACTGAGAGGTGCTGGGAAAGGACACAGATTTTTAGCTTCTGCTGTAGCTCTCCTACACCTGTATTTTGGTAGAATTGGAGTCAAATGTCTCTTGTGGTGATGCTTTAAGTTGCTGTGCCTGTGCCTGGTACTCTGAGAGTCTTAACAGAGCTGCTCTCTCAGGCTTGGATTTGCTCTGTCCAGAGCAAGGAGAAAGCTGTGCATAAAAGGCTGCTGTGGACAGACAAGAGGAGGAACCTGGCTAATGGTGGACAACTGAAAATACCTCAATAGGATTTGCCCATCCTGATGGACTGCTCATCATGAGCTGCTGTGGTGCTTTGGTTAATTCTGCCCATGCATGCACGTTGTTGAGTGCTTCTGTGCATTAACATATAATGGTTTGGGAGGATTCATTTTTTTTTTCGGAGTGCCAAATGTTCACACATTCATTGCAGGCTCTGTGGCAGCTGTGAATACTCAGTGCCTTTGAAAGCATCCAGGGCCCATGGGATGCTTCAGTTGGAGCCGGGAGGTGACCATGATGAGCCTCCTGAGCTGCCACCAACCATCTGCTTCTCCCTCTGGCTTTTCTTTGTCACCAGGCTTATAATTAAGATGTGATTTCATGAAAGTTGAAGAAGGTCTCCATGCCAGTAGGAGCATGGCTGAATGTGAAAAAAGCAGTGGACTGGGGCTCTTCAATGTCCTTGACTAAAAGAGAAGGAGTAAATCTAGAGAAGGTGGGAGAGGAGATTGAAGATTGATGTAAAGAGAGATGCAAATTCACTATTTTTGCCACCACCAGGAGTGATTTGTACAGGCAGCAGATTACTGTGTAATCTGTGGAAATCTGAGATGCCTAATTAAACTGGGGGCAGCAGCTGTCTCCTCCTTCAGCTTTCTCCCCTGGCTGCTGATGCTGCTGGAAGACATTTATTCAGATTATTTTATGTCTACACATTGTAGCCCATTTTGGAGTCTGGCACAGAAAATTATGTGTTTAATGTTCTGGAGTGTGAAAAAATTCTCCAAGGTTCATAATCTTTATCCTGGCCCCTGCAAAGAACAAAAGCATCATTCCGTCTGCTATGCACAAGCTGGTGGAGTTTGAGGTGTCCTAGGACGGTTCTTGGCCTAAGGATAATCTGCAGCAGAATGGTTTGCCAATTTTGTGGAATACTTTCAATGTGCTTAAATTGAAGAAAATTGGCTCTGTTTCACAGGCCCAGATCCAAATATTGGTGTCTCAGATGTGCAACACTTCTGTCTCGAGAAGCAAACATATCAGTGAGTCTGCTTTTTTCTCTAGTGCAGACCGGCTCTGAATTACTTTTACCTAATCTGCAAGGCAAATCCGGAGGACAGTGACCTTTTAACCGCTGTAGTCACTGCAGGTTAACTGAGGGTTTCCTGGATGGCAAGTCTTGCTCTGTGTATTTTGGCAATTAATAGCTTCTCTTGCCCCACTGACTCTTGCCACTGACTCTCTGTGTCTGGCAGTGTGTGAAGCACCTGCTTTGCATCTCTGTAAGGGGGGGGAAAGAAAAACCATCCTCAAACCCTGCGTGTTTCATGTCCTGCCGTCAGTGATGGAGGTGGGCAAAATATGGTAGTGAATATGGCACTGGGGAGAAATGAAGGGTGAGGGGAAATTGTGGTAAAATCCTGCACACTGGAGCTTACTGCAAAAGCTAGAAAGAGAGGTTAAGAAAGAAGCACCCCCATATGCACCCTCTTAATTTCTGTTGTCCCCATAGCATCTCGTTGGCCCCAGTCAAAGACAGCTCACTTGTCTGGGTAGATCCCTGATGTAATATGGTTGCTCTTGGGATTTCACTGTGATTCTGCCTCTTCCCCATTGCTAGGAAGCAGCAGAAGGATGGCTGGGCTCCCGATCTGCAAAGCACTCCTACATTTCTCCTATTAAGAGTAATCCGATAATGGGAGCAGGGTTATCTCTGTGTCTGCATTCCTGGGGTCGATCTGCAACATCCCTTTTGTAGGGCTGGTGAGCGTTGAGGTCAGGCAGCCGCCTCTGAGAGCAGTGTGCCGCGCTGCTCGGGTGCTTCCAGGCAGAACCTGGGCTTCCCTACCTTCCCAGCCTGTGCTTTGTCGTCGTTGTTGTCACAACACATTTCAGCCTTGCTGCTGGAGCTCCCTGACAATTAGGCAGCTGGCAGATAGCAAGACGTCAACGCCTGAGATAAAACAGATTGAATATGTATTGCGAGCGGAATTAGCGCCGGGTGTGCGCTACAACACCTCTCCTGGAATTGAGTTCACGGGAGCTGTGAGCAGTGTGGGCGCTGAGGAGTCGAGGGGGCACCCGAAGGTTAAACACATGGCACAGTGTCAGGGAAGAGGTGCTCTCTGGGTTCCTCCCTGCGAGCAGGATGGGACTGGTGGTCTTGAGACCTCTCCAGAGAGATGCCCGGAGGAGAAGGTGGGCAGGAAGGGGCACGTGTACCTGAGCGGTCGATACAGAAGTGCTAATTTGGCAGAAAGCACTTTCAAATCCTCTCCTGCTTTTACAGACTGCAGTAAGAAATTATTAAATTTTCTCTGTGATCTGACTGTGTTTCTGTCAGGGTGACCCTAATTCCATTAGAGCAGCTCAGAGCTGATTCAGGATGACTGTTTTACACTTTCTCCCTCAGCTTGCTTGTGTGTTTTTTTTATGCACTCTGTGCTTCCCTGTCTGTCAGCTTTTGATTGTGCATGGAAAAACTGGCTTTGCAGATCTCATTTAATGTTTAGTTCAATTGTCAGCTAAAAGATGCTCTTTTCAAGCCTTTGGAAATATGTCATTTACTCTAATAAAATAAATAAAGCAGCAACAACAACAAAATCCCCTCTCAAAATGCAGAGAAACTAGAAAAATCAATACTGTCATCAGAAATCATCAGCGATGTGTTCTGTTGTTGGTTTGTTTTCTTAAAATTAGGCTTTGTATTTGATGTACTGGGCAAGGCTTCCATTAGCCCAAGGAAGAGACCAAGCGTCCCATCCAAAGTCTTTCCAACTAAAATCTATCTCGGTGTGTCTTGCACTGAATTTCAAAGGGCTTAAGGAAGAAAACCACTTCAAAAGTGACCTTGTAGAAGGAAAGAACTAAGGCAGCACTTAGGCCAACTAGGTGTGAAGTGAGACGTGGTAAACAAACAATTTGTACCTTCTGATTTCTAAAGATGGAGCAAGCCTGGCTTTTTGTTTGGGAGGATGGCAGGAGCTTGCAGCGGTGAACTGATGTCTGTAAAGACAGGTCCCTGGCCTCTCATCACCTCCTGTGAGCAAGGGCTCTAAATCTAAAGCATCTCAAAGCTGCCCTGCCCTTGGAAGGGATAGTCCCTTTCTATCAGATAGGTGTGTGTGTCATACAGATTCTTTCCATTAACCATGTTTCTTGGAAGATAATTGGGTTGAGGAGACACATTTAAAAAAAAAAAAAAAAAAGGGAAGATGAGGTGGTGTTGTTTGTGAAGGCTGAGAAATGGAAGAGTACTGAATGCCCTTCCTAGGCACGTGATCCCAGGTGAGCTTTGTTTTGCCAGGGATTTTGCGCTGCACTGTGTAGTGCTGTCGGGAGGCTTTGGGTGGAAGAGCACTGGAGCTTTTGCTGTTGCTCTCAGCTCCCCTGGTGCCCTGTCTCTGTGCCTGCTATTGCTCTTCTGTGCTCCTGGGAGCCAGACCCAGTGTATCAGGACGTTGATGCCCCAATTCAGCTCTGCCCCCTTTGCCTGGCTGATGGCGCGGTGACAGATCAGCTCCAAGGACAGCTGGCCTGGGCCACCCCCTGGGACAGGCTTGCCATGGTGCTCTGCAGAACAGCCCCTTTGCGGGGCTGGCCGCAGGGTCCCATCCAGAAAGATGGGCCTGACGCTTCTCCATCGCTGCCTTGGATCTGTTTCTGCTTCCTCGTTTTCATTTGCGTGCCCATCCCCAAACACTGCATGTGGTGATTATGTGTAATTGATACGATCAGATCTAGGTATTGCAACACAGGTAAATAATAATCTTCTGCAATTCTGCTTTGACTAGCTTTGACAAATTCCATCAGTGAAAAGAACAGGTGAAAAATTGCTTAGGAAAGCCCCTGTACCTGGGGCATTGGGGTTGCATCATTAAGGGGCAGGCTGAAATATTAACCACAGTTATTGTGCAGCTTTATTGTTGCTGTCCTTGCTCATCATATATATTCTTAGGTATAACTGGATTCCATGCCTTTCCTTAAAATATCTGAATGCTGCCTGCTTGCAACTGAATGTTGCAGACATAAAGATAGGAAGGATGCTGTAAAAGCAAACCCCGTGTTGAGAGCAGACAACAGATCTTTCTGCATTTACAGCCTTGCCCCTTTTTCCTCTGGCACTTGCAGGACTCCTGTGAATTTGTTTGGATAGCTACCTACACCAGGTCACAGCATTGCAATTTGTCTTTTTTCTTTATTCTTTAAGTCAACATCACTCATCAATCAACATCAGCTGCTGGGTCAAAGGTCTGCCTAGCTCCAAATTTCTTATCCAGCAGTGGTCAGTGCAAAGACCTATGGAGGGTGTAAGAACAGCATAAATATTTAGCAATCCCTTCCTGGTGTCACCTTCCAGCCTCTGGAGACTGGTGGCTCCTGAGCCCAGGGAGGTGGTACAGCATCTTTGGGAAGGATCACTGGGTTGTGCTCTCAGGCAGCTCTGAGCACATTGTCAGTCCCCAGCAGTGTCCTGGGGCTGCTGGTTTGCATGAAGAGCACGTGTGGGCTCTGACTTTTGCCTCTGCATCGCAGCTCCTCGTGTTACCCTCTTACTGCTGCTCTGCTCTGCCAGTCTCGCTTGCCACCCGCAGCACTCAGACGGAACCGAGTGGCCAGAGCTACTCTCCTGCCCTCGCAAGGGAGTTCCCATGTTTAAATGTCTCTGCGAGTTATCCGGCACACTGACAGGTGCTGAGGGGCAGATAGGCTGAATACTTTTTTTTTTTTTTGTGTGTGCACTAGAAATGTGCTTATTTGCTATGTGATAAAGAAAAGCAGTAAAACTACCTTCTTAAAATTTTATCTCCGATGTGGATTCATAGATTTTAAGGCTAAAAATCAGATTAGTGTAGTATACTCTGACCTACACAGCAGAGGCTGTATAATTTCAGCTAGTAATTTTTGCATCTACTTTTAACAGCTGGGGATGAGCTAGCACGTAGCTTTTAAGAGCCTATCAAATCACAGTTTGAAGACTGAATGGTAGAGATTTACCTATCTCCTATGTGATCCATAAAAATGGCAAGTACTTATTCCTTCTACAAATTTGTACTTATTTCAAGCTTGGTTTGTGCATTTTTGGGTTCAGCCACTGGATGTTGTAACCTGTGTCAGCCAGGCTAGAAACTCCTGCTCTTTAATGCTGTTAGAGTGCAGAAATTAGCCAAGCTGAAAGTTTGTCCTTTTCGTTGTAGAAAAATGGGTTGGTCTTGATTTTTTTGTTCAGAGATTATTTTTGCAGTTCTTCATTAATCTTCCAGACTTTTAAATACGTTTTTTTTTTTGTTTTTTTTTTTTTTTTTAAGTCAAAGGACCAGCACTGAGAAAATAAGCGGATCTCTCTTACCACACAACAACAGCAGTTTTGCCCCTTTGCCCATAGTACTGAGCTGTGACCACAGTCCTCTGTGATGGCCTTTGAATCCTTTCCCAAGTTTCCAATTCCCAAGATGCAAACATCTATTTTATTAATGTGACTTGAGTTCTTGCTCCCAGATATCTGCCCTTAACTACATAGAAATGCATTTTGCTGGATCCCAGCTGTACAAGTAATCTACCCTTGTTGTTATTTATGGACTACCAATCTTGGTGAAGTTCATTCTTTAGTTTCCAAATCAAGTTGCGAGTTGGTTGCCTTTATTCCCAGATGTTAGTCAGTTGTGACTGCACAGGCTGCTGTGAATATTGTCAGGAGATATTTTAAATATCCTACAGTAGTGATGGTGGCATTCTTTGCAGATGAAAATGAGCGTGGGGAAATAATGATGAAATAATACAGTTTGTCGTGCTGCTGCTTGCTACTGGTAGTACTGACCTCAGGTGGGCAAAAAGCAAGAGGTCTGCTGGAGCTTTCAGTGTTTTAGCTGAGCGTTTGTAAAAAGCAATAAAGTAGCAATAGGGATGCTTTTTTTGGTTCTTTGATTATCTGTTCATTATGTTGGTACTTCAGAATGGTGCTGTAATACAAGATGATCAAGCTCATTTTGGTGAACAACTATGAGTGTGAAATTTGCTCAAAATATTATTCAATCTTTTTTGATGGTGAATGCCTTTGTGTTTTATTTTTAAAGCATCTGTTCGTGGATGTTTTTTCTCTGGTAAGATGTCTGTCTTTATGTATCAGTAGCAGAAAAAGCAGTGGTGTACTTTTAATTGAATGCTATATTTAGTCCCTTGTGTGAATCAGTGCTTTGTCTGGGCTGAAGAGAAATCTCATTTATTTTGTTAGTGTGAAAACACCGTAGGGTGCTTGCTGGAAGTCTTAAGTCATAGGCATGTCTCTTGCCTCACGTGCTTCATTGACATATCATTACTGGATTAAGCCAAAGTGCATCTTCTGGATGATTGCTTTACATTTGTGTATGAATTGTAGGTTGCAGTGCTAGACTTTGCACTGAATGTCAGTTAAGCCATATATATGGCTTAACTTTAATCATATATTTATTTATTTATATATATATGTATATATTTCTCTAAATAATGCCTACATGTGAGGATTTTGCTGGTTCAACTCAAAGGTGAATGATAAAAGCCCTTGCAAGTTAATTGCAACGCAGGGAGGAGGAGACAATGACTCTTGAGCCTCTGTACTTAGGTATCAGAGTGCTGAGCACCTATGTGTTTTCTTTTGGTTTAGTTTTAGACAAATTCACTTCAGCTGTTAGTGTGACTTCTGATAAAGGTTCCTTTGAAAAAAGGGCTCCAGAAAAGGCCAGGAAATACGGGGCAGCTTTATTCACCTAGGTCTCCTGCCCCGAAACACTCCATCGAAAATAACCATTCTGAGTCTTGGCACCAGCATAAAAGTGCCTGGCAGATAGGATGGTACATTTCCACCAGCTTGTCAAATCCAGCTCGTGGCTCATGAGGGTGTTAGACATGTACATGCTGCCAAGTTGTTGCTTTCAGCGCGGGGCTGTGCACGAGGCACGGAGAGCACTTTGCTGGGTTTTGAACAAGAAATTGAAGTCACCTCTTTTGAGGTGAACGTGAGAGTTGCCATGAGCCAGTTTCAGAAGGGATTTTGATCCTTGCATTTGACAAAAACTAGCTTGGAAGCAAGTAGGCTATCGGTACATTTTACTTGCGTTTAATTTACGTGAGGGAAGATTTGCTGGAAGAAATGAGTGATGAAAAGTGAAAATCTTTTGACATGCTGAAGATAATTAAAATACTGATAAAGTGAAGCTGGCTATGTATTTTAACCTTATTTAGCATCACATAGATAAACTTTCTGTAGTTTCAAAATGCAAGAAAATATTTACAGAAGTGAACTTCTCTCACTCATTCACCACATCTCATTTACAGGGAATTTAGTAAATGGTGAGGTTATGGTATCAGGGATAGGGAAGTGAGCATCAATGAAATTCAGAGAGGAAAAAAGAGAAAATACTTTTCCTGTTCCCATGTAAAGCTCTGGGATGCCTTGTCCTGGCATAGCGCGATCACTCTTGGCATGCTGACTACAAAGAATTTAGCGGGGCTCTTGGGGGGGGCGATGAGGGTAGTCCAAGACCTGGAAGGGCTCCCTTGGCTCCTGTTGACTGTGAGAGGAGGTAGTGGTCTTGGCTGTTGACTTGTCATTTCTACGTGCTGTGTACAGACTTCCAACATCTGTATGCTCTATCGCACGTGTTTTTTCTGGGGTTATGCAAAGTTCTTCAGTTATAACCTGTTGTTTTCAGCTTTCTATGATTTTTTTTCATGGCTGAAATGTGCCGTGCTTGGTCTTCAGCCGAAGTTGGGGGGCTGTGTTTTATGAGTTGGGCACTTGCTTTATGGATCTTCCTGCAGAAATTGTATTTGGACGCTTTTAAAAACAAGCAGAGCGGAAAAATACTTCTGTACCCTGTAAAACAAGCTGTGATGTTATTCATAGGTCTCAGGTCTAAAATGTCTGTGAAAATGTTTGACGTTACTCCAGATGCGCTTCAAGAGTTGAGGGGAAATGGAACTTGGCTTGTGGAAGGGAGTGACCCTTAAAAAAATACGCTGTTGAATTATATAAAGGGGACTTCGTGCAAATCATTAAATGCATGTGACTAAACCATGCTGTCTGAGCTTGTATGCAACAGAATCGCCTGTATACTTGTTCTGTGAACGAAGCCAGAGCTACTCTCTCCTCAGTGTTTTGAAGACCCAGAAGAGCACAGCAGAGGTGGTCCTCCAGATCCTATAACACGTTGGGGGTAACATAGACAGAGAGAGTTCAAAGAGATACCATGAAATTTGTTTCCCAGTGCATTCCTCCACTTCTTGAAGCAATTCAATAAATACAGTTTTCTTTGTTGCAGTTGTGCTGTGGTTGTACTGTAGGCCACAAGGGTTTGGACTTCCCTTAATTGAGGATGCCTGTAGAACCTCAATTCTGCTGTAGTTCAGACAAATATTTAACATAGTTATCTGCATGCCTTTATTTTTTCTCAAATGTTAAGGTACACCTCTCTTACTGTGGCTGCAGAGTTGAGTGCCTAGGAGCAAACTATGATTTTGGTTTTTTTTTTACATGTTAAGATAGAGTCCCTTGGAATGTGTAGTATTCAGTCAGCATTAGTACAGCTCATCTTTTCCATTAGGCACTCAGCCTTCTGTTGCATATGAAGCTTTTTTTTCCCTGAGTCAAATTTAGCTAAAATTTCTGGCGTTAATGTAGTATGTTGTATGAGAACAGTTTCTTGTGTGATTTTGAGGAATTTAAGAAAATCTGACAAATAAGAGTAATATGGCAGTACTTCACATCGTGTTTTCCAGGTTTATGTCAAATGGCAGAAGAGACTATGTATAATTTTGTGATACAATCATTGCTGGACCGCGTCAAACTCAAGGTTCGTTTAGCCCAGAATTGCCCCGATAGCCTCCCACAGTGGCCAACAAACGGGACATCTTTAAGGGAGGTGTGCAAAGAAAGATCCCATACTCCTGGCTCTTCGCATCCCACCCAAACTAGCTCCCATTTTATATCTAAAATTAGATCTTGTTGTAAGAAGCTGGACTCTTACTGTTGCTTCTCTAAAGCATTATTAATTGCAATAACTTTAAATATTGTTATATCCCCATGGGTAAAGGAATAATATCCAATGTAGATTTGTCAAGGTCAGATCAATCTAATTTCCTTTAATGACAGGATAACAGGCCTTGTGAATGGAGAAGCTGTAGATGTCATTTATCTTTAGTAAAGCTTTCAGTAGTCCCTCATGAGACTTTTTCTCATGAAACATCTGCTCATGGGGTGGGTATTTGGCAGTTTGGTCGCATTCAGCATTTGCAGTAATGATCTCTCTGATAGAATAGAGAACACGCTTATTAAATTTGCAGGCAGCAACAAGCTGGGAAGAGCAGCAAGCATGTTGGAGGACACCATTAGAATTCCAAATGATCTTTACAAATTAGAGAAACTGTCTGAAAGGATGCACGTCAATAAGGAGAAATGTGGATAGATGTTTGAAAATAGGAGTAATCAGCTATATAAATACAGAATGAGACACAACTGCCTAAACAGCTGCTAGACAGCAAAGGTCTCGCAGTGCTAGTGGATCAGAAACCGTATGGGAGTCAACAGAGTCAGGAATGCCGTGCTGCTTTGAGAGGCAACATCAGTGTTTTGTAGCAGTGAGGAGTGCCATCCCAAAGACATATTAGATAGTCTTTCTACTCACCTCCCCTTGGTGAGGTCTCCAATGAAATGACACCTAATCTTGAGCACCACGCTTCCAGAATGAGTGGGGTAATTGAGGAGAATCCAGCCCAGTGCTAGGAGGAGAAATGCTGGTTTTAAACAAGGAAGTTAGGTCAGGTACTGAGCAAAGCTTGCTAACATAAAGGATTGCTGAGCACTGAATTGAATTTCTAGAAGAATTTGTGGAATCTCATAAATAAACATGCAGAAAGTGTTCCCTCATATAGGCTTTGAATTGCTAATGTTATTTCTTGAATGCTTCTTTGTCTTCATTTATTAACCGGGAAGGTACAGGTTCCCGGTCTGTCTTCTCTGGGTCACCTGATACTCTGGTATTTCTGTCCTGTCCTTTTTCATCCTTCACTCGAGTGACAATCACTCCTTTCCATCTGACTTTGTAACTTTGTGTGAAAGTGTTTTCCAGGCCTCCAGTCCTCCTCAATGCCCTTCTCTGTCCCTCTGGCTCTCCTTGAAAGGAGCTGATGAGAAGAATCTAGGGGTGACCATGATGCTAACAAAATAAGACTTAAAGACGACCTCTGCATGTCATTTCCTCATGAACTCTCAGAGGTTTGCTATCTTTTTGCCCACATCTGGGCTGACGAAAGGCCTTTCAGCTGTTACAGCGAACAGAATTCCAGGGGACAATTGCAAAGGATGCTGTACATCCTGGAAGTCCTTGTGACCAAAATTTCTTTCTGCCTGTTTCTGTGTATGAAAGGGAAAATTGGGTGCTTTGATGTCAACAGTTGTGGAAAGGAAGATGTATGTGTTTTTTAATTCTAATAACTGCACATCCACCCCATGGACTTCCACCTGGTGTGGGGAGTCCCAAGACTCTGTGGGATGGGAGTGCCTCATGTTAGAAGATACGATAGTTAATTTGTCGCGTAGTTCTTTTGGATAAGAAGATATTTGCCCACTGGAGCTTCTTTTTTTTCCCATGTTTCACATAAGAGCCATGTACTTCTTGGAAAGCTTGCTCCAAAAAAACAGATCAGAGGAAATTTATTTCTTTTATTTTTTTTTTTAAATAATTGATTTAAATCAAGATGCAGGCTTTTATAGAACTCCTGAATTCTGGAAACTCTGACCATTATGTTGGGATGTTTTTTCTTGCAGTCAGATTTTGGCTTCAAACAGCAATTATTTTTCACAAGACGAAAATGAAGTCTGTTGCCTGTTATGAATAATAGAGTATGGTAATATTACAGCTATATATGCAAACTCTGCAGACTGGCAGCACAGCTGCTAAGCGTTACGTTTTTAAAATATGTACAATCTTTTGTCAACAGAATTAAAAACAGGGACATTACATGGTTTGTTTCTGCATGAGGGTGTTTTGTAAGGAAATTTAATGATGAACTGTTCTACATTTTGACCTTTAAAAATATTTCTGAGCCTTTGCACCTTCTAGTGAATGGAGGAGATTCTCAAATTAAGACGTGGAATCCTAATGGTGCCTCTGACATTTCCTAGGCCCGGCTGCATACCTGTGCTTGATTAGTTTTGTAATGTTCCTGCTCTGCCAAGCTGGAGCCCCTCACATGCTCTGCAGCTGGGCTTTCTCTAACGCGGTTGCACTGTAAACCTGGTTCCAATTAAAAGGTGATGCAGTTCTGGTAATGGAAAGTTGTTTTATTGTTCCTCTCCCCAGTATGCATGCGAGTGGAAGTGTTGTAGGAGAGCATCATCGCTGTTGTTCTGGTAGTTCTTCCTTATCTTCTATCAGTCTTCATATACAAAAAAAAAAAAAAAAGAGAAATGCAGCATGCCCAGCTGTCTGAGGGCGAATGTGAATCAGCGAGATAAACCTTCAGAGGCTGAAATGGGCCTGACTGCAGATGATCCTTCAGTGCTTTGCTACCATTCTGTAGCTGATATACCGTGTGTTGAACCACAGGCAGCAGGAGGAAATGTTTGGAAATACAGCAAGGAGTGCAGAGCCCATCACATTGGTGCTGGGAAGGAAATGATGCTCACTCAGGCAATCTCCTCCTTCTGCTCTCCTCCTCCTACCCACAGAGCAGGGAAATCAGGGGAAACGACCATGAAAGTGAGAACACAAGAAATAACGAATAAATGCGAAGCACAGAGTACATTTAAGTTTTCTGTCCCTCACAAGGAAAGAGGCATAATGGTCTTTGTTGTCCTGCTGCTCAAGAGAAGCTGCAGACAAACACTCTGCAGGCGCTGCCGAGCGGCTCCTCGGGTGCCCCCGCGCTGTTCTCACCTGCGGGAAGGAACGCCAGCGACAGCAGATCGCCGATTGCGTCTGAGCTGGCAGAGGGTCCCAGAACTGATTTATAGCACTTGTTCAGCTTTCAGCGAGCAGCAAATGCGTTGCTTAATTATTCATGGCAGATGTATTATTGCGGGAAATTAAGACATCAAGGAAACAAGTAAAAACTATTACTGAATGGAGCTATAAACAAGGTAAGGTGGAAGGAGAGGCAGGGGGACAGTGCTGAGCCAGTAGAAGATTGCGCTCAGGAGCGTTTTGTGCTTTCTGAAAATTATCAGTTAAATTCCCAAATCTTTAAGTGATAATTCATTGCCCGTAATTAAATATTCTATTAGCTAACAAGCTGGATTTAATTTGTTACATTTGTCATTTAAATTATCACATTTGTGAATGTGTGAAACCTTCCTATTGCTCCTTTCAGCATATCCACGTGCGTACAGTTCTCTTTACATCTGCAGCCTTCCTCGGGAGAATTGCCGTTTACCTTGTGCAGCAGCGAGGTGTGGGCAGCTTTGGCTTTCTGTACTGAGCACACTGGCTGCAGGTCCCTGGGCAGCCACCTGCCTGCAGCAGTGGGGAGGGATGCTGCTGCTGCAGAGCACGGGACCTGAGCATCAGAGCTGCTGGTGCTGAATTTCTTCTGCCTGAAACTGCATACGAACAGGTACATGTGTGCCCAGCCCTCGTACAGGTGGTGCTGGGGATTTATTCTAAGGTTTATGCATCGGTGTTGGGGGTTTCTGCCATGAACCAGTACCTGATCTCTACCTAGTAGACCATATGGAGGCTGGAGCTGTTGACTTTGAAAACACCAGCACCTCCTGGCTCATCAGGTGGCACTAGAAGGAGTCTGGTGGCTCTTTTATGCACAGAGGGAGTTTTCTGTTTATATTTGAACCAGGTTCCAATCAGCTCTAACCCTTGGACATTCTGTGACAGTTTTTCAAATACTCAATTCTGTTGCTCCCCCTGTCACCCCCCCCCAAAAAAAAAATGTTGGGAAGGAAGTGACTTAAAGTAAACCCTTTCAACTTCTCTTACTATAGTAGAATTTTTAACTTTATGAAAAAATATATATACTGGGAGCACCTCTGAATTTATGTGCAACGTCAGGCTTCCAAGACTTTCCATTTCGTTACTATTCATGAGTTCATCGTTTTGGTACATCTCTTGTAGTTTTGGAGCCCTTTACCTTGTAACTTCAATTATGTGGCTGAAAACAGGACTTGTAATATTAAACTTATGGAGGACCAGGAGCAATTTTAAGGCAAGCGAAGGGTGGTTCAGTGCCGTATCACAGAGAGCATCTCTACAGGCTGGGTTGCTCTTTGAAATGTCTTTTCTGTGGTGCAAGTGTACAAACTGGCAAAAGTTCAGAAGTTGTCATTATTCATAGTCTTTCAAAGCAGTGACAAAGTAGCCTTGTGTGGTTGCATTCCTGTGATGGGAGTTGTTGGAGTCTATTTGCAAACTGAGACTGTTTGGAGAGTGAGAAAATGGGAGATGAAAGGAAAGCATTCTCTAGCTTGTCCTATAGGGTTAATTTTCTTGATTCTTGCAAGCCACGGTGCACACACAGCTTATGTACAAGTGATATGTGTATATGCAGAGTACGTATACAGACGATACAATAACATGATAGGAGTTGATCAAGAAAGAGATCTTACAGGAATCCGATACTAAGTCATAAACATTCAGGAGTGTGTGGCTAACTGGATTTTGGTGAGAATTGGCTGTTCTGTACACGTGCATCTCAGTATCGCCCAAACAGAGCTTGCAGACCTAATCAATTGGTTCCCGAGCCGTTTAGCTTTTTTAATTACTCTTGTCAAAGTGAAAATTATGTGAAAGGACTTGACTGTGCAATTAGCTGCTAAACATTTTCTGCGGCATAGTGGAAAAACAATATGAAGTCCCAGAATAGCAGTAGATACAACCCAAGAAAAAAAATATCTGTTTTAACAAAGAAAAAGATATCCTAGTAAGTGATCTGAATGAAGGCGATTTCCCTGATGGTTTATTTTTCAAACATGCCTATGTTGACAGATGCGAGCAGAGAAGTCTGGGTTAGAAGTTGGGGCCGGGTGCAAGGTTCGTTATGCCCTGATGACTTTCCCTGGGCTGAAGGCCCTGCCCTTTGTTGAAAGGGGCTGTGGTACATCCCGTTCTCAGCGTGGTGCTGCTGGGGACTTCAGGAGCAAGGTTTGCTCGTCCCCGCACCATGGCACGGGGAGCATGCAGGGGGTTTCTTCTGTGGGCTGCGAGAGCCTGATTAGCACTCGTTCAATGATCTATAGATCATCTCCTCAGACAAATTATATCTCTCAACAGCTTCACACTAAACTAATCTAGGCATTTAAAAAATAAATAAATGAGGCAGTGTCTATAAAGAGTTCCTGTCTAGTGAAGTGGAGCAGTTGGAGTCTGATTAATGAATCCCATTTAGCCGCCCGCATGTGTGCTCACCGCTCCCCTCCGCGCAGCTTTGTCATCCAGGATGGCCCCTGCCACCCCACGCCGGCGTGTCACACCACAGTGGGATCTGTCCTGGGGCTGGGTGAGCCCTGGGCAGGTGGTGGCCCGTGCTGGGGAGGCGAGTGGTCCTATCAGTTGGGTGCATGTCCCCTAGGGGTGGGCAAAGGGCTTGGTTCTCACCAAGCTAACACACGGAGTGTTTTTATGAGCACTGAAAAAATCAAGTGTGGGTTTCCTGAGTGTGTTATAAATGGCTGAGCTGATGGAAGGGGCTGGTGCGGGCTGGCCGAGCGGGCTCGCTTCTCCCCAGACCAGCACGGAGAGGGCAGCTCCGTCCTCTGTGTTTGGAAACACTTAATAGATTCGACAGCTCGGCATTTTAATGCGGCTTTTTTCTGTATTGATAGAGGTCTTTGAAGTCACTCGAACATTTTACTAAGCGTACATGCCAGGTTTTAAGTTATTTGTAGCAGGGACTTGATGATTTCTGATCTTCATTAGGCTGTGTACTGGAAGGTCAGTCCATGCGCACACGCACATGCCTCCAGTCATTTATTCTGCTGCCTCTTAGCGCCTGCTGCACCAGGACGTGCTGCTGGAAAAGGAAATTGCTTCTTTAGGATAGTGAGTAATTTCTCCCAAGATACAACATATTTACGAGGACTCAAGTTCCAGCATCGCACATGGGTGGGATTTTTTTCCCTAGGAGATAAGGCCAGACCCAGCAGTGCTGAGATGTCCCTTCACTGGGGAGGGGCTGGAAGCAGGTGTGATAGGGCTCGGAAACCAGAGAACACTTCTGTTGGGGCTGAAACAGTGGATGGACTTCTGGGTCAGGGTTATACCTAGATGCAGTGAGATATTGTGTGTATAGAAACTATGTGATAGCTCCTCATCGTGTGTGATTCCTGTTGGGTTCAGTGCATGAGCCGCAAGGGCTCTGGGAGCCGGTGGTCTGTGTGCAGTGCAGGAAGGCGGTGGGGCGAGCTGCACCTTTTGCTGGAGCAAGGGAGTGCAATGAATGGGACACCAGCCTGTGGGATGGACAAGTCTCATGGTTACAGCACTTCTTGGTGTCCCAGAAGCCCTGGAGATGCTCCTCATTTTGAGCATCTATAGAGGGAGTAGCTTTTTAAAGGACAGAGGTAAAATGTACCCTGAACGCAGAAGATGGTGCCACTCCAGCTGCGTTCTGAGAGCATTTCCTGCTGGGACAAAACCAGGTAACTTTTCAGGCAGTGAACGGTTTCACATTGTTTCTGATGCGTGCCATGTTGTGGATGGTAATGGTGAGGCAGGTGTGACACACCCTTAGGAAGAGCCGTGGAGAAATGCTTTCTGTTCTCAGGCTCACTTGATAAAAAACTGAGACAGGGCTGTGAGCATGAAGTTTTAAGCTGCAGAAATGGAGAATAGGAAGGAAAAGGTGCTTCTGCCTGGGGGAATTTAGATACCTTTTCTCAAAATGTTTGCAGGTGGATCGCCTTACAGGTATGTGAGAAATGTTTGCATTTTTAAGCTGCAAGAGGTGCTGCAGACGTGCTGGTCTCCGGTCTCCACCTCCCTCCTCCCCCTTTGCTGCTTGTGATTTAACATTTTGGAAGTTCTTTGGGGAGTTATATTTTGTCCCTGCAATCCTTTTTAAATTATAAATGATTTTATAAGCAAGTCCTCTTGACTGTGGATTGGCAATCTCAGTAAATTATTTGGTGGGATACTTAATTTGAAGTTTCTTCATTGCTTATGACAAGATGTTTCTGCTGCTGTCACTGTTGATGATTCATAGCTCGAGTGAAGTGCTTAGCACTTCACAAAACATGTAACAGAGGCAGTCCTACTCATAAAGCGCTTCCACCCTAAAAATAATAATAATAAAAAGCCCGGGGAGAGCTGTGGTGGACTCTGCTGAAACTGCAGGTGGGGTGGTCTCCAGGAATGATGTTAAAAACAGTCAGGGGGAGGCCAGGGGCCCTTCCTAAAAACAAATCAGAGGAGAATCTGAGATAACACCTGGTATTAATTCCCATATTTCCTCCAGAGCTACATTTATGAGCAGTCAGGGGAGTTTAGGATTTGTTAGTACCAGTGCTCACACATGGGGATGGGGTGCTCATCACAATCCCTCGTGCTTTGGGGTGTTGTGCTTTAGCGGCTGGGCTCCCTGTGCTGCACTGCACACCCTTGCCTGGGCTGTGGGGTATCGGGTGGATGATTAGAAGGAAGTGGAAAATTAAGAAGCCTTGCACTGGTTAGAGAAAAAAACATAAAATGAAGTATTGAAGTACTGGCACCATCTGGATGTGACTGATACTGTGCTCAGTGTCTGTGTGTTAGACCAAAAAGTGATCCCTATTAAAATTATGCAGACGAGCCTTTTAAGGGCAGAAGGAAGGAGTGGCTGTCTGCCTAAATTCCTGCTGTTTTGCCATTACTGATGTTTTCTCTGTAAGAAGCTTCAATGAGGAAGCCTGACAGATGGCAACAAAAGGAGCAGTGCAAACAAGGGCACTCCTATAAAATAAACACCGAGCTTTAACCGTTTCTGCAAAGTGTTCAAAATACGTTTAAGAATTTGGGCAGAACTACACAGACATTGTACGGTGGTTACGTGAAAATTCAGAAAAAGCAGCGGAGGCTGTTTTTTCCCCCGCCAAGCCAAATTCCAGGGATACCACCAAGAGCTGCTTTCCTTCCCCGCGAGCAGCTGCG